>NC_042962.1:33455183-34106850 GCF_901001165.1 Salmo trutta | reverse complement strand
TGGAGAGCTCCTTGGTCTTCATAGTGCTGCTTGCTTGGTGGTGCCCCTTGCTTGGTGGTGCCCCTTGCTTAACAGGTGTATATATACTGAGATCATGTGACAGATCATGTGACACTTAGATTGCACACAGGTGCACACAGACAGTATTTAACAAATTAGGTGACTTCTGAAGGTAATTGGTTGCACCAGATCTTAGTTAGGGGCTTCATAGCAAAGGATACATATGCAAGCACCACGTTTCCGTTTTGTATTTGAATTTTTTGAAACAAGTAATTTTTTTCACTTCACCAATTTGGACTATTTTGTGTATGTCCATTACATGAAAACCAAATAAAAATCCATTTAAATAACAGGTTGTAGTATATGTAAGTATATGTATGTAGGGTACCACACATGGCTGTGTTTGCTTGTGACAGATTCATGGTTGTTGCATTCATTCATTTTCAGTCCTGTGGCCTTCACCAAGTGAGATCCTAAGATAAATAATGTACATTTAGTGACAAAATATTAAGACAATATATTACATACAGTATTTCAAAAGGCCTTCTTTGAGGGCCTAGTTTTACCCTAATACAGTGGCCTGAATCTAAAAGTTTTACAGGCCACATTAGGCCTTCAAATCCCATTATGCTGGAATGCAAAATGATGTGTAGTTCCTATTGGAATCCAGCCAGTGTGGGGATATCCAGAATTAATAATTTTTTATCACCTGCAACCTGCATTCAGAATTACTGACAGGGTTGGGAAGACTGAGATACTTTAAATGGTTCTTCCTCAGCTCTTAAGGTTCCTTGGATAATTCTTGCCTGTTAAACCTTTTAGTTAAGTGAGGGGTTCTTGACGTGGCATCTACAATTCTTCAGGTTCTTGGAATGTATGGAAGCATGCAGATGTGTCCCTTTCATAGCACACAGCATGAACACAGTTGATTTTTCACTATAACATTTCTAGTGTTGATTCAAGAGTTAAATTAACACTGTAAAGAGTTGCGTAAAACTCCCAATGTTGGTGTTACAGTTTTTTCTGAAAGCTTAAAAACTAGCAGGGATTCTTGAAGCACTATCTCTGAAACCATTAACACTTGTAGCCAATGTCTTTACCAAGTGTGCCAAACTGAATGCACGTTCTCTGCTTTACACTCAGTTTGCAATTTAATAACACACATCTAGCAAAACTGTAAACATTTTTCTCTACATTGCTACACTATTTCGCCAATTGCTTTTCCACATTGACGCATGTGAAAAAGCTTTTAGATAATGAGTTCACTTACAAATCAGAGCTTGAGCACTATAAATAGGGCACAGGTAAACATTTGGTTTGGACAACAATGGAGGCCAGTATTGGACAGAGAGTAAGAACGGTGAGAACTAGAGGATGACGAGGAGGAGGAGGAGGATGAGGATGAGGAGGTGAAGAAGTTAGAGGAGGAGGGGAAGGAAGAGGAAGTTGGACGTGGGAGGAGGAGAGGACAGGGAAGAGGAAGGGGAGTCAGGAACACAATAACTGATGAAATCAGAGCGACTGCGTTTGACCATGTTGTCAACCATGGGATGAGCATGAGGGAGGCTGGGCAACGAGTTCAACCAAATCTGAGCCGCTATACTGCTGCAGGTATCATCCGTATATTTTGAAATGAGAATCGGTAAGTAACTGTAAGTGTTGTAGTCTTACTGGTACAGTAATATATACTGTACTTTCACAATGAGAAGGATCTATCACTATAACCATTCAAATGTGTTTACAGAACTGCAAGAAAACCAATATCTGGTGGAAGAGGTCGACTGTTCACCCCAGAGCCGGAGACTGCATCAGACTGCATCAGACTCAGAGAACTGCAGGACCACATAATGGCAGATAACACCATACTCCAAAAGGTCAACAGAGTGAGTCTCTCTTCACTGTCTCGTCTACTGAAACGCAATAGAACTAGGATGAAGCAGCTGTACAGAGTCCCTTTCGAAAGAAACTCAGACCGAGTAAAACTGAGATATAAATATGTGCAGGTACGGTATACTATCCTTAAAAAATAAACGAGAGCCACACACTCTAGCAGCTCAGATGCAAAAATGTTATGTCCAACGTTTCGACAGACAAGCTGTCTTCATCAGGGTATAATGACAAACACTGCGGGGTGACTCATTTATATAGTGTCAAAAGACAGGTGTCTGTAATCATGACCGGGTGTGGCCTGATATCATTGGTTAATTCTCATATATTAAAATAGCATACAAAAAACATAAATGGATAACGTATGATCATAGATACAATATGGCAACATAAGCCTACAAACATTTACAATAGCAAAATCACAATAATTACAAAAAGTACGTATCTAGGAGCATCGTAGCACCATTAGGTGCAAAAACTTTTTTGAAGCAAACCACTCGATTTCGTCTCTACGTTATATTGGCATCGAACATGTCACCCTCCCTAGGAGAGCGGGTGACCTCGACAATTTATTGTTAAAACGAGAGGCTGTCTGGATCTTCACTATAAAGACTCTTGCTCCCTTCGGTCTCAACGTAGACTTTGATCTGAGCCATTCTTGTGATTATTGTGATTTTTATTGTGATCACATGTGATGTGGATGAATTCTTAGGGCCAAACCCACAAAGAAGGTGAGATGTTGCCAATTTTTTTCTGTTCTTTTTTTTCTAGCACAAATGTTTTTGTTTTCGTCTACTACTGCTTTTGTTGTTTGAGGAGGGTTAGAACATTTTGAGAACAAAAACAAAATTTTTCGCCCTATTTGTATTGATAGTGTGTTAAGTTTGGAATACACATCCATACTTTACACATTTGGATACCTGTGTGTATGTGTGTTTACTACATGTATGACAAAACTTTATTGCAAACTGCTATGCAGTTTTTTGCGTAGTTGGTGCTTCGTGTGCTTATTCAAATGATGGTTTATGTGTACTCTATTGATGGAAAAAAAATAAAAATTGCAAGAATTGTTTGCTTTTGCAAGAGATGTATAGTGCTTTGCTGGTTTGGTGTAAGGTTATGTGGTTAGTGTGTAGAGTTTTGCAAAAATAGCCTATAGTTTAAAAGATAGGGCCTAAGCAATCAGAAAACTGTAACAACCAGAGTTTAACTAAAACCACAACCATCACTTTCATATTTCCCAGC
This sequence comes from Salmo trutta, assembly GCF_901001165.1. Lineage (NCBI taxonomy): Eukaryota > Metazoa > Chordata > Actinopteri > Salmoniformes > Salmonidae > Salmo > Salmo trutta. The sequence continues at coordinate 34,103,718 of NC_042962.1, read as the reverse complement.
ACGCTCTGTTGAAGGTAGATTTTTTAAATATTCGACATACTACATTTTCTTCCCGAGATGTATTTTTCAGAGATCACTGTTAGCCTAAAGAGTTTAATTAAAAGATAGAACTACAGCTAGCTATAAGTAGGCCATAACACATTATAACACAGTCGTAACATGTCATAACACATATATTTAGATGTGTTTTGAGATATATTGCAATGTTTTATGGCTGGTTAAGACATCCACATAAGAGTGTCTTGTAAATAGCATGTTATATAATATTTTCTAAAATTGCCCATTTTACACATATTGATATCAAACATGTGCCAAGCCCAATGCTCTGACACTGGTCACTGGGATGAATGTAGGAGCAGGACAAAACACCCTCTTTGGGACTAATGACTGACATATGGTCATGTACATGATAGGCCTAACTGGTTTTTATTATTACCTTTACAACAACAAAAATGTCCTGTGATTGATTCTATACATTTCCATATTTGGGAATCAAAGTGTATTTGTTCATGACATTATTGTAGTCCTCCATGGTTTTGCTTTACCCTTTCACAGTACAATCACACGGGTGTGATCGTTCTACAGTGGTCCCTGAAGCATACGATCACACCCGTGTGATTAGAACGCTCATTTAGAAAGCTTATTTAGAACGGCCAGTTTCGAATGACGCAACAATCAACATTTAAGCTGGCCACACTTTTTTCAGAAACTATTTACACGAACACAGTCCTTACAAAGTTATGTCCAGAATGTGAGCGGTTTATTTTTGGATGCAATGTTCACAGAAGTATCTATAGCATAACACAATCATCCTAACCGTAAAAATGTAGGCTACATTTGAGGAAAGATTGACGCAACACAAGTGGTCATATTTTCTAACTATCGGCTGACTTAAACTACAATATGAATTAGCTAATAGCAATTACTATGTATAATTAATCACATCACAGGTGAGCTCACCGTTGATCAAAATAATTTAGATAAAAGACTTTCTAGAAATCAAAAGCAATCCGACGATTAGTTTCATCGCGCAGCCATGCTTTTTTTCCTCACAGAAACCAAAGATAATAAGAGAAGACAAGATGAGTTTTGTCTGTTTGTAGTATGCATGTTAAAGAGGTGTGTCGTCTACCATCATTCACATCCCACCATTCACTTCCTGAAGTTCTCAAAAAATTTGTGAACTCTTGCTCACCTCATTTTGTTAAAGCATCTTTGGTCCGACAGACGATCACTTGAAACCCAGAATGCATTGTATGTTTACAAACATGGCTCTACACACATAACTGGAATTAGCTTAGCTTATCATAATCAGTACAAGCTTCAAATAATTATTTTACACACACAGACACACTGTACCCATTACAATCTATGCAAAAATTGGAATGCATGATTTATCACCGATAATTGAAAAAAACGTGAATAAAATTGTAATATATCAATAATACCACACAAACATTTTCTGATAGTGATTTATTGATGCAAATGGCACGTGCAGGCAGTCAATCATGTAATCTCTCACTCCCATCTAAGCCATTCAGATGTCCAAGATGGCGTAGCAGTCGGACGTGTTTTGTCTTGTCCTGTGTAAATATAGTTTTTTCCGTATATATTTCGTATATATTTTAATATTCCTTTCCATCTACGGAATGAACATACACTCCTGCAACCCGCCTCGCCCAAAGTGGTACGGATCTGTTATTTTTTATACTTAAGAACCGGAACCCCCATCAAAAGCTAGTAGTCAGTTAGCCATTGCTAGGCCCATCTGCTAGGCCCATCTCCCGGCTAGCCGAAGAGGCCCATCAGCCACTCCTTGGGCTACAATACCTGGACCCCCGCCGACCCATCACGACTGGACTACCAACGTAATTCCGCCCGAGGGGGGTTTTCAACTGACTCCTCTGTCGCGACGTCCCCTGAATGCCCACGTTTTGGAACACAGCTAACTCTCACTTGAATGCGCGCCAATGAACTGATGTCCTTCCCTGGGTCAACAACTTCCAACTTCCTTTGTTGGCTCTCTGTTCACCATAGACGCCTCAAACAACTTTCTAAAGACTGTTGACATCTAGTGGAAGCCTTAGGAAGTGCAAAATGAACCCTAACTCACTGTGTGTTAGATAGGCAATCACTTGAAAAAACTGCAGGCACCAGAGGTTCATTTCCTGGTTGTATTTTTCTCAGGTTTTTGCCTGCCATATGAGTTCTGTTATACTCACAGACACCATTCAAACAGTTTTAGAAACTTCAGAGTGTTTTCTATCAAAATCTACTAATAATATGCATATTCTAGTTTCTGGGCCAGAGTAGTAACCTGTTTAAAATGGGTATGTTTTTCATCTGGCCGTGAAAATACTGCCCCCTAGCCCAGACAGGTTTGTTCTTTTGACTAATTAGGATTAATTTGTTTTGCAGCGCCAGTTGTGCTTGTCAGACCTTTGCTGCAGCCCTCCATTCACTGAATTCATCCATTGATATGATTATTCATTGACAGTTGTTTGATACAGCTGCTTTTGAACACCAGAGCATGTAGGGCGGGAGTGGGGTAAGTTGAGATTTTTTTTTACATTTAGCATTACTCTGTCAAGGAACATATAGTATTCTTTCTAATAAAGATATCTACATGTATTTTAGGATGATGTGTATCCCTGGAGATAATCAGAATTTATGTAAACATTACAGTTTGGAAAACATAGCTTGTCCAAAAAAAGTGGTCTCTAGGCACAACTTTTCACGGGGGACAGGGTAAGTTTAGCCACCAACAAATTTCTATACCTATTGAAATATTACCACTACCTTTCTAAAACCACGTCTATCTTTATGTCACGCCCTGGCCATAGAGAGGTTTTTTTATTCTCTATTTTGGGTAGGCCAGGGTGTGACTAGGGTGGGCATTCTATGTTCCCTTTTCTATGTTCTTTATTTTCTATGTTTTGGCCGGGTATGGTTCCCAATCAGGAACAGCTCTCTATCGTTGTCTCTGATTGGGAACCATACTTAGGTAGCCCTTTTCCCTCCTTGTGTTGGGGGAAGTTGACTTTGTTTATGGCACATAGCCTTTAGTTTCACGGTTTGTTGAGTAGTGTTTATTGTTTTGTTCGGCGTCTTTTCTAATAAAAAGAATATGTACGCTCACCACGCTGCACCTTGGTCCTCTCTTTTCAACCGAAGTGACACTTTATTTCCCGAACACAATTAAACACAATTACTTTTTTTCTATTAAAAAATGTTTGTATTTTAATCATTTTAGTTTAATCATTTTATGCATCTTTTAACACAGGCTTAACACTTAACATACAGGTTGTACTTTTTTAAAACACTTTTAATATAGGCTAGGCCCTATTGTTACCTCATATGCTAGCAATAATGCCGTGCATTACACCTGCGAAGAAAACACTTCAATTTGCTCAATTAGCCATTGGCTTAACCATTGGCTCATTTTACCCAAGGCAAATGACATTGCTATATTAGTCCACACAGCTACAAGGATTCACTTTCATGGTAGGTTTAGGTCAGGACCTCATATTGAAGCTCAGACACTACAACTGATGTATAGAACAATCTTAAAATGAAACCTCTAACACAATATATATGTTTTTCGGACCTAATTTGCTTCCGCTTTTCAATGGGATTTTTACTTCACAGACTCCATGAAATGATGACCTATTCCTAAATATTTGGTAAAATACATTTTGGGTATGGTTTCCAAGAAACAAAGGTGGCTCAACTTAACCCTTTGACTCAACTAAACCCCACTCTCCCCTACATGGGCTAACAAGGGCCAACAAAATCTAACGATTTTGCCAATTTGACTTCAGATTCTGCTGTTTAATTATAAGTTGCTCCAAATCACATTTTGTAGTGTTTTTGACACCCTGGGTTGCTCCTCGTGTTCAGCAACATCCTCCATTAATTCCAAATGCTTAAAAGAAAACTCCACCCAAAAACGATCTTTTGGAATTTGTTTCAATAGTCCATTGTTGATATAGTCTGACAATGTTTTGCTTGTCAGCAATCATGTTTTCAAGATACAGTGGGGAGAACAAGTATTTGATACACTGCCGGTTTTGCAGGTTTTCCTACTTACAAAGCATGTAGAGGTCTGTAATTTTTTATCATAGGTACACTTTAACTGTGAGAGACGGAATCTAAAACAAAAATCCAAAAAAATCACATTGTATGATTTTTAAGTAATTAATTTGCATTTTATTGCATGACATAATTATTTGATACATCAGAAAAGCAGAACTTAATATTTGGTACAGAAACCTTTGTTTGCAATTACAGAGATCATACGTTTCCTGTAGTTCTTGACCAGGTTTGCACACACTGCAGCAGGGATTTTGTCCCACTCCTCCATACATAGCTTCTCCAGATCCTTCAGGTTTCGGGGCTGTCGCTGGGCAATACGGACTTTCAGCTCCCTCCAAAGATTTTCTATTGGGTTCAGGTCTGGAGACTGGCTAGGCCACTCCAGGACCTTGAGCTGCTTCTTATGGAGCCACTCCTTAGTTGCCCTGGCTGTGTGTTTCGGGTCGTTGTCATGCTGGAAGACCCAGCCACGACCCATCTTCAATGCTCTTACTGAGGGAAGGAGGTTGTTGGCCAAGATCTTGTGATACATGGCCCCATCCATCCTCCCCTCAATACGGTGCAGTCGTCTTGTCCCCATTGCAGAAAAGCATCCCCAAAGAATGATGTTTCCACCTCCATGCTTCACAGTTGGTATGGTGTTCTTGGGGTTGTACTCATCCTTCTTCCTCCAAACACGGCGAGTGGAGTTTAGACCAGAAAGCTCTATTTTTGTCTCATCAGACCACATGACCATCTCCCATTCCTCCTCTGGATCATCCAGATGGTCATTGGCAAACTTCAGACGGGCCTGGACATGCGCTGGCTTGAGCAGGGGGACGTTGCGTGTGTTACTAATGGTTTTCTTTGAGACTGTGGTCCCAGCTCTCTTCAGATCATTGACCAGGTCCTGCCGTGTAGTTCTGGGCTGATCCCTCACCTTCCTCATGATCATTGATGCACCACGAGGTGAGATCTTGCATGGAGCCCCAGACCGAGGGTGATTGACTGTCATCTTGAACTTCTTCCATTTTCTAATAATTGCGCCAACAGTTGTTGCCTTCTCACCAAGCTGCTTGCCTATTGTCCTGTAGCCCATCCCAGCCTTGTGCAGGTCTACAATTTTATCCCTGATGTCCTTACACAGCTCTTTGGTGTTGGCCATTGTGGAGAGGTTGGAGTCTGTTTGATTGAGTGTGTGGACAGGTGTCTTTTATACAGGTAACAAGTTCAAACAGGTGCAGTTAATGCAGGTAATGAGTGGAGAACAGGAGGGCTTCTTAAAGTAAAACTAACAGATCTGAGAGAGCAGGAATTCTTACTGGTTGGTAGGTGATCAAATGCTTATGTCATGCAATAAAATGCAAATTAATTACTTAAAAATTATACAATGTGATTGTCTGGATTTTTGTTTTAGATTCCGTCTCTCACAGTTGAAGTGTACCTATGATAAAAATTACAGACCTCTACATGCTTTGTAAGTAGGAAAACCTGCAAAATCGGCAGTGTATCAAATACTTGTTCTCCCCACCGTAAATAACTTTCAAAATAGAGAAATCATCTCCGTATGATGCTGTGTTTTCCATCATATGATGCAAATTACATCATATGGGGATGATTTCTGTATTTTTAAAGTCGCATATCTTGAAAACTGGATTGCTGATATGAAAATGCATTTTGTAACTATGTCAACAATGGACATATTAAACAAATACCAAAAGATAGTTTTTGGGTGGAGTTTTCTTTTAAGCTTCCTTTGGATTTTTAGGGGGACTATCTGTTGTTCCATGTGGTGAATCTGTTATTCAATGCATTTGTAAGGGATATTAACAGTAAGGCACCCAAAAAATGTAATCCAAAAAGATTTTTGGGATACTTTAATGGGTCTTAAAATTCAAAATCAAATAGCGAAATGGTCCTTGGTATTACCTTCTTCAAACAATTCCATGTAGCTCAGTAGAACCCCCCTCTCGGCTTAGACAGGACTTAGACTGTTATGGGTTAAGAAGTGAAATAATGAGTTGCATGGACTAACTCTGTGCAATAATAGTGTTTCACATGATTTGTCAATGACTAAATCATCTCTGTATCACACACATACACTTTTCTTTAAGGTCCCTTAGCCGAGCAGTAAATGAACAAATTTCTCAAAGAAAAACACCTATTCGTAGATGGATAAAAATAAAAAAAGCAAAACTGAATATCTCTTTGAGCATGGTGACGTTATTAATTACACATTGGATGGTGGAACTACAGCGGTGTTTGTCAGACCACGAGACATCCTGTGAATGATCTTTTAAAAAAAATATATGTAGCGTCCGAACGGTTTTGTCTTCAAACTAATTTGACCACTCCATGGAAAGATAATATTCTCAAGAACACAGTGGTCTCTGTTTTGCTCTATGATCCCAAAAGTTTCACGGGACTCGTCTGAAGGTAACCGGTACTGGTTTAAAAAATGTATGGAAGTATGGAGGTAGTTTTGTACCAGTCAAAAGTTTGGACGTTTGTTTTTATTATTTTCTACATTGTAGAATATTAATGAAGACATCAAAACTATGAAATAACACATATGTATTCATGTAGTAACCAAACAAGTGTTAAAAAAAATCAAAATATATTTTAAATTCTTTGCCCTTTGCCTTGATGACAGCTTTGCACACTCTTGGTATTCTCCTTTTCTTTTATTTAACTAGGCAAGAAGTTAAGAACAAATTCTTATTTACAATGACAGCCTACCAAAAGGCAAAAGGCCTCCTGCGACGACGGGGGCTGGGATAAAAAAAATATATATAATATATAAATATAGGACAAAACACACATCACGACAAAAGACAACACAACACTACATAAAGAGAGACAACTACATAGCATGGTAGCAACACAACATAACAACAACATGGTAGCAACACAACATGGTAGCAGCACAAAACATGGTACAAATATTATTAGGCACAGACAACAGAGGGCAAGAAGTTAGAGACAACAATACATCACACAACACAGCCACAACTGTCAGTAAGAGTGTCCATGAGGTAGTCTTTGAATTAAGAGATTGAGATAAATCTGTCCAGTTTGAGTGTTTGTTGCAGCTCGTTCCAGTCGCTAGCTGCAGCGAACTGAAAAGAGGAGCGACCCAGGGATGTGTGTGCTTTGGGGACCATTAACATAATGTGGCTGGCAGAACGGGTGATGTATGTGGAGGATGAGGGCTGTAGTAGATATCTCAGATAGGGGGGAGAGAGTCATAAGATGGTTTTATAAATAAGCATCAAGCAGAGGGTCTTGCGACGGGTATACAGAAATGACCAGTTTACAGAGGAGTATAGAGTGCAGTGATGTGTCCTATAAGGAGCATTGGTGTCAAATCTGATGGCCGAATGGTAAAGAACATCTAGCAGCACGAGAGCACCCTTACCTGCAGATCTATAAATTACGTCTCCGTAATCTAGCATGGGTAGGATGGTCATCTGAATCAGGGTTAGTTTGGCAGCTGGGGTGAAAGAGGAGCAATTACGATAGAGTAAACCAAGTCTAGATTTAACTTTAGCCTGCAGCTTTGATATGTGCTGAAAGGACAGTGTACCATCTAGCCACACTTACAAGTACTTGTTTGAGATGACTACCTTCAGCTTTATTAAAACCTCTTAGGGATCCCTTAACCTTTTTGGGATAGGGGGCAGTATTGAGAATTTTGGAAAAAATATGTGCCCATTTTTAACTGCCTCCTACACCAACTCAGAAGCTAGAATATGCATATTATTGTTCAGGTTTTGATAGAAAACACTCTGAATTTTCTAAAACTGTTTGAATGGTGTCTGTGAGTATAACAGAACTCCTATGGCAGGCAAAAACCTGACAAGGTTTCAAGCAGGAAGTACCCTGTCTGACAAAGGAGTCGTGCGTCTTGCATCTGTTTATTGAAAAGTAAGGATCTTAGCTGTAACGTGACAATTCCCAGGGCTCCGATAGGCTCTCAGAACCCGCGAAATACCTGAAGGTTTACGAGGCAGCCTCAGGCTGAAACACATTATCGGCTTTGGCAAGTGGCGGCTCAGAGGACCTTTGAATGAGGCGCGTGCACGATTCGCTCCTGAGGAGAAATTTTATTCGGCTGTTTAGGCTCAATGCATATTCCCGGTCGGAATATTATCACTTATCTACGAGATAAATGGCATAAAAATTGGTTTTAAACAGCGGTTGACATGCTTCGAAGTACGGTAATGGAATATTTAGACATTTTTTGTCACGCCAATGCGCCATGCTCGAGACCGTGATGAAGCATCCTGATAGTGTCTAGAACTCACGAACAAAACGTCGCTGTTTGGATATAACGATGGATTATTTGGGACCAAACCAACATTTGTTATTGAAGTAGAAGTCCTGGCAGTGTATTCTGACGAAGAACAAGCAAGGTAAGAACATTTTTCTTATAGGAAATGTGATTTTGGTGGAGGCTGACCTGGGTGTGTGTCTAAATAGCTAGCCCTGTGATGCCGGGCTATGTACTTAGATTATTGCAAAATGTGCTTCATCCGAAAAGCTATTTTAAAATCGGACATATCGAGTGCATAGAGGAGTAATGTATCTATAATTCTTAAAATAATTGTTATGCTTTTTGTGAACGTTTATCGTGAGTAATTTAGCAAACTGTTAGTAAATTCCCCGGAAGTTTGCGGGGGTTATGCTTTTTCTGAACGTCACATGCTAATGTAAAAAGCTGTTTTTTGATATAAATATGAACTTGATTGAACAGACATGCATGTATTGTATAACACAATGTCCTAGGTGTGTCATCTGATGAAGATCATAAAAGGTTAGTGCTGCATTTAGCTGTGGTTTGGGTTTATGTGACATGATATGCTAGCTTGAAAAATGGGTGTCTGATTATTTCTGGCTGGGCACTCTGCTGACATAATCTAATGTTTTGTTTTCGTTGTAAAGCCTTTTTGAAATCGGACAGTGGGGTTAGATTAACGAGATTCTTGTCTTTAAATAGCTGTAAAATAGTCATATGTTTGAGAAATTGAAGTAATAGTATTTCTAACGATTCAAAAATCGCGCCACTGGATTTCAGTGGCTGTTACGTAGGTGGGACGAGTTCGTCCCACATGCGCCAGAGAGGTTAACGCTCCATTCCCATTAGCGGGATAGATTTGACAACATCCGATGAAAATGCAGAGCGCCAAATTCAAAGTACAGAAATATAAATATTCAACATTCACGAAAATATAAGTGTAATACATCAAAATAAAGCTTAACTTCTTGTTAATCCAGCCGCTGTGTCAGATTTCAAAAAGGCTTTACGGCAAAAGCACACCATACAATTATCTGAGGACAGCGGCCCGCATACAAAAACATGAAAATCATTTTTCAACCAGGCAGGTGCGACACAAAAGTCAGAAATAATGATACAATAAAGGCTTTACCTTTTGAAGATCTTCATCTTTTTGCAATCCCAAATGTCTCAGTGACACAATGAATGGTCCTTTTGTTCGATAAATTCCTTCTTTATATCCCCAAAATGTAAATTAATTTGGCGCGTTTGATTCAGAAATACACAGGTTCCAACTCGCCCAACATGACTACAAAGTATCTAATAAGTTACCTGTACACTTGGTCCAAACATTTCAAACAAAGTTTCTAATCCAACCTCAGATACCCTAAAATGGAAATAACCCTAAAATGGAAATAATCGTTAAAATTTAAGACGGGATAAACAGTTTCCAATACAGAAGAAAAACAACACGGAGCGCGCTCTTGTTCACACGGACCAAACGACTAGAGACCTTCTGAGTGACACATAGAAAGAATAAGACTATTTATTAATTTCTCAAAAGAAAAACATTGAACAATTTCTAAAGACTGTTGACATCTATTGGAAGCCATAGGAACTGCAATCTGGGACCTAATAAATCAGGTTTCCCATAGAAAAGTTTTGGAAAACACAATGACCTCAAAAATACATTATTTTAACAGTTTTAGAAACTTTAGAGTGTTTTCTATCCAATACTACCATGCATATGACTATCCTAGCTTCTGGGCCTGAGTAACAGGCAATTTACTTTGGGCACGCTTTTCATCCGGACGTGAAAATACTGCCCCCTAGCCCAAAGAGGTTTTAAGATAAATGCACCAACTGTAAGTCACTCTGGATAAGTGTCTGCTAAATGAATAAATGTAAATGTGGGTACTTTGAAGAACCTAAAATATATTTTGATTAGTTTCACACTTTTTTGGTTACTACATGATTCCATGTGTGTTATATCATAGTTTTGATGTCTTCACTATTATTCTACAATGTAGAAAATAGTAAAAAATTAAGAAAAACCTTTGTCCAAAAATTTTGACTGGTACTGTATATAAATAGTACATTCGGAAAGTATTCAAACCCCTGGACCTTTTCAACATTTTGATATGTCATAGCCTTATTCTAAAACGGATGAAATAGTTTTTTCTCCCCCTCATCAATCTACACACAATACCCCATAATGACAAAGCAAAAACTGTTTTTTTTTACATTTTTGCACCTTTATTAACAAATGGTTCTCATCCAGACGTCAAAATACTGCCTCCAAGCCATAAGAAGTTAATTGAACCAGACATTGTAGAGTCTTCTGATGACAGTGATGGGGAAGAAACGGCAATCAACAAGGTTGTTGTCACCGAAACAGTTGACAGAGTTTTGAAATCAGTGGAAGAGTCTAGCTACATTTTCAAATATTATACGTTTAGTATTTAGTCAAAGTAATTTTCTTTGCAAGTTAAAGCGTATTGTTAGCTTACTACACAGCAAAAAGTCCAGTGTTGAATTAACTCCCACAGAGTTGATTTCAACACTTTTTGAGGGTTTATATAGGTCCACACTCTCCAGAGTTAAATTAACACTTTCAAAATAGTTAAACATTTAACACTCTGCCAGAGTTCCTTCTTTAACTCGCAAAACAGAGTTAAAGTAACACTGCTCCGAGTTAATTTTTATTAACTATTTGGGTAGTGTTCATTTTTATTAACTATTTGGGTAGTGTTAATTTCACTCCCTAAAGTGTCAATTATCTACACTGAAAAAATGTTAAAATGAATTGTTAATTTATTCAATATTATTTAATTAAATATATACTTATAATAATAATAATAATAATAATGAATCACAATAAACAATCATTGTCAAAAACATTTATTTGTGCCTTCTCCCTTGCAGTCAGTTGAATTAAAACATTGTGAATGAAGGTATAATGTACATACTTTCATCTGAAACATTGTATGAGCTTTGAATATCAAACTGTTTATGAAATTTAAGCTCAGACATTTTTAGTAGACATCTTTCCACACTTCGTAATACTCTGAATGCATGATGATGGTCATCAAAATTCTCTGTAAATAGCTTGTTTGTCAAAAAAAAAATATGATCTTCAACCAAAAGTACATCACTTATTTGACAAAAGACTGGCATGTCTTCTTCCATTGCACTGCAAATAACTAGTCCAGCTTTATATTCTACACCATCAACTTTAACCCAACTAGTTGAGAAAACATCTTTTGACAAGATCGTTTCAAGCATTTCATTGTTGACGACATTCTCATCTCTGAAGAGAAAAGATTTAATTGGCCCATACTCATTTTGTTTGAGGGTGAAGGTTTCCCAGTGATAAGCAATGGCCATCTGATGCTTTTTAGCAAGCGATTTGGTTATGTTTTTGAAATTTTTAAAACAATCTTTAAACAGCTTGTGTTTGGCCTCAAACCTCATACACCACGTATATAATAAGGGGCCAATTTTCCTTATAGAAGATGGGTAATGGATCATAAAATGATGCTTAGGTATCAAGTTTCTATGTGGATACAAGTGCTTAAATAGTTTGTGGTGGTCAACAATCAAATGCTTTAAATATATTGTCATAGAGAAGGTGAAAAAACTATGTTCATTATTTGAAGTAACAACAGTAACAAATTCCAGTTTTTGTTTCCTGCAGGAATAATGTCAAACAGTGGGATGTTTTTCACAAGACAATGTCTGAATAGAATTCAAACCAATGCCATTGCCAAAACTCTCCAAAATAATCTTTGTAGGAAGATTTTTTCATTCTAAAAATCCATAATCAAAACAATAAATCCTGGAAAGCAAGTCCTGTTCTGACATAGTGTTGCGTGAGATATCCAAAAAGCAATTTGATCTCATACTGAACCACACCCTCAAGAAGATCATGCATGATATCAAATGAATAGTTATTACAAACATGGAAATACTTCAATGAATTAAACGGTTTGCCTTAAATGGGATGAGACGCTTATCCATTGTGATGTAGAAGCTCTCAATCTTGCTCTTCTGACGCCCAACAGCGAGGAGGTACGGCTGCCGATCCTGCTGGTTGCGGAGATGCTCCTCCAAACTGCAGCATGACTAGGGTTGAGATCAGAAAACTGAAAATTAGACAAGAATAATGTGCAGCCAGAGAAAACTACATTATAGAAGTGATTATTCAAACAGCTTTCATTGGCTAGTGCAAGATGGGAATGAAGACTTAATTACAATTCCATCCACTTTTTAACAACCCTCATTTACATATGTGGCTAAGAAGGTGACGTGACAAATTATTATAATCACGTTAATAATATAATTACCTTATGAAAGACAACAAGTCTCAACTGCATCACATGCACTAATTTTTGGAGACTTCAGTCCCCCTGGAGGTGGTGGAAGGAGATGTAACAGCAACAACAGGGAAGCCATTTCTTGGTCGTAGGCTGAGGACAAAGAGTCACAAGAAATAACTGAAAACTCTTCAAATGTAATACTTTTAAAGTTTGAATGAGAACAGGGAGGCATTATGAGAACATTTTAAACAGTCATCCATCTATTAGTCACATTTATCCCAAAAATCAGATCAACGTTCAGAGATACACAGAATAAACAAATGAAATATAATTGCAGTTATAATTTAACTGCAATTATAGCAAATTTATTAAAATAAAAAAAAACTCACTTGTTGGCTCATCAAGATCACTTCCTGAGGGACTTTCTGCTGACTGCACCAAGCGACGCAACTCTGGTGTTGAGGTGAGCCGCTTAGCCTCTTTTATGACATTTGGCTTGAAGAACAAATCCCATTTCTGAAGAAGCCTGGAGGATGTGTCGCCATCAAATAGGAGAGTGAAGTCTTGGTCCACCTTTAAGAAAGAAGATATTAAACTACTACTACTTCAGGAAATACTTTCAAATTTCAAGCCATTCTAAACATCTCATCCCAAACTTACCAATCCTTTTGTATCCAGGAATCTTGGGAAGCTGGAGAGGATATCAACACTTCTGCCTGGGTCATTAACGAGCTTCTGACGGTGCTGAAAGGTCTCTCTCATCTTCTGGAAAAATCAGGGAATTGTCTGTGGTATGGTTGAGCAAAGACATGGCCTCTTGGCAAGCATCACCATCAAGCTGCCTTTCAACATTAACAGTCCTTTGGAAATTTGGGCCCCCTGGAGAAAAGTCAATTGGGCTATTTGGTAGCAGTGCAGATCCTCGACGAATCTTCCTCTGGACTGTTTTCAGACGCCAGAAATGTATCCTGTGCTGCTTGCAGCATCATAGAAGTGTTCCTGAAATGGAAAAAAAGAAAATAAATGCGTTGTCATACCAGGCTCATGAGAAATCTCACGGAATTCAAATACCAATGTCGTCCACACAGTTTTGTGTCACAACATGACATGAAAGAGTTAACAATAATAATGCCTATTACATAGCCCTTCTTGGAGTATGGATCCTTGAGGGAAGGGAACAACATCACTATCCCACGCGCATAATCTTCTCTGATTGCTTTAGTGGGGCGGTGCCTGAGAGGAGATATTAAATTAGTACATTTATGCAATGGCCATGCAGTTATCTGGTACAAATAAAAACAATGTGAAACAAACATACCCATGATTGTCAATCATGTAAGCCACCAGGATGTTAACCATTTTTCTTCTTGCAGCATCTGTTAGGGTTTCTGTTGTTTGGTACTCCTGTAGTACTTCTTCACCCCCAGACTTGACTCTTAGCACAGCTTCAATCAACTAATACAAAACAAAAACATTACAATACAAAACATGGTGATAAATAGCTTTTCTAGAGACTCAGAGTGAAAAAATGTGAAAGCATTAAGAAACCTGTTCAGCAGACACAGCATCATGTGTATCCTCAATTCTTTGTCTCTTGCTAGGGACATCATCTAGGATTATAGTTGATGCACTTGAGCTGAAGCTTGAGTCAGACGTCTCAGAAGCAGAAGACAAGGAGAAATCAGAGAATTCTAAAGGAATAGAAAAAATGCAAATAATTATATTATGTAAGGTGTAAAGTTCTTTATTATACCTGCCTTGATATCTCACCCTGATCTGAGAATAGTGTCAGCACCACATTGCCTTGTCCAACGAGGTCGCTGAATATTTCTGCATCAACTTCTGTCCCTGTTGCATCCTTGTATATAACTTTTGCATCAGGTGGCAGGCAAAATCTCTCGATGACTGGAAAAGATAGTAAGGTCAAACTGAATGTGCCTTTGAAGTCAGCACTGTTTCTTGCCTCACAGCCAATAACTCTTCACGTTGAATACACACTGTATAACCCTTAAACCCTTAAATAGACCTAGAGCATTTTCCCTCACATAACCCATTCCCTCTTAAATCCAAATTGATGATTGGCTTTTTTTCGTGACTGTTTTGGTGTATATTAATACTTTACACTCTATGGAGCACACATTACAGAACTGAAAATGATTAGCAATTTAACCCCATTTACCGTATAAAAGAGTCTGATAAAGGCATGTAAAGAAAATCAGAATCGACAACATTAAGGAGCTTGCACAACGAGCTTTTAAAGCCATGCTAACCGTTTTCATGGAATTGCATAAAGTCAAACCGTCCTTCATCCTCATCCAGCTTCACATATTTCTGCTGTTGGCTGTACTTCACCTGGACCAGCATTTTGACTGAGACATGCAAGGAAGTTTGACAAAGTAAATAAACATTTAAAGGAAGAACGATAAAGATTAAAGTCGACAGTGTTACACCATTTTTGGTGACCCATCAGATTCTGTGACCTGCACTGTTGGAAAAAGTACTAATTTTCAGAAAATCGCGCTGTGACTGAGATATTAAAATGCTGCGTATGCATTGACTCATCAGTATTTAATGAAGCACTTAAATGTTTAATAAATGTTTAATATCAGTCACAGCCCGATTTTCTGCTAATTTTGTACTTTAGCTTTAACTTAGTAATTTCAGTACAATTAACTGGTGAAGGGGGGGAAAAGACGTTAGCTCCTGCCTCAAACAAGATTTTATACAGTAAAAAAACATAACGCTTTGTTTTTCCTTTCAATAAATCATCATTGATAAAGTTGGAGACGGTTTAAGTAACAAACTGTTAGCTAGCTTACCGTACACTTCTAGCTAGCTAATCACCAGGACAAATTTGCTGCTCAGACCTGGCAACAAACACGGTTTTGTTAGGCATATATTCTCTGTAGATGTTTCATTGTTCATACTGAAATTCTCAGCATCAATTTATAATTGTTTCAGTAAGTTTGAGTTAATTGCACTTACCGTGTAGTACTGCATGGGAGGGAGAAAATGGCGCCGACTTGTCTCCTCTGTCTCCAACCGATGAAGTGAAATGCATGGGCGGAGCTTAATTACATCTCTGCGGAGTTGGGTTAACACTGACCGGATCAACTCTGTCAAATAACTCCAACACTGAACACCATTTAAATCAGAATGTGTTAAAATTACACTCTGGGAGTGAAAATCAACTCGGAAATGTTTAACCCTGAAATTTCAACACTCCAATTTTTGCTGTGTAGCTAACTTTAGCTGGCTGGCTTGCTAGCAAATGCTACATGTATGAGCTTTGTAGTAATATTATTTGTATCTCAGAAATCCATTTGCCTTGCCAGTTATAGCCTAATGTTAGCTAGCTAGCTAAGATTGAACCTAGTTGGTTATCTTTAGCTACCTGCAGATTCATGCATGGTGCGTGGTAATATGGGTTGGGATTATGGGTCTTAACAAAAGACTCCACTACGCAAGTAACAATTTCACTGTACCGTTTACACCTTCTGTATCCTGTGCATATGTCAAATAAACATTGATATAGTGTGTATTTACCAGAGACCGTAATGTGAAAAACAACATGAACTGCACCAAAGTCAGATTATGATTGTCACGGGCATCGGGTATGTGTAATTTTAACTGACTTGTCCGGAAGGACCCATATAGATCCGAATGCGACTGCTGCAGTAGAGAGAGAGAGAGAAATTGTATCATTCATTCTGCTGCTCTTTGCTTTTCATGAGCGTCACGCGTATAGCTTGCTGTTGTTTTTGGGTCATCAAAGCGGCAATAGGCTACAGTCAATGAGCCTCCTTGTTGGGCAAAATTTAGGAGATATATAATCATTGCAAGATGGAATTAAAATTATGGAATAAAAAGGATAGGCTACAACAACCATGTGTGGGCTATAAGCAGGACAATAGACTCTTGCAAACACGTTTCTGTATTTTGATACTGTGTGCAAGGCAATTGATCAGCATTAAAAACTTCAAGGATGAGGCCTCCCGAGTGGTGCAGTGGTCTAAGACACTGCATCGCAGTGCGAACTGCGTTGCTACAGATGCTGGTTCGATACCTGTGTCGGCTGTGACTGGGAGACCCATGAGGCGATGGTGGGCTTTTGGTTTCTCTCCCTCTAAGAACAGAGATAAATAATTCTAAATAACAAACTGGCTTTATTTACAAATTAGTTAGAATGTCTCACTTCATGTTCAAGAATGGCCTTTTTCTTCATTTGAAAATGAAATAATCTCCAAAATATCATTATTTTTTTAAACAAGCCATAGAAAGTTGGTTGCAATTTCAGATTAATCCATCAGAAAAGACAGAACAAATAATGCAACAAATATTGTGGTTAAACGCAAATATACTAATTGATTAAAACAACTTTATTGACTGTACTAGATTTTCCGTTCCTCCCGAAAGCCCTAATCTGCTCACTTAAATGAATAGATATCCTGGTCATGGTGCTACAGTGTGTTGTTTCAGCATAATCAAAGTGAGGACAATCGACGATCTGCTGTATACTTATGGTCTATTGTAAACTGAAATTCACACCTTTCCAGTACTCCTCTGAGGGCAGAGATAAGGGCGGCAGCTGATGCATTGGTCCAGAGCCAGGCGGTATTGTCAGAGGGTCACTCGTTATTGGCGGAGAGTCAGGTGGAGAATGACGCGTTGAAGAGGAAGAGGAATGAGAGAAGCAATTGTGACTCCATAACTTCAAAATGCTCTTTAAATAAATAAGACCTACACCACTTTTAACAGCACATTACTCAACACTAGTGAGACTCATGTCGCCTACGGTAGGCCTACAGTATATCGGAAAATATGACTTGACTCTCTGCCAATAATTACATATAGAGGAATGGAGGATATTTCTCTACTTCAGTAATATTTATTCCCATAGTAATTCGTTATGGATCCATAACTAAATAAACATTGGCATTTTGAAACAGTATTTTTATCATTATTTTATTAACAAAAGCATAAAGATGCCATTATTAGTTACATTGTTTTAGTTTGAAAATGCAAACTAGTGTGGTGGTTAATTTCTGTATTATCAAATGAGGAGAGACAAATTCATCACACAAGTCAGAGTCATACTTAAACTGAATCTTTATTAGTGAGAGCTCTGCAATAGCGATGGCTGGTCGACGAACCACCCTCAGATGATTCGTTGAGAGCCACGACACAAAGGCTACTAAAATTTTACATAGCAAAGATCCACCTGCTAGTCTACATAACAAACCACATATGTTTGGAACAGTTCACAAGGTGAAACTTGTTAAATGAGAAAGGAGTATCCCACAGCCAGATAGCATTTGCTATAAATTCTGTTCAGTTTGGCCCCTTAGACGAGGCTCCAATCTCGTTCCTGGTACTTCATAGCACAAAAACACCAACTCATTCCATGGCATGAATCAGTTGGCGGCATTGAATCAACTCCAGATACTCCCATCTCAAGTAAAACCCCTTCTTAACCACACGCCTTGACAAGCTCACTGAGGGGAGTGAGCTTCTAGGTCATACACTATCCCAGGTTGAGTACAACATCAGAGATGACATACAATGGTTCCAGACACTACCCCACACATCTTTTGTCTCAAACCTTATCTCCCCCAAGGCCAAAGGAGGGAGTGACTGGCACACAGACAATGTGGACAATTGGTTCCCCATTAATCGCGTCATCCATTCTCATGGTTTAAGAATAGGTAAAGACACATTCACATATGAAGACATGTTTCCTCCTGTCCTCTTCTCTTTCTGATATTCTGCATAGCACCAGTGACATATGAAAGACAAGCCTGACTTCTCCCCTTTCTGGGCCCCAGGTGAATGAGCCCCAGCTGAGGGAAGAAGTGCAACTGCCAACACCAGAGTCCGAAGGGATAAATTCTAATATCAAGCATATCATATAAGCATATTATGCAGATAAGACATCTTAATTATCTATGTGACCTAATTAATTATGTTTCTTCTGCCACACTGGCACTAAGAACCGAACAGCGGGAATGTTTCCCTAGTCAGCACCATTATTAGTGCAATGCCCCTTAAAGTGTTGCCAGTGTGGCGGGGTGGGGGTTGCTTATGGTTTTGCCTACACCAAGTAACCTGCTTTTTAAATTATATGAACAAAAAATATTCAATATTATTTGGGATGGCAAGCCAGACAAAATGTATAGGGTCTATTTGTATAACAAATATGAATTCAGAGGGCAGAAATGATTAAATATTAAAGCATTAGACCTATCACTAAAGACATCAGTCATTAAAAATTATACTTACATCCGAAATGGTTCTCTAGTAAATCGGTAAGTGTCACGACTTCCGCCGAAGTCCGTCCCTCTCCTGGTATGGAGAGGGACCGCGTTCGGCGGTCACCGTCACCGGTCTTCTAGCCATCTCCGATCCACCTTTCATTTTCCATTTGTTTTGTCTTTGTTTTCTACACACCTGGTTTCATTCCCCAATTACATGTTCATGTATTTAACCCTCTGTTTCCCCCATGTTTTTGTGCGTGATTGTTTCTATGTTCATTCGGTACGTTATGGTTGGTTTTCGACGCGTGCTGTTTTCACCCGTGCGTAATTGATTACCGTTTATTGTTGGTCAAGTGTATTGTTACCTTGTGCCTTTATTTTGAGTAAAGTACGTTGCTCACTCATTCTGCTCTCCTGCACCTGACTTCATGCACCAGCTACACCCACCTTCTGACAGTAGGAATGTCTCACCCCATGTTCAAGAATGGCCTTTTTCCCTTTATTCAGATTACAACTAATCACTTTTGGTTGTTTGACAACAAAATCATCTCCAAAATATCATTATTTTTTAAACAAGCATTAGAAAGTTGGTTGCAATTTCAGTTGAATCCACCTGAAAAGACAGAACAAATAATACAACAAATATTGTGGTTAAGGACCAAAAAATTGACAGCTGTGCCATATAAATAGCAAAATAGATGGGAAGAGATGTTTGATGTACTTATTCCATGGCACACGGTTTATGAATTGACACACAAAACAATGCCGGATTCAAAACTTCTATTTAAATTATTATACAGAATTCTTGCAACCAATAGAATGTTATATATATGGGGGATACAATCTTCCCAGCTCTGAAGATTTTGCTGTCTGGAGGCAGAGTCATTAGATCATTTATTTTGGTACTGTCCATATGTAGCTCGTTTTTGGTCACAGGTCCAGGAATGGCTGAAGAATTGCAACATTTACCTATAACTAACGCTGCAGATAGCAATACTGGGTGATTTGAAAAGTCATAGACAATCAATCAATAATATAATCATTATTTTAGCAAAAATGTTTATCTTTAATTTACAATCTGTAGAAGCTATGAGAATTCTGTATTTTTGTGAAGCATCACAGCACAGTTGAAAAATATATGGCAAATAGAAATCCAAAATGTATGGTGTTAAGAGATAGATGGGAGGGGTTGAATGGAGCTGAAGAGTGAGACTAATAACAACAAGAACACCAATGTAAAACATACGGGGTCTGTAAAATGTATATAGGTTCAGCATTTTTGTGAAATAGCACAGTTACAAATAGAAATCAATCTGGATGAACATCAGAAATAGAGGAAGGACTATAAACAAACAAAATATAACTATTGTAAAATAGATTGTGTCTGTAAAATGTGTATAATATGTATAAACTGAAGGCAGAAGCCTAAGTGTTATTGTTAATTAGCGCGAGTCGGCTAGGTTGGTTGCTGTCTCTCCCTCCCTCCTCCCTGTTCCCAGTGTCACTCGCTCACACGCACAGCACGGCCCCTGCTAGTGTCACCTCCCTCTACCTTCTCTTCCTCACACTTTATCAGCTCCGCTCCATAAAGGATCTTTAAAAAAAATTCTCTGCTGCTTCCCTCACTTGGATCGGACCGGGTCTCGATCCGACCAGGCCTATACGGAACGGGTCTAGTTGTTCTCGGGTCCATTTGGAACGGGCCTCTATATTTAAAAAATGCATTTATGCATATGAAAGCCCTAGATCCATTTCGGAACGCGTCCTACTTCCTCAAGTTTTATTTGAGAGTAAATATGGCTTTGATAATAGCTCGTGCCTATCCAGCCACTGACCTCACCGCACGTCATTGGTGTGAACCATACAACAGTAGTGTCATTTAACATTTCATAAACAGTGCAGGAAAGGAGTATGATTGTTAGGAAGTCTAAATGGTGTTCGACTGCCACATCAGATTTGACCTTTAATTAACAGAATGGCTGTCATTGAGTCAAGACATATTCTGACGGCTTGAGAGGTTGAGAGGCACTGCAGAATTACAGCCTCTTGCATGTCGTTTTTGGGGTGAAATTTACTGTAAAAAAGAGCATGCCTTTTTTATTAATAGAAACCTTTCAGAGCCGAGCATGGTGATGTCATGCATAGTTAACCAACCAACCCCCACCCCCGTCTGTCCTCTCTTTTCATTCACAACTAATGAGTTAGCCTTGGAAGTAATTGTCTTATCAATCTCATTAACACTCTGTCTATTTCTATCAAGTGCCTTTTGCCCACTGAACTGTTGTGCAGTTATTACTGTGTTCTAAAGCAGATGACAGGGTGCATGATTTAACACGCAGTTTTATGGGGAATCCAGGCCGTATCAAAGGGCCATGTTTGGTTCTACCAGGGAGGTTCCAGGGTTGTGATGCTAATGAAAGGGGATATTAATTGCACAGACCTAAACAGCAGAAATGTTCAAAAATAATAAAATAATCCAAATCAAATGTATTTATAAAGCCATTTTTACATCAGCAGATGTCACAAGATCTCTTCTCCCTCCCCTCAGTCTCCTCGGTCCCCCACGTTCTCAGGACGGCACATTGGCAGCACACCTTCCTTGGCCATGTCACCATCTCCCCCTCTCCCCTCACTGCAAAATACTAATGGACAGTGATAGAAAGCAGAGTAGCAGGAGAGGAAATGAAATGACGTTACTGGTTGTGTCATGTCAGCATGTGCATCTTCCCGGGTCTGACAGATCGCCCAATTAACCTTATTTACCACATCTCCTTTCTTTCCTCTAACGAGCTCCGCTGGGCCCTGCACTAATGACGAGCTGCTGAAAACTGACGGGGGCCATTGGTGCGCTGGTTCCAAATGCATTTGTCCTCAATTACTCAGGCATCCAAGACAATGTCTGTGTCCCAAATAGCACCCTATTCCCTATGTACTGCACTACCTTTGACCAGAGGGCTTTTGTTACAGATACAGGTATCCTGTGTGTGCATTATCTTTCCTTCTGCCCTATTGACAGGTGCCGCCAATCAGTCACCAATCAGTCGCTAATTTGAAGACACACCTGCTCCTTTTCTCTTACCCAATCACATCTCCTTTCCCTTGGTTTAAAAACCCAGTCAGTTGTTTTCTTAATAGCTCAATCTCTCTGTCTCTCTCAATCGAGCTCGCTTTTGGTTTTTGCTTCTACATGTCACATTTGTCCGGTATTATGTGAGTATGTTTTGTTATGGTGTTTGACTGTTTGTTTGATGGTGGGAAAAGGGGGTTCCAAGCCAAGTCGCCCATGGGCATACATTACCCGTAGGAATACTTTGTCTAAGAACACCAGTTAGAACTGGGCGGACCACCCGCTGTTTTGTTGGTTAGTTAGTTAGCTGTATTGAAGCAGGCAAGTCTAGCTTAGGGGTGTTTTTGGATATTTATTATTTATTTCCTTGGGTCCAGCTCAGCCCCCCCCCCCCCCCGTTATCGTGTGTTTAAACAATAAACCAGTAGTGTTTGACGGTAATGTAAGTTGTCTGTGGTTATTAGTTCTCACTGTTCCTTTTCACTATTATGATTTGTATGAGATATGTTACGGGTCTCGTTTCCATCCCCCCCCTAGACTGCAGGACAAAATGGATTCGTAACATCTGTCTTTACTGACACCCATGCCGCTCGTGCGAATTCTTGTAGTGTTTTAGTTCAGTGTTGAGCGTCACCGCTGGGAATAGCTGATATAACATTAGTGTTTATTTTTTTTGGCTCTTGTGTATTAGTGGTAGTTCAAAATGGCTACATTTGATTTTAAATCTTTTTTGGGTAACCCTACGTGGGAGGTTTTTGACAAATGTCGTAGAGTTGATTTACTGAACTTGGCTGACCATTATTCTGTACCGATTCCGCAGAGTTTAGTTAAAGCGGAGGTTAAACAACTGTTAAATGTTTTGTTGGAAGAGCAAGTGCTTGTGTTACCGCTGCCTGAGCCTACTACCCATGTAGGGGATGTTGCTGCTCTTGTAAGCCCGTCGGTGTCTGTGAACAAGGGCGAGGCTAAAACTCCAGCCACATTGTCACATTTGGCTCCACTCTCCCCACTGTCAAACGGTGATGCCAGGAGGGAAGTCCGTTCGACACGGCTCCAACTGGAGGCGGAAGAGAACCCAAATTAGGCAAGAATCTCCAGTTGGAGATGTGTAAAATTGAGGCAGAAAGAGAACAGCAGCAGTTGGAGCTCAAAATGCGCCAGATGGAATTGGAGGCAGACACAGCGAGTCTAGCCTCCCTTCCTGCTGTGCCTGCTATTGAGCCGTCCACACCAGCTGGAGCTTCCAACACTTTTGACATTAGTAGGCAGATTGACTCTCTGAACAAAGGTACTAAGGCAGAGGTTGACTCTATTTTTGTGTTTTTGAACGTATAGCTGTAGCATTGAAATGGCCTGAAGCAGTATGGTGCCTATTTACTTCAGTGTAAATTAACTGTTAATAAAATAGCTTTTCGGCGAAAGCACATTTTGCAATATTCTGAGTAGATATCACGGCTAGCTAATTTGACACTCACCAAGTTTGGCCCTCACCAAACTCAGATTTACTATAAGAAAAATTGGATTACCTTTGCTGTTCTTCGTCAGAATGCACTCCCAGGACTTCTACTTCAACAACAAATGTTGTTTTGATTCCAAATAATCCATAGTTATATTCAAATACCTCCGTTTTGTTCGTGCGTACAGGTCAGTTTCCGAAAGGTGACGCGCAAGCGCATTTCGTGACAAAAAAATTCCAAATATTCCGTTACCGTACTTCAAAGCAAGTCAAACGCTGTTTAAAACCTCTTACATCTACACGTTCCGCTAGCGGAACGTCTGCTCCAATATCCAATGATGGGCGGGGCGCGAAATTCAAACTCCTCTAAATCCGAAAACTTACACTTTTCAAACATATGACTATGTTACAGCTATTTAAAGACAAGACTCTCCTTTATCTAACCAAACTGTCCGATTTCAAAAAGGCTTTACAGCGAAAGCAAAACATTAGATTATGTCAGCAGAGTACCCAGCCAGGAATAATCACACAGCCATTTTTCAAGCTAGCATATCATGTCACATAAACCCAAACCATATCTAAATGCAGCACTAACCTTTGATGATCTTCATCAGATGACACACCTAGGACATTGTGTTATACAATACATGCATGTCTGTTCAATCAAGTTCATATTTATATCAAAAACCAGCTTTTTACATTAGCATGTGACGTTCAGAACTAGCATTCCCACCGAACACTTCCGGTGATTTTACTAAATTACTCACGATAAACGTTCACAAAAAGCATAACAATTATTTTAAGAATTATAGATACAGAACTCCTCTATGCACTCGATATGTCCGATTTTAAAATAGCTTTTCGGATGAAGCACATTTTGCAATAATGTAAGTACATAGTCCGGCGTTACAGGGCTAGCTATTTAGACACCCTGCAAGTTTAGCCTTCACCAAAATCACATTTCCTATAAGAAAAATGTTCTTACCTTGCTTGTTCTTCATCAGAATACACTGCCAGGACTTCTACTTCAATAACAAATGTAGGTTTGGTCCCAAATAATCCATCGTTATATCCAAACAGCGACGTTTTGTTCGTGCGTTCTAGACACTATCCCAACGCTAAATCTCGGCCACGAGCATGACGCAAAATATGACAAAAAATTTCTAAATATTCCATTACCGTACTTCGAAGCATGTCAACCGCTGTTTAAAACCAATATTTATGCAATTTATCTCGTAGAGAAGCGATAATATTCCGACCGGGAATCTGCCTGTCTGTAAACTGAGGAAAAAACCGAAAGCCGGGGGCGGGGCGTGTCACGCGCCTAAGGCTTAGTCCATTGACTGACCACTCAGCTTTTGCTCTCGTGTGCTTCAGCCAGGGCTTTGAATTACATCATTCCTGTTTTTCCCGGGCTGTGAGACTCCATTGTTGACGTGAGAAGTGTCACGTAAGAGCAGAGATCCTTTGTAAACGATAGAGATAATCAAGAAGGGCAAGAAATGTTCAGACAGGGTACTTCCTGAACAGAAGCATCTCAGGTTTTTGCCTGCCATAGGAGTTCTGTTATACTCACAGACACCATTCAAACAGTTTCAGAAACTTTGGAGTGTTTTCTCTCCAAAGCTAATAATTATATGCATATTCCAGTTTCTGGGCAGGACTAATAATCAGATTAAATCGGGTACGTTTTTTATCCAGCCGTGAAATTACTGCCCCCTAGATGTAAGAGGTTAAAATCAATGTTTATGCTATTTTTCTCATAAAATAGCAATAATATTCCAACCGGGCAACGTTGTATTCATTCAAAGGCTAAAAGAAAAAAATTAAATTCTCATGAACGCGCTTCTCAGTGTCACTGTTCCCAGCCTGACGACTCACAAACAGAGCTGCTGTACTTCGCCCAGAGACTGCAGACACCCCATTACACTTTGTGGCACCTTCTGAGAGCCAATGGAAGCGTTAGAAAGCGTCACATAGCAGCAGAGATGCTGTATTTTCGATAGAGATGCAACAGAAGGACTACAAATTGTCAGACAGGGCACTTCCTGTATGGAATCTTCAGGTTTTGGCCTGCCATATGAGTTCTGTTATACTCACAGACACCATTCAAACAGTTTTAGAAACTTTAGGGTGTTTTCTATCCAATGCATATTCTAGTTTCTGGGCAAGAGTTGTAACCAGTTTAAATCGGATACGTTTTTATCCGGCCGTGCAAATACTGCCCCCTAGCCCCAACAGGTTTTAAGAGTGCGTCTTACACTGGAGTCACTGAGGCTTAACACTTCTGTCAAAACAAAGCATGTGGACATGACATGGATTTAATTTTCAATTATGTAAAAGTCACCACATTTTGTTTTGAATGCCTGTTAATAATACTTTTGATGAAAACCGATGGTGAATTTGATTTGAGGTTGATTGCAACAGACAAACTGGTGCAATACTCTAAGTGATCCAGTGTCTCGCAATGAAATGGTGCAATACATTTTCACACTTATCTGAAAAACAGGCAGATCAGAGAAAGAGCACTGAGGCTGAAAATGGTTGTGGTGCGAGTGATTGTTAGTCTGCAGTCAGAGTTCCTACAATGTAGCCTATTAAATCAAGCCATAACTGAAGGTATCAAAGTAAAACCAAAGGCTGATTTGCCAAAGTGCTGTGAGTAGTTTGGGAGACAAGCTACGTCATCTCTCCCCCGCCTCTCCCTTTCCAAGACTTCAGAGGAGCGGTAGGACTCTAGAGAGGTCTGACGAGGCTATTCAATTGCCCAGCACCGACTGACAATGAGGCTCATGTCCAGAGGATAGAAAAATAAATTAGAACAAAGGAGAAAAAGGAAATGAAGGCTAGTGCACAGTGGGTGCTGCTCCCCATGAACTGAGCCTGTTAGTGTTTCGTCTCTGTCTCACAAATCAGGGAAGAGATGACCAGGAAAAATGTGAGGCCGCTATTGTGTCATGAGCCATTCCCATGTTTGGCAAAAAGAGGGTTGTTAATATGATTTTGACCTTGATGAATTTGCACCATTTTATTTATATTGCAAAAAGACTTGGAAGTCATGAAGATACAAATGCCGATTGTAATTCATAGTGATCAGCACGTGTTGTAAAGTTCGTTCTAATAATACCAAAAGTGTCCACAATGTTGTAAAACTTGTAGAAAATGAGACAAGATACATGACATTCTGTTTCAAAGTGCAAGTGTGCATTTCTAAGCTTCTCAAGCTTTTCCCTCACCTGGCTAGAACGACTGTAAACGGAATGCTCTGTCTTTTTGAAATATGTCCAAGTGATTCAGCTCCCATCCATTTACAGCTCTCATGGAGTACCTGCTGCACAGATTCTTGTAGTTCACTGCAGCATAGTCCAGGACATGCATGGATAATTTGATATTCTATTGCTTGATATTACGCACCTGCGATAACATCTGCAAATCTGTGTACCCGACCAACTTTGATTTGAACTGAGCATTACATTCTAGTATATTATAATACAGTATGTACAGAAAAAAAATATATATTTATGTTTTCACAATACGTCACAACAATTACAGCTTGGCAAATGTATATGGAAAAGCAGCAAAGCATTTGCAGAGTTTACCATTGCACTCGGCAGCACCTCCCATCCATTATGTCTATCTAGCTAGGGCCTGAATGCAATACGGGAGTATCACTGAAACAAGATGCAATTTCCACGCTTTGTGATTCAAATGGGAGAAGAAAATTGATCCCACCTCACGCATTTAGAAGGGTATTCTAATGAAGGGCACCGTGGCCTAATGGGATAGATAGAAGTACAGAAATCTTGGCCTAAGTGGCTGACTGAGGAAGATAGTGCACTAGCCAGAGCCTGATTCATCAAGTATTACAGTTCAAATAAAAGTTGGTGCTGCTCGCCAAATTGATTATCAATATGCCCCTGTGCTGCATTAGTAGAAATGATAATGGCATACTTAACTTTCTTGGCTATTTCTGCCAGAGACTGCAATTCATCACGAAGAAGAGAATCTACTGTATTAAGATCTACGTTATTCATAATTATTTTACTTGTTATTGATGCTGCCAATGTTAAAGTACATCACTGTTCCAGGTTTAGCCAATTAACAGATTGAGTGCTCTCCATTTAATTATTGATGGAGTGAGATTGATTTTGGAGATGTAAGTTTGGCATTCTCTCCTCTTCCCTGTAATCCCTGAGATTTTAGAGCTACACTCAAATAACACATCCCAATCGCGGTGGCCGATTTTAAAATAGTTTTTCGGTGAAAGCACATTTTGCAATATTCTGAGTACATAGCCCGGCCATCACAGGCTAGCTATTTTGACACCCACCAAGTTTGGTACTCACCAAACTCAGATTTACTATAAGAAAAATTGGATTATCTTTGCCGTCTTCGTCAGAATGCACTCCCAGGACTTCAACAACAAATGTTGGTTTGGTTCCAAATAATCCATAGTTATATCCAAATAGCGCCGTTTTGTTCGTTCAAGACACTATCCGAAGGGTAACGCGCCGGCGCGTATCGTGACAAAAATTCAAAATATTCCATTACCGTACTTCGAAGCATGTCAAACGCTGTTTAAAATCATTTTCTCGTAAAATAGCGATAATATTCCGACCGGGAGTCGTTGTTTTCGTTCAAAGACTGAAAATGTAAAATGGCCTCTTCACGTGCACCCGTCTCATTGTTCTCAGATCGACCACTATCCAAATGCACTACAGTTTTTCAGCCAGAGACTGCAGAGTCATCATTCAACATTCTGGCGCCTTCTGAGAGCCTATGGGAGCCTTAGAAAGTGTCACGTTACAGCAGAGATCCTCTGTTTTGGATAGAGATGACAAAGGCCAAGAAATGGTCAGACAGGGTACTTCCTGTACAGAATCTTCTCAGGTTTTGGCCTGCCATTTGTTCTATTATACTCACAGACACCATTCAAACAGTTTTAGAAATGTGAGTGTTTTCTATCCAAAGCTACTAATTATATGCATATTCTAGTTTCTGGGCAGGAGTAATAACCAGATTAAATCGGGTACGTTTTTTATCCGGCTGTGAAAAATACTGCCCCCTATCCATAACAAGTTAAACAAATCAAAATATATTTTATATTTGAGATTCTTCAAAATAGCCACCCTTGGCCTTTATGACAGCTTTGCACACTCTCAACCAGTTTTACTTGGAATGCTTTTACAACATTCTTGAAGGATTTCCCACAAATGCTGAGCACTTGTTGGCTGCTTTTCCTTCACTTTGCTGTCCAACTCATCCCAAACCATCTCAAATTGGGTTGCGGTCGGGTGATTGTGGAGGCCAGGTCATCTGATACAGCACTCCATCAAATATATTTTGATTTGTTTAATACTTTTTTGGTTACTACATAATTCCGTGTGTTACTTCATATTTTGCGTCTTCACTATTGTTCTACAATGTAGAAAGAAAAACCCTGGAAACCACACACATTTAGTTCCATTTACTCAGATACACTACATGACCAAAAGTATGTGGACACCTGCTTGTCAAACATCTCAGTCCAAAATCATGGGCATTAACATAGAGTTGGTCCCCCCTTTGCTGATATAACAGCCTCCACTCTTCTGGGAATGTTGGAACATTGCTGCAGGGACTTGCTTCCAGTCAACCACAAGAGCATTAGTGAGGCCGGGCACTGATGTTGGGGGATTAGGCCTAGCTCGCAGTCAGTGTTTCATTTCATCCCAAAGGTGTTTGATGGGGTTGAGGTCAGGGCTCGTGTAGGCCAGTCAAGTTCTTCCACACTGATCTCAACAAACCATTTCTGTATGGACCTCGCTTTGTGCACGGGGCATTGTGATGCTGAAACAGGAAAGGGCCTTCCCCAAACTGGTGCCACAAAGTTGGAAGCACAGAATTGTCTAGATTGTCATTATATGCTTTAGCGTTCAGATTTCCCTTCATTGGAACTAAGGGGCCTTGCCCTAACCATGAAAAACAGCCCCAGACCATTCCTCCTCCACCAAACTTTACAGTTGACACTATGCATTGTGGCAAGTAGCATTCTCCTGGCATCCACCAAACCCAGATATGTCCCTCGGACTGCCAGATGGTGAAGTGTGACTCATCACTCCAGAGAACAAGTTTCCACTGCTCCAGATTCCAATGACAGCAATTTTTACACCACTCCAGCCGATGCTTGGCTTGTGTGCAGCTGCTCGGCCATGGCTACATATTTCATGAAGCTCCTGCCGTGCTGACGTTGATTCCGACCCACCTCAAAACATCACAAATGGTCCTTTTTGTTCGATTAAGTCCTTTATATCCCCAAAAACTCAGTTTAGCTGGTACGCTTCATTCAATAATCCACCGGTTTCCCTCCTTCAAAATGCATACAAAATGAATCCCAAACGTTACCAATAAACTTCTCCAAACAAGTCAAACATTTATAAACAAACCTCAGGTACCCTAATACGTGAATAAATGATAAAATGTAAGACGAAGAATCGTTATTGTCTTTACCGGAGATAAACAAAGTATGCGCTCTCATCCACACGCGTGAAAACACTACAGCCAAAATGGGACCCACTTAGAAAAACTGCAAATTCTAGCAAATTTTTCCAAAAACAAGCCTGAAACTCTTTCTAAAGACTTGACATCTAGTGGAAGCCCTAGGAACTGCAATCTGGGAGGTTTTCCCTATTAAAAATGACAGCCATTGGAATCAGTGGTGGGCTGAATTTCTTTCTGGATGGTTTGTCCTTGGGGTTTTTGCCTGCCATATCAGTTCTGTTATACTCAGACAATATTTTAACAGTTTTAGAAACTTTAGACTGTTTTCTATCCAAATATACCAATGATATGCATATCCTAGCTTCTGGGCCTGAGTAACAGGCAGTTTCCTTTGGGCATGCTTCTCATCCAGACATCAAAATACTGCCCCCTAGCCCAAAGAGGTTAGCCTCTACCGGGATCGGTGTCCCTATACCGGGATCTTTGTCCCTATACCGGGATGGTTGATGCTAACGTGCACTAATGTGACTAGAATGACGCAAGTAACAGCAAACTTTCCAGGACATAGCCATGTCTTGAATGAGCAGAAAGCTTAAATAATTTTAAATCTAACTGCACTGTCAACTTTACAGTAGCTATTAATCATGAAAAAAGTACCATGCTACTGTTTAAGGAGAGTGCACAAAAACAAAGTTATCATGGTAATTGATTTGATACATTCACCTCTGAAGGTAAATAATGTACTTACATAGGTAATCTTGCTCTAATTTGTCATCATGGGGGTCCCAAAGATAAAATGTAATACTGTTTTGTTTGATAAAATACATCATAATATTCAAATGTAGGAACTGGTTTCTACAGTTTGAACCCCTGTTGTGTCTGGCTCCATACCCACCCTGCCATCTAGATGTTTGAAAGTTAGTGTATAAGCTAATGATCCATCATGTATGACATTCCTGGGAGTGTGTAAAGTACAATTTCTTAGTACCATATCAATTTTGTATGTTCTCTATAGTTATGTGCTTGAAAATGTATCAATTGACCAATTCGGCACATTTGTGCAGACTTGAAGCAAAATACTGTGCAGTAGTGCTTCACTGGATCAATCTGAAACTTTGCACATTGCTGCCATCTAGTTGCCAAAATTTAAATTGCAGCTAAACTGCAATATTATATTATGGCCTTTCTCTTGCATGTCAAAGATGGAAAAAATTATAATTTGAAAAGATGTTATTTTGTTTGATCTTTTATCAGATCTAATGTGTTATATTCTCCTACATTATTTTCACATTTCCAAGTGTTTCCTTTCAAATGGTATATGCATATATAAATATGCATATTCTTGCTTCAGGTCCTGAGCTACTGGCAGTTAGATTTGGGTATGTAATTTAAGGCAACATTTTTACAATAGGGTCAGATCCTTAAGTTAAAGGGGCATGCAAAATCAATGCAACCACTGTCCCAAAAAATACACTGATTACACTACATGAGCAAAAGTTTGTGGAAAGCTGCTCGTTGAACCTCATTCCAAAATCATTGGCATTAAAACAAATAACTTCAAGTAAATTATGTATTCAGTAAAGTCACCTTCTCTATTTGAATTTTTAAGGTCCAGGTGTGGTATGTTGTCCAATTGATATAGTCTGCAAAGAACCAAGCTATATGAATATAATGAAATACTTATCAGTGTATTTACTGATAATTTTGACGTGTCACAACAATGGAACACCAGATAAGGTTTAAAGTCATATTGAACAAGGGAGGAAAGAACTGCTCCTACAGTAAAGTCTAAAGACATGGGCTATTGTCTGCATCCCTATATTGCACTACTTTTGACCAAAGCTGTTACGAATCCCTTTTGCCCTGCAGTCTAGGGGGGAATGGAAATGAGACCTGTAACATATCTCATACAAACCATAATAGTGAAAAGGAAGTGAGAACTAATAACCACAGACAACTTAAATTACCGTCAAACACTACTGGTTTATTGTTTCACCACCGCATGTACAACCAGAACCAGTGCCTTATGCGTTGGGTGCTTATTGTGCAGAATTATAATTTGGAGATCAACCACAAAAAGGGTTCTGATAATGTATTAGCAGATGCTTTGTCTCGTGTGTAAAAATAATGATTTTTGTAAGTTTTGTAAGGTTGCCTTTGTTTGTTGATCTTGTGGGTATTCATTGTAAATACTTTAGTCACAGTCCTTATAGGGTTGCTCTTTTAAGAGTGGGAGTGTTATGGAAACAAGTATCCTGTGTATTTTCTTTCCTTCTGCCCTATTCACAGGTTATTTCCAATCAGTCGCTAATCTGAAGACACACCTGTTCCTTTTCTCTTACCCAATCACATCCCCTTTCCCTTGGTTTAAAAACCCAGTCAGTTCTCAATAACTCACTCAATCTCTAGCTCTCTGGATTGAGCGCTCTCTGGCTTGAGCGCTCTTTTGGTTTTTGCTTTACATGTCACATTTGTCCGGTATTATGCGAGTATGATTTGTTATGGCGTTTGACTGTTTGTTTGATGGTGGGAAAAGGGGGTTCCAAGCCAAGTCGCCCATGGGCATACATTACCCGTAGGAATACTTTGTCTAAGAACACTAGTTAGAACTGGGCGGACCACCCGCTGTATTTTATTGGTTTGTTAGCTAGCTGTATTGAAGCAGGCGAGTCTAGCTTAGGGGTGTTTTTGGATATTTATTATTTCTTTCCTTGGGTCCAGCTCAGCCCCCCCCCCCCGGTTACCATGTGTTTAAGGTCAGTATATACTATCACTGGTATGGCACTAGAACCAATATATACTTCAAAGTATTGCAGAGCTAACAAAGCGAGAGCTTCTTGTTCGATGGTTGCTTAGTTTGCCTGACATTTGTTAAACTTATGAGAAAAACAGGATGATCCACTTCACTCTCATCCTGCTGCAGTAGAACAGCACCAGCACCTCTGGCACTAGCATCTACCTCAAGTTTAAACGGTTGTTCAAAATCCAGAGCAGCAAGTACAGGGGTATTACATAAGAGTGCTTTAGCAGATTCAAAAGCTACCTGACAATCAGGCGACCACTCAAACGATCTAGCTGGACTGAGCAAATCGGTCAATGGAGCAACTACCGCAGAGAAATTTTTACAGAAACTACGGTAGTAGCCAACCATCCCTAAAAAACGTCATAGTTCTCTTCTGGTAGTAGGTGCGGGGAATGCAGTTATAGCCAAGACCTTGGCATCAACAGGGCGCACCTGTCCATGGCCAACCTCTTTGCCGAGATAGATAACAGTAGCCTACCCAAACTCGCACTTTGCCAAGTTCAGGGTTAGAGAAGCAGCTGCCAAACGTTTACATACTACCCTTAGAGTTAACATGATCTGACCACTCAGATGAATAAATCACTAGATCAGAGGTAGGCACTACAATTGGGAACGCCAGCTAATACGGCGTTAACCAGTCGTTGGAAAGTGGCTGGTGCATTTTGCATCCCAAAAGCCATGACAGAGTATTGTAGGAAGTTGTCTGGGGTTAAAGGCAAATCTCAGAAGCACGTGATGTTAACACAATATGGGTGTTGCTTGATAGGGGTAGCATCTCCAACATCAATGTCATGTTCCAACACGTTTGTGCGAGTAGGAACGTCATTAAAGAGACATGGAAAACTGTGTAGTGGCCACACAATATCATTGGCCTGTCTGTCCGTTAAATGAACCAGACCTGACTGGAGAGACAGCCTCATTTCTGAGTTGGGCAATCTAACGCACTGCTTCTGAGTATTGCACAACTCTAATCCATCAACATCATCAATATGACAGCCCACTATCATAGCAGTAGAAGCAGAGGAGACAGCAGTACCTTCCGCTGTTTTTGAACTATCTAACTGGGTGATGGGTCGGGTGTGGTATGCTTTCAACATGTTATTGTGGCACACCCAAGACTGACTTTTTCTATCAGGAGTTTGAAGCACATAACCAGTTTCACTTAATTTCTTTTCAATTAAATGAGGACCAGAGAAACGAGCTGACAGTGAAGATCCTGGAACAGGCAATAACACCAGTACTTGGTCACCCAGCTGTAGTGGATGAGAAACAGCCTGTTTATCATAGTGTCTTTTCATACTTCTCTTGAAGAAGACGGAGCTTCCTTTGCGAGAGCACAGGCTTGGTGTAGGCACTCACGAAAGCGACTAACGTAGTCCAACACATTCTCATCTTCCGCACACAACTCTTGGGACAAAAACTATTCTTTAAGGACTTTTATTGGTCCTCTCACTGTGTGACCAAACACTAGTTCAGCCAGGCTGAACCCTAGGGATTCCTGGACAGTTTCACGAGCAGCAAACAATACTAGAGGAACTCCCTCATCCCAATCTTTCTCAGATTCCAAACAATATTTACGTAGCATAGACTTCAGTGTCTGATGCCAACGTTAAAGCGCACCCTGAGACTCTGGGTGATATGCGCTTGACACACGGTGCGTAATTGACAAGGATTTTAACACCTGCTTGAAGAGCTTTGATAGGAAATTGGTACCTTGATCATTTTGTACCACCTTAGATAGTCCAAATGTTGTGTTTAGGATAGGGGCAGTATTTTCACGGCCGGATAAAAAAAACATACCCGATTTAATCTGGTTATTACTCCTGCCCAGAAACTAGAATATGCATATAATTATTTTATTTGGATAGAAAACACCCTAAAGTTTTTAAAACTGTTTGAATGGTGTCTGTGTATAACAGAACTCATATGGCAGGCCAAAACCTGAGAAGATTCCATACAGGAAGTGCCATCTCTGACCATTTCTTGGCCTTCTATAGCCTCTTTATGGAAAACAGAGGATCTCTGCTGTAACGTGACATTTTCTAAGGCTCCCATAGGCTCTCAGAAGGCGCCAGAACGTTGAATGATGACTCTGCAGTCCCTGGGCAGAAAACAGCAGGGGATTTGGATAGTGGTCGATCTGAGAACAATGGTGCACGCGTGCACATGAAGACACCATATTCTTCTTTCAGTCTTTGAACGAAAACAATGTCTCCCGGTCGGAATATTATCGCTATTTTACGAGAAATCGCATAAAAATTGATTTTAAACAGCGTTTGACATGCTTCGAAGTACGGTAATGGAATATTTTGAAATGTTTTGTCATGATACGCACCGGTGCGTCACCCTTCGGATAGTGTCTTGAACGCAAGAAGAAAACGCCGCTATTTTGACATAACTATGGATTATTTAGAACCAAAACAACATTGGGTGTTGACGTAGAAGTCCTGGGAGTGCATTCTGACGAAGAACAGCAAAGGTAATCCAATTTTTCTTATAGTAAATATGAGTTTGGTGAGTGCCAAACTTGGTGGGTGTCAAAATAGCTAGTCATGATGGCCGGGCTATCTACTCAGAATATTGCAAAATGTGCTTTCACCGAAAAGCTATTTTAAAATCGGACACCGCGATTGCATAAAGGAGTTCTGTAACAATTATTTTAAGAATTATAGATATGTTTTGTGAACGTTTATCGTGAGTAATTTAGTAAATTCACCGGAAGTGTTCGGTGGGTATGCTAGTTCTGAACGTCACATGCTAATGTAAAAAGCTGGTTTTTGATATAAATATGCACTTGATTGAACAAAACATGCATGTATTGTATACATAATGTCCTAGGAGTGTCATCTGATGAAGATCAAAGGTTAGTGCTGCATTTAGCTGTGGTTTTGGTTTTTGTGACATTATATGCTAGCTTGAAAAATGGGTGTCTGATTATTTCTGGCTGGGTACTCTGCTGACATAATCTAATGTTTTGTTTTCGTTGTAAAGCCTTTTTGAAATCGGACAGTGTGGTTAGATTAACAAGAGTCTTGTCTTTAAAATGCTGTAAAATAGTCATATGTTTGAGAAATTGAAGTTATAGCATTTCTAAGGTATTTGAATAACGCGCCACAGGATTCCACTGGCTGTTACGTAGGTGGGACGATTTGGTGCCACCTACCCTAGAGAGGTTAAAATCTGACACCGCGATTGCATAAAGCAGTTCTGTATCTATAATTCTTAAAATAATTTATGTATTTTGTAAACGTTTATCGTGAATAATTTAGTAAATTCACCGGAAGTTTGCGGTGGGTATGCTATGTACTTGATTGAACAAAACATGCATGTATTGTATAACATAATGTCCTAGGAGTGTCATCTGATGAAGCTCATCAAAGGTTAGTGCTGCATTTAGCTGTGGTTTTGGTTTTTGTGACATATATGCATGCTTTGAAAATGGCTGTGTGATTATTTTTGGCAGGGTACTCTCCTGACATAATCTAATGTTTTGCTTTCGCTATAAAGCCTTTTTGAAATCGGACAATGTGGTTAGATTAACGAGAGTCTTGTCTTTAAAATGCTGTAAAATAGTCATATGTTTGAGAAATTGAAGTTATAGCATTTCTAAGGTATTTGTATTTCGCGCCACGGAAATTCCACGCAAACTTCCCATCTTGCCCAGGGAGGTTAAAGCTGCAATATGTAACATTTTGAACGGCCTGACCAAGTACACATAGAAATGTTAATTCCAGATCTGTCATTCTAATTGAAAGCAAGTCTAAGAAGTGCTAGATCTGTTCTATGCTTCCCTCTATGTGCGCTATTTCAATGCTTCCAGTTCTTAGTTTTGTTTTCATCTTTTTTTGTAGTTTTTTTTTTTGTTGCTTCAGTTCAGTTTTGTACACCAGCTTCAAACAGCTGAAGATATATTTCACCAGGGGCACAACATTTACTGGGGACGGGGGGACATGTCTCTCCCCACATTCTGAAATTGCATTTTTGTCCCTACCAGTTTAATAATTGGAAGGTGATACAAAATGAGGACACATTCGAGTGGTCGGGTAGGCTGTTTGGAGTGTTTATTCAACTGGGAGAATTATTTTTTTTTTATAAAAAAAAGTTATGCCCCCCCACTTCTAAAACCAAAGTTGCACCCCTGTATTTCACCGTGATTTAGATGGTACAATGATTCTCTACACTATACATGCATGTTTTGTCACAGACTGAAATTAGTCAAACTATTTGAATTTTAGCAACCAAAAAATGGTGGAGTGATTTCTGCATAATGCAACTTTAACACATCAATCTAATGTAAGTAGTTCAGAACTAGACAGCGAAATGTGACTTTTATAGAAAACATTCATGTTCCCTACATGGTGCTCGTCACCCTTCAGGTATAGTTGGTATGCGTCCCAAATGGCACCCTATTCTCTATGAAGTGTACAGTGCCTTGCAATAATACTCATCCCCCAAGGCATTTTTCCTACTTTGTTGCATTACAACCTGTAATTTAAATTGACTTTTTTTTGATTTCATGTAATGGATATACACAAAATAGTCAAAATGAGTTAACCTCTTACATCTAGGGGGCAGTAATTTCACGGCTGGATAAAAAACGTACCCGATTTAATCTGATTATTAGTCCTGCCCAGAAACTGGAATATGCATATAATTATTAGCTTTGGAGAGAAAACACTCCAAAGTTTCTGAAACTGTTTGAATGGTGTCTGTGAGTATAACAGAACTCCTATGGCAGGCAAAAACCTGAGATGCTTCTGTTCAGGAAGTACCCTGTCTGAACATTTCTTGCCCTTCTTGATTATCTCTATCGTTTACAAAGGATCTCTGCTCTTACGTGACACTTCTCACGTCAACAATGGAGTCTCACAGCCCGGGAAAAACAGGAATGATGTAATTCAAAGCCCTGGCTGAAGCACACGAGAGCAAATGCTGAGTGGTCAGTCAATGGACTAAGCCTTAGGCGCGTGACACGCCCCGCCCCCGGCTTTCGGTTTTTTCCTCAGTTTACAGACAGGCAGATTCCCGGTCGGAATATTATCGCTTCTCTACGAGATAAATTGCATAAATATTGGTTTTAAACAGCGGTTGACATGCTTCGAAGTACGGTAATGGAATATTTAGAAATTTTTTGTCATATTTTGCGTCATGCTCGTGGCCGAGATTTAGCGTTGGGATAGTGTCTAGAACGCACGAACAAAACGTCGCTGTTTGGATATAACGATGGATTATTTGGGACCAAACCTACATTTGTTATTGAAGTAGAAGTCCTGGCAGTGTATTCTGATGAAGAACAAGCAAGGTAAGAACATTTTTCTTATAGGAAATGTGATTTTGGTGAAGGCTAAACTTGCAGGGTGTCTAAATAGCTAGCCCTGTAACGCCGGGCTATGTACTTACATTATTGCAAAATGTGCTTCATCCGAAAAGCTATTTTAAAATCGGACATATCGAGTGCATAGAGGAGTTCTGTATCTATAATTCTTAAAATAATTGTTATGCTTTTTGTGAACGTTTATCGTGAGTAATTTAGTAAAATCACCGGAAGTGTTCGGTGGGAATGCTAGTTCTGAACGTCACATGCTAATGTAAAAAGCTGGTTTTTGATATAAATATGAACTTGATTGAACAG
The DNA here is from genome assembly GCF_901001165.1 of Salmo trutta. Lineage (NCBI taxonomy): Eukaryota > Metazoa > Chordata > Actinopteri > Salmoniformes > Salmonidae > Salmo > Salmo trutta. The sequence continues at coordinate 34,065,357 of NC_042962.1, read as the reverse complement.
ACATGCATGTATTGTATAACACAATGTCCTAGGTGTGTCATCTGATGAAGATCATCAAAGGTTAGTGCTGCATTTAGATATGGTTTGGGTTTATGTGACATGATATGCTAGCTTGAAAAATGGCTGTGTGATTATTCCTGGCTGGGTACTCTGCTGACATAATCTAATGTTTTGCTTTCGCTGTAAAGCCTTTTTGAAATCGGACAGTTTGGTTAGATAAAGGAGAGTCTTGTCTTTAAATAGCTGTAACATAGTCATATGTTTGAAAAGTGTAAGTTTTCGGATTTAGAGGAGTTTGAATTTCGCGCCCCGCCCATCATTGGATATTGGAGCAGACGTTCCGCTAGCGGAACGTGTAGATGTAAGAGGTTAAGTGAAGTTAAAAAATAACATGTTTCCAAAAATTCTACAAAATAAAAAACGTTAAAGTGGTGCGTGCGTATGTATTCACCCCCTTTGCTATGAAGCCCCTAAATAAGATCTGGTGCAACCAATTACCTTCAGAAGTAACATAATTAGTTAGCTTGCACACAGGTGGACATTATTTAAGTGTCACATGATCTCAGTATATATACACCTGTTCTGAAAGGCCCCAGAGTCTGCAACACCGCTAAGCAAGGGGCACCACCAAGCAAGCGGCACCATGAAAACCAAGGAGCTCTCCAAACAGGTCAGGGACAAAGTTGTGGAGAAGTACAGATCAGGGTTATAAAAAAATATCCAAAACTTTGAACATCCCACGGAGCACCATTAAATCCATTAACAAAAAATGGAAAGAATATGGCACCCCAACAAACCTGCCAACAGAGGTCCGCCCACCAAAACTCAGACCAGGCAAGGAGGGCGTTAATCAGAGGCAACAAAGAGACCAAAGATAACCCTGAAGGAGCTGCAAAGCTCCACAGCGGAGATTGGACTGTCTGTCCATAGGACCACTTTAAGCCGTACACTCCTTAGAGCTGGGCTTTACCATTGCTTAAAGAGAAAAATAATCAAACACGTTTGGTGTTCACCAAAAGGCATGTGGGAGACTCCCAAAACATATGGAAGAATGAAGCTTTTTGGCCATCAACGAAAATCCTATGTCTGGAGCAAACCAACACCTCTCATCACCCCAAGACACCATCCCCACAGTAAAGCATGCTAGTGGCAGCATCATGGTGTGGGGATGTTTTTCATCGGCAGGGACTGGGGAAACTGGTCAGAATTGAAGGAATAATGGATGGCGCTAAATACAGGGACATTTTTGAGGGAAACCTGTTTCAGTCTTCCAGAGATTTGAGACTAGGAAGGAGGTTCACCTTCCAGCAGGACAATGACCCTAAGCATACTACTAAAGCAACACTTGAGTGGTTTAAGGGGAAATATTTAAATGTCTTGGAATGGCCAGGTCGAAAGCCCAGATCTCAATCCAACTGAGAATATGTGGTATAACTTAAAGTTTGCTATACACCAACGGAATCCATCCAACTTGAAGGAGCTGGAGCTGTTTTGCCTTGAAGAACGCGCAAAAATCCCAGTCGCTCGATGTGCCAAGCTTATAGACACCCCAAGAGACATGCAGCTGTAATTGCTGCAAAAGGTGGCTCTACAAGGTATTGACTTTGGGTGGGGGGGTGAATAGTTATTCATGCTCAAGTTCAGTTCTTTTGTCATATTTCTTGTTTGTTTTACAATAAAACATTTTGCATCTTCAAAGTGGTAGGCATGTTGTGTAAATCAAATGATACAATCTCCTCAAATCTATTTTATTTCTATGTTGTAAGGCAACAAAATTGGAAAAAATACCAAGGGGGTGAATACTTTCGCAAGCCACTTACAACTTTTGACCAGGGTTCATAGGACTCTGGTCAAAACTAGTACGCTGTATAGGGAATAGGGTGTTATTTGGGACGGTCACTTCCCCTTTGTAATTCTCTATCTTTTTAACCAATCATCAACCAAATCACCTGCTCAGGAAACAGCTCATGCAACACATTTCCTTTAAGCTTTTCCTATTCTTCTTTATATCTCATCAGGTGACAGAGCACCATACCGTTATTTTACCTGAGGCGGTGTCATTGCATGACATGAACTACTCGCTGGAAGAAGTGAAAAACAACTAGGTGGTATTTCGCAAAGTTATTTGTTTCACTGACACTTCTCTGTATAGCACAGCAGTATACCAACATGCACACAACTCCTGCCTGTAACTGGCCTGTGTGGCTGGTGTAAGTGCCTAGCTAGACAGATTGTTCCTGGCCTTGCATGCTCCAAGCCTTTTGTGTTGTGTCCCAGCGGACCTCCCTCTCGTGACAGCGGCTGTGTTCAGGTGCCGAACCACCCGTCGAGCGCCCCACTGGCAGGTTAAGTGCTTCTGCACATCGCCATGGGAATGGAAAACAGACGGATGGGTTGATGGGCAGAGTGGGCATTTCCTTATTCTTCTACCAAGGCACCATGTTCTGACTACCCATACCACCGGACACCCTTTAGGCTGCATGCTGAGAACTGCATTTTAGATCTAACACAACAAAACAAAAAATAATTCTAGTGAGTGCAATAAAACACCCGCCCGCCCTCTCTGTCTCTGTCTCGCTCTCCTCCTCCTTCCTCAGACTGTGTGCCAAACAACCATAGTGTTAGACGCTGCTGCCAATCCCTTGATTGTTTCAAGTGTAGATGTCTGAATGCAAATGTTTTCATGAGATAATTCCCATTGAGCTCAGTTTTAATTAAGTGCCCTTGATTTTTTTGTTAATCAGCACAATATAAGACTGGAGACCTGTGTGTGTGTTTGGACCATTCAATACAACCAATTCAGAAAGCCATTGTCTCTAGCTATTATTCTGTGCTGTTGTGGCTAAGTATGTTGTACAGACATAAAGAGTAAATTATTTCCCAATAGGAATATTCTTGAAGGCTGATTTGACTTTGTAAAAAAATGGCATATCATCACCAAGTGTGGCCAACACTTTGGCAAGGGTATTACAGTGCGGCAAAAAAATGTATATTAGAAGAAAAGGAACCAGCTTAAATTGACTGTCAATGTGCTGTAGTTAGGGAGTGTCCGTGTCTTTGCGGAATGTCTTTGCATCTTCCTTTGTATTTGGTATGCTAGTCACAACTTACTTGTGCCTGTCATAAAGAGCCAAGGTTACACTAAGTATAGCATTATGGATGTTTCGCCGTGTGCAGCAAACACCTTAAACTCTTATAAATATGCAACACACATTTATCCAACCTTAAACAGCAGAGGAAAAACAATGCAAATCTGCCATTATTTATTCAGCATCCCATTTATGGATAAAGGAGAAAATGTGACAAATGTAGCTCAAATCTTGAGGTTTTCATATGGCATGTAAGAGTCAACACGTACAGTATGTAAGATTTTGTTGACCTTCAAATCTCACCATATAGGACAAGTTTTTGTATATGACTCGATGCAACGTATAGCTTTCCAGAACCATAACACCAGCACCCCCTGCCTCCCTCATTACAAACCTCTCCTCTTATTCTAAACACTGCTTGCTTTGCCTTTCTTTCACCTAAAATAAAGTGAGAGCACAGGGATTTGACTCCTTTCTACATTTGCATGACACCCAAACATATCCTACCCCTTCATATTTTAAACAGACATTGGTTATTTGATTGTGTCCCAAATGCCCTTGTTAGAGAGAAGAATAGAAGAAGAGGAGAAAAGGGTTTGTGTTCTGTTCTCTTCTCTGCAGGTTTTTTTTGTCAGACACAGGAGCAGTGATGTGACTAATGCTGTAAATGTGTTGGCATGCTACCATGCAGACTGGTTTAAATAGCATCTCTGCAGGCTGCACGTCTCTATTTCTAACTCCCACACATCTATAGTAACCTAGGCAAAGAGACACAGAAGATTTTATTATATTACAACTTATTTTAATTTGTGAAATATCTTTTTGAATCATGAATGTTGAAAGCTTAAAACTGAGTCTCCTTTTTATGAACTTCAGTTATTGCTAAGGCAAATTTAAGTGGAAAATATTATGTTGAGTGAATATTTGTTCTATTAGTAGCAACTAGACAAAGTACAGTGGTAGGTAGGCACTTTTACTTCAATTAAATCACAACTGTGTAGCCCACAACCTGATCCAAACATTACATCTTACTGAAGTGCAGTAGGCCAAGCCAAGCTGGGTACCAATTTAAGATCTGTTGCACACATTAACCTGTTAGGGCTAGGGGGCAGTATTTACACGGCCGGATAAAAAACGTACCCGATTTAATCTGGTTACTACTCCTGCCCAGTAACTAGAATATGCATATAATTATTGGCTTTGGATAGAAAACACCCTAAAGTTTCTAAAAATGTTTCAATGGTTTCTGTGAGTATAACAGAACTCATATGGCAGGCAAAAACCTGAGAAGATTTCATGCAGGAAGTGGCCTGTCTGACAAGGAGTCGTTCTTCTTGTCTCTGTTTATTGAAGAGTGAGGATCTTAGCTGTAACGTGACACTTCCTACGGCTTCCATAGGCTCTCAGAGCCCGGGAAAAAGTTGAACGATGACGAGGCAGCCCCAGGCTGAAACACATTATCGCCTTTGCCAAGTGGCCGATCAGAGGACAAAGGGCTTAGGCGCGTGCCCGAGTTGACCCCATGCTGTGTTTTCTTTCGTCTGTTTACCTAATTGCAGATTCCCGGTCGGAATATTATCGCTTTTTTACGAGAAAAATGGCATAAAAATTGATTTTAACCTCTTACATCTACACGTTCCGCTAGCGGAACGTCTGCTCCAATATCCAATGATGGGCGGGGCGCGAAATTCAAACTCCTCTAAATCCGAAAACTTACACTTTTCAAACATATGACTATTTTACAGCTATTTAAAGACAAGACTCTCCTTTATCTAACCAAACTGTCCGATTTCAAAAAGGCTTTACAGCGAAAGCAAAACATTAGATTATGTCAGCAGAGTACCCAGCCAGGAATAATCACACAGCCATTTTTCAAGCTAGCATATCATGTCACATAAACCCAAACCATATCTAAATGCAGCACTAACCTTTGATGATCTTCATCAGATGACACACCTAGGACATTGTGTTATACAATACATGCATGTCTGTTCAATCAAGTTCATATTTATATCAAAAACCAGCTTTTTACATTAGCATGTGACGTTCAGAACTAGCATTCCCACCGAACACTTCCGGTGATTTTACTAAATTACTCACGATAAACGTTCACAAAAAGCATAACAATTATTTTAAGAATTATAGATACAGAACTCCTCTATGCACTCGATATGTCCGATTTTAAAATAGCTTTTCGGATGAAGCACATTTTGCAATAATCTAAGTACATAGCCCGGCGTTACAGGGCTAGCTATTTAGACACCCTGCAAGTTTAGCCTTCACCAAAATCACATTTCCTATAAGAAAAATGTTCTTACCTTGCTTGTTCTTCATCAGAATACACTGCCAGGACTTCTACTTCAATAACAAATGTAGGTTTGGTCCCAAATAATCCATCGTTATATCCAAACAGCGACGTTTTGTTCGTGCGTTCTAGACACTATCCCAACGCTAAATCTCGGCCACGAGCATGACGCAAAATATGACAAAAAATTTCTAAATATTCCATTACCGTACTTCGAAGCATGTCAACCGCTGTTTAAAACCAATATTTATGCAATTTATCTCGTAGAGAAGCGATAATATTCCGACCGGGAATCTGCCTGTCTGTAAACTGAGGAAAAAACCGAAAGCCGGGGGCGGGGCGTGTCACGCGCCTAAGGCTTAGTCCATTGACTGACCACTCAGCTTTTGCTCTCGTGTGCTTCAGCCAGGGCTTTGAATTACGTCATTCCTCTTTTTCCCGGGCTATGAGAGGCCATTGTTGACGTGCGAAGTGTCACGTAAGAGCAGAGATCCTTTGTAAACGACAGAGATAATAAAGAAGGGCAAGAAATGTTCAGACAGGGTACTTCCTGAACAGAAGCATCTCAGGTTTTTGCCTGCCATAGGAGTTCTGTTATACTCACAGACACCATTCAAACAGTTTCAGAAACTTTGGAGTGTTTTCTCTCCAAAGCTAATAATTATATGCATATTCCAGTTTCTGGGCAGGACTAATAATCAGATTAAATCGGGTACGTTTTTTATCCAGCCGTGAAATTACTGTAAGAGGTTAAACAGCGGTTGACATGCTTCGAAGTACGGTAATGAAATATTTAGAAATCTTTTGTCACGAAGTGCGCGTGACCGTTATTTACCATTGGGATAGTTTCTTGAACGCACGAACAAAACGCAGCTGATGGAACATTATGGATTATTTTGGACCAAACTTACATTTGTTATTGAAGTAGAAGTCCTTGGAGTGCATTCTGACGAAGAACAGGAAAGGTAATCAAACTTTTCTAATAGTAAGTCTGACTTTGGTGAAGGCTAAACTTGGTGGGTGTCTAAATAGCTAGCCCTGTGATGCCTGGCTATCTACTTAGAATATTGCAAAATGTGCTTTCACCAAAAAGCTATTTTAAACTCGGACATATCGAGTGCATAGAGGAGTTCTGTATCTATAATTCTTAAAATAATTGTTATGCTTTTTGTGAACGTTTATCGTGAGTAATTCAGTAAATTGTTAGTAAATTCATCGGAAGTTTGCGGGAGGTATGCTAGTTCTGAACGTCACATGCTAATGTAAAAAGCTGGTTTTTGATATAAATATGAACTTGATTGAACAAAACATGCATGTATTGTATAACATAATGTCCTAGGTGTGTCATCTGATGAAGATCATCAAAGGTTAGTGCTGCATTTAGCTGTCTTCTGGGTTTTTGTGACATTATATGCTAGCTTGAAAAATGGGTGTCTGATTATTTCTGTCTGGGTACTCTGCTGACAATCTAATGTGTTGCTTTCGTTGTAAAGCCTTTTTGAAATCGGACAGTGTGGTTAGATTAACAAGAGTCTTGTCTTTTAAATAGATGTAAAATAGTCATATGTTTGAGAAATTGAAGTAATAGCATTTTTAAGGTATTTGAAAATCGCGCCACAGGATTCAACTGGCTGTTACGTAGGTGGGACGATTTGGTGCCACCTGCCCTAGAGAGGTTAACCTATTTGGTGCCCCCTATGAGGACGGAACAAGCAGGGGTGGTAAGGCATCCACGCTCCCTTTAGCTCTTCCTCTCTGAGGCTCAGTGGCAGGCTTCAACTCATGCCTCCGGTTTTGCTTGTCCTGACTGTCATATTCGGTTATCTCACCTAACTCCAGGAAAACGTATCTCCATGTCTGATGTAAGATGGCGCCGGAAAAGAAGGCAGACGTTTTACATGCCCCCAACCGATTGTGTGTTTTGTTTGTTTATTTGCATTGTTTGTAAGCTATTTCTTTACTTATTTTGTACATAATGTTGCCGCTACCGTCTCTTATGACCGAAAATATCTTCTGGACATGGGGACTGCGATTAATCACCACCTCTTTTTCCTTTAACCTGTTTGGGATAGGGGGCAGTATTGAGAATTTTGGAAAAAATATGTGCCCATTTTTAACTGCCTCCTACACCAACTCAGAAGCTAGAATATGCATATTATTGTTCAGGTTTGGATAGAAAACACCCTAAAGTTTCTAAAACTGTTTGAATGGTGTCTGTGAGTATAACAGAACTCCTATGGCAGGCAAAAACCTCACAAGGTTTCAAGCCGGAAGTACCCTGTCTGACAAGGAGTCGTGCGTCTTGCATCTGTTTATTGAAAAGTAAGGATCTTAGCTGTAACGTGACAATTCCCAGGGCTCCGATAGGCTCTCAGAACCCGGGAAATAACTGAAGGTTAACGAGGCAGCCTCGGGCTGAAACACATTATCGGCTTTGGCAAGTGGCGGCTCAGAGGACCTTTGAATGAGGCGCGTGCACGATTCGCTCCTGAGGAGAAATTTTATTCGGCTGTTTAGGCTCAATGCATATTCCGGTCGGAATATTATTACTTTTCTACGAGATAAATGGCATAAAAATTGGTTTTAAACAGCGGTTGACATGCTTCGAAGTACGGTAATGGAATATTTAGAATTTTTTTTGTCACGCCAATGCGCCATGCGCGAGACCGTGATGAAGCATTCTGATAGTGTCTAGAACTCACGAACAAAACGTCGCTGTTTGGCTATAACGATGGATTATTTGGGACCAAACCAACATTTGTTATTGAAGTAGAAGTCCTGGCAGTGTATTCTGACGAAGAACAAGCAATGTAAGAACATTTTTCTTATAGGAAATGTGATTTTGGTGGAGGCTGACCTGGGTGTGTGTCTAAATAGCTAGCCCTGTGATGCCGGGCTATGTACTTAGATTATTGCAAAATGTGCTTCATCCGAAAAGCTATTTTAAAATCGGACATATCGAGTGCATAGAGGAGTAATGTGTCTATAATTCTTAAAATAATTTATGCTTTTTGTGAACGTTTATCGTGAGTAATTTAGCAAACTGTTAGTAAATTTCCCGGAAGTTTGCGGGGGTTATGCTTTTTCTGAACGTCACATGCTAATGTAAAAAGCTGTTTTTTGATATAAATATGAACTTGATTGAACAGACATGCATGTATTGTATAACACAATGTCCTAGGTGTGTCATCTGATGAAGATCATAAAAGGTTAGTGCTGCATTTAGCTGTGGTTTGGGTTTATGTGACATGATGTGCTAGCTTGAAAAATGGGTGTCTGATTATTTCTGGCTGGGCACTCTGCTGACATAATCTAATGTTTTGCTTTCGTTGTAAAGCCTTTTTTGAAATCGGACAGTGGGGTTAGATTAACGAGATTCTTGTCTTTAAATAGCTGTAAAATAGTCATATGTTTGAGAAATTGATGTAATAGTATTTCTAACGATTCAAAAATCGCGCCACTGGATTTCAGTGGCTGTTACGTAGGTGGGACGAGTTCGTCCCACATGCGCCAGAGAGGTTAACGAGTCTGACGAGGCCGACGCGAACCATGCTTTCTCGGGAACAGGCCCAGATCCCTGTGATTTGCGTGAAGAGGAGGTGGGGAGAAAAAGGGGCCAGAGGGCGGGCTGCCTTTTGAGAATTCTAAGGCGATCGAATTAACCCCCACTTCCTTCCATTCTGCTTCCAAATGTGCAATCTTTGGACAATAAAATAGATGACCCACGTGGAATATAAACTACCAATGGGACATTAAAAACTGTAATATCTTAAGCTTCATTGAGTCGTGGCTGAACAACGACATTATCAACATACATCTGACTGGTTATACGCTGCACTGGCAGGATAGAAAAGGATAGAACAGCACCGTCTGGTAAGTCAAAGGGTGGCGGACTACGTATTTTTGAAAATAACAGCTGGTGCACAATATCTAAGGAAGTCTCGAGCTATTGCTCGCCTGAGGTAGAGTATCTCACGATAAGCTGTAGACCACACTATCTACCTAGAGAGTTTATCTGTATTTTCGTTACTGTTCACATACCACCACAGTCAGAGGCTGGCACTAAGACAGCATTGAATGAGCTGTATTCCGCCATAAGCGAACAAGAAAACGTTCAAACAGAGGTGGCGCTCCTAGTAGCCAGGGACTTTAATGCAGGGAAACTTAAATATGTTTGAAAAAAATTTCTTTCAGCATGTTACCAGAGGAAAAACAACTCTGGACCACCTTTACTGCACACAGAGAGACGCATACAAAGCTCTCCATGACCCTCCATTTGGCAAATCTGACCATAATTAAATCCTCCTGATTCCTGCTTCCAAGCTAAAATTTAAGCAGGAAGCACCAGTGACTAGATCAATAAAAAAAGTGGTCAGATGAAGCAGATGCTAAGCTTCAGGACTGTTTTGCTAGCACACACTGGAATATGTTCCGGGATTCCTCCGATGGCATTGAGGAGTACACCACATCAGTCATTGGCTTCATCAATAAGTACATTGATGACGTCGTCCCCAGAGTGACCGTACGTACATACCCCAACCAGAATCCATGGATTACAGGCAACATCCGCACTGAGCTAAAGGGTAGAGTTGCCACTTTCAAGGAGCGGGACTCTAACCGAGAAGCTTATAAGAAATCCCGCTATTCCCTTCGACGAACCATCAAACAGGCAAAGCATCAATACAGGACTAAGATCGAATCGTAATACACCGTATTACACATGCTCGTCAGATGTGGCAGGGCTTGCAAACCATTAGACTACAAAGGGAAGCACAACCGAGAGCTGCCCAGTGACACGAGCCTACCAGACAAGCTAAAATACATCTATGCTCGCTTCGAGGAAAATAAAACTGAAACATGCATGAGAGTACCAGCTGTTCCGGAAGACTGTGATCACGCTCTCCGTAGCCAATGTGAGTAAGACCTATAAACAGGTCAACATTTACAAGATGGATTATCAGGATGTGTACTGCAAGCATGCGCTGACCAACTGGCAAGTGTCTTCACTGATATTTTCAACCTCTCCCTGTCCGAGTCTGTAAAACCAACATGTTTTAAGCAGACCACCATAGTGCCTGTGCCCAAGAACACTAAGGTAACCTGCCTAAATGACTACCGACCTGTAGCACTCACGTCTGTAGCCATTAAATGCTTTGAAAGGCTGGACATGGCTCACATCAACACCATTATCCCAAAAACACTAGACCCACTCCAATTTGTATACTGCCCCAACAGATCCACAATCTCTATTGCACTCCACACTGCCCTTTCCCACCTGGACAAAAGGAACACCTATGTGAGAATGCTATTCATTGACTGCAGCTCAGCATTCAACACCATAGTGCACTCATAGCTCATCAATAAGCTAAGGACCCTGGGACTAAACACCTCCCTCTGCAACTGTATCCTGGACTTCCTGACGGGCCGCCCCCAGGTGGTAAGGGTAGGTAACAACACATCCGCCATGCTGATCCTCAACACAGGGGTCCCTCAGAGGTGTGTGCTCAGTCCCTTCCTGTACTCCCTGTTCACTCACGACTGCGCGGCCAGGCACGACTCCAGCACCATCATTAAGTTTGCTGATGACACAAAAGTGGTAGGCCTGATCACCGACAACAATGAGACAGCCTATTATTTTGACTATAACAAATACTCAAATGAAACATATAGTGCTATTTATCACAGACTGCTTTTTGTCAAAGTTTAACACGGACTCTCTCATCCTCACCAGTGTCATGATCAAAGATATGATCAAGAGCCTCACATACAGTATATCATTTGGTCATTGTGAACCACAGAATTAATTGTGAGCAAGGCTTCAAAAAAGCTTTATATACCAGAGCTGTGAGAAAATGTTTATATATTACTGAAACAATGTTGCGAGTGTTTGTGAGATTGCCAACAGTTGTGTTTCCCGTGAGGAAAGATTCTATTGGGGAAAGGTTCCCGTGGGGGTTGCCATGGAAGCCAAGAAGGTGAGTGAGGTGTGTGTGTGTGTGTGTGTGCTCAAACATGCATGTGGGAGTCTAGGAGAAGAAGTGTGTCCACCTGATGAAATATGGGCATGTGCCTGAACAAAATTTTATACACTCATTGTAGTCTCACCCATTCATTTCTAATGACTGGTCATTTTTGACCGGGAACACCATAGGTGTACAAAAGTTAAATAAAACACCCAAAATATAATGTATTTTCTGTGTTCAGATGCCCTGTGTGGAGAAAGTCATGGAACCTTATGACAGTCTGATTAAAGGAATTACATTTTTCAGAGAGAACTTGTAAATGGGTTCAATTCGACCGGAACACAGCAAGAGGCTTAATAACCCTACCTATATGTACATATTATCTCAACTAACCGGTGCCCCCGCACATTTACTCTGTACCGGTACATAGTCTCGCTATTGTTATTTTACTGCTGCTCTTTAATTACTTGTTATTTTTATTTCTTATTCTTATCCATATTTTTTTTTAACTGCATTGTTGGTTAGGGGCATGTAAGTAAGCATTTCACTGTAATTTCTACACCTGTTGTATTCGGCGCATGTGACTAATAAAATGTGATTTGATTTCAATGGCAAATGTACAATTTGGAATGCAGATACTTGTAGGTGATCCTCTGAATGCAGATAACATAAGATGGGCATTGAGAAGATTAATAATGTATGTCTTTGGAACTTTTTTCACATAGCATTGTATCCATTTCCAGTCATACATTTAATTTACATTTTGAGATGTGTAGTGAGATGGAGTGATATATCACCCATTAAATTGAAATAAAAGAAGCCTGGGGTTATAGGAGAAGATGCATTAGAAGGAGGGAAACCAGTCTGGTAACGGCTACAGAAGGCACTTTAGATTCATGACCTATATCAACAAAGATGAGGTTCCATCTGAAGAAAACAAATCGCTTCTATTTTTTAATGACATCCCCCCCATACACTTCCTCCTCTCCTCCCTTGGGAAGGACATAGACGGGGGCTTCTCCAGTTTTATGCGATGCGTTAAGTGTATTAGTGTGCATTTCATTTGGTTCACCCTTTTCATAAGTCTACTTACCGACCGTCTGCTTTTATTCAAAACACATGTATTATTTATCCTTCTTTGAAAGCACAAACATTTTTCGGTTATGGGTGGCAATATCTAAATGGCCTCTGTGTGCCCTCAGGCTCCCCCCTTACCGCCCCCTTGCACTCCAGTGCACCCTGTCACTATAAACTTGGTTACAGAGATCCACAAAACCTTCCAGTACAATGATTGCTCCCTCTCTCATCACTTTCTATGTGTATTAGTATTGAAAGGGCGGCATTAGTACTGAAGGGCCGACAGGTAGTCTAGTGGTTAGAGCGTTGGGCCACTAACCGAAAGGTTGCTAAATCGAATCCCTGAGCTGACATGGTAAAAATCTGTCATTCTGCCCCTGAACAAGGCAGTTAACCAGCTGTTCCAAGGGCGTCATTGAAAATAAGAACTTGTTCTTAACTGACTTGCATAATTCCATAAAGGATACATTTTTAAACTGTTGTTGACTGATGCTGCTCCGATAGTAACAGTTTGATGCTGACTGGAGACCATAAGAATTGTCAAATACAGTTTTGTCATGTAATTTCCATCTATTTTCCAGCAAAATGTACATTTTGGGGCACAAAATATCTTTATCTGAGAAAGCAAACGGAGACCAGTGAGATGTTCAGCTGTTCAAGCTCAGACGTAGGCTTTACTAGGTCAGCCAGATGTTTGATGACTGCTTTGCTCCACACCAAATTTACTACTGGTCTTTTTAAAGATGGCCATATATCCACACAGACTTGTAGTCAGGCCACCCTCACTTTGACGAATGGGGCCAATTATTTTGATGAAGTTCAAAGATGACACCCTTATGATGATGTAATAATGAGAGCAAGCCAGCTGACAGTTGCTAATAGGAAAGTGCTGAAGGACATTTCAATGATGAATGAGGTAACACGCTTGTTGCTTTTTTGGGTAAAGTAACTGTGACCAGCGACAGAACCAACATCTGCATCAACATGAGGTAAAGGCCTAGCTACTAAAAGTCTCTGATGTTAAGAAATACCCTGAAACATTCTCAGCTCTCTTTGTATCCCAGAACTTAGTAAACGACAAAAATGTGTAATATCCTGTAAGCCACTACCATAGCGATCTGGAGATGTGATAGCAACATACAGTTTATTTGATCAGGTGTATCTAAAGTGTCTGGAAGCTTCCCTTTGATAGCTGAGCAGACCTGGTGTCTGGTGAAGATAAAAACATTACACAATATGATAATATATCTGAGATTTAATTATGAGGTTTACATACAAGAAGATCATCATAATTTGTGAAATCTCTGTAATCCAAAATATTATGGTAATGTTTACTTTATTGTTGGAACATATTCATATCAGAGACCTATAACATTTATCTGATCTTAAATAGATTGGAGTTGGCATGTTCCTGGATTTTAACGAGTTTGTAAAAGTAAAGATTATAGACATAATAAATGAATAGTTAATTGTAAGATTTAATTTAGATACTGTATGCTGGTACTGTAGATCTACACACCATTCAAACTTCTTCTTAATGCATCCCTTGAGCCAAATAACTATGCCTCATTTTCACTGACATTTTGCATAAGAAAACACCACATCTCAAACCAACATCAGCTCCTCCAACACTCAGTATGCACCTCATTAGCACCACACAAACATATTGTTGTTTATCTTTTTATTTGTTGTTTGGGAGTAAGAGGGGGGATCTCTCAAAATAATGATCGTAATGCGACCGTACAGGATGAACATTAACCGGCTTCCATTAGCTAGAGGGGGTTACCTCAATTATCCCAGTAGACCAGTGCTACCTACTAGGGGGGACCTGCTGTGGAATGCCCTGCAGGGAGAGGCTAAGGATGCGTCCCAAATGGCACCCTATTCCGTGTATATAGTATTACTATAACGTGTATAGTGTATATAGGGCCCGACTAGCCCTGGTCAAAAGTAGTCAAAAGTAGTACACGGCATAGGGAATAGGGTGCCATTTGGGATGCAGACACTGAGAGCGTGTGTAAGGGTCTGGCAAGGCAGCGAGGGAGCCAGCTGGTGTCCAACTTCCAAGACCCCTCGCTGCTTGGCTAATGGCCCCACTGGCAGCCACGCAAGCACAGCCCCGTGACACACACTCCCATGAGGGAGAAACGATCACAATAATGAGACAGAAAAGCATGTAAATATTTTTTTAAATGAACCCGGAAAGAGACAGCACATCAAATATGAATGGGCTGTCTTCTGGTCTGTCTTAATGTGTTAGTTCATCAGTGAGCACTATTAAAGGCTCATCTGTGGCAGGCTAGTCACCCAAGCAGGAGGCTTCCACAGATTTAGCCCGTGGAGTGTCCGTTAAGTTAGCAAGATGTTAAAATTACATTAACTACATTTTTTTATTACAACACCTGCTTATGTTTGTCCACTGCAAACTCACTGTTCAATGACTCTCTCACTTAACTGGCCAGTAACTTTCAATTACAGCCATCTGTCTAGCTAATCAGTTTGTCCATTTCTGTCAAATCTATTGCTGTGTGGTAACATCTTGTATGGGGTCCACTGCACAGCCTCAGGAATATCCCTACTAAAATTACACTGGGGTATGGATTTAAAATGAAAACAAACCATTCCAAAATAACTGCATTATAAACCTCCACATGCTGTATGCTCACAATGCTCAGCACCATGGGCAAATTATTTTCTTAAATTACCTTTACATTTGGTTGTCTATAAAACATGTTTGTGCTATTAGAAAGACATTATACTACTGCACAATTTTATTTTATACTGTACACACACATTTGTCCATTGGTCTTCTTTTACCTTGGTTTACTCTGGTGTTAATACTTTCTACCTACATGTTGATGTTGTTGACTTTCTCTTATATCAATTTTCACAGTCGTTTTAGACTGTCTTGATGATCACTATACCTTATTGAATTATCTTCTCTGATTACACCATGATATTCTTTTCTCAACGCTTCAGTGTGGCCTTTAACAGCGTTTCATTGGCAATTTATAATAGCTTTCTTTGTTGAAGATTTTGAGATTGCACTACACCCAACACACACAATGTACGATTACTTTTACTCAATGGCTACCATCAACTCAAAATACATTCCTATATTTGGGCATCACAGAGAACATTTCTTGCAATTTAATGTAAAAATAAAAAATTGGACCTTTTCAACAAGGTTACTTTACTTCAACAACGCACGTCATACAACCATACAAAAACACCTTGACCATCACATATCTCTCATATTATACTAAGAGGAAGAAAAAATAGCCAAACTGCACAGATGAAGGAGTAAGATTCTAAGCCCAGAAAATAGAGGTCAAAATTGAAAACTTTTCTTGTTGCTGCAGGGCTTAGGCTAAGAAATGCAATTATCATGAGGGAAAATGTTACAGATTGTGAGAGGCCTTTTAGACCAGTATCTCAGCTGGACATATGGAATTCAATACACTAACAGATTCCACTTCCTTCTGCTAAACCTACAAAGCAAATTTAAGACGAAAGACACAAATGTGAGAAAAGTAGTTAACAATATTACTCAGACCTCAATACCAAACAACTTTTCTAACTCAAGAGTAATAGAACATGTGAATAGTTATGTTGCTTTTGATGTTGGAATGTATTCATTTCACTCCAGCACTGCGAACATTTGCAATTCATCATCAACCGAAGCCTACAGTATATTCCAAGATCATTCAAAATATAAATTTTATTAAACATTTTGGCAAATTGTAGATTCTCTTTGGCCTCTGTACATTCAGTTCTTGAAAAACAAGTTGTAAACATATCAACTTGATTAGGATTTACATGAAATCTATGGCAAATAATATAATGCCATTTAATGTCAAGTAAAAGCCTTAGTAATAGTGTAGTTCAGGTAAAAAAATAGATATTTGAGAAGCCATTTGCTGCAATATGTTTTGTTCACACATTTTATTTGTCACATGCTTCGTAAACAAGAGGTGTAGACTAACATGGTCTTTGTCATGTAATTAGGTTGTATATACCGTGCACGTGGAAAGTATTCAGACCCCTTGACTTTTTCCCCAATTTGTTACGTTACAGCCTATTCTAAAAATTATTAAATTAAATGTTTTTCCTCATCAATCTACACACAATAGCACATAATGACGAAGCGAAAACAGATTTTTGGAAATGTTAGCAAATGTATTATATAAAAAGAAAATGAAATACCTTATTTACCTAAGTATTCAGACCCTTAGCTATGAGACTAAAACTTTAGTTCAGGTGTATCCGGTTTCCATTGATCATCCTTGAAATGTTTCTACAACTTGATTGGAGTCCACCTGTGGTAAATTAAATTGATTGGACATGATTTGGAAAGGCACACACCTGTCTATATAAGGTCTCACAGTTGACAGTGCATGTCAGAGCAAAAACCAAGCCATGAGATCAAAGGAATTGTTCGTAAAGCGCAGAGACGATTGTGTCGAGGCAAAGGTCTGGGGAAGGGTACCAAAAAATGTCTGCGGCACTGAAGGTCCCCAAGAACAGTCGATTCTATCATTTTTAAATGGAAAAAGTTGAATCACCAACACTCTTCCTAGAGCTGGCCTTGGTCAGGGAGGTGAGTTCCTCTATGGAGATGGGAGAACCTTCCAGAAGGACAACCATCATTGCAACACTCTACCAATCAGGCCTTTATGGTAGGGTGGCCAAACGGAAGCCACTCCTCAGTAAAAGGCACATGACAGCCTGCTTGTGTCACAAAGGACACAGACCATGAGAAACAAGATTCTCTACGGTGAAGTATGGTGGTGGTAGCATCATGCTGTGGGATGTTTTTCAGCGCCAGGGACTGGCAGTCTAGTCAGGTTCGAGGGAAAGATGAACGGAGCAAAGTACAATGAGATCCTTTATGAAAACCTGCTACAGAATGCTCAGGACATCAGACAGGGCCAAAGGTTCACCTTCCAACAGGACAACGACCCTAAGCACAGAGACAATGCAGGAGTGGCAGTGAGCTCCCCATCCAATCTGACAGAGCTTGAGAGGATCTACAGAGAAGAATGGGAGAAACTCCCCAAATACAGGTGTGCCAACCGTAGCGTCAAACCCAAGAGGACTCAAGGCTGTAATGGCTGCCATAGGTGCTTCAACAAAGTACTGAGTAAAGGGTCTGTATACTTACATATGTAAATGTTATATTTCATTTTTTTCTATACATTTGCAAACATTACAAAAAAACGTTTTGCTTTGTCATTATGCCATATTGTCTGTAGATTCATGAGGTAAAAAAACATTTTAATGACATTTAGAATAAGGCTGTAACCCCCCTCCCTTTTGCCCTCAGAACAACCTCAAGTCGTTGGGGGATGGGCTCTACAAGGTGGTAAAAGCGTTCCAGGGGGAAGCTGGCCTATGTTGACTCCAATGCTTCCCACAGTTGGCTGGATGTCTTTTGGGTCGAGGACCATTCTTGATACACACAGGAAACTGTTGAGCGTAAAAACCCAGCAACGTTGCAGTTCTTGACACAAACCGGTGCTCCTGGCACCTATTACCATACCCTGTTCAAAGGCACTTAATTTTACTGCAGCGGACTAAATCAGAGTCACACAGAGAGGTAATCTTAAATATACTTTGACACAAAAGCATATACCTCACACACATTGTTATGGGCAAAGACACCTGTACCATATCAGATATAGAGTTCAAATGTATTTAATTTTGAGTTAGCATCCCAATATTACATTTTATATACATCACTGAAGACTGAAATATAACACAACTGTTTGACATATAAACCGGACTTTCGGTTGTCTTGCCTATTCACCCTCTGAATGGCACAAACACAATCCATACCTCATTTGTCTCAAGGCTTAAAAAATCTTTATTTAACCTGTCTCCTCCCATTCATCTACGCTGATTGAAGTGGATTTAACAAGTTACATGAATAAAGGATCATAGCTTTCACCTGGATTCCCCTGGTCAGTCAATATCATGGAAAGACGGGTGTTGTTAATGTTTTGTATACTCAGTGTAAACTGGAGATCCTCTGCAACAAACAGTTAGTAAATTCATCTGCCAACTGCCCATGAAAAAAGGACAATTAGAATACAAACATATTGGTGTGTGTCACGGATTCTCCCGGTACTGCTGCACTAGCTCTGGAGATCTACTGTCACGGGTGTCGTTGGGTAGAGAATAAAGAGACCACAAAAAAACAAAGAACGGCAGACGACAGTTTTACAAGCTATAACTAGCAGTGCAAAATACAACTACCCACAAAACCCCAGGTGAAAACAAGCTCCTTATATATGACTCTCAATCAGGAACAACGAAGTACAGCTGTTCCTCATCGAGAGCCACACAGACAACAAAGAAATACACAAACCAGAAAACCCTAGAATACCAATAACTAGAACATACACCCAAAACCCTGGAACACATGAATAAAACACCCCTCTACAATACACACAACCCCCGGACCACATAAAACAAATACCCTCTGCCACGTCCTGACCAAACTACAATAAAATACTCCCTCTACTGGTCAGGACATGACATTTACCCCCCCCCCCCTAAGGTGCATACCCCGAATGCACCTAAACAACAAAAAATAACCAAAAAATAAACCCCTAACTAAAGGGAGGGAAGGGAGGGTGGCTGCCGTCAACGACAGCACCTGTGCTACACCCCCCTCCCCAACCCACCTATACTGGAGGTGGCTCAGGTTCTGGCCTACTGCCCTCCAGACTGTAGGCAGACTCTCTTGGCTCCAGACCGTAGGCAGATTCACTCGGTTCCGGGCCGTAGGCAGACTCACATAGTTCAAAGTTATAGTCAGACTCACTCGGTTCCGGATCACAGGCAGACTTCACTGGAAGCCTGATGCGTGGGACTGGTAGTGGAGGTACCAGCCTGGGGACACGCACTTCAGGGCTAGTGCGGGAAGCAGGAACCGGCCGAGTGGAACTGGTATTACGCACTGGAAGCCTGATGCGTGGTGCTGGAAGTGCCAGTTTGGGAACACGCACCTCATGGCTAGTGCAAGGAGCGGGAACAGGCTGAGTAGGACTAGGCAGGCTGACTCACTGGAAGCTTGATGCGTGGTGCTGGTATTGGACGTGCCAGACTAGGGGTTTGCACTTCCGGGTCAGCACGAGAGGCGGGAACTGGAAATACTGGGCCATGGAGGCGCACAGGCGGTCTTGATCGCACCTCCTGCACAACCCGTCCTGGCTGGATGGAACTAGCAGCACTGTATGAGCGGGGTGCTTGTACAGGGCGAACTGGGCTGTGCAGGGGCATGATGGTTACCGTGCGTAGAGCGGGCGTAGGGTAGCCTGGTTCTAGGAGGCGCACCGGTGACCAGACGCGCTGCGCAGGCATCCTCCTACCAGGCTGGATGCCCACTCTAGCATGGCATCTGCGAGGGGCTGGAAAAACTCGCACTGGACTGTGCGTGCGTATGGGCGAGATCTTGCGCACTTCTTCAAACTTTGGCGCCCTCCACTCTATACGTTTCTCCATATAAGCACGGGTAGCTGGCTTAGGGCTCATCCTTGGCCCAGCCAAACTACCCGTGTGCCCCCCCCAAAAAAATGTCTTGAGGGTGCCTCTCGTGCTTCTCCCTCAGTGTGTGCATGGCCTCATACCAATGCCTCTCTGCCTTAGCTTCCTCCATTTCTTCCCATGGGCGACGGTATTCCCCAGCCTGGTGCCAAGGTCCAGCCCCGTCCAGAATTTCCTCCCAGGTCCATTTCTCCCACCAGTCCATCTTAAAATCCCTTTGCTCCTTACTCCGCTGCTTGGTCTTTTTCTGGTGGGTAGTTCTGTCACGGGTGTCGTCATATTGTAATGACCAAAACGCAGCGGGAATGTGGATGCTCATCTTTATATTTATTTAAATAAAGAGACCACGAAAAAACAAAGAACGGCAGACGACAGTTTTACAGACTATAACTAGCAGTGCAAAATACAACTACCCACAAAACCCCAGGTGAAAACAAGCTCCTTATATATGACTCTCAATCAGGAACAACGAAGTACAGCTGTTCCTGACCGAGAGCCACACAGACAACAAAGAAATGCACAAACCAGAAAACCCTAGAATACCAATAACTAGAACATACACCCAAAACCCTGGAACACATAAATAAAGCACCCCTCTACAATACACACAACCCCCGGACCACATAAAACAAATACCCTCTGCCACGTCCTGACCAAACTACAATAACAAATACTCCCTCTACTGGTCAGGACGTGACATCTACATCACCAGCCTCTAGGCATCACTGAACTGTTTCATTACTCACATCTGGTTCCCATTCCCCTTGATTAGTAATTGTATAGATGTGCCCTCTGTTCACCATCGTGTTGTCCGTTATTGTTCCCATGTCCGTTGGTCTATGAGTACCTGTGCTATGTTATTTCGGCTTTCGTGCTGCTTGTATTATGCACTTGTTATTACCGGTTTCGTCCCGTGTATTGTTGTGAATTTGTTATTACGGGTCTCGCCCTGTGTAGTGTATTGAGGGTCTCATCCCTTGTATTTATTAAAGGTTTTTACCTCGCTCTTGTCACGACTACTGCCGAGGGTGGTTCCTCTCCCTGTTCGGGTGGCGCTCGGCGGTCGTCATCACCGGCCTACTAGCTGCCATCGATCCCCTTTTCGTTTTTCTGTTAGTTATGTCTTTATTAGTTGCACTTGTGTTCTATTAGGTAATTAGTGGTGTTATTTAAGCCTGCCTCTCCAAACATTTTTCTACGTGTTTGTTTAGGGCTTTGTCCCCATGCCTTTTCATGGCAGGTTGTATTAACACCCCCTATTACATATTCCTGCACCTGTCTCCAATAATTTATACAACGTGACAGTGTGTATAAAAACTCTGGTTAAGCATTATCCTGAGAATTCCAAATTCAATGTCATTTTCTGAAAGATTATTTCATAACAAGCTAATGAAATTCAAATATCAAACTACCCATGAATATTTAATGCATGAAAATGGTGCTCACTAAGATGCATATTGTTTATTTCTGTCTATACTCTTGTAAAATGTAAGAAGCATAACATTTATTATCAACAATAAAGAAACATGAATTAATGTTTCATAACAATGATTTACAATAACACACATTAGCTTTTTATTTGCCTTCTGGGATATATGATTTATCATAATGGACTAGAAAATATTGCACAAGGTCGAAAGTTTCTCTTAGTTCTCTTCAACTTCTGAAAAAGTTGAGTCTTTCCTTAAAAGACTACTGTAGAATTTAGCATGCATTCATCTGAAAACAGCTCAGCTCAATTCCAGTTAGTTTCAGTCCCTCACATCCCAGAAGTGTCGAACACAGTGACATAACTTGGGTCCTTGCTAATTGCTCTTCTTAGAGACCTTCCCAACATGTATTGTACATGATGAACTGGGACATTACCACTCAGCAATTGGGGAAGTACTGTACTTTATGATAAGGGAGTATTCAAAACATGAAGAGGATTTACCATAGACTGTTACACTGGTTAATAGTTTAACCTGACACAGATTATTTCCAAGTAGTACATATTGTCATGTTTACACTTTTAAAGCCCTGTCAGTCAATGGTCTTTAACATTGATGACGGTAATTGCTCAGGCCTTGTTAAATCTTCAAGTCTGTCATTCCAAAAAATTCCTACGATATACATTTTCTGTACGGTTCATTGGGGGAAGTAATCCCTTGTCAAACAGCCACATTATGTGAATGTTTTTCAGTGTTACGTTTGAACCTAATGAATATGATAAATACCAGTGAATCGTCGACAGGCGGTATATCTTGTTTAATTGAAGTCTTTTGAAGAAGTGACTCTTATGTCCCAACAATTATTAAGGGCATGCTGTGCCCTAATCCAGGGGCTTTGCATTATTGCTTTAAGAGTTTTAAGGAGATGAGTGTTTATTGCCGTTAATCCTAGACCGTGATTTATGAACGGTGCCATATCCGCTCCCTCCCCAAAGCCTTACCACCCGTACCCAACTGCTGCTCACAGCACAGCCCAGCCCAGTGATTTAAATCACACACACACACATCTATGGGTTGGGGTGGTAAGGCTTTTTGTTGAGTGGTCATGTAATGTCTTCACCTTCATCATGTCTTGACTATGTGACACATCCTTACAGGAGCATCAAGGCTGTGTCCGGGTTAGCTGTCACTGCATGGATAAAGGATGTCATTGTAATCTCTTTATGGCTGTGCTAGCCAAAGACATTTTATTATAGGAAATTGTATGGTATATGTATTTTATTCCTTTGAACAGAGTAGGTTTTCTGATTTATTGGAACACGTTTGGAACTATTGATCACTCCAATGACATCCATGTCTGCATCACAAATGGCACCCTTGTCCCTATATAGTGCACTACTTATGACCATTTGGCCAAAGTCAAAAATAGTGCACTTCATAGGGCATAGATTAGTCCCACATATAGGAAGGATTATAATGTTTGAATTCCCTTAATGCATGCAGCTGTGAGGCAGAACACAAATCATCCTGCTTCCTGCTCCTGGAGCTCAGAGGTCAGGGTCACCACGTGTCTATGACACATGTATCCAAAACATGTAGCCAAATGAATGAAAAGTAGAGGTTTCATCAAGCCAACCCCCTGAAAAAAAATCTAAAAAAGGGAAAGAGACATTTTACATCACTATATGACAAGATCATCCGTTGCTTGTTTCAAGGTTAACATGATTTTTCACATAGAACATGATGGACAGTGGGAATGTGTAAGAAGTGTGTCAGATGTCTTATAACTTCTATGGGCTAGGTGGGACGTTAGCGTCCCACTCTATTCAACAGCCAGTGGAATCGCATGGCGCAAAATACAAATACCTCAAAAATGCAATAATTTCAATATTTCAAACACACGACTATTTTACACCATTTGAAAGATAACACTCTCGTTAATCTAACCACATTGTCCGATTTCAAAAAGGCTTTACAGCGAAAGCAAAACATTAGATTATGTCAGCAGAGTACCCAGCCAGAAATAATCAGACACCCATTTTTCAAGCTAGCATATAATGTCACAAAAAACAAAACCACAGCTAAATGCAGCACTAACCTTTGATGATCTTCATCAGATGACACTCCTAGGACATTATGTTATACAATACATGCATGTTTTGTTCAATCAAGTTCATATTTATATCAAAAAACAGCTTTTTACATAAGCATGTGACGTTCAGAACTAGCATTCCCACCGAACACTTCCGGTGAATTTACTATATTACTCACGATAAACATTCACAAAAACATAACAATTATTTTAAGAATTATAGATACAGAACTCCTTTATGCAATCGCGGTGTCCGATTTTAAAATAGCTTTTTGGTGAAAGCACATTTTGCTATATTCTAAGTAGATAGACAGGCCATCATGGCTAACTATTTTGACACCCACCAAGTTTGGTACTCACCAAACTCAGATTTACTATAAGAAAAATTGGATTACCTTTGCTGTTCTTCGTCAGAATGCACTCCCAGGACTTTTATATCCAAATAGCGGCGTTTTGTTCGTGTGTTCAAGACACTATCCGAAGGGTAAAGAAGGGTGACGCGCCCGGCGCATTTCGTGACAAAAAAATTCAAAATATTCCATTACCGTACTTCGAAGCATGTCAAACGCTGTGTAAAATCAATTTTTATGCGATTTTTCTTGTAAAAAGTGATAATATTCCGACCGGGAAACCCTGTTTTCGTTCAAAGATGAAAAAATAAAAACATGGAGTCGTCTCGTGCACGCGCCCCCAGTTTCATTGTTCTCAGATTGACCACTATCCAAATGCGCTACTGTTTTTCAGCCATGGCCTGCAAAGTCATCATTCAACGTTCTGGCGCCTTCTGGGAGCCTATGGGAGCGTTAGAAAATGTCACGTTACAGCAGAGATCCCCTGTTTTGGATAGAGATGATCAAGAAGGGCAAGAAATAGTCAGAGAGGGCGCTTCCTGTATGCAATCTTGTCAGGTTTTGGCCTGCCATATGAGTTCTGTTATACTCACAGACACCATTCAAACAGTTTTAGAAAGTTTAGGGTGTTTTCTATCCAAATCAAACAATTATATGCATATTCTAGTTTCAGAGCCTCTGAAGTTTGTAGAGCCGTATGGAGACCAGGCAAAGGGAGGAGACGACAGGGCGATCCAGAAAAACGATCCACAACGCCAGGATCGTGGTGTTACCTTGTGAAGGTGGAAGATCTGTTATGAAATCCACTGACAAGTGCGACCACGGCCGTTGTGGAATGGGTAAGGGTTGTAGCTTACCTCTGGGTAGGTGTCTAGGAGCCTTGCACTGAGCGCACACCAAGCAGGAGGAAACATAAAGCCTCATGTCCTTAGCTAAGGTGGGCCACCAGTACCTCCCACTAAGACAGAGCATCGTCCGACCAATCCCAGGATGACCAGAGGAGGGTAACGTGTGAGCCCAGTAGATCAATCGGTCGCTAACAGCAGACGGAACGTACCGACGCCCAGCTGGACACTGAGGGGGAACGGGCTCTGCACGTGACGCCCGCTCAATGTCCACGTCCAGCTCCCACACTACCGGTGCCACCAAACAAGAGGCTGGGATTATGGGAGTAGGATCCATGGACCGCTCCTATGTGTCATACAGCCGGGAGAGTGGGTCTGCCTTAACGTTCTGGGAACCTGGTCTGTAAGAGAGGGTAAACACAAAATGGTGAAAAACATGGCCCACCTTGCCTGATGAGGATTCAGTCTCCTTGCCTCCCGGATGTACTCCAGATTGCGGTGGTCAGTCCAGATGAGAAAAGGGTGTTTAGCCCCCTCAAGCCAATGTCCACGCCTTCAAAGCCTTGACAATAGCCAACAGCTCCCGGTCCCCCACATCATAGTTTCGCTCCGCCGGGCTGAGCTTCTTAGAGAAGAAGGCACAGGGGCGGAGCTTAGGTGGCGTACCCGAGCGCTGAGAGAGTACAGCTCCTATCCCAGCCTCAGACGCGTCCACCTCCACTATGAATTGCAAAGACGGATCCGGATGAGCCAACACAGGAACCGAGGTAAACAGAGCCTTCAGTTTCCTAAAAGCCCTGTCCGCCCCAGTCGACCACTGCAAGCGCACAGGACCCCGCATCAGCAGTGAGGTAATGGGAGCAGCTACCTGACCAAAACCCTGGATAAACCTCCGGTAGTAATTGGCAAACCTCCCCCACCCCCCAAATTTTTTTATTATTATTATTTTTTTTATTTAAACAATTTAATTAAAAACAAATAAAAAAATTCACTGCACCTCCTTCACCGTGGTGGGAGTCGGCCACTTATGCAATGCGGTCACTCTATCTCTTCACCTGATGTGGATAGGAGATACCCTAAGAATGAGACGGACTGTTGAAAGAACAGGCATTTCTCAGCCTTGACATACAGGTCATGCTCCAACAGGCGGCCAAGTACTCTGCGCACCAGGGACACATGCTCGGCGCGTGTAGCGGAGTAAATCAGAATGTCATTGATATACACCACTACACCCTGCCCGTGCAGGTCCCTGAAAATCTTGTTTACAAAATATTGGAAGACTGATGGAAGACTGATGGCATGACGAGGTACTCATAATGCCCTGAGGTAGTACTAAATGCTGTCTTCCACTCGTCTCCATCTTGGATACGCAACAGGTTGTACGCACTCCTGAGGTCCAGTTTAGTGAAGAAGCACGCCCCGTGCATTAACTAAATCGCCGTGGTGATCAGAGGTTGCGGGTAACTGTACCCCACAGTAATTGTATTGAGACCTTGATAATCAATGCAGACCTCCATCCTTCTTCTTCACAAAAAATAAACTCGAGGAGACGGGTGAAATGGAGGGCCGAATGTACCCGACGCAGGGATTCGGAGACATATGTCTCCATAGCCACCGTCTCCGCTTGCGACAGGTGATACACGTGACTCCTGGGAAGTGCAGCGTCTACCATGAGATTTATCGCACAATCCCGTGCCAAATCGGCATATTCGGGGGAAATGCGCACAGTGGAGACCTGGTCTGGACTTTCAAACGTAGTAGCACCAATGGAAACCCCTACACACCTACCTGAGCACTCTCGCGACCACCCCGTGAGAGCCCTCAGTGGCCAAGAAAAAGTGGGGTTATGACAAATTAACCAAGGTAGACCCAGCACCACGGGATACGCAGGAGTGTCCATAAGGAAAATACAATTTTTTTCCTTGTGAGCCCCCTGCGTCACCATACTCAAAGGAGCTGTGACCTCCCTGATTAACCCTGACCCTAATTGTAGACTAAGGTGTGAACAGGGAAAGGCACATCCACGGGTACAATGGGGGTCCCTAAACTATGAGCAAAAGCTTGATCAATTTAATTCCCAGCCGTGCCTGAATCTACTGGCGCCTTATGCTGGGAACGTGGGGAAGAAAAAAAACATCTGGAAAAGTACAGACACAAACATAAGTGCAACAGAGGGCTCTGGATGAGAATGGTGCTTACTCACCTGGGGTGGCGCCAGAGAGCCCTGCCTGTTACCTCGATTCCCAGATTAACCTACCCGGCACCGACCAGCAGTGTGACCTCTGCGGCCACAGATGGTGTGCGAGCGGGAACCCCCTCCGGTCTCCCTGTGCACCCCCTCTCCCAGTTCCCTGGGTCTAGAGGAGAGGCGGTGTGGGAGGATGGAACCACCAGACCCCAATCTGGACGTCCGCGAGATCCACCAGCTGGTCGAAGGTGAGGGTGGTGTCTCTGCAGGCCAGCTCCCGACGGACGTCCTCACACAGACTACAGCGGTAATGGTCGATCAGGGCCCTGTGATTCGATCCTGCACCGGCTGCCAGGGTCCTGAACTCCAGGGCAAAATCCTGGACGCTCCTCATCTCCTGCCTCAGATGGTAGAGGAGCTCACCCACCGCTCTGCCATCGGGTGGATGGTCAAAGACTGCCCGAAAACGGTGGGTGAACTCCTCATAAATGGTCCAACGCCGCATCTCCTCCAACACACACAGCGCTGGCCCACTCCAGGGCTCTCCCAGTGATGCACGAGACGAGGGCGAAACTCTTCTCATGGTCAGATGGAACTGGATGGACCGTAGCCAGGAAAAGGTCTAATTGGAGTAGGAATCCCCGGCAGGTGGCAGCACTTCCGTCGTAACCCTGAGGCATGGTTAGACGAATGCCACCGGGTTCAGGTTGAGAAGGGGCGCTCAGGATAGACCCCGGTTGGGCTGGTGGAGGCGCTGGAAAAACTCCCTGTCTCTCCCAGTGGTCCATATTCTGGACAACGCGATCCATGGCGGCACATAGATGGTGAAGCTTCTTCGCATTCTCCTGGACGCGCTCCTCCACCTCCATGTCCGGGGTACCCTCTCCTGCTGACTTTATATTTTGGTCCGAGACGTCATCGACGTGTGTGTAGGTGGCAAGGAAGTCAGGCACAGGAGAAACCAACTTAGTATAACTGGAGTTATTTAATAAAGAATAAACAAACACGAACGCCAAAACCAACATATATAAAAATAACATGGGTAAAAATACCCGTAGCTCACCAATACAAAATACACGAAACAAAACAATCTCGGACAAGGACATGAGGGAAAACAGAGTGTTAAAACACAACATGTAATGAATGGGATTGAAATCAGGTGTGTAGTAAAACCAGACAAAACCAATGGAAAATGGATCAGTGATGGCTAGAAGACCGGTGACGTCGACCGCCGAGCACCACCCGAACAAGGAGAGGCATTGACTTTGGTAGAAGTCGTGACAAATAATGACTGCCAGGGATAGGAATAGTGTGAGGAAAATACGTAAACCGTTTAAACTGGAACAACCATTTCATAAACAGGTGCAAAAACATCTAAGTAAATGATTGGATTACAGTGCCTTGCAAAAGTATTGGCGTTTTTCCTATTTTGTTGCATTACAACCTGTAATTTAAATTGATTTTTATTTGCATTTCATGTAATGGACATACACAAAATAGTCCAAATTGGTGACGTGAAATAAAAAAAAAATAACATGTTTCAAAAACGGAAAAGTGGGGAGGGCATATGTATTCAACCCCTTTGCTATGATGTCCCTAAATAAGATCTGGTGCTACCAATTACCTTCAGAAGTCACATTAGTTAAATAAAGTCCACTTGTGTGCAATCTAAAGTCTCACCTACACACATGTCGATGACGTCTGATCTCAGTGTGTATATATATACACACACACACCTGTTCTGAAAGGCCCCAGAGTCTGCAACATCACTAATCAAGGGGCACCACCAAGCGGCACCATGAAGACGAAGGAGGTCTCCAAACAGGTCAGGGACAAAGTTGTGGAGAAGTACAGATCAGGGTTGGGTTATAAAAAAATATAATTAACTTTGAACATCCCACGGAGCACTGTTAAATCCATTATTAAAAAAAAAAAAAAAAAAAAAAAAAAAAAAAAAATCGAAAGAATATGGAACCACAACAAACCAGCCAAAAGAGGGCGGCCCACCAAAACTCACAGACCAGGCAAGGAGGGCATTAATCAGAGGCAACAAAGAGCCGTATACTCCACAGAGCTGGGCGTTACAGAACAGTGGCCAGAAAAAAGCCATTGCTTAAAGAACAAAATAAGCAAACAAGTTTGATGTTCGCCGAAAGGCATGTGGGGGTGAATAGTTATGCACGCTCAAATTCTGTTTTTTTGTCTTGTTTGTTTCACCACAAAAAAATATTTTACATCTTCAAAGTAGTAGGCATGTTGTGTAAATGAAATGATACAAATCCCCCCAAAAAATCTATTTTAATTCCAGGTTGTAAGGCAACAAAATAGGAAAAATTACAAGTGATGTGAATATATTCGCAAGCCACTGTAGTTTAGAAAAATGTTTGGTATCTCTTTGTCAATCACTCGATGTACATGTAAAAACACAGATATTAAAAACAATTGAAAAAAAACTACCTGCAGTAAAGCATGGTGGAAAAAGTTTAATTGTTATCATAACTTAAAACAATATGTGAGTTTTGTTTTAGTACAACATGGCATTTAAGTAATACTTACTTTTCATAAATTTTGAGTTCAACTTAGTAGAAGTATTTGAGTTAAAAATGCCTTGGGGTTTACAGTGCATGTGGGTTCTCGCATTACATTCACAACTCTATCGGCTTTCATACTACCTGTAAGGGCAATCACACTTGGTTAATCCACATATCTTTTACATGTGTAATACCTGGATAAGGTATCCAGCGCAGATGTCCTGGGACCTTAAGCATGTTTTGCTTTAACTTTGGACACTCAAGATTTTCTATCTCTGACCATGAATGAAATGACATGTGCATCATGCAAATTGTTTGTGTATGCATATTTCCCTGTGCAACTTTTGCATCCTCCATTGAGAAACTATATAAGGAATAGATTTTGGCAATTCTGCTGACTTGCATCTTTTCATTAAAATGCACCTGGAGGTTTCAACCATTGGCAGTGGTAATTGACAAGTTCCGTGATATGCCAAGAAACATTCAAGGACAAACCTTTCAAGTAGATGCTGGACGGCATGGTAATAAAGGGCAAAAGGTGAAGAGGTTGAAGCCACTAACCTGAACAAGAGGTGTGAATGTGGTGCTGTGCCGAGCACCTACCAATTTACTTCCAAGGATGGCATGTCACAGCTTTCCACATCACATTGTGACTCAGACTTCAAAGAAGTGCATGAAATCTATAAGATGCATGGATAGGTGATGGCTAAGCCACTGTTCTCTGAGTGGTTTTTCATGGTCATATAGACCGAGAAAACATATTTAGTGTTCTCAATAAAAGTGTCTTTATTTTCTTTCTCTGTGTCACGCCCTGATCTGTTTCACCTGTCTTTGTGATTGTCTCCACCCCCCCGCCAGGTGTCACCCATTTTCCCCATTATTCGCAGCGTATTTATTCCTGTGTTCTCTGTTTGTCTGTTATCAGTTCGCATTGTCTTGTCAAGTCAACCAGCGTGGTTTTTCTGTGCTCCTGCTTTTTCCAAGTCTTGGTTTTTCTAGGCCTCCCAGTTCTGACCTTTGCCTGCCCTGACAGTGAGCCCGCCTGCCTGACCATTCAGCCTGCCCTGACCTCGAGCCTGCCTGCCACATTGTACCTCCTGGACTCTGACCTGGTTAATGATCTTTTGCCTCTCCATTACCTTTTTCTTGCCTGCCCCTTGTTTTATAATGAATATCAGAGACTCGAACCATCTGCCTCTCGTGTCTGCATCTGAGTCTCACCCTATATCATTATACTCTGTGGTTATATTAATTGGTTTCATGTAATTTTATGTCAACATGTTTATAGTTTAAATTCCATGAACCATAGGCTTGGCAATAAGTGTATGTGTTGGTGGCATTTTGTTTAGTAATTTTTCCTTTCCCAGATGGAAATGTTGTTGGATTTATGATACATGCTGTGGAAGATCAATTCCATATCATACTATAAACATGGCCTTTATTCTCAATACTTATTACATTTCTTTCAAAAATATTATTTTGTTCCATGAAAACATATACTGCTTCCTATATTGATATCATATAACAGGCGGTCTAAGGTGGCGGTCCTTCTTTTATCCCTCATGAATTATATCTCCTTAATTAAAGATCCTACTCACAACCCTAAGTCATGGCCGTTCTTAGGAAGAAATCGAATGATATTTTCTTATTCAATAAATACACTGCTCAAAAAAATAAAGGGAACACTAAAATAACACATCCTAGATCTGAATGAATGAAATAATCTTATTAAATACTTTTTTTTTACATAGTTGAATGTGCTGACAACAAAATCACACAAAAATAATCAATGGAAATCCAATTTATCAACCCATGGAGTTCTGGATTTGGAGTCACACTCAAAATTAAAGTGGAAAACCACACTACAGGCTGATCCAACTTTAATGTAATGTCCAACCTGTTGAGGATCTTATCCCGATCTTATCCCGGTATTGGGATTCATTGTCATGTGACCATGGCGGGGAATTCAAAACTGCAAGAGTAATCATTTCAAATACTCAAATAATCAACTATTTTCCTCCATTTGAAAGATATATCTCCTAAATCTAACCACACTGTCCGATTTTCAAAGAGGCTTTACGGAGAATGCATAAAGTTAGGTTATGTTAGGAGTACATTGACAATAGCTGTGTGTAATGTTTAGCCAATTCAAAGAAGGGCATCAACAGACAGAAAACTAGCTAGAATTATGCACTTACCTTTGACAATCTGCATCAGATGACACTCATAGGACATTATGTTATACAATACATGCATTTTTAGTTCCATCAAGTTCATATTTATATCCAAAAACAGCATTTACAGTCGCGGTGAAATTCAGAATTTTTTTCGGCTCGAATGCTCCCAGTGAATCCAACATTACAAATCACGGAATTACTATTCGAAAACATTGGTAAATTATAATATTGTCATTCAAAGAATAATATATTATCATCTCGTAATTGCTACCGAATGGCCAGATCTCAAAATAACTTTACTGGGAAATCACATTTTGCAATAAACGGGGTACTATGCTAAGAACAATAAGCTAAGCTATAAGCTAAGCTAAACAGTTAGCATCATCTAATATCGATAATAACATTGTAAATATCCCCTTACCTTTGATTATCTCCATCAGAAGGCACTGCCAGGAATCACAGGTCCAGAACAAATGTGGTTTCTTTTGACAAAGTTCATAATTTATGTCCAAATAACACCAAGTAGTTAGCGTTCAGTAGGCTGGGTGGGGGGTGTAAAGTCACGCCGAAAAGCTAAAAAAAAACTAGTAAATAATCTATTTATGTTCGTTCAAACATGTCAAACGTTGTTTAGCATTAATCTTTTGGTCCATTTTTAACGTGAAACATCAGTAAACATCAGTAATATTTTCACACAACCTATCAAGTGTCTAGATAAACGATTATGACAAACACAGTCTTCTCAGATTTATGCGCAGGCGCAAAAAATGAAGTGATGACGTGTCAAATTCCAAGCATTCTAATTCGGTCTGTATTCATCACAGATGCTTCAAACAACTTTATAAAGATCGTTGACATCTAGTGGAAGCCGTAGGAGTTGCGAACTGAATCCTTTCTCACTATGGTATCTATAAAACAATGACACTAAATAGTACAGTCACAAAATTCACATTTTTTTTTTAAATCTATTTTTCACAGGTTTTTGCCTGCAATATGAGTTTTGTTATACTTACAGACACCATTCAAACTGTTTTAGAAAATTCAGAGTGTTTTCTATCGAAACCTGAACAATAATATAAATATTCTAGCTTCTGAGTTGGTGTAGGAGGCAGTTAAAAATGGGCACATATTTTTTCCAAAATTCTCAATACTGCCCCCTAGCCCAAACAGGTTATTAAGTGTTCCCTTTATTTTTTTGAGCAGTATATATCAATTTCACTCTGCAGAGTATTGCACAGATAGAGTATGTAGTATGAACATGGTCTTTATATATTGAGGACAAGCTTACTACTTGGCAGCAGGAGAGAGTTAGTCAGCATCATGTTGCACAGCTTCCGCCCCGGGTCTAGAATGACAGAGGTGTTAACAACAGTATTTCAGACCTGTGAGGGGACACCAATGACGTATATGCATAATACTGTTATACTGCTGTTATTCGCATCCTGTAGTACTAACTCAAAAAAGTTCTGGGACACTGTAAAGTCCATGGAGAATAAGAGCACCTCCTCCCAGCTGCCCACTGCTCTGAGGCTAGGAAACACTGTCACTCCCGAAAAATCCACTATAATTGAGAATTTCAACAAGCATTTCTCTACTGCTGGCCATGCTTTCCACCTGGCTACCCCTACCCCGGTCAACTTCCCGGCACCCTCCACAGCAACCCGTCAAAGCCCCCACCATTTCTCCTTCACCCAAATCCAGATAGCTGATGTTCTGAAAGAGCTGCAAAATCTGGACCCATACAAACCCGCTGGGCTAGACAATCTGGACCTTCTCTTTCTAAAATCATCTGCCGAAATTTTTGCAACTCCTATTACTAGCCTGTTCAACCTCTCTTTCGTATCATCTGAGATTCCCAAAGATTGGAAAGCTGCTGCGGTCATCCGCCTCTTCAAAGGGGGTGACACTCTAGACCCAAACTGCTACAGACCAATATCTATCCTGCCCTGTCTTTCTAAGGTCTTCGAAAGCCAAGTTAACAAACAGATTACCGACCATTTCGAATCCCACCGTACTTTCTCCGCTATGCAATCTGGATTCAGAGCTGGTCATGGGTGCGCCTCAGCCACGCTCAAACGACATCATAACCGCCATCGATAAGAGACATTACTGTGCAGCCGTATTCATCGACCTGGCCAAGGCTTTCGACTCTGTTAATCACCACATTCTTATTGGCATACTCAACATTCTTATTGGCAGACTCGACAGCCTTGGTTTCTCAAATGATTGCCTCGCCTGGTTTACCAACTACTTCTCTGATAGTCATCTATAAAATAGCCTCCAACACTCAACAAATTGGATGCAGTCTATCACAGTGCCATCCGTTTTGTCACCAAAGCCTCGTTAGTTGGCCCTCGCTTCATACTCGTCGCCAAACCCACTGGCTACAGATTATCTACAAGTCTCTGCTAGGTAAAGCCCCACCTTATCTCAGCTCACTGGTCACCATAGCAGCACCCACTCGTAGCATGCGCTCCAGCAGGTATGTCTCACTGGTCACCCCCAAAGTCAATTCCTCCTTTGGTCGTCTTTCCTTCCAGTTCTCTGCTGCCAATGACTGGAACGAACTGCAAAAATCTCTGAAGCTGGAGACTCATATCTCCCTCACTACCTTTAAGCACCAGCTGTCAGAGCAGCTCACAGATCACTGCACCTGTACATAGCCCATCTATAAACAGCCCATCTATCTACCTACCTCATCCCCATACTGTATTTATTTATTTATCTTGCTCCTTTGTACCCCAGTATCTCTACTTGCACGTTCATCTTCTGCACATCTACCATTCCAGTGTTTAATTGCTATATTGTAATTACTTTGCCACCATGGCCTATTTATTGCCTTAACTTACCTCATTTGCACTCACTATATATAGACTTTTTGTTTTCTTTTGTTGTACTGTATTATTGACTGTATGTTTTGTTTATTCCATGTGTAACTCTGTGTTGTTGTATGTGACGAATTGCTGTGCTTTATCTTGGCCAGGTCGCAGTTGCAAATGAGAACTTGTTCTCAACTAGCCTACCTGGTTAAATAAAGGTGAAATAAAATAAAATAAAATTTGCGATGCATTACTGTATGTCCCATCAGATCATAATACATCAGGTGCAAACTCATTAAGAATGATAAATGATAAATACTCTGAAAAGCTGCACGGGAAGAATACTGAGAAGGGGAGAGAGAGTGAAGTACTTCACAGGTGAAATAGAGAAATTCTGTAAAGATGGAGAGTAATAGTGTTAAAACATGATAATTGTACAACCTTACACCCTTTAGTACTTTAATACACTAACAGAAAACTTTAAAATAAACAGTCAGTATCAACAGTAACAAATTCTGAAACATTTAACTGCAGCATACTATAAATTATTCAGCATTGTGGGAAAATTGCTGTACTTCAAATGGTACTGTAATTCCACCCCACATAATACAGTACTGTACCATATCTTTGGAGCGCCAAAAACCTTTTGAACACTAGTGGGTGCATGGTATTGCTGTTCCTGGCTCATTAAGACATGTCAACACATTAACAGTTTTGCTCTGTAGTCGCTGCCAGTTTGGAAGCCTATGTTAAGGCTACTAGATGTACAAGTGAGATAAAACACCAAATATTTAATAATGTGCTGTAATGTGTAAACGCTTGCACTTACAGTAAAATACTGTGAAATACAAACCCCTCCACTCAATGAATGTAATTCATTATTCTATTCATTCCGATTACAGCAGCATTTACAGTTCATTTGACCATATTTTACTGTGTCATTACACAGTACTTGCTTTTATAATGTATTTATATAACAGTAGGTGTACTGTAATATGAAATACCAAATGTTACATGCCACCAAACTGCCTGTAAGCTGCTGTTAAATACACAGTAAACCCTTTACAGTGTACCTAATGACATCAAGATTGTAAGGTGTGTCATTAGAAGAACAACTTATTAATAATAATTAAGACATTTTCTTGATCCACAGGGTAGTTTTGTCTATGGAAGTGTCCCAAATGGCAACGTATAAAAAAACACTACTTTTGAACAGAGTGCTATGGGCCGTGGTAAAAAGTACTGTACCTACATAGGGAATTTGGGATGCAGACTATATTTTGAGTGTTCATATGGAGGCATAATGCCTCTGAGAAAACATGGTCTTCAGAGATCCAAACACGCTGTTAAATGCTTATGATCAAATTTAAAAGGGGCTTTTATAAATATGACCTTTAAATGAGAATCTGCATGGGGCCATTCTTAATGTGCACTCCAAAAAAAAGGGGTTCCAAAAGGGTTCTTTGAGGAGGGATAGGGTTCTAGCAAGATCTTTTTTGATCTGAAGAACCTTTTTTCGAAGACAACGGTTCATTGAAAGGCAAAGGGTTCTAAACTGAACCTTAAACATCATAAGAATCGTTTTTGGAAGGGTTCTTTGAAGATTCTTTGGAAGGCAAGAAGGATTCTTCAGTAAGCAAGAAGGGTTCTACATTACATAGAACCATATACCATTTTCCCAGGATGTTCTATTGCAGGGTGATATTCAGAATTGTATGTTTTAATGTGTTTTTGCATGTACATTGTTTGGTTGACACATTTTATGCTACACGAAGATAAACCAATCTGTTAGTAGTTGGACTTATTGCACCCATTATTGATATGGTTTTTCCAGGTTAGATCATTGAGTTGTCTCAGTGTTATGTTTTCCCTACCCTGGCAGTCATTCTGAATGCAGTTTGCAGGCGATAAAACAATTCCACCTGTTGCATATCTTAACTCTGGCTGGATTCTAATAGGAATAACACATCACTTTGAAAACAGTACGATGTGATTTTCATGCCTGACGTGGCCTGTAAACCAGGGGTTTCCTAACAACACTGAGTCAGGGTATAATTAGGCCCTATATACACAGTACTAGTCAAAAGTTTGGACACACCTACACATTCAAGGGTTTTTCTTTATTTTTACATTGTAAAATAATAGTGAAGACAACAAAACTATGACATAATACATTATGAAGCATATAGTAACGAAAGAAGTGTTAAAAGCTCTCTAGGAAAGGGGGGCAGTATTGAGTAGCTTGGATGAAAAACATGCCCAAAATAAAATGTCTGCTACTCAGGCACAAAAGCTAGAATATGCATATAATTAGTAGATTTGGATAGAAAACACTCTGAAGTTTCTAGAACTGTTTGAATGATGTCTGTGAGTATAACAGAACTCATATGTCAGGCAAAAACCTGAGAAAAAAATCCAACCAGGAAGTGGGGAATCTGAGGTTTGTAGTTTTTCAAGTGATTGCCTCTCCAATATACAGTGTCTGTGGGGTCATATTGCACTTTCTAAAGCTTCCACTAGATGTCAACAGTCATTAGAACCTTGTTTAAGGCTTCTACTGTGAATGGGAAGAGAATAAGAGCTGATTCAGTCATGTGTCTGGAAAATTGGCATGAGCTCAAACATGCGCACGGCCGTGAGTGTGAGCTGCCTTTCCTTTCAATTCTAAAGACAATGGAATTGTCCAGTTGGAATATTATTGCAGATTTATGATAAAAACATCCTAAAGATTGATTCTATACATCGTTTGATATGTTTCTACGAACTGTAATGGAACTATTTTGACTTTGTCTTGACTAAACTTGCGCGCTTAGTTAATTTGGAGTGCTGGACTAAACGCGTGAACAAAATGGAGGTATTTGGACATATAGATGAACTTTATCGAACTAAACGGACATTTATTGTGGAACTGGGATGCCTGGGAGTGCATTCCAATGAAGATCATCAAAGGTAAGTGAATATTTATAATGTTATTTGTGACTTCTGTTGACTCCAAAATGGCGGGAATCTGTATGGCTTGTTTTGATGTCTGAGCGCTGTACTCAGATTATTGCAAAGTTTGCTTTTGCCGTAAAGCTTTTTTGAAATCTGACACAGCGGTTGCATTAAGGAAAAGTTTATCTATAATTCTGTGCATAACACTTGTATCTTTTATCAAAGTTTATGATGAGTATTTCTGTAAATTGATGTGCTCATTTACCGGGGGTTTTGGAGGCAAAACATTTCTGAACATTACACGCCAATGTAAAATGGGGTTTTTGGATATAAATATGAACTTTATCGAGCAAAGCATTCATGTACTGTGTAACATGAAGTCCTATGAATGCCATCTGATGAATATCAAAGGTTAGTGATTAATTTTAGCTGTATTTTTGTTTTTTGTGATGCCTCTCCTTGCTTGGAAAATGGCTGTGTGGTTTTTCTTGTCTAGGTGCTGTCCTAACATAATCTAATGCTATGCTTTCGCCGTAAAGCCTTTTTGAAATCGGACACTGGGGTTGGATTAACGAGAAGATTATCTTTAAAATGGTGTATAATACTTTTATGTGTGAGAAATTTGAATGATGAGATTTTTGTTGTTTTGAATTTGGCGCTCTGCTATTTCACTGGCTGTTGGCGGGGTGGGACGCTAGCGTTCCACATGTCCTAGAGAGGTTTTAAATCAAGCCAGGGATCCGACTATTGCCAGAGGACCAACATGCTAGGTGGCAATACACCCCCACTGGAAGGTTACAGGCCTACTGTAGCACAGATGGCTTTCCAATGGAATACATTAACAAATTCCCCACAGTCGTATCCCCACTGGTATGTGCTCCCAAGAATTTTACTGAGAATGTGCTACTGGTCATTGGGTGTTAGGGGACATCTCGGACATTCACTAAAGCTATCACTGACAGCGGTCTCTAATAATGTTCTGTGGGCCACAATGATTCTCTGTGGTAGTCATTGTTCTCTAACATGTTATTTTGTCCTGGTCTAAGTGGAAAACAATGGAGTTCCAGCATGCTTCAAGCATAGATAAACTTGAATGACATGTCCCACTCCCCTTAAATATGGTATCGCACTTCAATTTTTACAAAGGATCTTTCAAACAGTCGCTTTTAGTGTAGCATCCCTGGGAACAGATACTAGAAGTATAACATGGCATGTCTACTAGTATGACTAGACAGGGACAACCTTTACAAGATATTAATCTCTGATCCTCTGTGTTTTAATAGTTAATAAAAAATATATGGTTTGGTCAGTGGGCATGCACTATTTGACAATAACTATGACATCCAATATATAAATAACAAGGTTACTTGAAGTGGAACGTTTTTCAAATCATTCAACTTTCTGCAGTTGACATTTAATAATTTTCCTCAAGTATATATGTACTCAGAAAGTATCAGTAGGTAGTTATTAAACTAAATCTTTCTATTAGCAAAGTACTTAAAGTACATAATCTTGGTTGGTGGTCTTAGCTGCTTCTCACATCGAATACCATATGTATGTCCATCTCTCTTCAGAAATAATTCCCTATGGGGGCTCACTAATGGATGGAATAATTTCATATTTTCTTGAAGAAAAACCTATTTAATTTATTAAATTTTTAAAGAAAATGTATATAGTAAAATCACTAATAAGCAGGCTGTAGATAAGACTCTTTTACGGTGAATGAGACCTCACCTGAAATTTATTCAGCCGCATATGTTTGTTGTTTGGAGTTGTGTTGTTGTCCATGCTTGATATTATAGTATAGTATATAGTATATATATACTGTGAACCATCAGATCCTCCTCTCCACCCTCTCCGAGTTGGGCATCTCCGGCGCGGCCCATGCTTGGATTGCGTCCTACCTGACAGGTCGCTCCTACCAGGTGGCGTGGCGAGAATCTGTCTCCGCACCACGCGCTCTCACCACTGGTGTCCCCCAGGGCTCTGTTCTAGGCCCTCTCCTATTCTCGCTATACACCAAGTCACTTGGCTCTGTCATATCCTCACATGGTCTCTCCTATCATTGCTATGCAGACGACACACAATTAATCTTCTCCTTTCCCCCTTCTGATAACCAGGCGGCGAATCGCATGTCTGGCAGACATATCAGTGTGGATGACGGATCACCACCTCAAGCTGAACCTCGGCAAGACGGAGCTGCTCTTCCTCCCGGGGAAGGACTGCACGTTCCATGATCTCGCCATCACGGTTGACAACTCCCTTGTGTCCTCCTCCCAGAGTGCTAAGAACCTTGGCGTGATCCTGGACAACACCCTGTCGTTCTCCACTAACATCAAGGCGGTGACCCGATCCTGTAGGTTCATGCTCTACAACATTCACAGAGTACGACCCTGCCTCACACAGGAAGCGACGCAGGTCCTAATCCAGGCACTTGTCATCTCCCGTCTGGATTACTGCAACTCGCTGTTGGCTGGGCTCCCTGCCTGTGCCATTAAACCCCTACAACTCATCCAGAATGCCGCAGCCCGTCTGGTGTTCAACCTTCCCAAGTTCTCTCACGTCACCCCGCTCCTCCGCTCTCTCCACTGGCTTCCAGTTGAAGCTCGCATCCGCTACAAGACATGGTGCTTGCCTACGGAGCTGTGAGGGGAACGGCACCTCCATACCTTCAGGCTCTGATCAGGCCCTACACCCAAACAAGGGCACTGCGTTCATCCACCTCTGGCCTGCTGGCCCCCCTACCTCTGAGGAAGCACGGTTCCCGCTCAGCCCAGTCCAAA
Organism: Salmo trutta; assembly: GCF_901001165.1. Lineage (NCBI taxonomy): Eukaryota > Metazoa > Chordata > Actinopteri > Salmoniformes > Salmonidae > Salmo > Salmo trutta. Next base: position 34,025,223 of record NC_042962.1, on the reverse strand, counting down.
CTGTTCGCTGCTCTGGCACCCCAATGGTGGAACAAGCTCCCTCACGACGCCAGGACAGCGGAGTCAATCACCACCTTCCGGAGACACCTGAAACCCCACCTCTTTAAGGAATACCTGGGATAGGATAAAGTAATCCTTCTAACCCCCCCCTTAAAAGATTTAGATGCACTATTGTAAAGTGGTTGTTCCACTGGATATCATAAGGTGAATGCACCAATTTGTAAATCGCTCTGGATAAGAGCGTCTGCTAAATGACTTAAATGTAAATGTAAATGTATATTGTATTACTAATTTGCATAATGATCACATAGATTATTAACTTTGACATCCACACACACAAATCATACACTATGTGTCCCAAATAGCACAGTTTTCCCTATTTAGTGCTCTATGGGCCCTGCTCAAATTTAAAACATTATATAGGGAATAGGGAGCCATTTAGGACGAATCTCCAAGACGTACAGTGCCTTGCAAAAGTATTCATCCCCCTTGGAGTTTTTCCTATTTTGTTGCATTACAACCTGTAATTTAAATTGATTTTAATTTGGATTTCATGTAATGGACATACACTAAATACTGAAATGAAAAACATGACATGTAAAAAAAAAATCTAAAGAATAATACATGGAAAAGTGATGGGTGCATATGTGTTCACCCCCTTTGCTATGAAGTCTCTAAATTAGATCTGGTGCAACCAATTACCTTCAGAAGTCACATAATTAGTTAAATAAAGTCCACCTTTGCGCAATCTAAGTGTCACATGATCTCAGTATATATACACCTGTTCTGAAAGGCCCCAGAGTCTGCAACCCACTAAGCAAGGGGCACCACCAAGCAAGTGGCACCATGAAGACAAAGGAGCTCTCCAAACAGGTCAGGGACAAAGTTGTGGAGAAGTACAGATCAGGGTTGGGTTATAAAAAAATTCAGAAAAGTTGAACATCCCACGGAGCACATTAAATACATTTTAAAACAATGGAAAGAATATGGCACCACAACAAAACTGCCAAGGGATGGCCGCCCACCAAAACTCACAGACCAGGCAAGGAGGGCATTAATCAGAGAGGCAACAAAGAGACCAAAGATAACACTGAAGGAGCTGCAAAGCTCCACAGCGGAGATTAGAGAATCTGTCCATAAAACCACTTTAAGCCGTACACTCCACAGAGCTTTGCTTTACGGAAGAGTGGCCAGAAAAAAGCCATTGCTTAAAACCTGTTGGGGATAGGGGGCAGTATTTGCACGGCCGGATAAAAAACGTACCCGATTTAATCTGGTTACTACTCCTGCCCAGTAACTAGAACATGTAATTGAAAAAAATTAGCGCATTTTGATAGTGGTCGATCTGAGGACAATGAGACTGGAGGCGCGTGCACGAGCCGACACCATGTTTACTTTCTCTCTCTTTGAACAAAAACAACGACTCCCGGTCGGAATGTTATCGCTTTTTTACAAGAAAAATTGCATAAAAATTGATTTTAAACAGCGGTTGACATGCTTCGAAGTACGGTAATGGAATATTTTTAATTTTTTTGTCACGAAACGCGTTGGGCGCGTCACCCTTCTTTACCCTTCGGATAGTGTCTTGAACGCACGAACAAAACTATCTCTATCCATTACAAAGGATCTCTGCTGTTACGTGACACTTCCTACGGCTTCCATGGGCTCTCAGAGCCCGGGAAAAAGCTGAATGACGTAATTCAAAGCCCTGGCTGAAACACACGAGCGCTTTTGCTAAGTGGTCTATCAGCGGACAAAGGGCTTCATGCTCGTGCACGATACGACACCATGATTTTATTCTATCGTCTCTGAACGGATTCAACGACTCCCGGTCGGAATATTATCGCTTTTTTACGAGAAAATTAGCATAAAAATTTTACATTTTAAACAGCGGTTGACATGCTTCGAAGTACGGTAATGAAATATTTAGAAATCTTTTGTCACGAAATGTGACATGCGCGTGACCCTTATTTACCATTCGGATAGTGTCTAGAACGCACGAATAAAACGCCGCTGTTGGAACATAACTATGGATTATTTTGGACCAAAACAACATTTGTTATTGAAGTAGAAGTCCTGGGAGTGCATTCTGACGAAGAACATCAAAGGTAATCAAACTTTTCTAATAGTAAATCTGATTTTGGTGAAGGCTAAACTTGCTGGGTGTCTAAATAGCTAGCCCTGTGATGCCGGGCTATCTACTGAGAATATTGTAAAATGTGCTTTCACCGAAAAGCTATTTTAAAATCGGACATATCGAGTGCATAGAGGAGTTCTGTATCTATAATTCTTAAAATAATTGTTATGTTTTTTGTGAACGTTTATCGTGAGTAATTTAGTAAATTCACCGGAGGTTTGCGGGGGGTATGCTAGTTCTGAACGTCACATGCTAATGTAAAAAAGCTGTTTTTTGATATAAATATGAACTTGATTGAACAAAACATGCATGCATTGTATAACATAATGTCCTAGGGTTGTCATCTGATGAAGATCATCAAAGGTTAGTGCTGCATTTAGCTGTGGTTTTGTTTTTTGTGACATTATATGCTAGCTTGAAAAATGGGTGTCTGATTATTTCTGGCTGGGTACTCTGCTGACATAATCTAATGTTTTGCTTTCGCTGTAAAGCCTTTTTGAAATCGGACAGTGTGGTTAGATTAACGAGAGTCTTGTCTTTAAAATGCTGTAAAATAGTCATATGTTTGAAAAATGGAAGTTTTCGGATTTTAGAGGAATTTGTATTTCGCACCACGCCCATCATTGGATATTGGAGCAGGTGTTCCGCTAGCGGAACATTTAGATGTATTTGAATATCGCGCCACGGGATTACACTGGCTGTTACGCAAGCGTCCCACCTAGCCCATAGAGGTTAAATACTAGTAAAACGAAATGCATGCTCTGAACCGATCGCTGCTCGCACCCGCCCGCCCAACTAGCATCACTACTCTGGACGGTTCTGACTTGGAATATGTGGACAACTATAAATACCTAGGTGTCTGAATAGATTGTAAACTCTCCTTCCAGACTCACATTAAGCATCTCCAATCCAAAGTTAAATCTAGAATCGGCTTCCTATTTCGCAACAAAGCCGCCTTCATTCTGCTGCCAAATTCATGCTGCCAAACTTACCCTTGTAAAACTGACTATCCTACCGATCCTCGACTTTGGCGATGTCATTTACAAAATAGCCTCCACCACTGTACTCAGCAAATTGGATGCAGTCTATCACAGTGCCATCCGTTTGTCACCAAAGCCCCATATAATACCCACCACTACGACCTGTATGCTCTCGTTGGCTGGTCCTCGCTACATATTCGTCGCCAAACCCACTGGCTCCAGATCATGTATAAGTCTTTACTATGTAAAGCTCCGCCTTATCCCAGCTCACTGGTCACCATAGCAACACCCACCCATAGCACACACTCCAGCAGGTATATTTCACTGGTCATCCCCAAAGTCAACACCTCTTTGGCCGCCTTTCCTTCCAGTTGTCTGCTGCCAATGACTGGAATGAATAGCAAAAATCATTGAAGTTGGAGACTTAAGTCTCCCTCACTAACTTTTAGCAGCTTACCGATCGCTGCAGCTGTACACAGCCAATCTGTAAATAGCCCATCCAACCAACTACCTACCTCATCCCCATATTTCTTTTTGTTTTTCTGATCTTTTGCACACCAGTATTTCCACTTGCACATCCTCTTCTGCACATCTATCAATCCAGTGTTAATAGCTAAATTGTAATTACTTTGCCAATATGGCCTATTTATTGCCTTATCTCCTTACTTCATTTGCACACACTGTAAAGAGATGTTCTATTGTGTTATTGACTGTTCTTTTGTTTATCCCATGTGTAACTCTGTTGTTTTTGTCACACTGCTTTGCTTTATCTTGGCCAGGTCGCAGTTGTAAATGAGAACTTGTTCTCAAGTGGCCTACCTGGTTAAATAAAGGTGAAATAAAATTGTTTAAAAAAATTGCTGTACACCAGCGGAACCCATCCAACTTGAAGGAGCTGGAGCAGTTTTGCCTTGAAGAAGTGGTAATAATCCCAGTGGATAGATGTGCTAAGCTTATAGACACATACCCCAAGGGACTTGCAGCTGTCTCAGCAATCTTTAATTCATACCACATATTCTCAATTGGATTCAGGTCTGGGCCATTCCAAAATTTTAAACGTTTCCCCTTAAACCACTCGAATATTGCTTTAGCAGTACGTTTAGCATCATTGTCCTGCTGGAAGGTGAACCTCCATCCCAGGCTCAAATCTCTGGAAGACTGAAACAGCTTTCACTCAAGAATATCCTTGTATTTAGCGCCATCCGTCATTACTTCAATTCTGACTAATTTCCCAGTCCCTGCCGATGAAAAACATCCCCACAGCATGATGCTGCCACCACCATGCTTCACTTTGGGGATGTTGTTATCGGGGTGAGGAGAGGTGTTGGGTTTGCCCCAGACATAGCGTTTTCCTTGATGGCCAAAAAGCTCAATTTTAGTCTCATCTGACCAGAGTACCTTCTTCCATATGTTTGGGGAGTCTCCCACATGCCTTTTGGCAAACACCAATTGTGTTTGTTTATTTTTTTCTTTAAGCAATGGCTTTTTTTTGGCCACTCTTCCGTAAAGCCCAGCCCTGTGGAGTGTACGGATTAAAGTGGTCCTATGGACATATACTCCAATCTCTGCTGTGGAGCTTTGTAGCTCCTTCAGGGTTATCTTTGGTCTCTTTGTTGCCTCTCTGATTAATGCCTTCCTTGCCTGGTCTGTGAGTTTTGGTGGGTGGCCTTCTCTTGGCAGGTTTGTTGGTGTGCCATATTCTTTCCATGTTTTAATAATGGATTTAATGGTGCTCCGTGGGATATTCTAAGTGTCTGATATTTTTTTATACCCCAACCCCGATCTGTACTTCTCCACAACTTTTGTCCCTGACCTGTTTGGAGAGCTCCTTGGTCTTCATGGTGCCGCTTGCTTGGTGGTGCCCCTTGCTTAATGGTGTTGCAGACTCTGGGGCCTTTCAGAACAGGTGTATTTATACTGAGATCTTGTGACACTTAGATTGCACAAAGGTGGACTTTATTTAACTAATTATGTGACTTCTGAAGGTAATTGGTAGCACCAGATCTTATTTAGGGACTTCATAGCAAAGGGCGTGAATACACACTTTCCATTACATGAAATCGAAATTAAAATGTATTTAAATTACAGGTTCTAATGCAACAAAATAGGAAAAACACCAAGGGGGATGAATACATTTGCATGGCACTGTACATATTAAAGTTTTTCACATGTGAATCAACAATTCACATTTGAGACTGAACATGTTATCTTCTTATGGGCAGGACGATAGCGTCCCACCTGGCCAACATCCGTTGAAAATGCAGAGCGCGATATTCAAAAATACCAAATTCAAATGTTTAACATTCTTGAAAATATGTGTGTTATGCATCAAAATAAAGTTTAACGTCTTGTTAATCCAGCTGCTGTTTCAGATTTCAAAAAGGCTTTACGGCAAAAGCAAACCATGCAATTATCTGAGGACAGCGCCCCGCATACAAACACCTGAAAATCATATTTTAACCAGGCAGGTGCACCACAAAAGTCAGAAATAGCGATATAATTCATGCCTTACCTTTGAAGATCTTCTTCGGTTGGCCCTCAAAATGTCCCAGAAACATCACAAATGGTCCTTTTGTTCGATAATGTCCTTCTTTATATCCCAAAAATGTCAATTTATTTGGCGCATTTGATTCAGAAAAACACGTTTCAAACAACATTCCTAATCCAACCTCTGGTACCCTAAAATGTAAATAATCAATATAATTTAAGACGGAATAAACTGTTTCCAATACCAGATAAAACAACGTGAAGAGCGCTCCAGTTCATGTGCATCAAAACAGTAGAGTCCACCTGGAGTGATACTTACAATGAATAGCACTACTTCTTAATTTCTCAAAAGAAAAACATTGAACAATTTCTAAAGACTGTTGACATTTAGTGGAAGCCATAGGAACTGCAACCAGGTTCCTAATAAGAAGGGTATCCCATAGAAATCAAATGGATCCTTTGACCTCAATTTTTTTCTCCCCCTGGAGGGTTTGTCCTCGGTGTTTCGCCTGCCATATCAGTTATGTTATACTCACAGACATTCTTTTAACAGTTTTAGAAACTTTGGAGTGTTTTCCATCCAAATCTACCATATATGCATATCCTAGCTTCTGGGCCTGAGTAACAGGCAGTTTACTTTGGGCATATTTTTCATCCGGAGGTGAAAATACTGCCCCCTACCCAAGAGAGGTTATTTTACTCACATGTGAAAAGGTGATGTAAACATGTGAACTCTATATTGAACACATTTTAACATATGGTTTCACATATGAACAACTGACCTCACATGTTCACTTGAAAACAGGACACATTTCAGATCAACATTTGAAAACACTTATTTCACATGCAAATGAAATGGATGGGGGGTTTTAAGGTAAAGCATATGCTGTTCAGCTAAAATGTGTAAAAAATAAATATCACCTTTTGACTTTTCAAAATAAGCCAACCTGGGATTAGAACACAACCACTGGGTAATGCTGATCTTTCTGCTCTGCCACAAAGTCTGTAGTGTTCTCAGAATTCCCCTACATATTCATTACCTATAATACATCTCTGCACTTAGCAATAGAGTGCCATCTGCACTGCTATTTTAGTAATCAGTTAATTTGACTATTCTCTCATCATTGATTTAATTTCCTTATCTCAGCAATTTGAGGATTTTCTGTATAGTTGTCCAATGTTGGTGGCACATATTATGTTTTAACGTTACTCCTGAATCACTATGATAAATGTAATAGCTTTTCTTGAGTGTATACTATAAAGCAGAAATTTACTTTGAAGTCCAAAGTGTAGGACGACAGGTGAAATCAGTCATTGGCACAGACATGGTGGCTTCGCAGGTAGATCGGAATGTTGTGAGCCAAGAGGTTGTGATTTAAAATTCCAGGTGAGGACATGTTGAATAGTAATTACTGTATAAGTAATAATAAACATCTTAATGTGAAATATTATCAAATGAAGTGTTCCAAAACCACATGTGACGTAAAACATTACCTGTGCAAAACAATCATGTGATTTTCCACACTTCAAATCATGAGGTTTTTGCGTAAGGGAATGCTCCATGGATGCTGCCTATTCTCACGAATACTTTAATGCATGCCAAGTTTGCCCTAAAAAAAATGTATTATCCCAAAAGCACAGCTGAATCCTATTGTACAGTATATGTTTCTGTATCTAATTAGACCCCACCACCGCATCCTATGTGTTGTGGCATGGGAATTGGAAATAATGTAACTTGCAAGAGAGAAATTATAAATATTGCATCTTGAAAGCAGGGAACATAATGCAGCTACATTCTGCCACCTGGAAAATAGCATGGCCCTTGCACTTTTGTTGTTTATCAATATATTTGGAATATAATTAGATTAAATTTGACAGATCAGACACAATTGTATATAGTGACTATTCCGGTCCCTAGGGTATACAGGGACGTTGAGTAACTGGTATGACCCTGTACAGTTATCAACCAAATTATGCCCTTTATATAATCTTTCTGGCCTGTGACTGCGTGCCACACTTTCAGCCAGCTCACTTGTGATGGAGAATGCAGCAGAAATTGGCAAGCGCCTTTGCCCAAACACACAAAGCTATCAGAATATGAAATGGGACTGGCACAGTACTCTGCCCGTCTTATGCAACTAAAAGTTGTATTGTAAACAAGCACATAGAAGTATTTTCCTGTCAGAAGGGCCTGTAATCTGACTTTTGGCAGAGATGTTGAGATTGTAGAGATTCATAATTTACATGGATATTATGGGAGAGACTAGAAAAACTGAACAGAAACAGGTAGCAGAAACAGGTGAGAGGATTGCAATGGAACAATGCATTTTGTCTGTTTTTGTTACACGAACATTCCTTCCACACGAAACTGTGTGATGAATACACCCTCTCTCCAATTAAAGGTCTCCACAAGAGACCACACTGGTTGAAACCCAAATGGCACCCTATTCCCCATATAGTGCACTACTTTTGACAAGGGCCCTCCGGCTCTGATCACAAGCAATATAATACCTAGGGAATAGGGTGCCATTTGGACCCATACAATATATTTTGGTAGATTTTTGTTACACCAACATTCCCTTCCCCACGTAGACACTGTGTGATAATTACACCCTCACCAATTAAAGGTCTCTGCATCACGGACCCCTTGTCAGATGACACAATGAATGCATCTGAAATGTCATCCTATTCCCTAAATAATGCACTACTGACCAAGGCCCATGTTGTCTTAGGTCTCTTTATGTAGTGTTGTGGTGTCTCTCTTGCTGTGATGTGTGTTTTGTCCTATTTATTTATTACTTTTTGTAAAATCCCAGCCCCGGTCCTCGAAGGAGTCCTTTTGCCTTCTGGTAGGCCATCATTGTAAATAAGAATTTGTTCTTAACTGACTTGCCTAGTTAAATAAAGGGTAAACAATGTTTTTTAAAAATTGGCTCTGGTCAAAAGTAGTGCACTATATATAGGGAACAGGGTTCCATTTGGGACACACTTCTGCACAGCTTCTCATAGATCCAGTCCTCTGAATGACACAAACAGCAGAGAAATGTTAATCCGTGCCTTCAGGGCCTTCATTAGCAATAGATAGGTCATTGCTGAAGCTCGGGGTTACTGTCAAAATGTAGTTGGCATCTGTGCTGCTTGCCTTTATAGCCACTTCTCTGATATGGGTGCACCATAATGAGGCCCATTTGGGAGTGCTGCAACATGCTGATTCAAAATTAGTGAGAGCTAAAATAATCCCATGAGTGGCTTTTTATAAAATAACTTTACCAATGCGTGGGATTTATAGATTATTTATTTGTTATTAGACAGTAGTTCAGTGGCTCTCAGGCAAAATCCTGAGTGATATAGAAAATAAATGGACACATAAGTAATGACAGAATGACATAGAACATGGTCATATAGTAAATATTGTCATCTTTCTAGTTGAAAAATGTGAAACTGGACACTACTGCACCACATTTTGATACTAGGTATTTTCTGTAAAATTTTAAGTGGACATGTCACAGTATCCATAGAAGGTGGCGCCCCTCCTCGGTCGGGCGTCGCTCGGCGGTCGTCGTCGCCGGTCTACTAGCTGCCACCGATCTATGTTTCTGTGTTCTTTGGTTTTTGTCTGTCTAGGTCCGCAGCTGTTCCTTGTCTGTCATTAGTGGGGGGGGGGGGTATTTAGTTTGTTCCTTTGTGTTCTGAATTCGTGCTGGATTGTTTGTATGTCGACGGGCAGTTAGTAGTTAACGCTGCTTTTGATTTTCAGCGTGGTACTATTTATTATTGTATTGCCGGGCTGCGCCCCGTGCGTTATCGTTCTTGGAAACCTATTCTCCCTTTTTGGGTGTTGTGCGCACCCTGTGCCTTTTTGACCACCTTTGTTACGGTGACAATAAAACTTCGGCACTACTGGACCTCAGTCTCCTGCTTTTGACTCTGCCCCTTTTCCCTGCCCTTAAGGAAACGTGACAGGACATAGAGGTACTGATGACAAGACATAAAACTAGCCATGTCCACCACATAATTCAGCAATTGTTCATGGATATAAGAAGACTTCAGTGTTGTAGAACTAATACAAAGGTTTGTAATTGAATGAAGATCACTAACTAGGTGAACATAATTGATTGAATCCCATATTATAATCTAATACCGTTTTTTTAAACAATACAAATCAGCTCACAGCAACATAGTATTAATGGGTTTGAAGTAATGAATCCTCAAAAATGTTGTAGTGTCAGATTATGACTAGTTTGTTGTTTTTTGATTGATGTTATGATTGTGTAAATGTGGTATTAGATTTGGTTTGCTGTATTGATATAGCCTTAGGAATTGAGTTGAATTAAATATACTATAACATGATTATTTGAGGTCAGTGAGCATTATTTGATTTACCCCAGCCTGTACCCTGGTGTAGCATACTACAATGCTGAGGAACTTGGTCTCAACTGGCCTTTGACACTGACTCAGTATTCCAACATCATGGTCATTCATCACCCTAGCTGTTCAGCACTTCATGCTTACACCTCTTTTAAGTCCCATAGGACAACATGTACAGATAATGCATTTATTGAAGACATACTTGTCTAAACTCCATGATTCTCTGCATTCCAAAACATGAGAGATGTAGTGGCTGATGGATCTAGGTAGGTAGTTAACTAAAGATATGAATTTATCATGATGGAACGCCCCTCTGAAAAAAAAATGGAAGAATATGTAACTTATACAGTAATTTGAGCTATTATCAACAGTGAAATACGGTGAAAGGTTTTACTTCAGCATACTGTCAATTATGGTGCATTGTGGGAACATGTGTTGGGTGGAAAAATAATTGCTGTATTTCTAATGGTACTGTTACTCCATCCCATAGAATACATTACCGAACTGCATTTTTGGAGCTCCAAAACCTTTTGACCACTAGTGGTTCCATGGTATTGTTGTTTCTGGCTCGTTAACATATTTTCAGGCGTGTCTTGTGGAGGCTATATTAGTTGAACCAGTTATTGAGAATATTGTACCAGTGTAACTGGTATGTGGTATTAGTGCCCCATTAATGTAAAATGTATTGGGGACAGATTGGAGTGGAAGCAAGTCTTAAACCTTTAATAATTGAACATTTGCCTAGCGGCAGGTAGCCTAATGGTTAGTGCATTGGGACAGTAACAGAAAGGTAAAACATTTGTTGAGCAAGGCACTTAACCCTAATTGCTCCAGTCAATGTCAATAATGGCTGTGCCCTGGCCGTGACCCCAATCTCCGAGGGTGTCTCAGGAGGAATGGGATATGCAAAAAAATATATATAATTTCACACCACACACTTGTACAGGTTACACACTTGTACATGTGTGAAACAGGACAACTATAAGTACCCCCTAAATAGTTTATTTTGTCCTGTAGTTGCTGCACGTTTGGAAGCCTTTGATAAAGCCTCTAGAAGTGCAAGCGATATAAAACACCAAATATTTGTTGATTTACTAATGTTTAACACATTACCTAGCACCCAACCTGCTTGGATCAATCCCATAAAATACAGTGAAATACAAATCCCATCTCCCCTCAGTAGCTGCCTGTAAGTCACTGTCAACCCTTTTACAGTGTGTGTCCAATATTACTAGTTTAAAGCTCTAACAACTTCACTTAGTACATTCTAGCCTATTCCATTCCTTCCTGACAGCTGAAATACACTATGAAGCTAAAAATATATATTTCTTCAGCTTTAGTTGGTGGCTTGACCATTTCTACAAAGTGCCTTATCTGTGCAAAACAATGGGTTAAAAACAACCCAATTTGGGTAAATATTGGACAGAACACACTTTGGGTTGGGTTGTTGGGTTATTGATGCTGGGTTATTGAGCTATGACCCACTGGGTCAAATCAGAAGACTGGAGGCGTGGCTTAGTAGGAGTGTAACGTTATTTTTGACTACTCGTCAAGAGTAAATGTCATTCCAGTTCATGTCCTCTTTTGTCATCATATGTTAAGGTTGATTACTGACACTCCTGTAGGTTTTATGAGGCTTACACAAGAATGTGAGTTCTTCAAGTGTCCATGCAGTTACCACTTTAATATATTTTAATAATAATGTTATTACATTTACATTACAATATGTGACTTGCAACGATATTGAAGGAAAATAGGCATTTGCAGTGTTCAAATGTAATATGATGAACAAGAATGACACTTGCCCTTACGGGTGGCCAAAAATAACTATCTGAAAGTCACACCCCCAATAGGCAACGCATCCTGAAAACAACATGATTACATCAAACATGAGTTAATTTAACCAAAAGTTGTTTTTTTATTCACTTTCATGCTGGGATGACCCAGCAGCTGGGTCTTTTTTTATTGTAATCCATCGGTTATTTTAAGGAAGCGTGGGCTATTGGGGTACTCGTTTCCTATAGTTATTTTTGGCCAGCCGTGAGCATAAATGCCATTCCTGTTCATCATCTTAAGTTTGTAAACTGCACACCCCAATGTTCCTTCAATATTTAATACATGACATATTTGAATATGCATCTAATAGCATTATTATTTCAATATTATAACAAAGTGGTAACATATGAAGACAATACAAGAGAACAGATTAACTGGACTGACATTCAATTTCACAGGTAGTCAAAAATAACAATCTGACAGTCACGCCCATGACAAGCCATGCCTCCAGTCTTCTTAGTGACCCAATTTATTGACCCAACTGGCTTCTTCGATGAGGCATTTGGCATCCAATAAATGTTGCATTACTACCACCTACTAGACTGGAGTACTCCCTTATGCTTTGCTTGAAGAAATAAACAAACAAATACCCTACACTCACACATTTAAAAAATATATAAACAATAAAAAATAAAACCACCCTACTCCGCTAGTTAAATCTATTTAGTCCTACCTCAGGCCAACAACCTGAAAGGGTGGGATACCACCACTTAACACGCCCTGTAACATTCTATCCCTGCAGTACAGTTGATAACCATTGCTATAAATGCTAAACATCCAGTCTTACTGAAACATATATCACTTGTTGGCCTATCCTTCTGTACTGTTAGTTACTACTCACACCACTCCTTTCAGGATCCCTCCCCCTTGACCCATCTTCCTCTACTTTCTTCACTGCCATCAGCATATGACAATTTATGCACCACACTAACCCTGGAAACATCAATCTGCCTCTCTCGCACATTTCTGATCCCCAGACCCATGGGAACCCCTACAATTAACACATACCACTACTTTCCCCAATGCTACACATTCCTTTGTCTCATGCCCTTCTGCACACTTCTCACACCTAGCAACCTCCCTCCTACACACTGCTGCCACATGTCCATAAGCTTGACACCTGTAACAACGTAATGTATCTAGCACAAAAGCTCATCCAGGATAACTAATTTAACCTAACATCACTTTGTCGGGCAAAGACTCAACATCAAAACTCAAAAGAACAGACAATGACTCTTCTGTTTCACCACTCACGACAACCTGTCTGTGTCACACCAAATGACGAGCATCACAAACACCAGGAATCTCCCCCTTCAGTTGGTCAACTTTTACATTTACTGCCACCTCAGTAATTACTCCTTTTAATGGCACCCTTTTCTTTAGAGCAAAACAATTCAAATGTCTTGCCCATTCATTTAACATGGAGAGCCTTCTTCCTCTGCCCAACAGAAACAATTATCACAAAACCACTTCTGGTTACCCTCACTGATTCCACAACTTCACTTCTATTGTCACAGACTCATCTTCTATTGTCACAGACCATCGGTGCAAGCCTCAGGCTCCGAGAACTTCACCACACCTACCACCTCCAATAGTTCACCCTCATTCACTTCCATTTCTCATCCTGTTTTCAGCTCATTCTGCTTATACTTTCTACCATTCTTTAACAAACCATCTCCTTTTCCCGCCATTTTTAACTGGCTCAAGCTCACCCTCTACCTCCCTCTCTCTCTTAGACCTCCTCTGCCTCTATTTTTCCCTCCATTCTTCCTCCATATGGCAAGTATGTCTCCTGATGATGATACTGCACTTCTCCTGACATACATCTTGTTTTTGCCTTCTCAAGGAACGCCATTTAACAGGCTGTCACAATCTCCGTACAATCAGCACGAAGCCCTAAGGATGTAGTGCATCCAACTTATCAAGCAGCCGCTTCATTTTGATGCTATTCTTTGTCAAAAGCGACTGCAATGCAAATAAATGTACAGTTGAAGTCGGAAGTTTACATACACCTTAGCCAAATGCATTTAAACTCAGTTTTTCACAATTGCTGACATTTAATCCTAGTAAAAATACCCTGTCTTAGGTCAGTTAAGATCACCACTTTGTTCTTAGGGCTAGGGGGCAGTATTGAGAATTTTGAAAAAAATATGTGCCCATTTTTAACTGCCTCCTACACCAACTCAGAAGCTAGAATATGCATATTATTGTTCAGGTTTGGATAGAAAACACTCTGAATTTTCTAAAACTGTTTGAATGGTGTCTGTAAGTATAACAGAACTCATATGGCAGTCAAAACCCTGAGACAGATTCTGACAGGAAGTGGATACCTGATGTGTTGAATTACCTTTAAGCCTATGCCATTGAAACACACAGGGGCTTATTAATGTTTGAGCACTTCCTATTGCTTCCACTAGATGTCACCAGCCTTTACAAAGTGTTTTGAGTCTTCTACTGTGAGATCTGACCGAACAAGAGCCATGGAACGGTGATGGCCGATTAGCTTCTGGCGCGCGAGTTCATGTTGGGTACTCTCGTTCCAATACGTTTTAAAAGAGAACGCAATCGTCCGCCTTGAATATTATTCATGTTCTGGTTAAAAAAGGCACTAATGATTTATGCTATACAACGTTTGACATGTTTGAACGAACATAAATATTTTTTTTCCCCTCGTTCATGAAGTGAAGTCCGGCGGGCATAGATCATGTGTTAACAACACGGAGCTTTTTGGACATAAATGATGAGCTTTTTCGAACAAAACTACATTCGTTATCGACCTGGGATTCCTGGAAGTGACATCTGATGAAGAGAATCAAAGGTAATTGATTATTTACATAGTATTTTCGATTTTAGATCTCTCCAACATGGCGGTTAGTCTGTATCGCAAAGCGTATTTTTCTGGGCGCAGTGCTCAGATTATTGCGAAGTGTGATTTCCCAGTAAGGTTATTTTTAAATCTGGCAATCCGGTTGCGTTCAAGAGATGTAAATCTATAATTCTTTGAATGACAATATAATATTTTATCAATGTTTTCAAATAGTAATTATTTAATTTGTTGTGCTGACTTGACTGCCGGTTATTGGAGGGAAATGATTTCCTGAACATCAACGCCATAGTAAAACGCTGTTTTTGGATATAAATATGAACTTGATAGAACTAAAAATGCATGTATTGTCTAACATAATGTCCTAGGAGTGTCATCTGATGGAGATTGTCAAAGGTTAGTGCATAAATTTGGTTTTGGTGACGCCTGTCTTTGAATTGACAAAACATTACACACAGCTATTGTCAATGTACTCTCCTAACATAATCTAACTTTATGCTTTCGCCGTAAAACCTTTTTGAAATTGGACAACGTGGTTAGATTAAGGAGATGTTTATCTTTCAAAGGGTGTAAGATAGTTGTATGTTTGAAAAATTAGAATTTTGACATTTAATTGGTTTCAAATTTGCCGCTCTTGAAATGCACCTGTTGTTGATAGGGTGCACCACGGGTGGCACGCTTGCGTCCCACATAGCCCCAAGAGGTTGGGGATAGGGGGCAGTATTTGCACGGCTGGATAAAAAATGTACCCAATTTAATCTGGTTATTACTACTGCCCAGAAATATGCATATAATTATTGGCTTTGGATAGAAAACACCGTAAAGTTTCTAAAACTGTTTGAATGGTGTCTGTGAGTATAACATAACTCATATGGCAGGCAAAAACCTGAGAAGATTCCTTACAGGAAGTGGCCTGTCTGACAATTTCTTGGGCTTCTTGACTCTCTATATTGAAAACTGAGGATCTTTGCTGTAATGTGACACTTCCTACGGCTCCCATAGGCTCTCAGAACCCAGGAAAAAGCTGAATGATGTCTTTGCAGCCCCTGGCTGAAAAACATTAGCGCCTTTGGTAAGTGGTCGATCAGAGTACAATGAGACTGAGGCGCGTGCACGAGGCGACCCCATGTGTTTATTCTTTCGTCTTTGAACTAAAACAGGGTTTCCCGGTCGGAATATTATCGCTTTTTTACGAGAAAAATGGCATAAAAATTGATTTTAAACAGCGGTTGACATGCTTCGAAGAACGGTAATGGAATATTTAGAATATTTTTGTCACAAAACGCATCGGGCGCGTCACCCTTCTTTACCTTTCGGATAGTGTCTTGAATGCACGAACAAAACAGAGGACATTTGAACATAACAATGGATTATTTTGAACCAAACCAACATTTGTTATTGAAGTAGAAGTCCTGGGAGTCCATTCTGACGAAGAACAGCAAAGGTAATCCAATTTTTCTTATAGTAAATCTGACTTTGGTGAGGGCTAAACTTGGTGTGTGTCTAAATAGCTAGCCCATGATGGCTGGGCTATCTACTCAGAATATTGCAAAATGTGCTTTCACCGAAAAGCTATTTTAAAATCGGACATAGCGATTGCATAAAGGAGTTCTGTATCTATAATTCTTAAAATAATTATATTTTTTGTGAACGTTTATCGTGAGTAATTTAGTAAATTCACCGGAAGTTTGCGGTGGGTATGCTAGTTCTGAATGTCACATGCTAATGTAAAAAGCTGGTTTTTGATATAAATATGAACTTGATTGAACAAAACATGCATGTATTGTATAACATAATGTCCTAGGATTGTCATCTGATGAAGATCATCAAAGGTTAGTGCTGCATTTAGCTGTGGTTTGGGTTTATGTGACATTATATGCTAGCTTGAAAAATGGGTGTCTGATTATTTCTGTCTGGGTACTCTGCTGACATAATCTAATGTTTTGCTTTCGTTGTAAAGCCTTTATGAAATCGGACAGTGTGGTTAGATTAACCTCTACGGGCTAGGGGGCAGCATTGAGAATTTTGGAAAAAATATGTGCCCATTTTTAACCTGTTTGGGGTAGGGGGCAGTATTGAGAATTTTGGAAAAAATATGTTCCCATTTATAACTGCCTCCTACACCAACTCAGAAGCTAGAATATGCATATTATTGTTCAGGTGTGGATAGAAAACACTCTGAATTTTCTAAAACTGTTTGAATGGTGTCTGTGAGTATAACAGAACTCCTATGGCAGGCAAAAACCTGACAAGGTTTCAAGCAGGAAGTACCCTGTCTGACAAGGAGTCGTGCGTCTTGCATCTTTTTATTGAAAAGTAAGGATCTTAGCTGTAACGTGACAATTCCCAGGGCTCCAATAGGCTCTCAGAGCCCGCGAAATAACTGAAGGTTTACGAGGGAGCCTCAGGTTGAAACAGATTATCGCCTTTTGTAAGTGGATGCTCCGAGGACCTTTGAATGATGCGCGTGCATGAGTCGCTTCTGAGGAGAAATTTTATTCGGCTGTTTAGGCTCAATGCATACTCCCGGTCGGAATATTATCACTAATCTACGAGTTGAATGGCATAAAAATTGGTTTTAAACAGCGGTTGACATGCTTCGAAGTACGGTAATGGAATAGTTAGACATTTTTGACACGCCAATGCGCCATGCGCGGGACCGTGAAGAAGCATTCTAGAACTCACGAACAAAACGTCGCTGTTTGGATATAACGATGGATTATTTGGGACCAAACCAACATTTGTTATTGAAGTAGAAGTCCTGGCAGTGTATTCTGATGAAGAACAAGCAAGGTAAGAACATTTTTCTTATAGGAAATGTGATTTTGGTGGATGCTGACCTTGGTGGGTATCTAAATAGCTAGCCCTGTAATGCCGGGCTATGTACTTAGATTATTGCAAAATGTGCTTCATCCGAAAAGCTATTTTAAAATCGGACATATCGAGTGCATAGAGGAGTAATGTATCTATAATTCTTAAAATAATTGTTATGCTTTTTGTGAACGTTTATCGTGAGTAATTTAGCAAACTGTTAGTAAATTCAACGGAAGTTTGCCGGGGGTTATGCGTTTTCTGAACGTCACATGCTAATGCAAAAAGCTGTTTTTTGATATAAATATGAACTTGATTGAACAGACATGCATGTATTGTATAACACAATGTCCTAGGTGTGTCATCTGATGAAGATCATCAAAGGTTAGTGCTGCATTTAGCTGTGGTTTGGGTTTTTGTGACATTATATGCTAGCTTGAAAAATGGCTGTCTGATTTTTTCTGGCTGGGCACTCTGCTGACATAATCTAATGTTTTGCTTTCGTTGTAAAGCCTTTTTGAAATCGGACAGTGGGGTTAGATTAACGAGATTCTTGTCTTTAAATAGCTGTAAAATAGTCATATGTTTGAGAAATTGAAGTAATAGTATTTCTAACGATTCAAAAATCGCGCCACTGGAATTTCAGTAGCTGTTACGTAGGTGGGACGAAATCGTCCCACATACCCGAGAGAGGTTAACTGCCTCCTACACCAACTCAGAAGCTAGAATATGCATATTATTATTCAGGTTTGGATAGAAAACACCCTAAAGTTTCTAAAACTGTTTGAATGGTGTCTGTGAGTATAACAGAACACCTATGGCAGGCAAAAACCTGACAAGGTTTCATTCAGGAAGTGGCCTGTCTGACAAGGAGTCGTTCTTCTTGTCTCTGTTTATTGAAGAGTAAGGATCTTAGCTGTAACGTGACAATTCCTAGGGCTCCAATAGGCTCTCAGAACCCGGGAAAAACCTGAACGATGACGAGGCAGCCTCAGGCTGAAACACATTATCTCCTTTTCCAAGTGTCGCATCAGGGGACAACAGAATTAGGCGTGTGCGCAATTCGCCCCCGTGGAGTATTTTCTTTCGGCTGTTTAGCTAATTGCAGATTCCCGGTCGGAATATTATCGCTTTTCTACGAGATAAATTGCATAAAAATTGATTTTAAACAGCGGTTGACATGCTTCGAAGTACGGTAATGGAATATTTAGAATTTTTTTGGCACGTTCTGCGCCATGCGCACGACCGTGATTTAGCATTCTGATAGTGTCTTGAACGCACGAACAAAACGCCACTGTATGAACATAACTATGGATTATTTGTGACCAAACCAACATTTGTTATTGAAGTAGAAGGCCTGGGAGTGCATTCTGACGAAGACAGCAAAGGTAATAACATTTTTCTTATAGTAAATCTGACTTTGGTGAATGCTAAACTTGCTGGGTGTCTAAATAGCTAGCCCTGTGATGCCGGGCTATCTACTTAGAATATTGCAAAATGTGCTTTCACCGAAAAGCTATTTTAAAATCGGACATATCGAGTGCATAGAGGAGTTCTGTATCTATAATTCTTAAAATAATTGTTATGTTTTTTGTGAACGTTTATCGTGAGTAATTTAGTAAATTCACCGGAAGTGTTCGGTGGGAATGCTAGTCACATGCTAGTCACCTGCTAATGTAAAAAGCTGGTTTTTTATATAAATATGAACTTGATTGAACAAAACATGCATGTATTGTATAACATAATGTCCTAGGATTGTCATCTGATGAAGATCATCAAAGGTTAGTGCTGCATTTAGCTGTGGTTTGGGTTTATGTGACATTATATGCTAGCTTGAAAAATGGGTGTCTGATTATTTCTGGCTGGGTACTCTGCTGACATAATCTAATGTTTTGCTTTCGTTGTAAAGCCTTTTTGAAATCGGACAGTGTGGTTAGATTAACGAGAGTCTTGTCTTTAAAATGCTGTAAAATAGTCATATCTTTGAGAAATTGAAGTAATAGCATTTCTAAGGTATTTGAATAACGCGCCACGGGATTCAACTGGCTGTTGAGTATAGAAAACAGAGAGGTTAATAGTTTGTAGCTCAAACCATTGAACCCTACAGACGTTTTTGTAAAAAAAAAGACCCGGCCCCAGGGCCCTTTCGGAATCTGCCCTTGTCTCACAAACACTGTTCTAGCTCAGCCCCCATTAATCACACAGACTAATGTTTAAAAGGGGTTAGAAGTTCTAAATCACGCTGGCGTGACTGTGCGATTCATTGGGTTAAATAATTAGGTAACATTAGCTCTTTCTTCCAGTACAATTCCAGCATCTGAACAATGCATTGTGCACCTGCCAACATTCCTTCAATTCAAAAGTGGCTGAAACTACTATATCACCGGAGAAAGCATCCAAGCGAGCGAAGCAGCACCCCTCTGTCTTACTATATGTAGCCTATGTATCTGACGCGGTCTCGCAAAAACATTTGTTTGGCATGCCATGCTCTTTTTGTCCAGACACCATCAGATACATGGGCTACACATACTGAGACAGGGGGGTGCTGTTTCACTCACTTGGATGATTTCTGTTGGCATGTATCTTGGTCAAATAAATGATCAATATTTAAATATTTTATTTGGATGGGGAAGGAGGTACGGTAGGGCGGGCCAGGCCCCCTAAGGTCCACCCATAACGCCGGCCCTGCTATTACTTAGCAGCGAAAATTGAATCTGTGCTTGAATCAGTCGATGGTGGGAGATACCACGGTGAGTGAGTATTAAATGTTTTTGGGGGGAATACGGTCTCTCAGCCTAAACAGATGTTTCCTCAAATCCTGTCTCCCTCTTTCTTTTTTCATTCTCTATCCCTCTCTCACTCCTTATCTCTGTCTCTGCTGCGTCCTAATTCTCCACCCTTCTTCTGAAGTTTGCACTTGCACATTCCCAAACGTATTTTTAATAATGGTTTAAACTCCCCGCAGCCAATGCTTACTCCAATCCAATGCTTTTAATCCTTTTTTAAAATGTTTTTAAATCATTGACACAATCTGTGCAAGTGCACACTTTGGGAGATTTGTGGAGAATGTGGTCGCAGCCTCCCCCCTCCTTCTTTCCCTCCCTCTCTCAGCAGTGCCCTCTGCGGAGTGAAGCGACAGGCAGTGTCGCAGGATTCCCTGAGGGCACTGTCTGCCACTGATTGCCTCACAGCTTAAAATTATATGATAAAAGTTTTTTGCTCTTCCTTTACTCGTTGTGCTGAAGGGAGATTGTGAGTTTCTGTTATGTGATTAGAATGACCCCCTGATGGGCGCAATCAAGACACCACATTTCAGAGATCCAAGTGCCCATTCCTGATAATCTAGACACTTCAAGGAGACCCCCAAGTTCCAAGTTTCTCTCCGTGACAGGAACTCCCCAAGGACTGGCAGAAAGGCAGAGAAGCCAGATACTAATATATTTAATCTTTCAACCTATAATCCAACAGCTAATGATATTCAAATAAAATGACACACCACCAGAAGAGCGCATCAGCAACAGCAAGAAGAAGAGAAGGATGAGAAGTTTGAGGAAAACTGCTACCTATGCTAATGAAGCAACTTCTGAACTTTTTCAATTGAGAGAGCTAATGAGACGGGGATTGGCAAAGGGGATTGTTATGTGTTTGAAATGCTAATTAGAATTAGAAGTGAAATTACAGTTGGGTGACATGGTAATACAGAGATAGCAGTTGAACAGATTTCTCTAATAAAGAAGGGACTTGCAAGAGGAAGGATGGAATTAAAAGGAGAAATGAAAAGCATCTGTTTTTGAAAGCGTAGTTTGTTAGTTGGATTATAATGCTGAATGAATGCATACGGTAGGAGTAATAGAAAGGCAAGGCATTTTGGGACTCAATTTAACACATGGATTTGAGGCCTACATTGGCAGAGCAGTCCTGAGTAATCCAAAACTAATCTGAGTGCATTGAGCATTTGATGGGTTTTCAGAAACGTGGCCTAGTATCAGAAAGCGTTGCAAATCAGAAGCGAATGCTAATGTGAGTTTGACAATTTTCAGAATGCAGCTATAGGGCTCTATGCAATTTGGCTCTTTCACTTCTAGGCTCAGTGCTTTGTCTGGTGGAGATTTGTGCTACTATTAGGTAGCACAAAAATTGTCAAACTATTATCTGGGCACAAGAAATGCCTATTCAAAAACACAAGTGTGTGTTTCTAAAATTACCAACATTTCCATGCCAACTTTAAAGTGTTTTCACAAGTTGTGGTCAAAACCTCTATGCACTAAGCCTTAACATTAAAATATCTAAGGTGAATATGCTTAAGTATGGAGAGAAATGCAATCATTCCATTGTTTGTGGCCTAGGTCTGTGGCTCTCTGACTCCTGCAAACTATTGCCAAGGGTCAGTTTAGCTCCCTCTGGCCTCATACAGTTACTTCTATAAATCTGTGAAATTGCCTGATAATTGATATTTGGAAACTTCAGGGAGAGCAAAGTAGATATTCAAGAGGAGGTAAAGGTCAGAGGTGCAGGAGTGGAACACATTCAGAGTCAGGGTTTAAAGGACCCCTCCAAAGGAAGTTGCCGTCACTATTTTTACTTAATTTCTGTCTCAGTGTGGAAATGCTGGTTTAGTTCCACCCTCTGAACGCCGATGTATGACTCCTTAAAAATATAGATTATTCGGGCGTGCACATCTCCACCTTCCTCCGTGTGCACATAGCCCATACAGTCTTTGGCACAGCCCTCTCTGCAAAATTGCTAATCACTACCAAGCACAGCACAGCAAGCTAGGACAAGGCAGAGGACCATCCACTCTCCTCCTCCCTCTTCTGCAAAGGAATTGAATGGTCAATGCAGAGTTTAGTGGTAATGCTGGAGTTTTACTGGCAAAGCTAGAAGTTAGCTAACCTACTCCCTGGACCAATAAAGCTAGCTAGCTAGCCAGGTAGCTACAGGTAACTATTAGCAACTGTGAATATTTGTTTCCAATGTTGTTTCAAGCATAAGATTACCTGTAACTATACTAGCTAGCTACCATTTAGCTGTTTTTCTTATTACCGCATTATCTGAAGAGTAAAGGTTAGGTAGTTAGTAGCTAGCTACAGTATTCGAAATGTAACTAGCCTGTTAGGTACATGGTTAGCTAACTAAACAACAGCTGGAAGAACCTAGCTGTAATGTTTACAAGTATCCCCATAGCTGGCAACTAGACGACCAATATAACAGTTGGTCCTAAAGATTTTTGTTTGGAGCCAAGGAAAGCAACTATTACCTGTATCAGTGATGGACACTAGCTATAATGTGAACAAATACTTTTACAGCAATATAGATAGCTACTAATGCTAATACAATAGCCCAACTTATCACACATTGTTTTGATGGCCTGTTAGAGTAAGGCTGTCCCCTGGTTAAATCATGAATTAAACCAAAAGCATTACCTATCCGTAAACATCTTACATCATATCATGTAATTTTACTGTATGTTCCTTATTATTTAATTAGTATTATCAAACTTCATCCAGATATTACAATGTTGATGTGTATGGAGTACAACATTCAAATCAAATATTATTTGTCACATGCACACGTTTAGCAGATGTTATTGCGAGTGTAGCGAAATGTTTATGCTTCTAGATCCAACAGTGCAGCAGTATCTAACAGGTAATATCTAACAATTCCACAACAAAACCTAATATCTAACACATTTCACAACAAAACCTAATACACACAATCTACTAAAATAATGGGATAAGAATAAAATATATGAATGAGCAGTGACAGAGAAGCTAAGATGCAATAGATAGTCAAGAATAGATAGTGAAGGACACAGTATACAATATATACATATGAGATGAGTAATGTGAGATATGTAAACATTCTTAAAGTGGCATTATTAAAGTGACTAGTGTTCCATTTATTAAAGTGACCAATGATATCAAGTCTGTAGGTAGGCAGCCGCCTCTCTGTGCTAGTGGTAGCTGTTTAACAATCTGATGGCCATGAGATTGAAGCTGTTTTCCAATCTCTCTGTCCCAGCTTTGATGCACCTGTACTGACCCTGCCTTCTGGATGGAAGCGGGGTGAACAGGCAGTGGCTCGGGTGGTTATTGTCCTTGATTTTCTTTTTTGCCTTCCTGTGACATTGGGTGTTGTATGTGTCCTGGAGGGGAGGTAGTTTGCCACCGGTGATGCATTGTGCAGACTGCACCACCCTCTGGAGACCCTTGCGTTTGTGGGCGGTGCAGTTGCCATACCAGGCGGGGATACAGCCTGACAGGATGCTCTCAATTAAAAAACTAAAAACTTAAGCGTGCATAACTATTTATAATATTTTGTAGAGCCACCTTTTGTAGCAATTACAATTGCAAGTCTCTTGGGGTATGTCTCTATAAGCTTGGCACATCTAGCCATTTAGCCCATTCTTCAAGGCAAAAATGCTCCAGCTCCTTCAAATTGAATGGGTTCCGCTGGTGTACATCAATGTTTAAGTCATACCACAGATTCTCAATTGGATTGAGGTCTGGGCTTTGACTAGGCCATTCCAATACATTTAAATGTTTCCGCTTAAACCACTCGACTGTTGCTTTAGCAGTATGCTTAGGGTCATTGTCCTGTCTCAGTCTCAAATCTCAGGAAGACTGAAACAGGTTTCCCTCAAGAATTTCCCTGTATTTAGCACCATCCATCATTCCTTCAATTCTGAGCAGTTTCCCAGTCCCTGCCGATGAAAAACATCCCCACAGCATGATGCTGCCACCAGCATGCTTCACTGTGGGGATGGTGTTCTCGGGTGGTAAGAGGTGTTGGGTTTGCACCAGACATAGCGTTTTCCTTGATGGCCAAAAAGCTACATAATTAGCCTCATCTGACCAGAGTACCTTCTTTCAAATTTTAGGGAGTCTCCCACATGCCTTTTGGCGAAGACCAAACATGGTTGCTTATTTTTTTCTTGAAGCATTGGCTTTTTTTCTGGCCACTCTTCCGTAAAGCAAGGCTCTGTGGAGTGTATGTCTTAAAGTGGTCCAATGGACAGATACTCCAATCTCTGCTGTGGAGCTTTGAACTCCTTCAGGGTTATCATTGGCCTCTTTGTTGCCTCTCTGATTAACCTTTCAAGGTATAGGGGGCAGTTTTTTCGATTTCGGATGAAAAGCGTGCCCAGAGTAAATGGCCTAATACTCTGGCCCAGAGTCAAATATTTGCATATTATTAGTAGATTTGGATAGAAAACACTCTGAAGTTTCTAAAACTGTTTGAATGATGTCTGTGAGTATAACAGAACTCATATGGCAGGCAAAAACCTGAGAAAAATCCAACCAGGAAGTGGGAGATCTGAGAATTGTAGTTCTTTTGAATCCCTATCGAAACTACAGTGTCTGTGGGGTCACTTTGCACTTCCTATTGGCTGTCAACAGCCTTCAGAAAGTTTTTTCATCATTCTCCTGTTACCGGGCAGAGAATAGGAGCTCAGTCAATGAGTGGACTGCCTGAGGACAAAGGGCTTGGTTATGCTCGATCCTGCCAGTGCGCCCCTCCTTCTTTTTCCCTTGGAATGAATATGCTATTGTCCGGTAGGAATATTATCGCATTTTTACGTTAACCTGTCTGGGCTAGGGGGCAGTTTTTTCACGGCCGGATGAAAAACGTACCCAATTTAATCAGGTTACTACTCTGTCTCAGAAACTGGAATATGCAAATTATTAGTAGATTTGGATAGAAAACACTCTGAAGTTTCTAAAACTGTTTGAATGGTGTCTGTGAGTATAACAGAACTTATATGGCAGGCAAAAACCTGAGAAACAATCCAACCAGGAAGTGGATTGTAGTTTTTCAAGACTGGGCCTATTCAGTATACAGTGACTTAGGAAGTGCAAATTGAACCCTAAGGCTTCCACTAGATGTCAACAGTCTTTAGAACGTGTTTCAGGCTTTTGCAGTCAACAGAGAGCGAACAAGACCTCCTGGAGTCTGATGACCGAGAGAATGACAGGCCACAATTACGCACAATTATGAAGACCATCAAAGGTAAGTGAATATTTGTAATGCTAATGCTACAGTGTCTTCTGATCCCTCCTGTCTCAGCCTCCAGTATTTATGCTGCAGTAGTTTATGTGCCGGGGGGCTAGGGTCAGTCTGTTTCATCTGGAGTATTATCTTGTCTTGTCCGGTGTCCTGTGTGAATTTAAATGTGCGCTCTCTAATTCTCTCTTTCTCTCTTTCTTTCTTTCTCTCGGAGGACCTGAGCCCTAGGACCATGCCTCGGGACTACCTGGCATGATGACTCCTTGCTGTCCCCAGTCCACCTGGCCATGCTGCTGCTCCAGTTTCAACTGTTCTGCCTGCGGCTACGGAACCCTGACCTGTTCACCGGACGTGCTTGTTGCACCCTCGACAACTACAATGATTATTATTATTTGACCATGCTGGTCATTTATGAACATTTTAACATCTTGACCATGTTCTGTTATAATATCCACCCGGCACAGCCAGAAGAGGACTGGCCACCCCTCATAGCCTGGTTCTTCTCTAGGTTTCTTCCTAGGTTTTTGGCCTTTCTAGGGAGTTTTTCCTAGGGAGTTTTTCCTAGCCACCGTGCCTCTTTCACATGCATTGCTTGCTGTTTGGGGTTTTAGGCTGGGTTTCTGTACAGCACTTTGAGATTTCAGCTGATATACGAAGGGCTATATAAATAAATTTGATTTGATTTTGATTAGATTTGATTTTGATTTGATTTATGATTTTAGATGACTCCAAAATGGCGGGTATCTGTATTGCCTGGTGTATTTTTCAGAGCGCAGTACTCAGATTATTGCAAAGTGTGCTTTCCCCGTGAAGCTTTTTTGAAATCTGTCACAGCGGTTGCATAAAGGAGATGTTCATCTATAAGTCTTTGAATAACAGTTTAATATTTCATCAATGATTATGATGAGTATATTTGTAAATTGTTGTGCTGATTCACCGGCAGTATTGGAGGCAAAATATTTTCTGAACGTCACGCGCTAATGTAAAATGCTGTTTTTGGATATAAATATGAACTTTATCGAACAAAACAAACATGTATTGTGTAACATAATGTCCTAGGAGTGTCATCTGATGAAGATCGTCAAAGGTTAGTGCTTCATTTAGCTGTGTTTTGGGTTTTATTGACACATGTCCTTGCTTGGAAAGTGGCTGTGTGATTATTTTTGTCAATGTACTCTCCTAACATAATCTAAGGTTTTGCTTTCGCTGTAAAGCGAAAGGAGATGTGTATCTTTAAAATGGTGTAAAATAGTCGAATGTTTGAGAAAGTTGAATTATGACATTTTGTTGTTTTTCAATTTGCCGCCCTGATATTTCACTGGCTGTGTCCTGCAGGTGGGACGCTACCGTCCCACCTAGCCCATAGAAGTGAAAAATACCCTAAAGATTGATTGTAAACAACGTTTGACATGTTTCTACGAACGGTAATGGAACTATTTGACTTTTCGTCTCTGGTACTGCGCTCGCGCGTTATGCCTTTGGATAGTGATCTGAACGCACTAACAAAACGGAGGTATTTGTACAGAAATATGGAGTCCTCGGAGTGCATTCTGACGAAGATCAGCAAAGGTAAGAGAATATTTATAATACTAATTCAGAGTTTTGTTGATGCCAGAACTTGGTGGGTAGCTGTATAGCTTGCTTCGATGGCTGAGTTATGTACTCAGAATATTGAACAATGTGCTTTCTCCGTAAAGTTATTTTGAAATCTAACAAAGCGGTTACGTCAAGGAGTAGTGTATCTATAATTCTTTCAATAACTGTTGTAAATTTTATGAACGTTTATGATGAGTATTATTGTAAATTGATGTGCACATTCACTGGAAGTTTTGGTGGGAAAACATTTTCTGAACATCACGTGCCAATGTAAAATGTTGTTTTTGGATATAAATATGAACTTTATCGAGCAAAACATACATGTATTGTATAACATGAAGTCCTATGAGTGCCATCTGATGAAGATCATCAAAGGTTAGTGAATATTTTAGCTGTACTTTTGGTTTTTGTGATGCATGTCCTTGCTTGGAAAATGGCTGTGTGGATTTTCTTGTGAAGTTTGTCCTAACATAATCTAATTTTATGCTTTCGCCATAAAGCCTTTTTGAAATCGGACAATGTGGTTAGATTAACGAGAGTCTTATCTTTAAAATGGTGTAAAATAGTTGATTGTTTGAGAAAATGAAATTATGAGATTTTTGCTGTTTTGTATTTCGCGCCATGCTATTTCACTGGCTGTTGAATAGTGTGTCCGGCAGGTGGGACGGTAGCGTCCCACGTAGCCTTGAGAAGTTATTAATGCCCTCCTTGCCTGGTCTGTGAGTTTTGGTGGGAGGCCCTCTCTTGGCAGGTTTGTTGTGGTGCCATATTCTTTCCATTTCTTTACAATGGATTTAATTGTGCTCTGTGGGATGTTCAAAGTTTCTGATATTTTTTATAACCAAACCCTGATCAGTACTTCTCCACAACTTTGTCCCTGACCTGTTTGGAGAGCTCCTCGGTCTTCATAGTTACGCTTGCTTGGTTCTGCCCCTTGATTTCATTTCAGAACAGGTGTATATATGATGAGATCATGTGACACTTACAATCAAATGTATTTATAAAGCCCTTCTTACATCAGCTGATGTCACAAAGTGCTGTACAGAAACCCAGCCTAAAACCCCAAACAGCAAGCAATGCAGGTGTGGAAGCACAGTGGCTAGGAAAAACTCCCTAGAAAGGCCAGAACCTAGGAAGAAACCAAGAGCGGAACCAGGCTATGAGTGGTGGCCAGTCCTCTTCTGGCTGTGCCGGGTGGAGATTATAACAGAACGTGGACAAGATGTTCAAATGTTTGTAGATGACCAGCAGGGTCAAATAATAATAATCACAGTTGTTGTAGAGGGAGCAACAGGTCAGCACCTCAGGAGTAAATGTCAGTTGGCTTTTCATAGCCGATCATTCAGAGTATCTCTACCGCTCCTGTTGTCTCTAGAGAGTTGAAAACAGCAGGTCTGGGACAGGTCAGGGTTTCATAGAACAGTTGAAACTGGAGCAGCAGCATGGCCAGGTGGACTGAGGACAGCAAGGAGTCATCAGGCCAGGTAGTCCTGAGGCATGGTCCTAGGGCTCAGGTCCTCCTAGAGAGAGAAAGAAAGAGAGAGAAAAAGAGAGAGAGAATTAGAGAGAGCATACTTAAATTCACACAGGACACTGGAGAAGACAGGAGAAATACTCCATATATAACATACTGACCATAGCCCCCCGACACATAAACTACTGCAGCATAAATACTGGAGGCTGAGACAGGAGGGGTCGGGACGCACTGTGGCCCCATCCGATGATACCCCCGGATAGGGCCAAACAGGCAGGATATAATTCCACCCACTTTGCCAAAGCACAGCCCCCACACCACTAGAGGGATAACTTCAGCCACCAACTTACCATCCTGAGACAAGGCCGAGTATAGCCCATGAAGATCTCCGCCACAGCACAATCCAAGGGGGGGGGCTGACCCGGACAGGAAGATCATGTCAGTGACTCAACCCACTCAAGTGACGCACCCCTCCTGGGGACGGCATGGACGAGCACCAGTAAGCCAGTGACTCAGCCCCTGTAATAGGGTTAGAGGCAGAGAATCCCAGTGGAGAGAGGGGAACCGGCCAGGCAAGGACAGCAAGGGTGGTTCATTGCTCCAGTGCCTTTCTGTTCACCTTCACATTTACATTTTTACAACATTTAGCAGACACTCTTATCCAGAGCGACTTACAAATTGGTGCATTCACCTTATGATATCCAGTGGAACAACCACTTTACAATAGCAGATCTATATATTTTTTTGGGGGGGGGCGTAGGGGTGGGTGGGTTAGAAGGATTACTTTTTCCTATCCCAGGTATTCCATAAAGAGGTGGGGTTTCAGGTGTCTCCGGAAGGTGGTGATTGACTCCGCTGTCCTGGCATCGTGAGGGAGCTTGTTCCACCATTGGGGTGCCAGAGCAGCGAACGGTTTTGACTGGGCTGAGCGGGAACTGTGCTTCCGCAGAGGTAGGGAGGTGAGCAGGCCAGAGGTGGATGAACGCAGTGCCCTTCTTTGGGTGTAGGGACTGAACAGAGCCTGAAGGCACGGCGGTGCCGTTCCCCTCACAGCTCCGTAGGCAAGCACCATGGTCTTGTAGCAGATGCGAGCTTCAACTGGAAGCCAGTGGAGTGTGCGGAGGAGCGGGGTGACGTGAGAGAACTTGGGAAGGTTGAACACCAGACGGGCTGCGGCGTTCTGGATGAGTTGTAAGGGTTTAATGGCACAGGCAGGGAGCCCCGCCAGCAGCGAGTTGCAGTAATCCAAACGGGAGATGACAAGTGCCTGGATTAGGACCTGCACCGCTTCCTGTGTAAGGCAGGGTCGTACTCTGCGAATGTTGTAGAGCATGAACCTACAGGACCGGGTCACCGCCTTGATGTTAGCGGAGAACGACGGTGTTGTCCAGGGTCACGCCAAAGCTCTTAGCACTCTGGGAGGAGGACACAATGAGTTGTCAACCGTGATGGCGAGATCATGGAACGGGCAGTCCTTCCCTGGGAGGAAGAGCAGCTCCATCTTGCCGAGGTTCAACTTGAGGTGGTGATCCGTCATCCACACTGATATGTCTGCCAGACATGCAGAGATGCAATTCGCCACCTGGTTATCAGAAGGGGGAAAGGAGAAGATTAATTGTGTGTCGTCTCCGTAGCAATGATAGGAGAGACCGTGTGAGGATATGATAGAGCCAAGTGACTTGGTGTACAGCGAGAATAGGAGAGGGCCTAGAACTGAGCCCTGGAGGACACCAGTGGTGAGAGCACGTGGTGCGGAGACGGATTCTCGCCACGCCACCTGGTAGGAGCGACCTGTCAGGTAGGACGCAATCCAAGAGTGAGCCGCGCCGGAGATGCCCAACTCGGAGAGGGTGGAGAGGAGGATCTAATGGTTCACAGTATCAAAGGCAGCAGATAGGTCTAGAAGGATGAGAGCAGAAGAGAGAGAGTTAGCTTTAGCAGTGCGGAAAGCCTCCATGACACAGAGAAGAGCAGTCTCAGTTGAATGACCAGTCTTGAAACCTGACTGATTTGGATCAAGAAGGTCATTCTGAGAGAGATAGCAAGAGAGCTGGCCAAGGATGGCACGCTCAAGAGTTTTGGAGAGAAAAGAAAAAAGGGACACTGGTCTGTAGTTGTTGACATCGGAGGGATCGAGTGTAGGTTTTTTGAGAAGGGGTGCAACTCTCGCTCTCTTGAAGACGGAAGGGACGTAGCCAGCAGTCAAGGATGAGTTGATGAGCGAGGTGAGGTACGGGAGAAAGTCTCCGGAAATGGTCTGGAGAAGAGAGGAGGGGATGGGGTCAAGCGGGCAGGTTGTTGGGCGGCCGTCCGTCACAAGTCGCAAGATTTCATCTGGAGAGAGAGGGGAGACAGAGGTCAAAGCATAGGGTAGGGCAAAGTGAGCAGGACCAGCGGTGTCGTTTGACTTAACATCTTACATCTAGATGTTCCGCTAGCGGAACACCTGCTCCAATATCCAATGATGGGCGTGGCGCGAAATACAAATTCCTCTAAAATCCGAAAACTTCCATTTTTCAAACATATGACTATTTTACAGCATTTTAAAGACAAGACTCTCGTTAATCTAACCACACTGTCCGATTTCAAAAAGGCTTTACAGCGAAAGCAAAACATTAGATTATGTCAGCAGAGTACCCAGCCAGAAAAAATCAGACACCCATTTTTCAAGCTAGCATATAATGTCACATAAATCCAAACCACAGCTAAATGCAGCACTAACCTTTGATGATCTTCATCAGATGACAACCCTAGGACATTTACTAAATTACAAAATACATAACAATTATTTTAAGAATTATAGATACAGAACTCCTATATGCAATCGCGGTGTCAGATTTTAAAATAGCTTTTCGGCGAAAGCACATTTTGCAATTTTCTGAGTAGATAGCCCGGCCATCACGGCTGGCTAATTTGGCCCTCACCAATCTCAGATTTACTATAAAACAAATTGGATTACCTTTGCTGTTCTTTGTCAGAATGCACTCCCAGGACTTCTACTTCAACAACAAATGTTGTTTTGGTTCCAAATAATCCATAGTTATCCTCTACGGGCTACGGGGGCAGTATTGAGAATTTTGGAAAAAATATGTGCCCATTTTTAACTGCCACCTACACCAACTCAGAAGCTAGGATATGCATATTATTACCAGATTTGGATAGAAAACACTCTGAATTTTCTAAAACAGTTTGAATGGTGTCTGTAAGTATAACAAAACTCATATTGCAGGCAAAAACCTGTGAAAAATAGATTTAAAAAAATGAGAATTTTGTGACTGTACTATTTAGTGTCATTGTTTTATAGATACCACAGTGAGAAAGGATTCAGTTCGCAACTCCTACTGCTTCCACTAGATGTCAACGATCTTTAGAAAGTTGTTGGAAGCATCTGTCATGAATACAGACCGAATTAGAATGCTTACAAGTTGACACGTCATCACTTCATTTTTTGCGCCTGCGCATGAATCTGAGAAGAGTGTCTTTGTCATAATCGTTTATTCTAGACACTTGATAGGTTGTGTGAAAATATTACTGATGTTTACTGATGTTTCACGTTAAAAATGGACCAAAAGATTAATGCTAAACAACGTTTGACATGTTTGAACAAACATAAATAGATTATTTACTAGGTTTTTTTTAGCTTTTCGGCGTGACTTTACACTGCCCACCTCATTTTGTGGGAGCCTACTGAACGCTAACTATTTGGACATAAATTATGAACTTTGTCAAAAGAAACCACATTTGTTCTGGACCTGGGATCGCTGGCAGCGCCTTCTGATGGAGATAATCAAAGGTAAGGGGATATTTAGAATGTTATTATCGATATTAGATGATGCTAATGCTAACGGTATAGCTTAGCTTAGCTTAGCTTAGCTTATAGCTTAGCTTATGTTGTTAGCATAGTACCCATTTTATAGCAAAATGTGATTTCCCAGTAAAGTTATTTTGAGATCTGGCCATTCGGTAGCAATTACGAGATGATAATATATTATTCTTTGAATGACAATATTATAATTTACCAATGTTTTCGAATAGTAATTCCGTGATTTGTAATGCTGGATTCACTGGGAGCATTCGAGCCGAAAAAAATTCTGAATTTCACCGCGACTGTAAATGCTGTTTTTGGATATAAATATGAACTTGATGGAACTAAAAATGCATGTATTGTCTAACATAATGTCCTATGAGTGTCATCTGATGCAGATTGTCAAAGGTAAGTGCATAATTCTAGCTAGTTTTCTGTCTGTTGATGCCCTTCTTTGAATTGGCTAAACATTACACGCAGCTATTGTCAATGTACTCTCCTCACATAACCTAACTTTATGCATTCTCCGTAAAGCCTCTGAAAATCGGACAGCGTGGTTAGATTTAGGAGATATATCTTTCAAATGGAGGAAAATAGTTGATTATTTGATTATTTAAAATGATTACTCTTGCAGTTTTGAATTCCCCGCCATGGTCACATGACAATGAATCCCAATACCGGGATAAGATCCTGCCCCCTGGCCTCAACAGGTTATATTCAAATAGCTCCGTTTTGTTTGTGCGTTCAGGTCAGTATCCAAAGAGTGATGCGCGAGCACATTTCGTGACAAACAAATTCAAAATATTCCATTACTGTACTTTGAAGCATGCCAAACGTTGTTTAAAATCTATTTTTATGCTATTTTTCTCGTAAAATAGCGATAATATTCCAACCGGGCGACGTTGTATTCAATTCAAAGACTGAAAGAAAAACATGGAGTCGTCTCGTGGACGCGCATCTCCAGTGTCATTGTTCCCTGCCTGACCACTCACAAAAACTGCTGTTTTTCGGCCAGAGACTGCAGAGACGTCATTCCACTTTCTGGCGCCTTCTGAGAGCCAATGGAAGCCTTAGAAAATGTCACGTTACAGCAGAGATGCTGTATTTTTGATAGAGATGCCCATGAAGGAGAACAAATTGTCAGACAGGGCACTTCCTGTACGGAATCTTCTCAGGTTTTGGCCTGCCATATGAGTTTTGTTATACTCACAGACACCATTCAAACAGTTTTAGAAACGTTAGAGTGTTTTCTATCCAAATCAAATCTACTTCTCGTTTCTGGGCAAGAGTAGTAACCAGTTTAAATCGGGTACGTTTTTTATCCGGCCGTGCAAATAATGCACCCTTGCCCCAACAGGTTAACCTCCCTACGTCTACCTTTGACTCATTTCTCTCTGCCTCCTTCTTTCCACTCCTCTTTTGGCTTCACCCTCTCACCGTCCACCCCTACTCACAAGGCAGGCAATATGCTTGACCTCATATTTACTAGATGCTGTTCTTCTACTAATCTCACTGCAACTCCCCTCCAAGTCTCCGACCACTGTGACCTTGTATCCTTTTCCCTCTCGCTCTCCTCCAACACTACTCACTCTGCCCCTACTCAGATGGTATTGCGCCGTTGCAACCTTCGCTCTCTCTCTCCTGCTACTCTCTCCTCTTCCATCCTATCATCTCTTCCCTCTGCTCAATCCTTCTCCCACCAATCTCCTGCTTCTGCCGCCTCAACCCTCCTCTCCTCCCTTTCTGCATCCTTTGACTCTCTATGTCCCCTATCCTCCCGGCTGGCTCGGTCCTCCCCTCCTCCTCCGTGGCTTGACGACTCATTGCGAGCTCACAGAACAGGGCTCCGGGCAGCCGAGCGGAAATGGAGGAAAACTAGCCTCCCTGTGGACCTGGCATCTTTTCACTCCCTCCTCTCCACATTTTCTTCCTCTGTTTCTGCTGCTAAAGCCACTTTCTACCACTCTAAAATCCAAGCATCTGCCTCTAACCATAGGAAGCTCTTTGCCACCTTCTCCTCCCTCCTGAATCCTCCTCCCCCTCCCCCCCTCCTCCCTCTCTGTGGATGACTTCGTCAACCATTTTGAAAAGAAGGTTGACAACATCCGATCCTCGTTTGTTAACCTGTTTGGGATAGGGGGCAGTATTTTCACGGCCGGATATAAATGTACCCAATTTAATCGGGTTATTACTCCTGCCGAGAAACTAGAATATGCATATAATTAGTAGATTTGGATAGAAAACACCCTAAAGTTTCTAAAACTGTTTGAATGGTGTCTGAGTATAACAGAACTCATATGGCAGGCCAAAACCTGAGCAGATTCTATATGGGAAGTGCCCTGTCTGACCATGTCTTGGCCTTCTGTAGCCTCTTTATCGAAAATACAGGATCTCTGCTGTAACGTGACATTTTATAAGGCTCCCATAGGCTCTCAGAAGGCGCCAGAACGTGGAATGATAACTCTGCAGTCTCTGGGTGAAAAAGAGTAGGGGTTTTGGAGAGTAGTCCTTCTGAGAACAATGGCACTGGCGCTCCCATGCATGTGAAGACTCCATTTTCTTATTTCAGTGTTTGAACGGCTACAACGTCTCCCGGTTGGAATATTATCGCTATTTTACGAGAAAAATAAAATAAAAATGTATTTTAACCTCTTACATCTAGATGTTCCGCTAGCTGAACACCGCTCCAATATACAATGATAGGGCTTGGCGCGAATTACAAACTCCTCAAAAATCCAAAAAAGTCAATTTTTCAAACATATGACTATTTTACACCATTTTAAAGACAAGACTCTCCTTTAACTAACCACATTGTTCGATTTCAAAAAGGCTTTACAACGAAAGCAAAACATTAGATTATGTCAGAGTACCCAGCCAGAAATAATCACACACCCATTTTTCAAGCTAGCATATAATGTCACAAAAACCAAAACCACAGCTAAATGCAGCACTAACCTTTGATCTTCATCAGATGACACTCCTAGGACATTATGTTATACAATACATGCATGTTTTGTTCAATCAAGTTCATATTTATATCAAAAACCAGCTTTTTACATTAGCATGTGACTAGCATGTGACTAGCATTCCCACCGAACACTTCCGGTGAATTTCCTAAATTACTCACGATAAACGTTCACAAAAAACATAACAATTATTTTAAGAATTATAGATACAGAACTCCTTTATGCACTCGCTATGTCCGATTTTAAAATAGCTTTTCGGTGAAAGCACATTTTGCAATATTCTAAGTAGATAGCCCGGCCATCACAGGCTAGCTATTTTGACACCCACCAAGTGTGGTACTCACCAAACTCCGATTTACTATTGGAAAAGTTTGATTACCTTTGCTGTTCTTTGTCAGAATGCACTCCCAGGACTTCTACTTCAATAACAAATGTTGGTTTGGTTCCAAATAATCCATAGTTATATCCAAATAGCGGCGTTTTGTTCGTGCGCTCAAGACACTATCCGAAGGGTAAAGAAGGGTGACGCGCCCGACGCGTTTCGTGACAAAAAATTCAAAATGTTCCATTACCGTACTTCGAAGCATGTCAAACGCTGTTTAAAATCAATTTTTATGCAATTTTTCTCGTGAAAAAGCAACAATATTCCGACCGGGAGTCGTTGTTTTCGTTCAAAGAGAGAGAAAGTAAACATGGTGTCGGCTCGTGCACGCGCCTCCAGTCTCATTGTCCTCAGATCGACCACTATCCAAATGCGCTAATGTTTTTCAGCCATGGCCTGCAAAGCCACCATTCATCGTTCTGGCGCCTTCTGAGAGCCAATGGGAGCGTTAGAAAATGTCACGTTATGCCAGAGATCCCCTGTTTTGGTTAGAGATGATCAAGAAGGCCAAGAAATAGTCAGAGAGAGTGCTTCCTGTTTGGAATCTTCTCAGGTTTTGGCCTGCCAAATGAGTTCTGTTATACTCACAGACACCATTCAAACAGTTTTAGAAACTTTAGGGTGTTTTCTATCCAAATCAAACAATTATATGCATATTCTAGGCAGGAGTAGTAACCAGATTAAATCGGGTACGTTTTTTATCTGGCCGTGCAAATACTGCCCCCTATCCCCAACAGGTTTTAAAGACCAAATTCTATTTTTCTTTTATACCAACGACAACACCGAGACTTCTCCAGCATTATTGTGGGAAACACTGGCCCTTCGAAGCAACCGTTCGAATGGTGCTCTCGATTTTGGTGTCCAGTTCAGCAATAGTAGCCTTACAATCCTTAGCTATAGCAACACATAGTTCTCCCAGAGCCCGAATAAGTTCTGAAAGTGTCACGTTATTACCTGTGCCTTCTGCCATGTCTGTCTTGTTGTTTGGTGGGGAGGAGGTCTCCGATGAGAATTTATTGTTGTTTAGTTGCCTATTACTTGGCATGTTCACATAAAAAGTGACAATATTGTATTAAAAAGAGATATATGTTGTTAAAAGGGCTATATTAAGTGAGATTGTTAAGCAAAAAAGTTGTGGGAGCCTCTCTCAAACACAGCCGTTCACTCCATCATGCCAGCTCCTCCCCCCCAGTATTTTTTATTTTATGTTTTTAATTTTGTTTATTTAAGTAACTAAATAAGGCAGTAGGCAAATCAGTTCCAGCTAAAAGTTTGGAATCAGTGCCTCGCTTGCAGTGATAGAGCTCTTTGTGCAGGCAGCCTACTTGCTCAAGTACATCAGTCAACGTTCCATAAAGTAGTTGTAACATAGCCCCGGTAGATATTTTAAAGTGGTATGCATACTTTAAATCAGTGAAAAATAACTCAAACTGTCCTGAAACATTTGTCTATATGTTTCCCTTACATACAAACCTACAGACAGAATAAACTCTACATCAGAACCTCATTACAGCAAGGTTAAACTTTACAATTGTTCTTAGATTAAAAAACAAATGAACCAAGCCAGCCACAATAAACAATGGATAAACACGGTTAAGTCTAGAAGTTCCCACCCTATTCCCTATTAGTGTACTACTTTTGACCAGGGCCATTAGGGCTCAGCTTAAATGTAGTACAATATAAAGGGAATGGGTGTCATTTAGGACACAGCCTAGAAGTACTGCTCCTCCTTCTCCATAGACTTGGGCTCTGCAGCAGTATCTGCTCCGTTCACAGAGCCTATGACACCACAACACATCTCTTTTCAGCCTCGGTAATGGGAAGAAGCAGCTACCTGACATTTAATTGCGTTTCACACTCCTGACTAATCACAGATGACACAGTGGCCCTCTGGGCAGCCAGCCAATCGGAGCAGAAGGACGTTGTGTGTCAAATGTATTCCCAGGCAACAAAAGCATTGGCAATAAGAGAGCAAGTGAACAAGCTTTTCCCATCAAAGCGTGTTCATTTAATCCTGTCTTTTATATGATTATTTTTTATCCGCTGTGACGTTTCTCACAAAGTGCACAAACTCACCTGGGAATATTATTACAAGAGTGTTGAGAATAACAACTAGATCAAGTTGGAGATTAACATGACATTACGCCCATTACTCTGTAATTTGATTCTCAGGCCTATTGTCTGTCAGAAAGCTTAATTGTATCTATTATCAAACTGCTCAAATGTAATTAGACACATTTAGAAAAATAAGAAGCTAACACTGATGGTCATTAATCAATTATCACAAGATATACTTTTGGATTTTATTTTAGTTAAAGCTATATTTCATAACAGAAAATGTGTCCCTGCTCCTCAAGGGTAATGGTTTTGTGAAAAATAGCAGTCTTGGACTCCACATGGCCTTGGAATAGAACTCGGCCATCGAAATCATTGTTTTCTGACATCCGTGTCCATCGAGCGCTCCATTTCTCTATATGTATTAATGGAGTTTGTTTGCCTCACAGCACTTTTCATTTTCCAACTGTGATTGTCACCCACTGGTGTTGCAGTCTGTTTGCGATGTGCTGATGGGAGAGATCTAGAGAAAGATATCCCCCTACAGCACACCTCCGAGACCCATCCACACTGCCGTAAGCAGGGGCTTACTTCATTCACCCCACAAATGCAAGCCTTGCAGAGACTCCGGGGCTGGCTGAGTAATCCCTGTGTTAAAGGGATGCACAGATGTGCCATGGCTTTCTGGTCTAAAACAGGTACTGTACATCGAGTAACAGAGAGTATATCTGCTCTGTGGGGTAGCAACATAGCAACACAGTAGCACACATTCTCCTAAACAAGGCTGTCAAATTACATGGTAACAATTTACTTTGACTACATATCAGAAGCGCAATTATTACACATCTGTTTGAATTTCATGAATGTGTTATAACGGGTCCTATCCACATTATCAAAGTTTAATGAAATATATCGATATCTATAGGACATTCATGTCATGCTATGCAAGATATTATATTTAGGTATCTTCATAAATGCATAAATACAATTACAGCGTAGTGTCATCATTATGGCTGTTTCTAAAAGTGTGCTTCAGCCATACATGGGTTGCTGAATTTGCCAAAAGGCCAAACCACTTTTTGCAAATTATGCTGATATACACCCAGTACCAGCTTCATTTTTCCCACCAGCCGAAATAAATCAGTGACTTACCTTCTGCTTCTTCTTCTCACTGAGGTCAATGGTGTATGAAGATATCCTCAGGGTAAATGTTATGGATCAAATCGTCTAGTTGAGAGTCATATAGTAACTATTTTGTAACTCATTAAAATCAATTTTCCAAACGCGCTAAAGTTTTTCAGCTAGCTGCTGGAATTACATCATTCAGCTTTTTCCCGGGTTCTGAGAGCCTATGGGAGCCGTAGGAAGTGTCACGTTACAGCAAAGATCCTAAGTTTTCAATAAACAGAGCCAAGAAGCCCAAGGAATGGTCAGAGAGGGCACTTCCTGTACAGAATCTTCTCAGGTTTTTGCCTGCCATATGAGTTCTGTTATACTCACAGACACCATTCAAACAGTTTTAGAAACTTTAGGGTGTTTTCTATCCAAAGCCAATAATTATATGCATATTCTAGTTTCTGGGCAGTAGTAATAACCAGATTAAATCGGGTACGTTTTTTATCCGGCCGTGTAAATCCTGCCCCCTAGCCCTAACAGGTTAAAGAAGAGATGGAGGGGGAGAGAGATGGACAGAGACACTTAACATTGGTACATTCAAAAACCACTCTCACCTATAGTAACCATGTACCTTGCAGGCGAACCGCCACACACTGAGTAAGAAATTATGAATGTTACGTGAAATGCCTGGGTTCGCCAGGGGTCTCTCTGTGAACAGGGCAGCCTTGGAAAGGGGTTTGGGCCTTTTTCGTGGTACTCTTGTAAGGCTCAGATTGTCCAAAATGGTTCAAACAAGTCTTCTATTGTTGGCCTTCTTTGTAGTTGTCCGCTATCCGGTGACTTGTCATGTAGTCCTGAAAATAACTACAGAGTTGACTTTCCTTCCATTCACTCTTGAAGAGGCTTCTTTGAAGATAGGCTAGCCAGCCATATCGATGGTTTGAGCAGGGTAAGAGGATGTTCCGACTTAAATTTGCTTTACTTAGGACATCTAATCAGCCGTACCAGTGATTGTCCGGGAAGTGAGTTTATCATCTCCACCTCATGTTGAGATTCAAAGTTCAAACCATTTTAAACGTGCAGCTGCAGCTTCACATTTTTTGGTCGAATCTGTTTTTTCTTAACCTCTACGGGCTAGGGGGCAGCATTGAGAATTTTGGAAAAAATATGTGCCCATTTTTAACTGCCTCCTACACCAACTCAGAAGCTAGAATATGCATATTATTGTTCAGGTTTGGATAGAAAACACCCTAAAGTTTCTAAAACTGTTTGAATGGTGTCTGTGAGTATAACAGAACTCCTATGGCAGGCAAAAACCTGAGAAGGTTTCATGCAGGAAGTACCCTGTCTGACAAGGTGTTGTTGTTCTTGCTTCTGTTTATTGAAGAGTCAGGATCTTAGCTGTAACGTGACAATTCCTAGGGCTCCAATAGGCTCTCAGAACTCGGGAAAAACCTGAACGATGACGAGGCAGCCTCAGGCTGAAACACATTATCCCCTTTTCCAAGTGTCGCATCAGGGGACAACAGAATTAGGCGTGTGCGCGATTCGCCCCCGTGGAGTATTTTCATTCGGCTGTTTAGGCTAATTGCAGATTCCCGGTCGGAATATT
Organism: Salmo trutta; assembly: GCF_901001165.1. Lineage (NCBI taxonomy): Eukaryota > Metazoa > Chordata > Actinopteri > Salmoniformes > Salmonidae > Salmo > Salmo trutta. The sequence continues at coordinate 33,984,767 of NC_042962.1, read as the reverse complement.
ATCGCTTTTCTACGAGATAAATTGCATAAAAATTGATTTTAAACAGCGGTTGACATGCTTCGAAGTACGGTAATGGAATATTTAGAAATGTTTTGTCACGTTCTGCGCCATGCGCACGACCGTGATTTAGCATTCTGATAGTGTCTAGAACGCACGAACAAAACGCCGCTGTTTGGATATAACGATGGTTTATTTGGGACCAAACCTACATTTGTTTTTGAAGTAGAAGTCCTGGGAGTGCATTCTGACGAAGAACAGGAAAAGTAAGACCATTTTTCTTATAGGAAATATGATTTTGATGAAGGCTAAACTTGCCGGGTGTCTAAATAGCTAGCCCGTGATGGCTGGGCTATGTACTTAGAATATTGCAAAATGTCCTTCATCCGAAAAGCCATTTTAAAATCGGACATATCGAGTGCATAGAGGAGTAATGTATCTATAATTCTTAAAATAATTGTTATGCTTTTTGTGAACGTTTATCGTGAGTAATTTAGCAAATTGTTAGTAAATTCCCCAGAAGTTTGCGGAGGTATGCTTTTTCTGAACGTCACATGCTAATGTAAAAAGCTGGTTTTTGATATAAATATGAACTTGATTGAACAGACATGCATGTATTGTATAACATAATGTCCTAGGTGTGTCATCTGATCATAAAAGGTTAGTGCTGCATTTAGCTGTGGTTTAGGTTTTTGTGACATTATATGCTAGCTTGAAAAATGGGTGTCTGATTATTTCTGGCTGGGTACTCTGCTGACATAATCTAATGTTTTGCTTTCGTTGTAAAGCCTTTTTGAAATCGGACAGTGTGGTTAGATTAACAAGAGTCTTGACTTTAAATAGCTGTAAAATAGTCATATGTTTGAGAAATTGAAGTAATAGCATTTCAAACGCTTTAAAAATCGCGCCACAGGATTACACTAGCTGTTACGTAGGTGGGACGAATTCGTCCCGCCGGTCCCATAGAGGTTAACCCATCGTTTTTGCAGTTTGCTTAAAAGGGGTGGTTCCGGCAGGCTGGCACGCTCCCTGACCTCACTCTGGGCAGGTAACTACTGTGGTGGATGAATCAGAATTAGTTGGGTAACATAGATAATTAAGATGTCTTATCTGCATAATATGCTTATGTTATATACTTGTTTTTAGATTGTATCCCTTCGGACTCTGGTGTTTGCAGTTGTACTTCTTCCCTCAGCTGTGACTCAGTCACCTGGGGCCCAGAGAGGGGAGAGGTCAGGCTTGTCTTTTACATGTCTCTGGTGCTATGCAGAATATCAGAAAGGGAAGAGGACAGGATGGAACATTGTCTTGATATGTGAATGTGTCTTTACTTATTCTTAAACCATGTGAAGGGATGGCGTGATTAACTTCTTGAGGCTACCTGGGACGTTAGCGTTCCCCCCGTGGCGCACCCTATCAACTGCAGGTGCATTTCAAGAGCGGCAAATTTGAAACCAAATAAATGTACAAATTCAAATTTCTCAAACATACAACTAACTTACAGCCTTTGAAAGATAAACATCTTCTTAATCTAACCACGTTTACCGATTTCAAAAAGGTTTTACGGGGAAAGCATAAAGTTAGGTTATGTTAGGAGAGTACATTGACAATAGCGGTGTGCAATGCATTGTCGATTCAAAGACAGGCTTCACCAAAACCATACAATCAGCTAAAATTATGCACTAACCTTTTACAATCTCCATCAGATGACACTCCTAGGACATTATGTTAGACAATGCATGCATTTTTAGTTCTATCAAGTTCATATTTATATCTAAAAACAGTGTTTTACTATGGCGTTGATGTTCAGGAAATCGTTTCCCTCCAATACCGGCAGTCAAGTCATGACGACAAAATAATTAATTAATATTAGAAAACATTGCTAAAATATTATATTGTCATTCAAAGAATTATAGATTTACATCTCTTGAACGCAATGGACTTGTCAGATTTTAAATTAACCTTACTGGGAAATCACACTTTGCAATAATCTGAGCACTGCGCCAGAAAAATACGCATCGCGATACAGACTAACCGCCATGTTGGAGGAATCTAAAATCGAAAATACTATATAAATAATCCATTACCTTTGATTCTCTTCATCAGATGTCACTTCCAAAGAGTCCCAGGTCCATAACGAATGTAGTTTTGTTCAAAAAAGCTCATCATTTATGTCGAAAAACCTCCGTGTTGTAGCGCATGATCTAAGCCAGCCGGACTTCACTTCACTTCAAGAACGGAAAAAATATATTTCCGTTCGTTCAAACATGTCAAACGTTGTATCGCATAAATCATTAGGGCCTTTTTTAACCAGAACATGAATAAAATTCAAGGCGGACCATTGGGTTTTCTTTTAAAACGTTTCGGAATGAGAGTACCCACCATCAAATCGCGCGCCAGGGTGAATGATGGACCATCACGTTCCATGGCTCTTATTCGGTCAGATCTCACTGTAGAACACTCAAAACACTTTGTAAAGGCTGGGGACATCTTGTGGAAGCAATAGGAAGTGCCAGAATATAATTCACCCCCTTTGTTTTTCAATGGCATAGGCTCAAAGTCAATTCAACACATCAGGTATCCACTTCCTGTCAGAATCTGTCTCAGGGTTTTGCCTGCCAAATGAGTTCTGTTATACTCACAGACACCATTCAAACAGTTTTTGAAACTTTAGGGTGTTTTCTATCCATATATAATACGTATATGCATATTGTAGTTACTGGGTAGGTGTAGGAGGCATTTAAAAATGGGCACATCTTTTTTCAAAAAGTCTCAATACTGCCCCCTATACCCTAACAGGTTAATGGGGAACCAATTACTTGTCTCCACAATGTCTGTGTGCAAGTCATTCCCTCCTTTGGCATTGGGGGGAGGTATATGGCAGTGTCTGGAACCATTGTATGTCCTCTCTGATGTTGCACTTATCCTGGGATAGTGTATGACCTAGAGGCTCACTCCCCTCAGTGAGCTTGTCCAGGAGTGGGGTCAAGAAGGGGTTTTACTTGAGATGGGAGTATCTAGAGTTGACAATTGATTTATGCCTTTGGATGAGTTGTTGTTTTTGTGCTAGGAGTAACAGGAACAAGATAGCAACCTCGTCTTAGGGACCAAACTGAACGCTAATTTATATTGAATGATATCTGGCTACGGGATACTCCTTTCTCATTTATAAAGTCTCACTTTGTGAACTGTTCCTAATATCTGTGGTTTGTTATGTCGATAAGGGGGTGGATCTTTGCTGTAAAAGATCTCAGTAGCCATTGTGTTGTCACTCTCATTAAAAAATGGTGAATCGTTGAAAGTCATTGCTATTGCAAATCTCTTATTATTAAAGATGTAGTTTAAGTATAACTCTGACTTGTGTGAAAGGTTTGTCTCTCCTAATTTGATAATACAGAAATAAACCACCACACTACTCACTGTGCAAAGTTAGGTAAAACAATTTTCTCTTCTAGCTTCTCAAATCACATCCCTCTCTTAGCAAAAACATTTTCATCATTTGTCTGCGTAACGCAGAGTATGGAAACTTCATATATGTAGTGGACATACTTTCAAATTTACAGTATTTCCTTTATGACATTTTTTTTATGACATCCCAAAATAACATTAGTGTTCTATAGATCGCCTCTGACCATTCCCCACGTTCTATGTTAGAAATATTGTTCCAGTATTCGCTTTTGAACATGTTAGAGTTTCAGCGTACATTTCTCTGCTAAGTCTTGAGACCACGGGCATGAATCATCTCCCTTGATTTACAACAGGGCGTGAGTTGTTAACCCCCACTAGTTATTTCCTTCCCCCTCTAGGGTGAGAGTGGGTCTGATTGAAGTTATTCATTGCAAACCTGATCTGACCTACTTGGATTCTCGTGGTCAGTCGTGACACCAGTCCTCAATTGGTGATACACTTTTGCCCCAGCTAGCGCATGACTCCAATAATCAACTAATCATGGTCTTTAGTGTAGAATGCAATTAGTTTAATCATTTGTGACAGTTATAGGGCTGGGGTAAATTGTCATACCAATCAGGCCCCTGAGAGCTGGAGTATCTAGGTCTACGTCTGAGCTAAAGACCTTCCAGAATCACATACTCGTGTGCGGTTTGGTTTCCCTCCTCCAGTCTATGAGTCTGGAACCTTACAGGCAGCACTTGACTACAACATTTCTAACCATCATCCAGCCTTGGAGAACACGTAGGGCAGCAAGATGTAAATGTTATTTGTGTGATGTAAAACAAAACTCATTACAATATAATAAATGTTATTGCAGTTATATTTTCAACAGCTGTCAACACTACATTTCTGCACTGACAGTAATAAAACTCTCTAGACAAATTATTCACCAAATATTATTCTTTCAGCTAAAGGATACTCTACATTAACAAGTCTCAAAGGTGAAGTGTCTACGCAGTGTCTACGCAGCTAAGGACTAAACCGCCATCCCAGAACTTCAGAGAGCAGTGTTGAGAAAACTGGGCACTCAATTGGGGCTACCAAGGAGAACGATCCTGAGATCAGACTCCTTGAAGTGCCACCACCAACAACGGTTGTGCCGTCTTCAACTTCGAGGAGACGTCGCCACGCAACACAGGGTGCAGTAAGCAGACCTTTGAAATGTGAAGGACCGCAGCTTTCCCCATTGTCAGATTTGGTGTTTCCCGGGAAGTTTGAAAACCTGAAGAGTACTCAGAATTGTTGTTGAATGAGGTGGGCCTACAACCAAACATATAAATCAGATAAATAAGGGAAGTTTGTGTGGGCAACAATGAACTTGTGTGAGAAACTATACTTATGCATTTTTATCTAGCATATATTCATCATTATTGTACTTATGGAATGGTTTTAGAATTATTTACTAAACTGTTCTCTTTTCCCGGATATCTATGCTTTTTGACGATCTACACTTCAAATTAGCAGACCTCCAGGTGGGTAGATATCCAGAAAGATGGATGGACTACCCTGATGTAAAGGTCAAACAGTTATATTAGGGAGAACAAGAATACAAGGTAGTCTCTGTAACCTTCCTCAAAATAATAAAAGCACAGGGAAGGGAAACATTCTGATAAAGTACTGAACTGATATCACCCAGACCAAAGGAAAACTATAATAAACAGTGACTTATTATGAACTACGGTGTAGTTGTGGAAAGTGTTAACCTGTTATGTAAACATACTTGGTATTAAACCAATGGAATATTGCAGTTGTGGATTGGCAGCAGTTGTGTGTTTTAATGTGCAGGAGTCTCCCTGTAATTTATGCAGGTGCTCCAGCGAGATTGTCCTGGGATAGCTCTCCGGTACTCCATGATGTCAAATATCACTCCAGGTAGACCGGAAGTGACCAGCACCAGCACCTATCCACTTTCTTCAATGGACAGATCTTGCAATTTAGTCTGTAATGATTAAAAAAAGCAACATGGAATTACAGAATGCAGCCAAATGTTGTGTGATATGATTATAATGTTGTGAAATGGGTAAACAGGTGAAAGATATTACTAACCTTTATCTCAGGCAGCTCTTTCAAGGTCTTTCTGTCCAATTATTTCAGCAGCCATGCCTGTTCCCCTGAATGGTCTGCGGCTATTCACAACTCAAATCTTACAGAAAATATATGTACACCACTTATTTGGATTGTATTGCAATGCTCACTACATGGTATTTTATGTATTGTATTATCAATAAGGATTTTCATGCAGAAGAGTCAAGTATAGTACTTAAACAATCCATACACATCTTCGTAGCCATAGCTCTCGATAATCAAGGGGCAATCCCAGTAATGTTATTAGCTATCTGGTATAGCTATGAGTCAGAAGGGCAAAGGATTGAATGCATGCCAAAGCCATGAATGCAGAGCTATGATAGTCAAAATTACACTTCTAAAGTCAATGCACAACATCTTCATAGCCATAGCTCTCGACAATCAAGGGGTGTGGTGGAATTATTCTAATCAAAGGAGAGACTTCTCGATTTCTTCAAAACAATTTAACTTTATTAATTACTGCAGTAATGAAATTGGTTGGTAACCACCCTGGAGGTGATCACTGAGAACTCAGAAGAGCAGAACTGAGGTACAGCTCTTTATAGCAAAGACACATCCTTCTGAATACATGACAAACAGGAGATGTGTGGAATTGATCAAAAGGTTAGGATTTGTATGAAAGAAATTCATAATTCACAACAGACAGCATAAGGAAACCAGGGTTTGGCCCCCAAAACGAGGTTCCTCTCAACCCGAGCCATCTCTCACTGGTACCTCATAATACACAAACACCAATTCAGTCTATGAATTGCAGGCTCAGTTGGACTGGAGCCATCTTCCTCACATGAATGGAATGTGGCTCCTTAGGTTTATCACCTATGGCATCATAAATCAATTGCCAGAGTTAAATCTCAAAAGCTCCTCTCAATTCACACATACGCAATAGAGTTTGAAGAACCCTATTCTGGTGCATAAAACAACCACGATGGGCTTCTGTCTTGGTTGCGAACCCCGGAGTCGTCATTGATCCTCCTTCGCTGCCTCCGCTTGCTTCCATGGCAGGCTCTTGTCTCCTGCCATGATCTCCTCCCACATCCAGGAAGTCCTCCACTCCCTTCTCTCCCGTGCCCAGAATCCCTGCTCCTCCTGGCCATGCTGCTTGGTCCGTTTGTGGTGGGATCTTCTGTTACGTCGATGGAAGGATTGAACCAAGATGCAGCGTGGTAGGCGTGCATCTTTCTTTATTAAATGAACACCGAAACAAAACAAATACAAACGTAACATTCAGTAGGGCTACACAGCACAGTACCAAAAACAAGATCCCACAAACTAAAGGTGGAAAAAGGCTGCCTAAGTATGATCCCCAATCAGAGAAAACGATAGACAGCTGCCTCTGATTGGGAACCATACCAGGCCATCAAAGAAATAGAAAAACTACATTGCCCACCCTAGTCACACCCTGATCTAACCAAATAGAGAATTAAAAGGATCTCTAAGTTCAGAGCGTGACAAAAGCCAAGGTTATTTTCCATGAATGCAGAGCTATAATGGTCAAAATGCATTATTTTTAAATACTTTTTTTACTTAATGTACTAAAGCTATTGTCATATTACTATCTTCTACCAGGCAGGGAAATTTACGGTAGCTATTATCAACCATGTAGCGAGCTAAGTTAGCTAGCTAGCTACCTTGACATTGCTAACATTAGCTACCATTCTGGTTGACAATGATAATATTATAACATGTATAAGAATGTTAGTGCCTGTTCTGAAGACAGTATTGCTAAAATTAAATCTTCAATTTTTTCCATAATTTTCTGTGTTATCGCATTAGCATCAAGTCTCACATTTCCCGCCTCTGTTGGGTTGTCACTAGTTAACACAATCACAATGTCAAAATGGGTTATACTGGGTTTCCACTAGATAACACAGTCAAAGTCTCAGAGCGGATGTTGATTCTACCTCATCCAAGTAGCAACTATATATGAGAGCTGGGGTTTCTAGGATAGGTCCCGTGTGGCTCAGTTGGTAGAGCATGGTGTTTGCAACACCAGGGTTGTGGGTTTGATTCCCACGGGGGACCAGTATGGAAGAAAAAACATTTATGAAATGTATGCATTCACTACTGTAAGTTGCTCTGGATAAGAGCATCTACTAAAATGTAAAATATTGTGTTCAAATCTATAGAAAATACTGCATTCTTGCCAGAGGGCTCTCCAAAAACACCTGTACACACATAGATACAAAGTGCAGGTTTAAAGGTCCTCACTGGTCATTCTGAAAATAACTGTTTCTCTCATAGCTAAATACCAGGAAGTTTGAAAAGACAGGCTGAGTGGGCGGGGAGCCTACATTGATGAGCTCGCCTTGACTGGCAGCTCTTTGAAATGCCTATATCAAGCAACTCAGATGCAGTGAGCGTTGTTGCCGGTATAGGGACAAGGTGGAGTCGCAATTCAATGGTTCAGACACGAGACGTATGTGGCAGGGTCTACAGGAAATCACGGACTACAAAAACAAAAGCTGCCACGTCACGGATACCGACGTCACTCTTCCAGACAAACTAAACACCTTCTTGCCTGCTTTGAGGATAATACAGTGCCACCGTTGCGGCTCGCTATCAAAGACTGCGCCCCCCCCTCTCCTTCTCAGTGGCTGACGTAAGTAAAACATTTAAACATGTTAACCCTCGTAAGGCTGCTGGCCAAGACGGCATCCCTAGCCGTGTCCTCAGAGCATGCGCAGAACAGCTGCCTGGTGTGTTTACGGACATATTTAATCGGCCCCATATGCTTCAAGATGTCTGCCATTGTTCCTGTACCCAAGAAGGCAAAGATAACTGAACTAAATGACTACCGCCCCATAGCACTCACTTATGTCATCATGAAGTGCTTTGAAAGGCTAGTCAAGGATCATATCACCTCCACCTTACCGGCCACCCCTAGACCCACTTCAGTTTGCATACCGCCCTAACAGGTCCACATATGATGCAATCGCCATCACACTGCACACTGCCCTTTCCCATCTGGACAAAAATAATACCTATGTAAGAATACTGTTCATTGACTATAGCTCAGCATTCAACACCATAGTATCCTCCAAGCTCATCATCAAGCTGGAGACCCTGGGTCTCAACCCCTCCCTGTGCAACTGGTTCCTAGACTTTCTGACGGGCTGCCCCCAGGCGGTGAAGGTAACAACATCTCCACTTTGCTGACCCTCAACACTGGGGCGTGTGCTCAGCCCTCTCCTGTACTCCCTGTTCACCCACGACTGCGTGGCCATGCACATCTCCAACTCATTCATCAAGTTTGCAGACGACACAACAGTAGTGGGCTTGATCACCAACAATGACGAGACAGCCTACAGGGAGGAGGTGAGGGCACTCGGTGTGGGGTGTCAGGAAAACAACCTCTCACTCAACATCAACAAAACAAAGGAGATGATCGTGGACTTCAGGAAACAGCCGAGGGAGCACCCCCTATCCACATCGAAGGGACAACAGTGGAGAAGGTAGTTTTAAGTTCCTGGGCGTACACATCACAGACAAACTGAAATGGTCCACCCACACAGACAGCATGGTGAAGAAGGCGCAGCAACGTCTCTTCAACCTCAGGAGGCTGAAGAAATTTGGCTTGTCACCCAAACCCTCAAAAACTTTTACAGATGCACAATCAAGAGCATCCTGTCGGGCTGTATCACAGCCTGGTACGGCAACTGCACTGCCCTCAACCGCAAGGCTCTCCAGAGGGTGGTGCGGTCTGCACAACGCATCACCGGGGGCAAACTACCTGCCATCCAGGACACCTACAACACCTGATGTCACAGGAAGGCCAAAAATATCATCAAGGACAACAACCACCCAAGCCACTGCCTGTTCACACCGTTATCATCCAGAAGGCGAGGTCAGTACAGGTGCATCAAAGCTGGGACCGAGAGATTGAGAAACAGCTTCTATCTCAAGGCCATCAGACTGCTAAACAACAATCCCTAACTCAGAGAGGCTTCTGCCTACATTGAGACCCAATCACTGGACAGTTTAATAAATGGATCACTGGTCACTTTAAACAATGCCACTCAAAATAATGCCACTTTAATAATTTTTTTGATATCTACATTACTCAAATCACATGTATATACTGTATTTTAGACCATCTACTGCACCTTGCCTATGCCGCTTGACCATCGCTCATCCATATACTTATATGTAAATATTCTCATTCACCCCTTTAGATTTGTGTGTATTCGGTAGTTGATAGGGAATTGTTAGATTATTTGTTAGATATTACTGCACTGTTGGAACTAGTAGCACAAGCATTTCCCTCCATTCACATTAACATCTGCTAACCATGTGCATGTGACCAATAAAATTTGATTCAATTTGATTTTGATTAGGCATACAGAGGCCCATTATCAGCAACCGTCACTCCTGTGTTCCAATGGTACGTTGCGTTAGCTAATCCAAGTTTATAATTTTAGAAGGCTAATTGATCATTAGAAAACCGTTTTTCAATTATCTTAGCACAGCTAAAAACTGTTGTTCTGATTAAAGAAGCAATAAAACTGGCCTTCTTTAGACTTCAACATTTGTGGGTTCAATTACAGGCTCAAAATGGCCAGAAACACATAACTTTCCTCTGAAACTCATCAGTCTATTCTTGTTCTGAGAAATAAAGGCTATTACATGTGAGAAATTGCCAAGAAACTGAAGATCTCGTACAACTCTGTGTACTATTCCCTTCACAGAACAGCGCAAACTGACCCTAACCAGAATATAAAGAGGAGTGGGAGGCCCCGGTGAACAACTGAGCAAGAGGACAAGTACCTTAGAGTGTCTAGTTTGAGAAACAGACACCTCACAAGTCCTCAACTGGCAGCTTCATTAAATAGTACCCTTCTTTACCCTTCGGATAGTGTCTTGAACGCACAACAAAACGCCGCTACTTGGATATAACTATGGATTATTTGGAACCAAACCAACATTTGTTATTGAAGTAGAAGTCCTGGGAGTGCATTCTGACGAAGAACAGCAAAGGTAATCTAATTTTTCTAATAGTAATTAAATAGTGGTTGTAGTAGTAGTTGTTGTAGTAGTGTTAGTAGTAGTTGTAGTAAAGTCTTTGTGGTTCAGTCTATACTACAATGTTATTACAGGGATTGTTTCTGCACCTTGCACCTTTATTTTGTGTATCTTACTCTTCTTTTCTTGTAGTAGTAGTATTTTAAAGTATTTGTGGTTAAACTTCATGTCTCCACAGGGATTGGTTCTGCACCTTATGTAAAATATGATATACGTACATATGATATTACAATAGCTTAAACAATAATTTCAGGAGCAACTTAGCATGAAATTTGATCCCTCTGAAGGCCTAAAACTGCATTATTGAATTTCATCTGTTCAATTGTGTCTCTAGGCCTCGATACCATACATGTTGAGATGTGAAAAAGTATGTAATTGATATTTTATGAGACTGCACAGAGAGAGATTAACAAATGTAATAAATCAAATCACATAACGTGAAAGCAGAGTTCTAAGGAGGTTGGTGTGTGTGTGTGTGTGTGTGTGTGTAAGTATTTGTGTGTGGTGTATGAGCATTTGCTCCCCTCCCATCAGTCTGATGGGTCATGAACCTCTCCCCTCCCAACCATCTGCCATAACATTACAGTTTTGAACTGGATGAGCAGCCAGAGAGTGGCCATATTCACCCTCACAGACGGTCACTTTACTGTTGGCCCTCTAAAGGGGTGGTGTGGAAGGTGGGTGAGGTAGTGGCGGAGTACGTTAATGAGCTAAGATTGATGCTTGATGAGGACCCATATTATGCTAATCAAGTGCAACAGCCACTTTCATATGTTCCACAGAATGAATAGTGGTTTACGCTAATGTCTACATTTTGCATACTGTAATGGGAAAATCCAAATCAATTGTCCTGCTGGTACCGCTGCAGTATACTGGTGCACGGCCACTATCAGCTTTAAGTGGATAAATGTTAGATGGCAATTGGATAACTTGTATACTGATGAATATAATGCTGATGAAGGACTTTTCCGTCGTTGGAAGAAAGGTCTTTGAGTGGGCCTGTAGTTTACTGTTCTGCTGCACTCAAGTATTTAAACCCATAAGTGTACTAAGCTTACGAGCCGAATTCCTCACTACTGTCAATACAACTAGCAGCTATAGCTACTGACATAGACTCCTGAAGTGTGTTTGTGTGTGAGTATCATTGCCCAGGGAAATATTCACAATATTCTGTTGGTTGGTTTGAGAAAACTTAATATTTGTCCCATCAGAGCCATACAACTTTGGAAGGTTTAGCAATTTCAACCACTGAAAAATAGCCTTGATACTAGTATTCTGGAAATACGTTGCCATTTTTTTGGCCTGGGTTTAATCAAATTTGGCAATCACCCCATCAAAGTGAACATCCCAGCTGTTTCCCTGCGCCAGACATCTCTGTGCCTCCCCAACAAATGGTGTCTGTGAGGCAAGGATGGCTTTGAATTAGTCTAAAACCTATTCCATAATATTCACCTTATGTAGCCCCACCCATTTGACCCAGTTCCTGATCGAATACGGTTGTTTTCCAACTTCCGGCCCATTCCAGCCCATTGACACACAGCAAACCGAGGGAGGAGATGTCGCTAAATCGAATGGTCATTATCCACACAGGCTATTTTCTGTTTCAATCAAAAATAATACAGAATACCATTGACAAAGGACAGAAACAATGTTAACATGTGTTTATGTAGAAAACATTAGGATATTTGTAATTTGTTGTGCCACATACAGTAGCTAGCTAACCATCCATGTTGAGTCTATGGGAATGCTAACAAGCAATACCTTCAATGTGTCAACCCACGAAAATCATATGGTCCAGACAGTGTCAGCAGCAAGGCACTTCAGGCATGCGCAGATCAGCTCGCATTACCGTTCCAGAAGCTGTTCCAGCTATCACTGAACAGTGGGATAAATCCAAACTTATGGAAGAAATCACTGATTGTCCCAGTAGGCGGCAGGTATCCTAGTGGTTAGAACTTTGGGCGGTTGCTGAATCGAATCCCCGAGCTGCCCCTGAGCAATGCGCCGAAGACGTGGATGTCGATTATGGCAGCCCCCCATACCTCTCTGATTCAGAGGAGTTGTGTTAAATGCGGGAGACACATTTCAGTTGAAGGCATTCAGTTGTACAACTGACTAGGTATCCCCCTTTCCCTTTAAAAACAACAGGCCAAAAGAAAATAATAATTTAACCCATTTAGCTCTGACATCTGTAGCTATGAAATATTTTGAAAAAATTATTCAAAAACAAATTCTCTCTGGTTGTCACGTCCTGACCAGTATAGGGGTCTATTTGTTATTGTAGCTTGGTCAGGATGTGGCAGAGGGTATTTGTTTTCATGGTTTTGTGTATATGTTTAGATAAGAGGGATATTTTGTGTAGAGTGTTTTTGGGGCTTATTGGTGTGTGTGTATTATAGAGGGGTTATTTGATTTATGTGTTCCGGGGTGTTGGGTATGTTCTTGTGTTTTGTATTTCTAGGGGCTGTTCTAGTTGATGTAATTCTTTGTTGGCCTGGTGTGGCTCTCAATCAGGAACAGCTGTACATCGTTGTTCCTGATTGAGAGTCATATTTAGGGAGCTTGTTTTCACCTGTCGTATTGTGGGTAGTTGTTTTTGCACTGCTTGTAGTTATAGCCTGCAAAACTGTTTCCTGTCGTGGTTTCTCTATTTTCTTGTTTTTCCGTGTTCACGTGTTTAATAAAATATGATGATGAGCACGCAACCCGCTGTGCCTTGGTCTAATCTATACGACAGCCGTGACACTGGTCTCATTCCAATTACACTCAAACCAATTCACTAGCTGTGCCTCCAGGGGTGTTGATGATGCGTTACTGGTCATACTGAACAATATCTACGAACGTTTAAAAAAGGCAAATAGCCTAGTGAAAATTGTATTCATTGACTTCAGTAGTGCTTTAACACCATCCAACCCCACCTACCAGTGGATAAGCTGGTGAATTTGGGTATCAACTCTCTGCTGATTACATGGATTAATAGTTTCCTTGTGAACCGTACTCAACAAGTGAAGTTTAACTTCATCTCTACATCAAGAACGGTGTATACGGGAGCCCCTCAAGGTTGCATACTTTCACCGATACTGTACACACTGTACACAAACAATTGTCAAGCCTTTGATGCAGATGATACCGCTGTTGTGAGTTTCCTCCACCCAGACCAAGCCTCTCTTAAAGGTTTTTACAGAGAAACGGCAAAATTCGTCCAGTGGTTTGCAGATAACCCTCCTGAAATAAACGTAAAGAAAACAAAAGAGATGGAAATTGATTTCAGAAGGAACAAAACTCCACTACCCCCTACGAAGATCAATGGGGAATCAGTCGATAGAGTGACCACATATAAGTACCAGGGAATCAAAATAGACAAACTGAATTTCATTCACTGTGCCTTTGCAAAGATAAAGAAATTGCAACAGAGAATGTTTTTTTTTCAGCAAACTGAACCATTTTAATGTCAACCGCAATATCTTACAAATGTTCTATAAATCTGTCCTGTGTGCTGTCTTTTGGTATGATATGCGTGTTTGGAAACATGAACAAATCAAGCTTCAGCGCTTGATTAAGATGACGGGAAGGATAATTGGTAATTGGTATAGATCTAGAATTAGCCACCAACATGTACACAAAACTCATCCTCCTAAAACTTGAAAGCATTTTACAGGACAGTACTCATGCCCTTCACTCTAAATTCAGTCACAGCAGCGGCCATTCAAGGGAGAAAGAGACTTCTTCAAAAATAAAATTAAAACAGGGGACTCTTTTATATGGAGACTCTTTTATTCCAACAGCCACTAGGCTGTATAATAGATAGCCTGTTGGTCCCTCGAGTATACAGCATATTGCACTTTCACTTTAAATGTGTAGCTATAGCACTTTGAATTAATTATATTGTGTAGTTTCTGTGTTTTCATGTTTTATGGTCTGGCTTTTTAACCTCTACGGGCCACGGGGGCAGTATTGAGAATTTTGAAAGAAATATGTGCCCATTTTTAACTGCCTCCTACACCAACTCAGAAGCTAGGATATGCATATTATTAACACATTCGGATAGAAAACACTCTGAATTTTCTAAAACAGTTTGAATGGTGTCTGTAAGTATAACAAAACTCATATTGCAGGCAAAAACCTGTGAAAAATAGATTAAAAAAAATGAGAATTTTGTGACTGTACTATTTAGTGTCATTGTTTTAAAGATACCACAGTGAGAAAGGATTCAGTTCGCAACTCCTACTGCTTCCACTAGATGTCAACGATCTTTAGAAAGTTGTTGGAAGCATCTGTCATGAATACAGACCGAATTAGAAAGCTTACAAGTTGACACGTCATCACTTCATTTTTTGCGCCTGCGCATGAATCTGAGAAGAGTGCCTTTGTCATTATCGTTTATTCTAGACACTTGATAGGTTGTGTGAAAATATTACTGATGTTTACTGATGTTTCACGTTAAAAATGGAACAAAAGATTAGTGCTAAACAACGTTTGACATGTTTAAACAAACGTAAATAGATTATTTACTAGGTTTTCTTTAGCTTTTCGACGTGACTTTACACTGCCCACCTCATTTTGTGGGAGCCTACTGAACGCTAACTATTTGGACATAAATTATGAACTTTGTCAAAAGAAACCACATTTGTTCTGGACCTGGGATCTCTGGCAGCGCCTTCTGATGGAGATAATCAAAGGTAAGGGGACATTTAGAATGTTATTATCGATATTAGATGATGCTAATGCTAACGGTATAGCTTAGCTTAGCTTAGCATATAGCTTATTGTTGTTAGCATAGTACCCAGTTTATGCAAAATGTGATTTCCCAGTAAAGTTATTTTGAGATCTGGCCATTCGGTAGCAATTACGAGATGATAATATATTATTCTTTGAATGACAATATTATAATTTACCAATGTTTTCGAATAGTAATTCCGTGATTTGTAATGCTGGATTCACTGGGTGCATTCGAGCCGAAAAAAATTCTGAATTTCACCGCGACTGTAAATGCTGTTTTTGGATATAAATATGAACTTGATGGAACTAAAAATGCATGTATTGTATAACATAATGTCCTATGAGTGTCATCTGATGCAGATTGTCAAAGGTAAGTGCATAATTCTAGCTAGTTTTCTGTCTGTTGATGCCCTTCTTTGAATTGGCTAAACATTACACGCAGCTATTGTCAATGTACTCTCCTCACATAACCTAACTTTATGCATTCTCCGTAATGCCTCTGAAAATCGGACAGCGTGGTTAG
This sequence comes from Salmo trutta, assembly GCF_901001165.1. NCBI lineage: Eukaryota > Metazoa > Chordata > Actinopteri > Salmoniformes > Salmonidae > Salmo > Salmo trutta. The sequence continues at coordinate 33,968,974 of NC_042962.1, read as the reverse complement.
ATTTAGGAGATATATCTTTCAAATGGAGGAAAATAGTTGATTATTTGATTTTTTGAAATGATTACTCTTGCAGTTTTGAATTCCCCGCCATGGTCACATGACAATGAATCCCAATACCGGGATAAGATCGGGATAAGATCCTCAACAGGTTTTAAGCACATGACCAAATGAAAATCCCCTGGTGGGAAAATAAAGTTGATCTGTGTCTGAAGCTAACATCGGAATCCCACTAGATGAAAACAAACAAACAATTCTCAATATTTTTCAAATTGAGTCTTTTTTTTATGGTTTTGACAAATTAACTTGTTATGGATAGGGGGCAGTATTTTCACGGCAGGATAAAAAACGTACCCAATTTAATCTGATTATTACTCCTGCCCAGAAACTAGAATATGCATATAATTATTAGCTTTGGATAGAAAACACTCCAAAGGTTCTAAAACTGTTTGAATGGTGTCTGTGAGTATAACAGAACTCATTTGGCAGGCCAAAACCTGAGAAGATTCCAAACAGGAAGCGCCCTCTCTGACTATTTCTTGGCCTTCTTGATCATCTCTATCCAAAACAGGGGATCTCTGCTGTAACGTGACATTTTCTAACGCTCCCATAGGCTCTCAGAAGGCGCCAGAACGTTGAATGATGACTTTGCAGGCCATGGCTGAAAAACATTAGCGCATTTGGTAAGTGGTCGATCTGAGAACAATGAGACTGGCACGCGGGTGCACGAGACGACTCCATGTTTTTATTTTCAGTCTTTGAACGAAAACAGGGTTTCCCGGTCGGAATATTATCGCTTTTTTACGAGAAAAATCGCATAAAAATTGATTTTAAACAGCGTTTGACATGCTTCGAAGTACGGTAATGGAATATTTAGAATTTTTTATCACGAAACGCGTCGGGCATCTTTACCCTTCGGATAGTGTCTTGAACGCACAACAAAACGCCGCTATTTGGATATAACTATGGATTATTTGGAACCAAACCAACATTTGTTATTGAAGTAGAAGTCCTGGGAGTGCATTCTGACGAAGAACAGCAAAGGTAATCTAATTTTTCTAATAGTAAATCTGAGTTTGGTGAGTACCAAACTTGGTGGGTGTCAAAATAGCTAGCCATGATGGCCGGGCTGTCTACTCAGAATATTGCAAAATGTGCTTTCACCGAGAAGCTATTTTAAAATCGGACACCGCGATTGCATAAAGGAGTTCTGTGTCTATAATTCTTAAAATAATTGTTATGTTTTTTGTGAACGTTTATCGTTAGTAATTTAGTAAATTAACAGGAAGTTTTCGGTGGGTATGCTAGTTCTGAACGTCACATGCTAATGTAAAAAGCTAATTTTTGATATAAATATGAACTTGATTGAACAAAACATGCATGTATTGTATAACATAATGTCCTAGGAGTGTCATCTGATGAAGATCATCAAAGGTTAGTGCTGCATTTAGCTTTGATTTTGGTTTTTGTGACATTATATGCTAGCTTGAAAAATGGGTGTGTGATAATTTCTGGCTGGGTACTCTGCTGACATAATCTAATGTTTTGCTTTCGTTGTAAAGCCTTTTTGAAATCGGACAATGTGGTTAGATAAAGGAGAGTCTTGTCTTTAAAATGGTGTAAAATAGTCATATGTTTTCGGATTTTCGAGGAATTTGTATTTCGCGCCACGCTCTATCATTGGATATTGGCGAGGCGTTCCGCTAGCGGCACATCTAGATGTAAGAGGTTAGTGACAATGTCTCACCCCAAGCTCAAGAATGGCCTTTTTCTCACTGATTTTACGTTATTTGAAAACAAAATCATCTCCAAAATATTGTTATTTTTTAAAGTGATTATTAATTATATAAAAGCCCCTTGGATATTCTCACAGATATATTATTAATCCTGTTATTAGCAGGACAATATATATTGGTCGTGGTGCACAATGGGATGGCCTTGCAGTTCTCCAGCTGTTTCCACTATTATGTATCACATCCGACCGTGATTGGGAGTCCCATAGGGCGGCGCACAATTGGCCCAGTGTTTCTCTCCCTCTAAAAACAGAAATAAATATTTTGACCTTTACAAATATTATTTTGGCCTTAATTCAGATTACAATTGCTCACTTGTTTTTTTAAAAACAAAATAACCTCCAAAATATCGTTATATATTATCAATGTGATTGAACAGTCATATAGCGGCACCGACATAAAGCTACGTGACTCACTCATTCATGGCCTTGGATCAAAATAAATAAGTACAAACATTCTTTCTGATAGTCTTTATTAAATAAATGTTTTGGTTATCCTGACCTGGACACCATGTAGAGTATTATAATAGCCCATTATGGCTTTAGCAGGACAATATACTTTTACCCACACCTCTGTATTTTTAATACTTTGTGGATGGGGCCTCCCCAGTGGCACAGCTGTCTAAGTCACCGCATCGCAATGCAAAATGTGTTGCTACAGATACCCATGCCGGCCACCACCGGCATGTTGGTTTTATTTTAGAATCCTCCAATTCTCTTTGTAATTATTGGCGGAGAGTCACATCATATTTGTATATATACTGTAGACCTACCGTAGGCGACATGAGTCTCACTAGTGTTGAGTAATGTGCTGTTAAAAGTGGTGTAGGTCTTATTTATTGAAAGAGCATATTGAAGTTAGAAGTAATAAGATTTGAAGCAATAGCCTATTTTAGCACCGTTTGACCCTGCTCTGAGACTGGTCTTGACAAATCAATGTGATTTTTATTTTCACTGAATCTCCGTTTGGGTATTGGTTAGCCTACAATTAGGGTGTGAAAATGTTAGGATTATTTTGCTCTTCACTCGCAGTCCCTTAGTAGCCTACTCCCGACCGGAGTGTCCTGAGGGTTTTTGTTTTTCATTTTTTTTGGAATAGAAACACCATAATATTAAGCAAATTAATTAAGCAAAATGTCTTAAAATCAATCCCATATACTATGTTCTTACAAAAAAGGTTTTAAATTCTCTAGCACAGCCAATATTAAAAACAGTAAATGCTTCTCAAAGATACCCTCTGGTGGTCAAACTAGCACTAACAAGCATTAATGGCAACAATGTCTTAACAAGTTATTTTTTTTATAACGTGCCATAGAATTCTGCGGCAGCCCACAAGCTGTGCTGCAGTACGACAACTTTTAAAGGAAAAACCACTGTAGCGTTTTGTAAATAAACTTCAAATGTAATTTATATTTAGCAACATCTCCTCCCTGGGTTTGCTATGTATCAATGGGCTGGAATGGGAAAGAAGTTGAAAAAAAGAAAATTCACAACAAATTGGATGCACGCTTGTTGCTAGGAAACAAAAAAAACATTATTTGACCGCTGCTGTCACAGAATGTATGGTTAATGTCATGTTCTTGTATGTAGGTTGGGAAGTCAGGCGCAGGAGAAACCAAGTTGGTTAACATGGAGTATTTGATAACAAAACCAACTCCAAAACCAATTTACAAAATAAATGGGTAAAATTACCCGTCGCACCCCGATACACAAACCCACGTAACATAACATAAAAACAATCACCGACAAGGACATGAGGAGAAACAGAGGGTTAAATACACAACATGATTAATTGGATTAGAAACAAGACAAAACCAATGGAAAATGAAAAACTGATCGATGATGGCTAGAAGACCGGTGACGTCGATCGCCGAGCACCACCCGAGCAAGGAGGGGCACTGACTTCGGCAGAAGTCGTGACAGTTAAATTCAAATACCAGCTCTTATGGTGCATTACTTTTTATCAGACACCTATCTCTAGTCATAAAAAGTGCTCTATAAAGGGAATAGGGTGCCATTTGGGACACAGCCTTCTAGCTCAAGACCACCATAACATCAGATGTAGAAGTATCTCTGCCCGGTTTTGGTGATGTGATTGTGCTTCACTGCCTTGATCCAAAGTATGGATAAAAACATCCACAGGGTGAATGAATCATTTAAGTAAATCATATTAACTACGGCTTTACTCACATTTGGTGTTCATTTAAAAACCCATTAACAGTTGTAATGTAATTTCTATGAAACTGCTGGGCTGAAACATTTGTCTGGACTGTACATTATTTGTTGTGTGGTTTGCCGGTGTGCAAGTTTAAATGATATAAAACTAAGCAAACAAGTTACTAATTGGATTTATTGTTTCCCTCTCAGAGAGAGAGAGAGAGAGAGAGAGAGAGAGAGAGAAAGAAAAGCAAATTATATCCCGGTGCCAGATGACCAGCAGCAGTGTTTTTTCGTAGCACATAGTTCAGCATTTGGGGAGAATGCATTATAAATTGCCGTAAGAGGGAATGAAAGAAGCTTGACGCCCTCTGAGTAAATCAGGTGTCAGGCAGGAGATAAGACACAGCTCTAAACTCTCCAAGGTTTGCAATTCATTACAATACTCTCCTCCCTCCTATTCACTCAGCCTGCTAATGAAATGTTTTTCATTCGTTTGGGGAATCATAGGAAATGAATAATAATCTTACTCAATCAAATGTTTTGTTGCTATTGTCAGTGGTGGTTGAGAACATACAATGAGGTAATCAGAGAGATAAGATACATTTATCAGCCAATATTGTCATGGACAATTGCTCAACAACGGTGGTGATAAGAAGCCATACACCACCACATTGACTCACACCGTGTGGATATATTTAAGGTCTGTGAGAATAATTATGATTGAATCAAATTACTGTCTGTATGTCGCAGCCTTTTTTCAGTTTGAGCACCTGCCCCGCTGAAAGGTCTGTGCACGGCCCTGTGTGCAAGTGTTTATAAGGTGCAATCTGACACATACACTTGCAGGCCAACTGTATGTGCGGTGTAAAGCTATTGTATGAGTCACCATTACTTTTACACTATAGGATTTTACAGTAGGCCTATCCTGAAGTTTGCAGCTGAGTTGAGGAGGCCAGTTGTGTAAGTGAGAAAATATAAAATGCATGTGATTTTCCTGGAGAAATTATGTGGGAGATGTCAGGCTAGATTTTCTCAAAGATGGTGTAGCTTTCCCTAGAAATGAGCAGAGCAGAGGCGTTGCTCGTCTGTGACCTGGCCTCCATAATATCATCAATTCAGCTTAACTGCGGCACACTGCTGAAGGAACACTCGATGACTCTATCCACAGAAAATAAAATAACTGCTCCAAAAGAAATAAACGTTTTTCTTTGACCAGAAAAAAAGATACATTTAAAATAAACCTCTACCAAGATGAAGGCTTGCCGAAACTTCAGACACTACATAAATCTCCCCCCCAAAACAGGAGTGGGAGGAGAGGGATAAAATTGTGGATTTGAGGGATATGAGAGGTGAGTTGTGTTTGATGTGACTCTTCAATTGTGTGACAGCTGACTACATCAGATATGGGTGTCCCTCACATGAACCTTAGAATTCCACTATGCTCCCAAAGAGGACAGACAAATGAAAACTCCTAATAACAACTTTAACAATGGAATTCACACCTGCACAGTAAGTTAATGGGGACAATGAACCCATTACTAATATTCTCTCCTGTCAATATGTTGTCATAAATGGCTAAAATGTTTACATTACAGTAGCTAAGACAACGAGCTGTTTCTACTTTCAAAACAAATAGCTATATTCTATGAAATTCTGCAACATGACAGTAGCATAAAACAAGACTAAGATATGTTGCTATATTCAAAACAAAAAGCTATATTGCCAGAATGTTTTTGATATCATTAATTACATATGCTAAGAACATATGATGTGCAGAGGGCAAATTATGTTGGATGCTCTGGTGAAGGAGCCAGTGGTGGTGGCAGCTGGTTCAGTTGCCGTGACAGCCAGACTCTACTTCCTGTCTTCCTGTTCCTGCGATTTAAGCTGTGCCAGCTCCAGCCGAGAGGCAGCCAAGAGGCCTGAGGTCATCACTCAGTGTGTCATTCTGGGACCCTACATAGTGCACTACTATAGGGCTCTGGTCAAAAGTACAGTAGTGCACTATTTGCGAATAGGGTGCCATTTGGGATGTAACCTCTCTCTGTGATATCATGCTGCTTCGGGACAGGATAATATCTATCTCTCTTTGAATCAATTTTTTAACATATGGCTGTAGAAAATATGGATAAATGTATATACAAAATGGTTAACTGACAGAATAGACTGATATCATGTGGTGTCAATTGCCACAAAACTCCTCGTCGTCCAATAAGGATATTGGAATACAGGACCACGCACAGGGACATGTAATCTGCACAGGTAGAGCCCTATCTGTACACGTGCCTATTGGGATATTTTTGCTGGAGTATACTGTTGAATTATACTGTTAATAATGTTACAGTAGCCTGTAATGGTGATTTAGCAATTAGCACAAAAACACGGGAAATTGGTGGTAACTTAAACCTCTTGAGGCTACAATCCCGCTAATGGGATTGGTTGGACAACAACCAGTGAGATAGCACGGCGCGATATTCAAAAGAAAATAAATCTCAAAATTAAAATTCAAGTATTATACGGCATTGTAAAGATACTCAACTCGTTAATCCAATCACATTGTCTTATTTAAAAAAGGCTTTAAGGTGAAAGAAAAACATTAGATTATTTTAGCATAGCACCTCAGCAAAGAAAAAAAATGCAATTTTCCAAGCACGATAGCCATCACAAAACCAGATATACAGCTAAAATGAAGCAGTAACCTTGGACAATCTTCATCAGATGACACTCCTAGGACATCATCTTAGACAATACATGCATTTTTTGTTCGATCAAGTTAATATTTATATCCAAAAACCCAATTTTTACATTGGCACGTGGCGTTCAGAAAATGTTTTCCCCCCTTAACTTCCGGTGAATAGGCACATTTAACTTATGGAAGAACTCATAAACGTTGAACATTTTTATAACAATTATTTAAAACCTGTTGGGGCTAGGGGGCAGTATTTGCACGGCCGGATAAAAAACGTACACGATTTAATCAGGTTACTACTCCTGCCCAGTAACTAGAATATGCATATAATTAGTAGATTTGGATAGAAAACACTCTAACGTTTCTAAAACTTTTTGAATGGTGTCTGTGAGTATAGCATAACTCATATGGCAGGCCAAAACCTGAGAAGATTCCATGCAGGAAGTGGAAATCTGATTTGTGGAATCACCTTCAACACTTTGCCTATGAAACACACAGTAAGTTAGGATTCATTTAGCACTTCCTAAGGCTTCCACTAGATGTCAACAGTCTTTACAAAGTGGTTTGAGTCTTCTCCGGTAGAAACTGACCGAAAGAGAGGCTTGGAAAGTTGGTCATAGGGGGAGGGCCATTACTACTATGACGCGGGCGCCCATGGGTACCCCTTCATTCCGAAACGTTTAGTAAGACAATGCAATCGTCCGCCTTGAATATCATTGAAGCTCTGGTTGAAGAAGGCCCTAAAGATTTATGTTATACAACGTTTGACATGTTTGAACAAACGTAAATATATTTTTTTGCACATTCGTGATGACAAGTCCCGCACGCTTCAGTACATTATGAGTAGCCTTCGGAACGCGCTAACAAGGAGCTATTGGGACATAAATTATAAACTTTTTCGAACAAAACTACATTTGTTGTGGACCTGGGATTCCTGGAAGTGCCTTCTGATGAAGATAATCAAAGGTAAGGGAATATTTACAATAGTATATTTGATTTTAGATGGTTCCAAGATGGCGCTAACCTGTATCGCCTAGCCTATTTTTCTGAGCATAGCACCTCGTTTATTGCAATGTGTGATTTCCCAGTAAAGTTATTTTTAAATCTGGCAATGCGGTTGCATTCACGAGATGTTATTCTATAATTCTTTGAATGACAATATTACATTTTAATAATGTTTTCGAATAGTAACTTTGTAAATTGTAGCGCTGATTCACCGGAAGCATTTGAGGGAAAATATTTTCTGAACGTCATGCGCCGATGTAAAATGCTGTTTTTATAGATAAATATGAACTTTATCGAACAAAAAATGCATGTATTGTGTAACATGATGTCCTAGGAGTGTCATCTGAGTAAGATTGTCAAAGGTTAGTGCTGCATTTAGCTGTGTTTTGGGTATTTGTGATGCATGCTAGTTGCTTTGAAAATGGCAGTGTGATTTTTTTTGGCAGGGTACTCTCCTAACATAATCTAATGTTTTGCTTTTGCTGTAAAGCCTTTTTGAAATCGGACAATGTGGTTCGATTCAGGAGAGGTGTATCTATAAAATGGTGTAAAATAGTCATATGTTTGAGAAATTGAAGTTATAGCATTTATGAGGTATTTGTATTTCGCGCGACGCGATTCCACTGGCTGTTGACTAGGGTGGGACGCCAGGTTCCCAGACAGGTTAAAGAATTAGAGATAATCTACTCCTTTATGCAACCACTTTGTCAGATTTCAAAATAACGTTACGGAAATAGCACATTGTTCAATATTCTGAGTACAGAACTTAGCCTTCAATGCTAAGCTATACAGTTAGCCAACAACCACGGCGTCGACAAATCTCTAACAATATGTTCAAAATATTTACTTACCTTTGCTGATCTTCGACGGAATGCACTCGGATGGGCACCCACTTCCACAAGAAATGTTCATTTGTTCTGCAAAGTCCATTTATGTCCAAATACGTCCGTTTTGTTGACCCATCCACAACACTTTACAATGCCATGTGGCGTGGACGCAAATCCATAGACAAAATGTTCAAAGTTCCATTACCGTTTGTAGAAACACGTGAAACGATGTTTACAATCAATCCTTTAGGGTATTTTGTAACGTAAAATTGCGATAATTTTACAACCGGGCAATAGCTATTCGTCCAGGAGGAAAAATAAAAAGACAATGACGTCACGTGTATGCGCATCATAAGACACCTCTCCTCAGACTGGCCAATGATTGACTGAGCCAAATTGATCTGCCCGGTAACAGATGATGGTTGAAATTTGTTCATAAAGATTGTTGACAGCCAATGGAAGAGTTAGGAGGTGTAACGTAAATACTATGTCACTGTAGTTTTCCAAGGGATTCTAAACAAAAACTCAATTTCTAAATTCTCCCACTTCCGGATTCAATTTTTCTCCGTTTTTTTGCCTGCCATATGAGTTCTGTTATACTCACAGACACCATTCAAACAGTTTTAGAAACTTCAGAGTGTTTTCTATTCAAATCTACTAATAATATGCATATTCAATTTTCTGGGCCAGAGTAGTAACCTGTTTAAATTGGGTACGTTTTTCATCTGGCCGTGAAAATACTGCCCCCTAGCCCCTAGAGGTTAACTAGGGAGGATGGGCTCGTGGTAATGGCCAGAGTGGTATTAGTGGAATGGTATTAAATGCATCAAACATATGGTTTCCATGTGTTCGATGCCATTCCATTCGCTCTGTTACAGACATTTATTATGAGCTGTCCTCCCCTCAGCAGCCTCCTGTGCACTAATCCCCAAATTCCTCAAAATCAACTAAACTAGTTTCAGTTTTGCAAAAGCAAGTCTTGGCTTAAGTTCAGCAGCAATGTCTCTCTCCACCAATGAAAGTAATAGATAAGTTCTCAGTTAGTCTGTATAATAATCCTTTCTTTAAATGACATCCATTCCCTCCCTTATTTTTCTATTAGCAGGGTGTTAGGTTTAGTGCTAACTGACTGACTACATGGCTTATATAAACATACACTGAGTATACAAAACATTAGGCACACCTTCCTAATATTGAGTTGCACCCCCTTTTTCCCTCAGAACAGCCTCAAGTCATTGGGGCATGGACTCTACAAGGCTTTGAAAGCGTTCCACAGGATTGCTGGCCCATGTTGACTCCAATGCTTCCCACAGTTGTGTCAAGTTGGCTGGATGTCCTTAGGGTGCTGGACCATTCTTGATACACACAGAAAGCTGTTGAGCATGAAAAACCCAGCAGTGTCGCAGTTCTTGCCACATTCAAACCCATGTGCCTGGCACCTACTACCATACCCCGTTCAAAGGCACTTAAATATTTAGTCTTGCCCATTCACCCTCTGAATGGCACACATACACAATCCTTGTCTCAATTGTCTTAAGGCTTAAAAATCCTTCTTTAGCCTGTCTTCTCCCCTTCATCTACACTGCAGTTAGCCTAGTGGTTAGAGCATTGGGCCAGCAACCGAAAGGTTGCTAGATCAAGTCCTGAGCTGACAAGATTGAAATAGATTTAACAAGTGACATCAACATGGGATCATAGCTTCACCTGTCTATCTATGTCATGGATTATACACTCAGTGTATGCGTTATTGTATGCTGGGCCATTGCCAAATTATTTCATAAAATAACATTTGCTGTATCTTGACAAGACCAGTCAGAGTTTGCAGTTTACTGTCTCAATGTGCTTCATTGCAACAAGCCCCTGCATCTGCCACCTTTCATTACCCTTCATATTCCTTACTGATATCCCCAACATTTTAGCTAGTTGCTTTCAAAACTCAAACACAGAGCTTCTTTCCCATTGACATTCAGCACCATTGCGGCATATAACTCCTACCAAGAATGTTAAGCAGATATGACATGCAGCTTTGATTGTAAATAATTTGGCTCTGGTTCTGAGGTCAGCCAAGCAAGCAGCATCCACTTTCTCTTCATATCAAGGCCTTCTGTTCCTCCAGCTGCTGGCCGGTGCTCAGAATGGGCTCTGTACGGCTCGGTACAAGACAGGTGTCACCGTGGCTGTCTGAAACCTCTATACCTGATGAGATTATCCTCCGTTCTGTAATTTAACCTAAAACATGGCTGGGACGCCTTCCAGCTCCACATACTTCCAGGAATACTCTTCTCCTTTTCTCCTTTTGACCGAAATCCTATGACATGAGTGATTATATGGACGTGATGGGTTGACCTGAGAGATGTATCACTATTTGAAAAGTGAGCTAGTAACTGGAACACCACAGTGGTAAATCAATGCATTAAATTGGGGCAGGTCAAATTTTTTGCTGAAATGGTTCTGTTGGTGGATAGATCATGTGCCACCAATGTAGACATACAGCAGATTTGAAAACAAAGATGGCACCAAAACAAATACATACTCTTCAATGCCGCTCCCAATGTAAAATGTATTTGTTTCCAATGCAATGTCACATTCAGAAAAATTGACACTAAATTCCCAAACTTTGCTAGCTACTCTAACTAATTAATTAGCCTGTAAATCTTTGACCAGTCTAAAAAATGATCCTTAATCATTAGATATCATTTAGTGCTTTGTATAGCTTGACATGTAGAACAAAAATGTTCCCAGTTTACAGGCAAAACATTGCACGTAGAGATCGATAACAACGCACATAGTAATACCGCAGTACCTCAGTCACATCCTTCCCCCCAACCTTGAAGACAAACAAGGCCATTAATTGTGTTGTTAATTAAAAAACTAGGTTCTAGGTTATATGATTAATTACTTCATATGTTGCAGTTGCCCAGTAACATTGATGACTCCCTGCACATATGTCATGTGCTAGAATGGTACCATTCATCACCAATGTAAGGTCAAGCTCAAAACACGCTCTGAAGCTAACACTGTGTCCTTAATTACAACTAGCTCATCAACATTATCTACCATCTCTCTCTCTCTCTCGTTTGATTTAGGTAAATACATGTTTGTATACATAACTGTGGGTGTCCTTTTATGTTCCAATTAGCAGGTAAGTCAATGTTTGAACACAGGAGATGTCTGAGTAGCTATGGGTTTGTTCTCCACAATTATTAGTTTTCTATGAGTTACTTATCAGAGATGTTTCCTCAGGGATAAGAAAATGTTGATATTATACAGTAGAAGACACCAACGCTGTTGAATTAATTGTTGTGGCTATTTGTATTGACATATTTCCCTTACTATATTCCTGCACTATAAGGTCATACCAAGGTTGAAGCACTGTCTGAAGTACTTGTCATTCATAATGAACAAAGCAAATTACATGTTCCGCAAGTATATAGGCAGAACATCAATGTGCAAACCTTTGGCTGCTGAGAAAATGCCACTGAGCAAATGATCTGTCCCCTGACACCTTTGGTTAATGATCAACTAACTTCCACAGAGGCAATGTATTGTGACTCACCAGCCAAGCATGACAATAACCTTTAACATTATTATTTACACACATAATATGCCATGAGACAGATTGTCTATAGGCTCCCTCGCAGCCATAACTTATGTGAAGCTGATAGGATAGCATCCTCATTTTTTTCCCACCTAAGGTATGTGACTTTGAAGTATTATATGCAGGTCAGGATAGTCTTTAGTTGGAGGACTTTATTTTTCAAGGTGAGCTATTGTGATATGTGGGGGTGGATGTCTTAGCGAACTGATGGGGTAAAAAAGGGGAGATTAAAATAAAGTGCATTGTACATAGCTTGTCAGAGCAACATCAATTGATGCAACACAGAGTAGAGATTTGAATAACAGCTTATGTTTTGACTGCAGGATAATCGTTATGACAGCCATTTCAGTTTCCAGTGGTATTGTGAGGGGAATTAAATGAAGAAGAGGAAATTCAAATTGACAGCCCATACCAGGAATCAAGGCCAATGAAACCAATGATTTGTTGTGTTGTGATCCAAGGAAATGAAGGCTGGGATATCGACAGCCCAGTGTGGTTTCTGTTGTCCTTTTGTGCTGTCGCCAGTGACAGACTACCGTGGCATCAACATCACAATTTGGAGAAACATTAAAATGCTACTGTAGAATACAGGCATTGAATTGACATGAAACAAGTTAGATAAGAAATTTCAATTCAATACAAAGCAATATCACGATCAGTCACAAAGCCTCCACTACATGAGGTGATAAAAAATAAGTAAAAGTAGCCTCGTTACTGAAATGCCTGACCCATTAACAGCAGTGATGAAAGCTGAACCAGTACGTAAGTGCAAAAAGTGCCTAATGTAATATTTTTTGATTGAGCTTCATTGTTTGACAATGCAAACATCTCTCTATCACTCATAGTGAACAGACTGAGAAAAAAAGAGAGAAAAAATAATCGCTTGTTATTCCTAGAGACAGAAAGCTACTTTTAGATGGCTGAGCAGCCATGCAGGCATCGTTCCCCGTGGGTGGCCCTCAACCATCACAGAAAATCACTGTGTCTGCTTCCCAAATGGCACCCTATTCCAAATGTAGTGCACTACTTTTGTCCATAGCTTGAGCACTACATAGGGAATATTGTGCAATTTGGGACTTAGCCTGAGTCCCTTCAGTCAGTTCAGCACAACGCTCACCATAACACTGGCTGGCTGCTGAAGATTCACTTTAATTAATCCCTGCCCATCCAGCAACATTGTAAAGAGAAAAAGTCCTCAGAGCTTTATTTTGTGTACAATTAAAGATGCCCTTCTCTCGGACACCCTGCTCAATCAATGCAGCTGGAGGACAAGCTGGGCGTGCGTCCCAGACGGCATCCTCTTCCCTAAATAGTTCACTACTTTTGACCAGGGCCCATAGGGCTGGTCAAAAGTTTTGGGACAACGCGATTGAGTTGATACGATACATGGGACTACTGTAGCCACTGCTGGGTCTGCCGCTGCTGCTGGTAAGAGCTTCCTCGTCTGGCACAAGTTGGAATTGTTTGTCTGACCTTCAGCTGTCTTTTGGAAGCCCTTTCAGCCCATTCTGTGCACCCTGGCAATCTGACACATGTAGCTTGATACTATGTCTCATTTATGATTTGGTTTGTGTCGGTTTCTGTCCGTGTTTTATTCGACTTCCCCCCCATCTCACTTTCCCACATCAATGATTGCTCTCTGTAGTGTAAACCCACTGCGAGACAACATGGTGCATGTTGGGAAACAGTGTCTCCCGCCACTGTCAATCACAGCTCCTATATCCTATCACTAAGGAATGGAAATGTTCCAGAGCAGGTAGACAGGCAGTTTAGGAGACTGATATCAAAGCAGCATGTTAACAAACATCATTCAATTGTAATGATATTTCTAGTGTAATAATCCCTGTTCACCTCTGACCTTTCTCCAGAGCGGATAAACAAATCGTCATGTAATGGTTGTTTCTTGAAGGAAAGGTGAAAAGAGACTCTGCACACTGCATTCAATACTCCCATATGATTTACTAGTGACAACCATTCGACCACTCAGGTCTTCATCTGGGTCCGTATCCGCAAAGTCTCTCACAGTAGGAGTGCTGATCTAGGATCAGTTTTGTATTTTAGATCCTAATGAATATGATTATATGGACAGGTGGGGACATGATCCTAGATCAGCACTCTTACTTCAAGATGCTTTGTTGATAAGGGCCCAGATCTTCATCAGGGTTACGTCCCAGGTGGCACCCTATTTCCTACGTAGTGTACTGCTTTTGACCAGAGCCCTATGGGACCTAGTCAAAAGCAGTGCTCTATAAAGGGAATAGGGTGCCATTTGGGAGGTAGCCCAGGTCTTCATCAAATCTGTTTCTTGTAGGGGACACGATGATGAATGCCCCCCCCCCCCCCTTTTCCCAGATATAGTTACAGTAACCTAGCATGTTCATGTAAAGTAGGTGTTGCTGTCTAATGATTAGACCTGGATCTGGTTTATTTATCTACTCACACAGTAAGGACTGACAGTCTCCCTCTGGAGCGAGCAAAAAGTTGCAGATTGGTAAACACTGTGATATGTAGATCAATGTAGAGCTACATGTAACTAATGATGTAGTGAACAATCAAACCTCATTCAAGTGATTGGATGAGATACTAGGAACTAGGAACCCACTTTCCAGACAATCTGTCTGAGAGTGCTGTTACGTACAGTAGCTTGGCAGGTAGTCAGGAAACCATGTCTCTTAGCTTGTTATTCTGATATAGGCAATGGTCACCAATCGTTAGCCTTAGCTTTAAGACTTCAGGTTATTTAGACGGTATAGCAGTATTCAAACAGTAATGAGCTGCTTATAATTAAATCACCCCACCACATCCCACCATGCAACATCACTATTGAAGAACAGAGATCATTGAACGCCATGACCTGCCAGGAGACCTGGGTTGTGTCCCAAATGGCAGCCTATTCTCTTTTTATTGCACTATTTTTTAACAGAGCCCTAGAGGAATAGGGTGCCATTTGGGATGTAATCATTTAGAGTAGCAAATTAAGTTTTTTTTTCACCTGTTGTTCTTTTCGAATTTCTAGTGGCTGTTGCCTAGATACATGCAGAAAGTGGGTAGGCGGTCACAGAGGACAGCATTACGAGCACGGCAACAGTATGATCTGATCAATGACCACTTCTAACACTAAAGATGGTATTGTGCTGAGAAGCAATTAAACTCTCCTTCCAGACTCATATCAAACATCTCCAATCCAAAATCAAGTCTAGAATCGGCTTTCTATTTTGCAACAAAGCTTCCTTCACTCACACCGCCAAACTTACCCTAGTAAAACTGACTATCCTACCGATCCTCAACTTCGGCGATATCATCTACAAAATAGCTTCCAATACTCTACTCAGCAAATTGGATGCAGTCTATCGCAGTGCATCCGCTTTTATTCTGTCTGGGCTAGGGGGCAGTATTTTCACGGCCGGATGAAAAACCTACCCAATTTAAACAGGTTACTACTCTGGCCCAGAAACTAAAATATGCATATTATCAGTAGATTTGGATTGAAAACACTCTGAAGTGTCTAAAACTGTTTGAATGGTGTCTGTGAGTATAGCAGAACTCATATGGCAGGCAAAAACCTGAGAAAAATCCAAGCAGGAAGTGGAAAGTCTGAGAATTGTAGTTCTTCTTCTGATTCTCTATCGAAGCTATAGTGTCTGTGGGGTGACGTTGCACTTTCTAAGGCTTCCATTGGTTGTCTAAAGCCTTCAGAAAGTGGTTTGAGCAATTTCCTGTCACTGGGCAGATAAAAGGAGCTCAGTTACTGAGTGGTCTGCCTGGCAACAAAGGGATTGGATATGCGCGGTCATGCGAGCATGCCATTCCTTCTTTTTCTTCTTGAATGAATATGCTATTGTCTGGTTGGAATATTATCGGAATTTTACGTTTAAAATACCATAAAGATTGATTTTAAACAGTGTTTGACATGCTTCTAAGTACGGTAATGGAACATTTTGACTTTTCGTCTCTTGTTCCGTGCTCGCGCGTTATGTCTTTGGATAAGTGATCTGTACGCACAAAAAAAACGGAGGTATTTGTACATAAATATGGATTATTTCGAACAAAAACAACATTTCTTGTGGAAGTAGTAGTCCTGGGAGTGCATTCTGACGAAGATCAGCTTAGGTAAGAGAATATTTCTAATACTAATTCTGAGTTTAGGTTGCCCCGAACTTGGCGGGTGTCTGAATAGCTCACCGTGATGGCTGAGCTATGTACTCAGAATATTGAAAAATGTGCTTTCTCCATAAAGCTATTTTAAAATCTGACACAGCGGTTGCATCCAGGGGTAGTCTATCTATAATTCTTAAAATAATTGTTATATATTTTGTCAACGTTTATGATGAGTATATTTGTAAATTGATGTGCAAATTCACCGGCGGGTTTGGTGGGAATACATTTTCTGAACATCATGCGCCAAAGTAAAATGCTGTTTTTGGATATAAATATGAACTTTATCGAACAAAACATACATGTCTTGTGTAACATAATGTCTTAGGAGTGTCATCTGATGAAGATCGTCAAAGTTTAGTGCTTCATTTAGCTGTGTTTTGGGTTTTATTGACACATGTCCTTGCTTGGAAAATGGCTGTGTGATTATTTTTGTCTATGTACTCTCCTAACATAATCTAATGTTTTGCTTTCGCTGTAAAGCCTTTTTTTTACAGATAGTGTCCCACCTAGCCCATAGAATTTAAACCACCCACCACTGCGACCTGTATGCTCTAGTCGGCTGGCCCTCGCTACATATTCGTCGCCAGACCCACTGGCTCCAGGTCATCTATAAGTCTATGGTAGGTAAAGCTCCGCCTTATCTCAGCTCACTGGTCACGATAGCAACACCCACCCGTAGCACACGCTCCAGCAGGTATATCTCACTGGTCATCCCCCAAAGCCAACACCTCCTTAGGGCGTCTTTCCTTCCAGTTCTCTGCTGCCAGTGACTGGAACGAATTGCAAAAATTGCTAAAGCTGGAGATAAACTTTTCCCTCACTAACTTTAAACATCAGCTATCTGAGCAGCTAACCAATCGCTGCAGCTGTACATAGTCCATCTGTAAATAGCCCACCCAATCTACCTACTTCATCCCCATATTGTTTTTATTTACTTTGCTGCTCTTTTGCACACCAGTTTCACTACTTACACACCATCTGCTCATCATCATCTGCTCATCTATCACTCCAGTGTTAATCTACTAAATTGTAATTACTTTGCTACTATGGCCTATTTATTGCTATACCTCCTCATGCCATTTGCAAACACTGAATATAGACTTTCTTTTTTTATATTGTGTTGACTGTACACTTGTTTATTCCTTGTAACTCTGTTTTGTTGTTTCTGTCTACTGCTTTGCTTT
Source organism: Salmo trutta (assembly GCF_901001165.1). Lineage (NCBI taxonomy): Eukaryota > Metazoa > Chordata > Actinopteri > Salmoniformes > Salmonidae > Salmo > Salmo trutta. The sequence goes on along the minus strand of NC_042962.1, from coordinate 33,951,564 downwards.
ATCTTGGCCAGGTCGCAGTTGTAAATGAGAAGTTGTTCTCAACTAGCTTACCTGGTTAAATAAAGGTGGGGGAAAAAAATTAATGGGGGTCAATATGAGAATTGTATTAATTGAGTACCATTTCCCACCTTTCTAGTCTCTACCACCACAATGTCCCAACGTCCACAGAAGGTGGCGCCACTCCCCGGGCGGGCAGCGCTCGGCGGTCGTCGTCGCCGGCCTACTAGCTGCCACCGACCCATGTTTCATGTGTCTGTTGGTTATGTCTGTTTAGTACGCACCAGTTCCTTTTTTGTAATTAGTGGGAGGGTATTTAGTTTGTCCGTTTCTTGTTTGGGATTTGTGCGGGATTGTTTTGCGTTACGTCAAGGTATATGGGCTGGATGATTTTTCCTAGGTGTTTATGTTCACAACTATTTTGATAGGCCGTAGGGTTGCCGGGCTGCGCCCCGTCTATTTTTGAGTTTGGACCTGTTCTCCCTCTTGTTTGTGTTTTGCACCCTGCCTAGTTGCTGTATTCACTCTGGACTTTATTAAACATATATTCTACAGACCTTTCGTCTCCTGCGCCTGACTCACCCGTTTCCTGCTCCTTGAAATACGTGACACACAAAACATATATTTACCTGCAAACAGTGGTTTGGCTGCTCCTGGCTCATCCTCTGGTGAGGTCCCATCTTCATTAGATGTTTCAAAACTGCGTTCAAGACAAACTGATTATAACTCACTAGCAGCCACTGCCAAAGGCATAAGTTACCTCTAATCTATTGTGAAATAATGTATTAATTGCTTCATAGTTATTGCTGTAACTCGTACTAAAATTAGTTTGCTAATGAAAATCAATTACAATTAGCTATATTTGATTGAAATCTTTGGTATTACCTTATTTTAGAAGAGTTGACTCAGTTTGCTGTTATTACTGAGAAATATTTCAGATTTGGACACAAATTACATGGTTGTACGATACTGCTAAAACAAATATTACTATATCAACAAGCAAGCTTCTTTCTTTGGGGTATACTGCATTGCATCAAGAGGAAATGTTAGACTAAGCCATTTTCACCTTTACTTTGAGACAACTATGTTCTATTACCGTTTGAAGAGACTGTGGTTTACACACTGTCTAGATTTTTGCAAAATAAAAGCAAACTGGTTTCATGTATTTCATGTGCCATAGTTCTTCATTTCATATACACACGGTACAGTATGCAAATTTTATGCATAGTGATGGCCTCATAGAGTAACTTGCATGATATATAGATTTGGCCCTGCAGCATAGGCATCCATATCAGTACCCATTACTCCACCCATTGCATTTACGGACTGCACACGCTAAGTACAGTAATGGAAAACATAACACAATTTATATGGCATCAAAAGAAGATTGATTGCCCCATGGTTTGTATATGGTATGCAAGTATGTAGGTATGCAGGTATATGTGTATGTGTGCGCACACGCTATGCGTGCATTAGTACATGTTGTTATCTAATAAATTAAGGACATAAAAGTACAAGTCTTTGAAGGACCACCTTTGGTGCCTGATAATAATAAAGGAATTAGTTGTCCCCCTGTTTGCCTGCTCACTTGGGACTAATTGTGTGGCACATCAATGGCTTTAAAGTGTAGGAGATGAATTCTCCCAGCAGCCTTTCATTATTATAATTGTAAATGTCTCTCCGTCAAATAGGCAGAGGCAGACACCTCTGAATAAGCATTATGTCACTCTGGAGGAACTCACAGGACTTGATGTGAAAAATGCGCTATGACTATCCATCTCTCGTTTGAAGCGATGGTTTAGTCACATTAAAGCAGTGTCACTCACATCAGCTAAGCAAATATTCATATTCACTTGTGTCAATTAAACTGGAAAGAGCTAGCTAGTGTATGAATACGTAATAGTTATGCAAGGTAGGATAGTTTCCGTGGTGAATTCCCTATGAAAAGTGTTTGCTATTTCCACCATGTTATAACACTTAGGCCACCACCTGTAGTTAAATCAGTTTATCAAGATGCACCACACCCCCTTCTCTGCCAATATTATTATCCTCACTTTGGCGACAAAGGCATGCTGGGCTCTGAACACACAGAAAGAGAGAGAGAGAGAGAGATGGAGGCTGATGAGTTGGTAATATGGGTATATTGACTATGAAGAGTAACCGCTTTCCCCTGGATAGGATAGCAACCTAATTAATGGCAAGGATAATTAACGGAGTCCCATTTGATTGGACAGAAAGTGAGAGGCAGCAGCCCCATTATCCCCCTGATGAATGAAGTGTCCTTCCTTTCATCTCCAGCCTTAATGCCATCAAATACCACTCCTGATTGTTCAATTTACTGCAAGCTCGGGGAACCGACAGACTGTCTGACTGAATTGTTGTTGTGTCGGACCAAGGAAGTGTATTGCTTCTAAATATGAGCTGACTGCTCAATGAGGCTGCTGCCAGGGAAGTTAGATATCTAGCAATACAACACAGTATTATTATTTCAATATCATACAGTAGCTTGCAAAAGTATTCACCCCCTTGGGATTTTTCCTATTTTGTTGCCTTACAACTTTGAAATAACATGGATTTTTAGGAGGATCCAGGAGGATTTTTAGGAGGATCCCCCCCTTTGCAGCAATTACAGCTGCCCGTCTCTTGGGTTATGTCTCTATAAGCTTGGCACATCTAGCCACTGGATTTTTTTTGTCATTCTTAAAGGCAAAACTGCTCCAGCTCCTTCAAGTTGTATGGGTTCCGCTGGTGAACAGCAATCTTTAAGTCATACCACAGATTCTCAATTGGATTGAGGTCTGGGCTTTGACTAGGCCATTCCAAGACATTTAAATGTTTCCCCTTAAACCACTCGAGTGTTGCTTTAGCAGTATGCTTAGGGTCATTGTCCTGACAGAAGGTGAACCTCCATCCAAGTCTCAAATCTATGGAAGACTGAAACAGGTTTCTCTCAAGAATTTCCCTGTATATAGCGCCATTCATAATTCCTTCAATTCTGTCCAGTTTCCCAGTCCGTGCCGATGAAAAACAACCCCACAGCCTGATACTGCCACCACCATGCGGGGATGATGTTCTCGGGTGATGAGAGGTGTTGAGTTTACGCCAGACATAGTGTTTTCCTTGATGGCAAGAAAGAGACATTTTAGTCTCATCTGACCAGAGTACCTTGTTCCATATGTTTGGGGAGTCTACCACATGCCTTTTGGTGAACACCAAACATGTTTGCTTATCTTTTTGTTTTAAGCAATGGCTTTTTTTCTGGCCATTCTTCCATAACGCCCAGCTCGGTGGAGTGTACGGCCTAAAGTGGTCCTATGGACAGATACTCCAATTTCTACTGTGGAGCTTTGCAGCTCCTTCAGGGTTATCTTTGGTCTCTTTGTTGCCTCTCTGATTAATGCCCTCTTTGCCTGGTCTGTAAGTTTTGCTGGGTGGCCCTGTGTTGGCAGGGTTGTTGTGGTGCCATATTCTTTCCATTTTTTAATAATGGATTTAATGGTGCTCCGTGGGATGTTAAAAGTTTCAGATATTGTTTTATAACCCAACCCTGATGTGTTGTTCTCCAAAACTTTGTCCCTGACCTGTTTGGAGAGCTCCTTGGTCTTCATGGTGCCGCTTGCTTGGTGGTGCCCCTTGCTTAGTGATGTCCCTTGCTTAGTGGTGTTGCAGACTCTGGGTCCTTTCAAAAAAGGTGTATACATACTGAGATCATGTGAAAGATCACATGACACAGATTGCACACAGGTGGACTTTTTACGTATTTACATAAGTATTCAGACCCTTTACTCAGTCGTTTGTTGAAGCACTTTTGGCAGCGATTGCAGCCTCGATGTACTACACTAAAAGATTGGCACACCTGTATTTGGGGAATTTCTCCCATTCTTCTTTGTAGAACCTCTCAAGCTCTGTCAGGTTGGATGGGGAGCGTTGCTGCACAGCTATTTTCAGTTCTCTCCGGAGATGTCGGGTTCTGGTCCGGGCTCTTTCTGGGCATTCAGAGACTTGTCCCGAAGCCACTCCCGCATTTTCTTGGCTGTGTGCTTAGGATCATTGTCCTATTGCAATGTGAACCTTCGCCCCAGTCTGAGGTCCTGAGCGCTCTGGAGAAGGTTTTTCATCAAGGATCTCTCTGTACTTTGCTCTGTTTCTCTTTGCCTCAAGCCTTACAAATTTCCCAGTCCCTCCCGCTGAAAAACATCCACACAGCATGATGCTGCCAACTGCATGCTTCACTGTAGAGATGGTGCCAGGTTTCCTCCGGATGTGAGGGTTGGCATTCATCAGACCAGAGAATCTTGTATCTCATGGTCTGAGAGTCTTTAGATGCCTTTTACTGAGGAGTGTCTTCCGTCTGGCTACTCTATCATAAAGGCTTAACTGGTGGAGTGCTGCAGAGATGGTTGTCCTTCTGGAAGGTTATCCCATCTCCACAGAGAAACTCTAGAGCTCTGTAAGAATGACCATCTTGTTCTTGGTCACCTCCCTGACCAAGGCCCTTTTCCCCCGATTGCTAGGTTTGGCCGGGCAGCCAGCTCTAGGGAGAGTCTTGGTGGTTCCAAACTTATTCCATTTAATATTGATGGAGCCACTGTGTTCTTGGGGTCCTACAATGCTGCAGAATGTTTTTGGTAACCTTCCCCAGAATATCGCGCCACGGGATTACACTGGCTGTACCTAGCCCATTGAGGTTAACCTCTTACATCTAGACGTTCCGCTAGCAGAACACCTGCTCCAATATCCAATGATGGGCGTGGGGCGAAATACAAAGTCCTCGAAAATCCGAAAACTTCAATTTTTCAAACATATGACTATTTTACACCATTTTAAAGACAAGACTCTCCTTCATCTAAATACACTGTCCGATTTCAAAAAGGCTTTACAGCAAAAGCAAAACATTAGATTATGTCAGCAGAGTACCCAGCCAGAAATAATCAGACACCCATTTTTCAAGCTAGCATATAATGTCACAAAAAACAAAACCACAGCTAAATGCAGCACTAACCTTTGATGATCTTCATCAGATGACACTCCTAGGACATTATGTTATACAATACATGCATGTTTTGTTCAATCAAGTTCATATTTATATCAAAAACCAGCTTTTTACATTAGCATGTGACGTTCAGAACTAGCATTCCCACCAAACACTTCCGGTGAATTTACTAAATTACTCACGATAAACTTTCACAAAAAACATAACAATTATTTTAAGAATTATAGATACAGACTCCTTTATGCAATCGCGGTGTCCGATTTTAAAATAGCTTTTCGGTGAAAGCACATTTTGCAATATTCTGAGTAGATATCACGGGCTAGCTATTTTGACACCCACCAAGTTTGGCCCTCAGCAAACTCAGATTTACTATAAGAAAAATTGGATTACCTTTGCTGTTCTTCGTCAGAATGCACTCCCAGGACTTCTACTTCAATAACAAATGTTGGTTTGGTTCCAAATAATCCATAGTTATATCCAAATAGCGGCGTTTTGTTCGTGCGTTCAAGACACTATCCGAAGGGTAAAGAAGGGTGACGCGCCCGGCGCGTTTCGTGACCAAAAATTTCAAAATATTCCATTACCGTACTTCGAAGCATGTCAAACGCTGTTTAAAATCAATTTTTATGCGCTTTTTCTCGTAAAAAAGCGATAATATTCTGACTGGGAAACCCTGTTTTCGTTCAAAGACGAAAAAATAAAAACATGGAGTCTTCTCGTGCACGCGCCCCCAGTCTCATTGTTCTCAGATCGACCACTATCCAAATGCGCTACTGTTTTTCAGCCATGGCCTGCAAAGTCATCATTCAACAGTCTGGCGCCTTCTGAGAGCCTATGGGAGCGTTAGAAAATGTCACGTTACAGCAGAGATCCCCTGTTTTGGATAGAGATGATCAAGAAGGCCAAGAAATAGTCAGAGAGGGCGCTTCCTGTTTGGAATCTTCTCAGGTTTTGGCCTGCCAAATGAGTTCTGTTATACTCACAGACACCATTCAAACAGTTTTAGAAACTTTGGAGTGTTTTCTATCCAAAGCTAATAATTATATGCATATTCTAGTTTCTGGGCAGGAGTAATAATCAGATTAAATCGGGTACGTTTTTTATCCGGCCGTGAAAATACTGCCCCCTATCAATAACAAGTTAACATGCAGAAAACCCAAGCTTTTACAAGAGCAGAAATCAGTGAAGCAGATATCAGAGCAAAAGTCAGAATTGGGGCTAGCAACAGTAGATGGGCCAGGGTGTACATGCACATTTCCAGATATCATCAACAGTAATACAATCAAGGCACGGCATAGGACAGGGAGAGCTCTGCAATCCTGATTTATGACATCTGAATGTACATCAGATGACAACAATATCGTATTGTACAGCAATTTCATCAGGTAACATGAATACAAAGCCGGCGAGAGGTGGTTAGAATAGGATGGGAGGCCAAAAGTCTGTGTAACCAATAGAGAGTATGAAGAGGTAAGACAGGTGTTTTCTCCATCTCCTTAGCTATCATACTCGAATTCCACTGATTTCAAAATTCGGTCCTGCAGAAAGTGGAGAGCAACACTTATGCAGTTTTACTACAAAATAAATAAATAAAAAGCCGCATTAGACAGGATTACCTAGACATACTGACCAGCTCAAATAGACAGAAGCGTTCTATATGGCAGACCAATTCAAACTCATCTCTCGGGATGTCCAGCCTACTCATTATCACTTATAATATTTTTCTGTGGCTAAACCAACTAGGCTCATAATTTAAATGTTTTATTCATATTTACAGATGGCATACAAGGTTGTTATTAAGGCTAGTGAAAGTTCACATTTTCGAGAAGGCGTTTATGCTCCCAAATACGCATTTTGATGAAAAAAACAAGTTTAGGTTCAAACGGTTCTCCTGTGAAGTAGTGAACCCTACAAGTAATACAATACTTTATTATTATGGTGGGAGATTATAATACAGTTTTAAATACCTCAATGGATCATAAAGGAAATCACATTACAAACTATCACCCTTATTTACCTAAGGAAATCACAAATATCATGGATATATTGGAACTAGTGGATATATGGAGGCTTAAATATCCTGACCTAGTGAGATATACATGGCACAGACTCAATCAAGCTAGTCGTCTTGACTACTTTCTTATGTAATTCTCGCTAGCACCAAATGTTTAAAAGGTGTTGGAAGGGGACAGAATGCAGTCGGACCATCAAATAATAGGCATAAACATGTATCATACAGAATTTCCACGTGGGCAAGGATATTGAAAATTTGATCAAAGCCTATTAGATGACAACTGGTTTTTAACCAGGACAGAAGAATTTATAACTGACTTTTTCCAACATAACATATTGTTGGTACAGCAGACCACCTTATTGTATAGCACACTTTAAATGTGCCTTTAGGGGCCATGCAATGCAATATTCATCTTTAAAACAAAATCTATTTAAGTCAAAATAGTTCATATTAACAAAGAAAATAGAGGGACACACAGTACAGATAGATAGCAATAAAAACTGTACCATAGAAGCACAGAAAAAGTTTGTTTTTCCACTAAAAGAACTGGAGGAACTTATTCAAGAAAGATCAAGTGTAATATATTATAAAAAATCAAATGAACTTGATGAATAAATTGAATAAATTCATCAAATTGTTTTTTAATCTTCAACATAGAAACACAAAAAAAAATGATTTACTTAACCTCTCTGGGCCAGTGTAATCCCGTGGCGCGATATTCAGATACCTTAGAAATGCTATTACTTCAATTTCTCAAAGATATGACTATTTTACACCATTTTAAAGACAAGACTCTTGTTAATCTAACCACACTGTCCGATTTCAAAAAGGCTTTACAACGAAAGCAAAACATTAGATTATGTCAGCAGAGTACCCAGCCAGAAATAATCAGACACCCATTTTTCAAGCTAGCATATAATGTCACATAAACCCAAACCACAGCTAAATGCAGCACTAACCTTTGATGATCTTCATCAGATGACAATCTTAGGACATTATGTTATACAATACATGCATGTCTGTTCAATCAAGTTCATATTTATATCAAAAAACAGCTTTTTACATTAGCATGTGACTAGCATGTGACTAGCATTCCCACCGAACACTTCCGGTGAATTTACTAAATTACTCACGATAAACGTTCACAAAAAACATAACAATTATTTTAAGAATTATAGATACAGAACTCCTTTATGCACTCGCTATGTCCAATTTTAAAATAGCTTTTCGGTGAAAGCACATTTTGCAATATTCTGAGTAGATAGCCCGGCCATCACAGGCTAGCTATTTTGACACCCACCAAGTGTGGTACTCACCAAACTCCGATTTACTAATAGAAAAGTTTGATTACCTTTGCTGTTCTTCATCAGAATGCACTCCCAGGACTTCTACTTCAATAACAAATGTTGGTTTGGTTCCAAATAATCCATAGTTATATCCAAATAGCGGCGTTTTGTTCGTGCGTTCAAGACACTATCCGAAGGGTAAAGAAGGGTGACGCGCCCGACGCGTTTCGTGACAAAAAAATTCAAAATATTCCATTACCGTACTTCAAAGCATGTCAACCGCTGTTTAAAATCAATTTTTATGCTATTTTTCTCGTAAAAAAGCGATAATATTCCAACCGGGAGTCGTTGTTTTCATTCAAAGAGAGAGAAAGTAAACATGGTGTCGGCTCGTGCATGCGCCTCCAGTCTCATTGTCCTCAGATCGACCACTTACAAAATGCGCTACTGTTTTTCAGCCAGGGCCTGCAAAGCCACCATTCATCGTTCTGGCGCCTTCTGAGAGCCCATGGGAGCGTTAGAAAATTTCATGTCATGCCAGAGATCCCCTGTTTTGGTTAGAGATGATCAAGAAGGCCAAGAAAAAGTCAGAGAGAGCGCTTCCTGTTTGGAATCTTCTCAGGTTTTGGCCTGCCAAATGAGTTCTGTTATACTCACAGACACCATTCAAACAGTTTTAGAAACTTTAGGGTGTTTTCTATCCTAATCAAACAATTATATGCATTTTCTAGTTACTGGGCAGGAGTAGTAACCAGATTAAATCGGGTACGTTTTTTATCCGGCCGTGCAAATACTGCCCCCTATCCCCAACAGGTTAAACTTGTTATAAATGACGGATTCACCAAACAATATTTTGAAAGACGAAGCAAAGTCCTTTAAGCATATGCTTCTTTTCAGTCAGCTCCATCTCCACTAACCGAAGCTAATTGCTTCGGTTAAGATTCATGTGAAGGCCAAATTCCAAAGGAGGAACTTCTTCATGAAATTAAAGACTAAGTCCGGGAAAATTCCAGGGCTGGATGGCATACCAGTGGAGGTATACCAAACCTTTTTTGGTATACTCAGAGGACCATTTATAGCATGTGTATTTGTTTTGTCTGTTATTGTTCATCCTGAAATCTGGATACAATGTTTTGAGAAAGAAATACATTTTATTTTTCCACCTTTGCATTTCTGTTTATAGTGTAAATATATACTGAATATGCATACATACTGTGTATATTTGTGCACATACATGACTGTGTGAGTGCTATGACAAACTGCCGTGGACTCCACTGAACATGCAAAAGACACAAGATAGTAGTGTTTTACGTTTGTAACATCTGTGTGTAGTTGACGTGTATAATAGCTAATCATTTGATGCTTTGTCTGTAGTGTTTTGATGCAAAAACACAATTTTGAGAAGGGTTAAAAAGTTTTGAATGAAGTGTTTGGTTTTGCAAGAGATGTGTGACGTTTTGCATGTTTTGTGTGTGTTTTGGGGTTTTGTGTGTATAGTCTAGAGAAAAAGAGCCATAGTTTCAGAAGTCATGTGTAAACAATTGTCAAAAACTGTAAAGTAATGATGGATTGTAGTTTCTCTTTGCTTATTTTAGCTGTTCTTGACATAATATGGACTTGTTTTTTTTACCGAATAGGGCTATCTTCTTTATACCACCCCTACCTTGTCACAACACAACTGATTGGCTCAAACGCATTAAGAAGGAAAGAAATTCCACAAATTAACTTTTAACAAGGCACCCGTTAATTGAAATGCATTCCAGGTGACTACCTCATGAAGCTGGTTGAGAGAATACCAAGAGTGTGCAAAGCTGTCATCAATGAAAAGGGTGGCTACTTTGAAGAATCTAAAATATATTTTCATTTGTTTAACACTTTTTTGGTTACTACGTGATTCCATATGTAATATTTCATAGTTTTGATGTCTTCACTATTATTCTACAATGTAGAAAATAGCAAAAAAGAAAAACCCTTGAATGAGTAGGTGTGTCCAAACTTTTTACTGGTACTGTATATATGGGAGATTGGAAATTATGTATACAATATATTTGCAATATTTAAGCTGATCCACCCTCTTTGGTATCATATGCATTCATGTCCGCCTTCAACAAAGTTAGACACCATGTGCAATCTTTGTATTGATCACTTCCTTCATCGACCTTGAAATTGAACTGTAGGTGGACACCAAAGTTGTAGAGAGAGGAGAAGGGATTCCTTTGACGTGGTTGTAATAATGCATTCCGCTCAGTTTGTCTTACTCTCTTAATGCAATTGTCAAATAATTATTCTTTATACCCTTATGTTTTGAATCGTTCACATAAATCTTTGGTATGTCATCAAATAATACATCAGAGTCACAAATGCGCCTAATGAAAAGGAGTTGGCTATATGGTAAAACATTTTTTTTAAGTTGTATGATAACTGAAATAACTGAAGTAAAGAAAGGTATTTTTACCTGTTTCTTTTCTTTACACCTTATCCAAAAAGGAAAAATGTCTTTATCAAATACTAACGTACATTTAATGGACTGCATCCTGGAATTCATGTACCGTGCTGTATGTAACGAATACTTGCAATTTAACCTCTTACATCTACACGTTCCGCTAGCGGAACGTCTGCTCCAATATCCAATGATGGGCGGGGCGCGAAATTCAAACTCCTCTAAATCCGAAAACTTACACTTTTCAAACATATGACTATGTTACAGCTATTTAAAGACAAGACTCTCCTTTATCTAACCAAACTGTCCGATTTCAAAAAGGCTTTACAGCGAAAGCAAAACATTAGATTATGTCAGCAGAGTACCCAGCCAGGAATAATCACACAGCCATTTTTCAAGCTAGCATATCATGTCACATAAACCCAAACCATATCTAAATGCAGCACTAACCTTTGATGATCTTCATCAGATGACACACCTAGGACATTGTGTTATACAATACATGCATGTCTGTTCAATCAAGTTCATATTTATATCAAAAACCAGCTTTTTACATTAGCATGTGACGTTCAGAACTAGCATTCCCACCGAACACTTCCGGTGATTTTACTAAATTACTCACGATAAACGTTCACAAAAAGCATAACAATTATTTTAAGAATTATAGATACAGAACTCCTCTATGCACTCGATATGTCCGATTTTAAAATAGCTTTTCGGATGAAGCACATTTTGCAATAATGTAAGTACATAGCCCGGCGTTACAGGGCTAGCTATTTAGACACCCACCCAGTGTAGCCTTCACCAAAATCACATTTCCTATAAGAAAAATGTTCTTACCTTGCTTGTTCTTCATCAGAATACACTGCCAGGACTTCTACTTCAATAACAAATGTAGGTTTGGTCCCAAATAATCCATCGTTATATCCAAACAGCGACGTTTTGTTCGTGCGTTCTAGACACTATCCCAACGCTAAATCTCGGCCACGAGCATGACGCAAAATATGACAAAAAATTTCGAAATATTCCATTACCGTACTTCGAAGCATGTCAACCGCTGTTTAAAACCAATATTTATGCAATTTATCTCGTAGAGAAGCGATAATATTCCGACCGGGAATCTGCCTGTCTGTAAACTGAGGAAAAAACCGAAAGCCGGGGGCGGGGCGTGTCACGCGCCTAAGGCTTAGTCCATTGACTGACCACTCAGCATTTGCTCTCGTGTGCTTCAGCCAGGGCTTTGAATGACATCATTCCTGTTTTTCCCGGGCTGTGAGACTCCATTGTTGACGTGAGAAGTGTCACGTAAGAGCAGAGATCCTTTGTAAACGACAGAGATAATAAAGAAGGGCAAGAAATGTTCAGACAGGGTACTTCCTGAACAGAAGCATCTCAGGTTTTTGCCTGCCATAGGAGTTCTGTTATACTCACAGACACCATTCAAACAGTTTCAGAAACTTTGGAGTGTTTTCTCTCCAAAGCTAATAATTATATGCATATTCCAGTTTCTGGGCAGGACTAATAATCAGATTAAATCGGGTACGTTTTTTATCCAGCCGTGAAATTACTGCCCCCTAGATGTAACAGGTTGATAACCCTAAAAAAAAAAATATATATATATATATATATATATATATATATATATATATATCTCATAAACACTTTCATAAACTTAGAATAGGGATTGTTATAGTTTACAAAGTCTCACTCAAGTTTCCCAATAAACAAATTAACCTATTTAGGCGCAACTGGCGATCCCGTAGCAGTTCCTTGAACTTGAAGATAATAACAGTCTTAAAACTTAAAATAATTCTTTGTCAATATTTCATTAGCAAAGCTCAACAGTACTGTAAGTCAATGGGGGGATTCAGTTCTTTGATTCAAATAATGTTTAATCGCATCTAAACCCTCTTGATGAGGAATATTCGTATAAAGACTAGAGACATCCATAGTACACAACAAGTCAATTGAGTCCACTAAACAAGTCTCTAATTTCTTCAAAAAGTCTGTAGTGTATACTATTGAAACATATACATTTTTTGGGGGGGGGTTTGCTCTCAAAGTCACAAGACCATGTATGTGGTCTTGGACAAATCTAAGACATTACATTTTTGCTGTGTTTACCCTTTAATTCAAATGCACAGGCATCTAGCGCTGTTTGTGCTCATTTTAGAACGTTTTTTCCCCGCAAATTGCACTTGAAACAATCACGCTTGGGCCTTCCGCTGTGTGCACATTGACGCACCTAAAATGTGAAGAAATAATAGTTTATCTACATTTTAAGATAAACATTCTGATCTGTTTCATCAGATTTAATTGATATAGCGTATACCTCCACTACACTAATTTGATATTCATCAAGGGGATTAAGAAGTGAGAATATGCAATGCCTATTAAAAATAAGTGGGTATACGCAATATACCTGCATATACGCTCCACTACACCACTGATTCTATATTCAGAACTATCCTAGCCAGGGATGGGCTTCGATCACTGAAGCTAAGCACAAAAGAAAAGGTGGCTTCATCAGGGGCCAGCTGGATTGTGGTAGCTAGGGGCTTTAGTATCATTCCAATATGTTTGATAATCCCTACATACAGCATGGGAGACAAATGAAAAACAAAAACCTATTGCAGCCACAGGGCAACTGGCAGAATCAAAACAGGAGCCTGAGCTTGTTGAAATAGAGGTCAGAGTCTGGCAACCTTGTTGGCCTGGGTGACTGGACCAAGATGTGGTTATTTAGCCTGCTGTCTGGAATCTTTTGGGGAATCTAAGAATACTGACACACACACACACACACACACACACACACTCGCAACTATTACCTAATAGGTTAAAAACACAGCATTGTGTGTTGATGAAATAGTTTTGGTAGTTGTGGAGGAATTAACTGTAAAGGGTTCATTTTCTCTGTGGATTATTGGAAAGCAGCACAGTTGGGAATGTGGTGGCGATAGAGCAGATGGTATTTGTTTTAGTATTAAATAGGGAGGGGTTTGATTGCCCCAAGCATCTATCGTTGACTTAGAAGCCCATTGTGAACATAGCTTGTAATTGACGTAAACATATATACTTTTCAGTAGACCTATTTGATAAAAGAGCCACATGTACATCATAGCTACAAAATACAAAGCCTTCTTTTATCAGAATGTTGATAATCGCATATTTGATTTAGAAGACCAGTGTGACTTTACTACTCACACACAGCTTGTGATTGATATAAACCTATACTGTACTTGATAAAGAGTGATGTTGTAGTTCAATTATTTGCACAGGTATGCTTGTACAGTGCCTTGCAAAAGTATTCAATCCCCTTGAAGTTTTTCCTATTTTGTTGTATTACAACCTGTAATTTAAATAGATTTTTATTTGGATTTCATGTATATTGGACATACACAAAATAGTCCAAATAGGTGAAGTGAAATGAAAAAAAGAACATGTTTCAAAAAATTATACAAAATAAAAAATGGAAAAGTGTTGTGTGCAAATGTATTCACCCCCTTTGCAATGAAGCCCCTAAATAAGATCTGGTGCAACTAATTACCTTCAGAAGTCACATAATTAGTTAAACAAAGTCCACCTGTTTGCAATCTAAGTGTCACATGATCTCTCTCTTCTGAAAAGCCCCAGAGTCTGCAACACCACTAAGCAAAGGGCACCACCAAGCAAGCGGCACCATGAAGACCAAGGAGCTCTCCAAACAGGTCAGGGACAAAGTTGTGGAGAAGTATACATCAGGGTTGGGTTACAAAAAATATCAGAAACTTTGAACATCCCACGGAGCACCACTAAATCCATTATTAAAACACAGAAAGAATATGGCACCACAACAAGCCTGTCAAGAGAGGGCCGCCCACCAAAACTCACAGACCAGGCAAGGAGGGCATTAATCAGAGAGGCAACAAAGAGACCCAAGATAGCCCTGAAGGAGCTGCAAAGCTCCACAGCGGAGATTGGAGTATCTGTCCATAAGACCACAGAGAGCTGGGCTTTATGGAAGAGTTGCCAGAAAAAAGCCATTGTTTAAAGATGTTGTTTGCCAAAATGCATGTGGGAGACTCCCAAAACATATGGAAGAAGGTACAGAAGGTACAGGTATATGGAAGAAGGTCAAATGAGACTAAAATGTAGCTTTTTGGCCATCAAGGAAAACGCTATGTCTGGGGCAAACCCAACACCTCTCCTCACCCCGAGAACACCATCCCCAAAGTGAAGCATGGTGGTGGCAGCATCATGCTGTGGGGATGTTTTTCATCGGCAGGGACTGGGGAACTGGTCAGAATTGAAGGAATGATGGATGGTGCTAAATACAGGGAAATTCTTGAGGGAAACCTGTTTGAGTCTTTCTGAGATTTGAGCCTGGGACGGAGGTTCACCTTCCAGCAGGACAATGACCCTAAACATACTGCTAAAGCAACACTCGAGTGGTTTAAGGGAAAACATTTAAATGTCTTGGAATGGCCGAGTCGAAAGCCAGACCTCAATCCAATTGAGAATCTGTGGTATGACTTAACCTCTCTAGGGTATGTGGGACGAAATCGTCCCACCTACTCAACAGCCAGTGGAATCCCGTGGCGCGTTATTCAAATACCTTAGAAATGTTATTACTTCAATTTCTCAAACATATGACTATTTTACAGCATTTTAAAGACAAGACTCTCGTTAATCTAACCACACTGTCCGATTTCAAAAAGGCTTTACAACGAAAGCAAAACATTAGATTATGTCAGCAGAGTACCCAGCCAGAAATAATCAGACACCCATTTTTCAAGCTAGCATATAATGTCACATAAACCCAAACCACAGCTAAATGCAGCACTAACCTTTGATGATCTTCATCAGATGACACTCCTAGGACATTATGTTATACAATACATGCATGATTTGTTCAATCAAGTTCATATTTATATCAAAAAACAGCTTTTTACATTAGCATGTGATGTTCAGAACTAGCATTCCCACCGAACACTTCCGGTGAATTTACTAAATTACTCACGATAAACGTTCACAAAAAACATATGGGAGCCGTAGGAAGTGTCACGTTACAGCAGAGATCCTCAGTTTTCAATAAAGAGAGTGTAGAAGCCCAAGAAATGGTCAGAGGGCACTTCCTGCATGAAACCTTCTCAGGTTTTTGCCTGCCATATGAGTTCTGTTATACTCACAGACACCATTCAAACAGTTTTAGACACTTTAGGGTGTTTTCTATCCAAAGCCAATAATTATATGCATATTCTAGTTTCTGGGCAGTAGTAATAACCAGATTAAATCGGGTACGTTTTTTATCCGGCCGTGCAAATACTGCCCCCTACCCTGGAGAGGTTAAAGATCGCTGTACACCAGCAGAACCCATCCAACTTGAAGGAAATGGAGCAGTTTTGTCTTGGAGAATAGGGAAAAAATCCCAGTGGCTAGATGTGCCAAGCTTATAGAGACATACCCCAAGAGACTTGCAGCTGTAATTGCTGCAAAAGGTGGCTCTACAAAGTATTGACACTGGGGGGGTGACAAGTTTCTTTTTTTTTTTTTTTTTTCCTCAATAAAAAGGGAGGTGAATATTTTCGCAAGCCGCTGTGCATGTAGCTCTTACAAAAAATAAAGACACTATTTGACCATATTGTTTATGAAAGTCAAAAAGCCTTTGTTGCCCCATCAATTACTCTGCAGTGCCTCCGGGTTCATACTTATTGCGTGGATCATGTATTAATGTCCTCGAAAAAAGTAAGGGTATGGTTAGGGTACAGGGTTGTTCCCTGAGGTACAAAAAAGCCAAAGGTACACTTCACAGGTGCACATATGAACTCACATGGTACGGTTCGGTCTCTTGTAGCCATATAGGGACATTTGTCTATCCAATATTTTTAACATAAAGTTTGATCATCACTGCGCTTTGTTAGGTGGGGGCAATGTACCGGTGGGCTTATTAGGATATTAGGGGGCGTGGTTAAAATTATATCTATTTGTGCCAACCATTAATAGAATTGTTGTAGCAGTTTAAGTGTTTGGGGTACTTTAACACACTGGCCTTCAAATTTAGCAAAATTGAAGGCAGTGTGTTAAAGGTGTTCAAGGTACCCCAAACTGCTACAACAATTCTACTGATGATTGGCACAAATGCATGTAATTTGAAGTTGCTGTTATATTACTTAAAAATGCACAATAACCTCTTTACAGTGCTGTTCATTATTGTGCATTTTTAAGTAATGTAACAGCAATGTCATTCTTGTCATATCTTAACTGTAAACCCTTTGTCAGTAGGTTATGTAAAATACTAATTTTTTTGGGGGTGAAATGTTGTCAGTAAACTACCGGCAACTGGTTGCCTCTAGTAATACATGTACATGCTAGTAACCTATTGTGCCTTCACTGACTCTTTTATCCAACATGCAAAATTACTTGCTAATTGGCAGCTTATTGTAGCAGCGGCATCCTATCACAATATTGCAGGCATGGCTTATTGGAGGCGTGGCTTTCAGGTATCTGTTTTTGCTCTCCCATGAGAGGGAATGTCATCTGTTATAAAATGTTAAATAAACAGTATTCCACTTTTATAGATCAGTATTGACAGATGTGTAAACTTGACAACTTGGTTGGTGGTATGAAAGACCCTTCCCCAATTTTATTTCATGCTGATGAAGACATAGCTAACCGGTAACTAGCAAACACCAGACACAGATTAAAGGGGAAAATATCAGTATATACTCATTGCTCTTATTCTATCTTGTTTCATCAGGTTTGTTTAGCAGCAAAACACATGGGAAGCTTCAAGGTTTTGCCTGGCCACTGTGTCCAGGTTGAGACGGCATTGTAGACAAAAAGGGCCTCCAAAAAAGTCAATGAATCCATACAGCCAAATAATAATTCATAATAGATACATACTTTTTTCCATACACATTTCATATCAATATAATCCACATTTTTCTCATAAAAGTAGAAGTAAGTTCCATTCATCAACCACAGACTGGTTCATAATAATATTTCACCCTGACAGAGTTCCCGTGCATTGAAAACGTGACTTTCATTAAATTAGGCTGCAGCAATGAGGCGATTTCAGAGTGGGGAAGAGAAAAATAAGTAAATAATATTTAATTTTAATGCATTTATTTTGTAAAAACCCAGGTGCTGCAGATCATACTTGTTGTCGAGGCAGAGGCAGAGTACATGTACGTGTAGCCCATGTATCTGATGCTGTCTGGCGAAAAATATTATGCCATTGCATATAGTAAGACAGAGGGGCACAGTTTCACTCAGATGCTTTCTCTGGTGATGTAGTTTCACACACTTGCAAACGGAAGGAAAGTTGGCGGATGCACAGTGCACTGTTTGGATGCTGGAAATATTTTGGATGAATGTGCAAAGGTAACCTACGTTTTGACATAATTTGTTTGACTGGTTGTGTTTATAGCACATTAAAGGGAAATACATGTTTTGAGTTAAATTACATCTTTACTTTAATAAATAAACAATAACTTCTTAACCAATAAGAGTCTAATTCCTGTCTAAGCTGGGGGGGGGCTTCTACTAAGCTATATGGAATTGTTTTAAGAAGGTCATACCAAGGATCATTTTGCTATTTGATTTGAAAAATTAAGACACCTTGAAGTATAAAAAAAAATAGATTTTAAAAATTATTTGATGATACATTATTTTTGGCCTTCTTCCTGTCGTGAAGTGACTGATTAATGTTATTTATCAAATAAACTAACTTATGTTTAATTGTTACTTGATTAAATTAATCATGTAACAATTAACTCATTAGGAATTTGGGGCACCATGGAAGAAGACAATATATATAAGATATATTGATAAGTCATGTATTAATCATTTCCTCATATCACTTTCATTCTGAACTTTGCAGACTTCTTGAATCCACAAGAACCCCAGCCTTTTCTGATCATTCAGTTCTACACAAATTGATTTAATTACTTATTTACTAGCTAACTAAATAATAACACAGAATACACATACACACTTACATGAGACAAAAGTCCCTAGTGGACTGACAAGATATGATGGCTTGTTACACATATAGAGAGGGAGGGGCAGATAGAGAGAGGGACAAAGACAGTCAAACTTGTTGTACATTTGGAAACTACCCTCATAGTAATAATAATACTACTTTGCTCAGGAACCACCGCCTGTTTGGGTAAGAAATGTAATGCACTTACGTGTAGATGTCTTAGTTCGTCATCTCTCTGTTGCAAGCAATCAATCCTTCTATGGGAAGGGCTTGATGGGTGTAAGGCTCTGGTTGTCCACCAGAGGTCAAAATGTCCTTTCTTGGTCTTGTAGTGGAGTGTTTTCAGAGCGGCTACTTAGATGCACCCGAGATTGTCTGAGGTGAGCTTCTTGCCTCTTTTCTCCTGTAGATAGTCAAAGTTCTAGATCACACCGACAAATCCACTATAATTAAGAATTTCAATAAGCATTTTTCTACAGCTGGCCATGCTTTCCACCTAGTTACCCCTACCCCAATCAACAGCCCTCCACTCCCCACAGCAACTCACCCAAGCCTCCCCATTTCTCCTTCACCCAAATTCAGATAGCTGATGTTCTGAAAGAGCTGCAAAATCTGGATCCCTACAAATCAGCAAGGCTACAAAATCTGGACCCTCTCTTCCTAAAATGATCCGCCAAAATTGTTACAACCCCTATCACTAGCCTGTTCAACCTCTCTTTCTTTTGGTCTGAGATTCCCAAAGATTGGAAATCTGCCGTGGTCATCCCCCTCTTCAAAGGGGGAGACACTCCAGACCAAAACTGCTACAGACCTATATCTATCCTACCCTGCTTTTCTAAGGTCTTCGAAAGCCAAGTTAACAAACAGATTACCGACCATTTCAAATCCCACCGTACCTTCACCGCTATGCAATCTGGTTTCAGAGCTGGTCATGGGTGCACCTCAGCCACGCTCAAGGTCCTAAATGATAACATAACTGCCATCAAAAAGAGACATTACTGTGCAGCCGTATTCATCGACCTGGCCAAGGCTTTTCACTCTGTTAATCACCACATTCTTATCGGCAGACTCAATAGCTTTGGTTTCTCAAATGATTGCCTCGCCTGGTTCACCAACTACTTCTCTGATAGAGTTCAGTCTGTCAAATCGGAGGGCCTGTTGTCCGGACCTCTGGCAGTCTCTATGGGGGTGCCACAGGGTTCAATTCTCAGGCCGACTTTCTTCTCTGAATACATCAATGATGACACTCTTGCTGCTGGTGATTCTCTGATCTACCTCTACGCAGACGACACCATTCTGTATACCTCTGGCCCTTCTTATAACACTGTGTTAACTAAACTCCAGATGAGCTTCAATGCCATACAACTCTCCTTCTGTGGCTTCCAACTGCTCTTAAATGCAAGTGAAACTAAATGCATGCTCTTCAACCGATCGCTGCCCACGCCTGCCCGCCTGTCCAGCATCAATACTCTGGACGGTTCTGACTTAAAATATGTGGACAACTACAAATACCTAGGTGTCTGGTTAGACTGTAAACTCTCCTTCCGGACTCATATTAAGCAACTCCAATCCAAAATTGCATCTAGAATCAGCTTCCTATTTTGCAACAAAGCATTCCTCACTCATGCTGTCAAACATACCCTCGTAAAACTGACCATCCTACCGATCCTCGACTTCGCGATGTCATTTACAAAATAACCTCCAACACTCTACTTAACAAATTGGATGCAGTCTATCACAGTGCCATCCGTTTTGTCACCAAAGCCCCATATAGTCCCGTGTAGCTCAGTTGGTAGAGCATGGTGTTTGCCAGGGTTATGGGTTCGATTCCCACGGGGGACCAGAAAACAAATATGTATGAAATGTATGCATTCACTACTATAAGTCACTCTGGATAAGAGCGTCTGCTAAATGACTAAAATGTAAATTTACTACCCACCACTGTGACCTGTACACTCTCATTGGCTGGCCCTCGCTTCATACTTGTTGCCAAACCCACTGGCTCCAGGTCATCTACAAGTCTCTTCTAGGTAAAGCCCCGCCATCTCAGCTCACTGGTCACCATAGCAGCACCCACCTGTAGCACGTGCTCCAGCAGGTTTAACTCACCGGTCAACCCCAAAGCCAATTCTTCCTTCGGCCGCCTTTCCTTCCAGTTCTATGTTGCCAATGACTGCAAATAACTGTAAAAATCTCTGGAGCTGGAGACTCATATCTCCCTCACTAGCTTTAAGCACCAGCTGTCAGAGCAGCTCACAGATTACTGCACCTGTACATAGCCCATCCAACTACCCCATCCCCATCCCCATACAGTATTTATTTATTTATCTTGCTCCTTTGCACCCCAATATCTCTACTTGCACATTTATATATATATACATCAATGTATATATATATATATATATATATATATATATATATATATATATATATATATATATATAGACCATGGTGGCGAAGAAATTACTATATAGCAATAAAACACTGGAATGGTAGATGTGCAGAATATACACTGCTCAAAAAAAGAAAGGGAACACTAAAATAACATATCCTAGATCTGAATGAATGAAATAATCTTGTTAAATACTTTTTTCTTTACATATTTGAATGTGCTGACAACAAAATCACACAACAATAATCAATGGAAATCCAATATCAACCCATAGAGGTCTGGATTTGGAGTCACACTTAAAAATTATAGTGGAAAACCACACTACAGACTGATCCAACTTTGATGTAATGTCCTTAAAACAAGTCAAAATGAGGCTCAGTAGTGTGTGTGGCCTCCACGTGCCTGTATGACCTCCCTACAATGTCTGGGCATGCTCCTGATGAGGTGGCGGATGGTCTCCTGAGGGATCTCCTCCCAGACCAGGACTAAAGCATCCGCCAATTCCAGGACAGTCTGTGGTGCAATGTGGCGTTGGTGGATGGAGCGAGACATGATGTCCCAGATGTGCTCAATTGGATTCAGGTCTGGGGAACGGGCGGGCCACTCCATAGCATCAATGCCTTCCTCTTGCAGGAACTGCTGACACACTCCAGCCACATGAGGTCTAGCATTGTCTTGCATTAGGAGGAACCCAGGGCCAACCGCACCAGCATATGGTCTCACAAGGGGTCTGAGGATCTCATCTCGGTACCTAATGGCAGTCAGGCTACCTCTGGCGAGCACATGGAGGGTTGTGCGGCCCCCCAAAGAAATGCCACCCCACACCATGACTGACCCACTGCCAAACCGGTCATGCTGGAGGATGTTGCAGGCAGCAGAACGTTCTCCACGGCGTCTCCAGACTGTCACGTCTGTCACGTGCTCAGTGTGAACCTGCTTTCATCTGTGAAGAGCACAGGGCGCCAGTGGTGAATTTGCCAATCTTGGTGTTCTCTGGCAAATGCCAAACGTCCTGCACGGTGTTGGGCTGTAAGCACAATCCCCACCTGTGGTCGTCAGGGACTCATACCACCCTCATGAAGTCTGTTTCTGACCGTTTGAGCAGACACATGCACATTTGTGGCCTGCTGGAGGTCATTTTGCAGGGCTCTGGCAGTGCTCCTCCTGCTCCTCCTTGCACAAAGGCGGAGGTAGCGGTCCTGCTGCTGGGTTGTTGCCCTCCTACGGCCTCCTCCACGTCTCCTGATGTACTGGCCTGTCTCCTGGAAGCGCCTCCATGCTCTGGACACTACGCTGACAGACACAGCAAACCTTCTTGCCACAGCTCGCATTGATGTGCCATCCTGAAAGAGCTGCACTACCTGAGCCACTTGTGTGGGTTGTAGACTCCGTCTCATGCTACCACTAGAGTGAAAGCACCGCCAGCATTCAAAAGTGACCAAACATTAGCCAGGAAGCATAGGAACTGAGAAGCGGTCTGTGGTTACCACCTGCAGAACCACTCCTTTATTGGGGGTGTCTTGCTAATTGCCTATAATTTCCACCAGTTGTCTATTCCATTTGCACAACAGCATGTGAAATGTATTATCAATCAGTGTTGCTTCCTAAGTGGACAGCTTGATTTCACAGAAGTGTGATTGACTTGGAGTTACATTGTGTTGTTTAAGTGTTCCCTTTATTTTTTTGAGCAGCATATATATTCTGCACGTCTACATTTTTTACATTTTAGTCATTTAGCAGACTCTCTTCTCCAGAGCAACTTACAGTAGTGAATGCATACATTTCATAAATTTTTTCTCCGTACTGGTCCCCCATGGGAATCGAACCCACAACCCTGGCATTGCAAACACCATGCTCTACCAACTGAGCCACAGGGGACCAAATCTAACATTTCAGAGTTTAATTGCTATATTGTAATTACTTCGCCACCATGGTCTATTTATTGCCTTACCTCCCTTATCCTCTTGACGCACGCCAAGGATAGGGGGCGCTACAGGGAATATTTACAATAGTATACAAGAGTAGATTTGATATTCGATTGTTCCAAGATGGCGCTGACCTGTAGCCTATTTTTCTGAGTAGCATCCCCTTTTATTGCAAAGTGTGATTTCCCAGTAAAGTTATTTTTAAATCTGGCAATGCGGGTGCTTTCACGAGATGTTGATCTATAATTCTTTGAATGACAATATTACATTTTAAAAATGTTTTAGAATAGTAATTTAGTAAATAAATTGTAGCGCTGATCCACCGGATGCATTTGAGGGAAAATAGTTTCTCAATGTCACGCGCCGATGTAAAATGCTGTTTTTATATATAAATATGAACTTTATCGAACAAAAGAATGCATGTATTGTGTAACATGATGTCCTAGGAGTGTCATCTGATGAAGATTGTCAAAGGTCAGTGCTGCATGTGGTTGGTCGGAAAATGGCTATGTGAATACTTTGACGATATACTCCTCTAACATTATCTAATGTTTTGCTTTTGCTGTAAAGCCTTTTTGAAATTGGACAACGTGGTTCAATTCAGGAGAGGTGTATCTATAAAATGATATAAAATAGTCCTATATTTGAAAAAAAAAAAAAATTACATTTTTCTATTGTTCGGTTATGAATATGGCGAAATTATTTTATGCTGGATGTTGATCACGCATGCGGGATGGGCGCTTCAACAGGTTTTAACCTAGCTTATTTGCACATACTGTATATAGACTTCTTCTACTGTATTATTGACTGTATGTTTGCTTATTCCATGTTTAACTCTGTGTTGTTGTATGTGTCAAACGGCTTTGCTTTATCTTGGCCAGGTCGCAGTAGCAAATGAGAACTTGTTCTCAACTAGCCTACCTGGTTAAATAAAGGTGAAATAAAATTAATAAAAAACTTTACACGCACAGCTGCAGACTGTCAAATGTTCTGGTATAGTGAGTTTCTCTTCTTCACCCCATGTTGAGTTTCAGAGTTTGCAACAATTTGTAACATTTAGCTCATGCTTCACATCTGCTGGTCTGCATGTTCATTCTTAGCTAGTCCTTTTAAGCACTCTAGTCGAAAAGGGCGGTTCCATAACATTGACACGCTCATCTGACCTCATTTGGAGTGTGGCTTAGTTAATGTGCAATGGACATGAAAACTATTGTCTCGTTAGAAAACTAAAAGCACATTCCTATCTTAACAAAAATAGTTTCATTGTTCTCCATATTTCCTACTCAACGTAAAGGATGTAAACCTGACATTCACAGTGTGAAAGCACTTCAAGTTACAGTATTTGTGTTATACAGTTTTTAATAACACCACAAAATGAAATGATTATTATTCAGCTCCCCACTGACTCATTCCTATCTTAGAAATATTGTTCTAAAGTTCAATCTTTGGACATTTGAGTTTTTGGGTGGCAAAATGTCTCCGTAACAAAGACATTCCAATCTTGATACTAGAATCCAAAGGAGTCGTCTGCTGCATACCATTTACGATTGGTGTGAGGTGTCATAAAACCGGCCCATGGAAGCTGAAGTGGAGGAGAGTGGGTCTGGCTATCTGTCAGCCATTTGCCAAGCTGATCTCAGGCCTTGGATCCTCGACCAGGAGAGTAATGACATTGCAATTAGCCCATACAACCACATTTAATAACAGATAGTCCCCGTCCAAAAAAAATTAAATCTAAAGGAAGATTGTTCTGAAGTGTCTGTCCTATATTCTATATTACATGTATGTAACCCCTTACTTTTGGCACTAAACAGTCTCCATATATCCAACCATAAATGTTTTCAACTGGTACCGGGGGACCTTAAGACACGTCTTGTGAGGCCTGTGGGCATCCTAGAGGAGAACAACCAAGATGTACAGTACCAGTCGAAAGTTTGGACACACCTACTCATTCCAGGGTTTTCTTTATTTTTACTATTTTCTACATTGTAGAATAATAGTGAAGATATGAAAACTTTGAAGTAACACATATGGAATTATGTAGTAACCAAAAAAGTGTTAAACAAATTGAAATATATTTTATATTTGAGATTCTTCAAAGTAGTCAACCTTTGCCTTGATGACAGCTTTGCACACTCTTGGAGTTCTCTTATAAAAAAAAAGCTTCATGAGGAATCCTTGAAGTCTTGAAGGAGTTCCCACATATGCTGAGCACTTGTTGGCTGCTTTTCCTTCACTCTGTGTTCCATTTCGGCCAGGTCATCTGATGCAGCACTCCATCACTCTCTTTGGTCAAATAGCCCTTATACAGCCTGGAGGTGTGTTTTGGGTCATTGTCCTGTTGAAAAACAAATAATAGTCCCACTAAGCGCAAACTAGATGGGATGTACCAATGCGATACCAATAATACCTTCTGGACAGGGGATGGATTGGGGAGGGCTAGGTGGTCCCCACAGGAAGGCTGGAGCAATAGAGAATGAAATACTTGTTTTTCCTTTCCTGTGCTAGAAAAGATAGTTGTATTATTCCAGACTTTCTGTACAATTATATAATATGAATAAACTGTCAAATATTCCGGTTAAATCTAGCTTAGTGTGTGAAAGGTTCAAGCTTTATATTTTACAGTCCCCCTATCCAAATGCCTCTTTGGTGCTACCACTGCTTCTAAATAAATCCCTTCTCTACAGTATCTGTCTTGTAGTATGGATAAAATGTAAATATCTGTCTGATTCAGAAGATTGCAGCTTTTTGACTCATAATCTTTCCCTTTTTATTTGGTGACTACAAAATCGCTGTTTCTTGCAGAATTTCAGCTTCCATCAAGCATTCCAAATAAACCTGTAACTTCTTTTGCACTTTGGTGTGCCTTTTAAGTCACATTTTATTTCAATTTTTGTTAAAACAATCCCAGAAGTCAGAGATGCTTGAAATTAGTAAAAAAATAAAATAATCTCTTCACATTGTAGTTTAACTCTAGGGACTAGCACTGCAGTGCAGTTAAATGTAAAATCAATACATTCCTAAGATTACGATTCTGATTTCAATGGAAACTGCTGGGAAAATGAAGTGGATAAATACCATAGAGTAAAACATATTTTATAGTAAAACACAGCTCAAGCCACACTTAAACTGAAGAGACTGATTGTATAGTTTCAAGTTGTATTAGTCATTTTTACGGGATACACATGGTATAAATTGTCCAACTAAATGCTTACTTGCAGGTTCCTTCTCGACAACGCAACAACAAAAATAAAGTAAAAATAATAATATGAACATAAAATAAATGGCAGTATAATACAGGAAGGTACAATTTATAGTACAATATTTACACAAGTGTATAAATTGAGCAGTATAATAAGAGCCTGGCAGCAGCAGTTGTGATGTGTGCTAAGGTGTGGAGAATCAGAGCAGGTGTTCAGTCCAGTTCAAGTGTTCAGCAGTCTAATGGCTAGTAGATAGCAACAGGCTCAGACAGTTTCTATCAGAACTCTGATACTGTCTACTCGATGGTAAGAAAGAGACCAGCTCATGAATGGGTGTATGGGGTCCTTGATGCTGCATGCCTTCCTCAGACACCGTTTCGGGTAGATATCCTGGATGGGTGGAAGCACGGTCCAAGTGGTGTACTGGGCCGTCTTCACCACCCACAGGAGGGCCTGTCATGCCAAATAGTGTCGCCCTGCCAAAATGTGCTTGTCTCCCATTTCTACACGTTATCTCCTATGTATTTATACTTGCATTTTCTGTTTGTCTGTTGCCAGTTCGTCTTGTCCCATCAAGCCCTACCAGCATATTTCCTGAGCTCTAGTTTTGTTTTTATTAGTCTTCCCAGTTCTGACCTTTCTGCCTGTCCTGACCCTGATCCTGCCGGCCGTCCTGTACCTGCCTGACTCTGATTTGGATTACGACACTTTTCCTGCCCCTTGAACAATAATAAGCTCTGAGACTCCTACTATCTGCCTCCTGTGTCTGCATCTGCGTCTTAGCCTGAGTCCTGATAGCTAGGGCTGTAGCTAGAACTTCCAAACTCTGACTGGATAACATAATGAACCAAAGCGTCCTTTGCTATGCTGGTTGCTTGGCTATATTTTACCTCATAGCGGTAGCGAAGGAAGGGGGACGCGGGCAGTTCTAATTCTATTTCACCGCATAAGCACTCGCTCAGGCTGTGAAAATGTATTACCTCAGAATTGCTCTCCAAGGACAGTGTTTTTGACGGTGATAACCTGCTGACTACCTGCTGCTTCAGAGGTCCGAAAGACTGGAAAGGGAACACTCTTTCTTTGCCATATATTTGTCTTAACTTCTATTATATAACTGGAAGGATTTAGCTATGTACAACCATTTTTCAGCAACCATTTTCCATCTAGCTAGTTGGTCATCTGCATGTTGCCAACTATACATACAGTTAAGTGGAGGCTTCTGAGGGAAGGTTGTGGTTGATACCATTACATTGACCCCATTCCAGCCATTATTATGAGCCATCGTCCCCTCAGCAGCCTCCACTGATATAGATATATGTCTGTCATATTGAGGTATCTAGCTATAAGTTAAACCTGATCAATCAAATGGATAGGTGTAAGCAATTATGGTAATTCCAAATGCACTTAACTAGGGGGGTGAGAAAGAAAGGATGAAAGTGAGAGAGGGAGAGAGGATGAAAGTGAGAGAGGGAGAGCGAAACAGAGAAAGACAGCAGTTCAAATGTACTTAGACTTGAGTATTTCAACAACTCTTCCCTTCCAACTTGTTAGGCAATCATATGTACATACGGGGGAAGGATGACCAGCCACACAAGAGGGGGATTTTTACTAAGGAGGAGAAAGAGGCCGTGCTGACCAAGATGCAGCTGGTCATTTCGGAGTGAAGCGTATGATGTACAAAATCAACCTATGCTTCTTCTGATGGGGAATTGTCAATTTGGTGGACAGCTGGGTGAGTGAAATAACATTTTGCATATCAATCACATTCTGTTATATCTGAAATTATTATGATTTCAATGATTGTCATATCAGAGAACAGACAATGTTTCAAATTGTCACTTTTTGATTTAAGGTCAGTGCCCTGTCTAGCCTGCCAGAAGTTTGAGAGGGCGAAGACTGTGGCGCCGGAGTTGAAGCCCATGAAAGGTGTTGGTAAGTGTCCCAATTCAAATTTTCACCTGATAAGTTGTTTTGTAATGGCTGCTTTATTTGACCACAGCAGAGTTCAATATTATAGAATGTGTGTGTGTGTGTGTGCCAGTATCCTTACAGATATGAAAATGTGCATGCTGTATGACACATATGGGTAAGAATAAAGTAATCTTCTCTAACACTTTAAATGTTAGGGTGGATCTCATCGGACCCTTCACAAAATCCAGGAATGGCAACAGCTGGTGTCTGATGGTGACCGATCATTTTCCCAAGTGGGTGGAGTCAATACCCATTAAGGTCAGTAAAGGAAGAGTATGTGCTTAACCTGTTGGGGCTAGGGGGCAGTATTTGCACGGCTGGATAAAAAACGTACACGATTTAATCTGGTTACTACTCCTGCCAAGAAACTAGAATATGCATATAATTATTAGCTTTGGATAGAAAACACCCTAACGTTTCTAAAACTGTTTGAATGGTGTCTGTGAGTATAACAGAACTCATATGGCAGGCAAAAACCTGAGAAGATTCCAAACAGGAAGTACCCTCTCTGACCATTCCTTGGGCTTCTTGGCTCTGTTTATTGAACATTTAGGATCTTTGCTGTAACGTGACACTTCCTACGGCTCCAATAGGCTCTCAGAGCCCGGGAAAAACCATAACGATGTCGAGGCAGCCCCAGGCTGAAACACATAATCGCCTTTGCCAAGTGGCCGATCAGAGGACAAAGGGCTTAGGCGCGTGCCCGATTCGACCCTGTGCTGTATTTTCTTTCGGCTGTTTACCTACTTGCAGATTCCCGGGTGGGATTTTATCGCTTTTTTACAAGAAAATGGCATAAAAATTGATTTTAAACAGCGGTTGACATGCTTCGAAGTACGGTAATGGAATATTTCAAAAATTTTTGTCACGAAACGCTTCGGGCGCGTCACCCTTCTTTACCCTTTCGGATAGTGTCTTGAACGCACGAACAAAACGCCGCTATTTGGATATAACTATGGATTATTTTGAACCAAACCAACATTTGTTATTGAAGTAGAAGTCCTGGGAGTGCATTCTGACGAAGAACAGCAAAGGTAATAACATTTTTCTTATAGTAAATCTGACTTTGGTGAGGGCTAAACTTGGCGGGTGTCTAAATAGCTAGCCCTGTGATGCCGGGCTATCTACTTAGAATATTGCAAAATGTGCTTTCACCGAAAAGCTATTTTAAAATCGGACATAGCGAGTGCATAGAGGAGTTCTGTATCTATAATTCTTAAAATAATTGTTACGTTTTTCGTGAACGTTTATCGTGAGTAATTTAGTAAATTCACAGGAAGTTTGCGGGGGTATGCTAGTTCTAAACGTCACATGCTAATGTAAAAAGCTGGTTTTTGATATAAATATGAAGTTGATTGAACAAAACATGCATGTATTGTATAACATAATGTCCAAGAAGTGTCATCTGATGAAGATCATCAAAGGTTAGTGCTGCATTTAGCTGTGGTTTGGGTTTATGTGACATTATATGCTAGCTTGAAAAATGGGTGTCTGATTATTTCTGGCTTGAAATAAGATTGAACTCTTTGACCTGAATGCCAAGGGTCACGTCTGGAGGAAACCTGGCACCATCCCTACAGTGAAGCATGGAGGTGGCAGCATCATGCTGTGGTGATGTTTTTCAGCGGCAGGGACTAGCAGACTAGTCAGGATCGAGGGAAAGATGAACAGAGAAAAGTCCAGAGATATCCTTGATGAAAACCTGCTCCAGAGCACGGACCTCAGACTAGGGCGAAGGTTCACTTTCCAACAGGACAACAACTTTAAGCACACAGTCAAGACAATGCAGGAGTGGATTTGGGACAGGTCTCTGAATTTCCTTGAGTGGTCCAGCCAGAGCCCTGAAAATAGCTTGGCAGCAACACTCCCCATCCAAACTGACTGAGCTTGAGAGGATCTGCAGAGAAGAATGGGAGGAACTCCCCAAATCAGGTGGATTAAGCTTGCAGCGTCATACCCAAGAAGACTCAAGGCTGTAATCGCTGCCAAAGGTGTTTCAACAAAGTAAAGAGCAAAGGGTCTGAATACTTATGTAAATTAGATATTTCCTTTTTTTTTTTTCAAACATTTCTAAAAAAAAGTTTTTGCTTTGTCATTGTGGGGCATTGTGTGTAGATTGATGAGGAGATAAAAAGTAATCAATTTTAGAATAAGGATGTATTTGGAAATAGTGAAGGGGTCTGAATACTTTCTGAATGCACAGTATATTTTTGAACACAGACAAGCTAAAAAATAAGTCCAATGGGTTATGATAATTTTCTTGTAAAAGAAAGGAGGTGCAAAAACATACATTTGCACCCATATATTCATTTGCTCCATGGCTCAGGCGGCCAAGTGTAGACTACCGCGAAAAACTGTTTGGCTTAGCCAACGATTATCTATTATATTGCTTAGCTCAGTCACAACTCGCGAAGAGGAAGAACTTTGCAGGTGTTTTTGATTCATAAATAATGCCATGCTGCTGGGAGGGAACGTTTAAATAAAACCCAGCCCTGAAAAGAAATGTAGACTAAAAAGTATCAGCACATCATATCATTAGGTAAACACAGCATTGGAAAGGAAAATATCCAAAGTTACCACTTATATATCAACCCCAAATATATCCTACTTTGACAAAAATTATGATGTATTGACTTAAATTGTTGTGCAACATAATGGGTAAGCTATGGGCATCGTCCTTCAGTTGAAAAAAATTAGAATTTCTGTTTTTGTGAGCTTTTTTCCTCATGGCCAGCCACACAGCAATTTCTGCCTACGCTACTGCCCATAATATCAAAGATCCACCACCATATTTTACAGTAGGGATGAGCTACTGTATTTTCTGCATATACATTGTTCTTATAAAGGCCAAATCCACCATTGGTGTGAGTGGCCAAAGACCTCAATTTTCATGTCATCTGACCATAGCACCGCCTGGAATTTGCTAAACGGCATTGGCCGTTGGATTGGAACTGGTTCTATGGTCATATGACATGAAAATAAAGCTCTTTGGCCACATTTGCCAGTGGTGGGTTTGGCCTTCGAAAGAACAGTGCATATGCAGAAAATACCTCAACCCTACTGTTAATATGGTGGATCTTTGATGTTATGGGGCTATTTTGCTTCCACTGGTCCTGGGGCCATTGTTAAAGTGACTGGGCTAACATTTTCCTGCAAAAATACAGCAACAATACCCCAACATATTTGTGACTCACCACCTGGATTCGGATTATGGATTATTTAGCAAAATTTGAAATTGGGTTATTTACATTGGATAAAAATAGAGACTCAGAGCTACAAAATGGTATTATGATATACTGCATTTGAGGAACAATGGGAAAGTAATTCTGCTTTGAAAGTTGATCAACTTGTAAACTCACTTCTGAGAAAATCACCTTTGAATGTTTTGGTATTTAGTAAAGAGCTCCTCTTTGTCTACGCCCAATCAGCATCGTTCACACCCTGTGAAGCTTTACCCTCCCCATCTCAGAGCGGTCTCGGGGGGCACACTTGACACTCTGGCCGATGATTTGATTACCTCTTGATAACAGCCTATCCAACTCAGCCTAAACAGCCTAACCGGCAACAATTTCATTACGCTTTTTTGCAGATGTTTACTGACACCGGCCATATTCAACGGGTGTTGTACAACAATGAACAAAGTGGCAACAATGTCACAGCGCTGGGAGCTAACCAACCAGGTTCAACCAGGTAGCTAGCTAACATTAGGCTCTAACTAGAAAAGCAAACAGCTCTGGGAAACAATCAAACGAATCTCCTGTGAAGTCGTGACTTGCGACGTACGCCTAGTTTCCTGAATCAGGGCACATTTAAGTAAAAAATGTTGCAATCACATGGCGTCATTTAAAACATAACACAGGATGAATGTGACCAAGGAATATATTTTGCTTGGCATACAAGACCATTTTTAGGACTATAGACAAGTAGGCAGCAAAACTACATAAGTTATAATCGCTTACGACAACATGCTGACAAAATAGTCTGATTGAATCAGACAGTAAACAAACATAATGAAATAGGCTATAACATCATAGGCGTTGTGTGAGTTTCATGTTTGGGGAAGCAGCTCATACCCAGCGAGAAGATTTTTTTGCGGAGGAGGGGGATTTATTTTGGTAAAAACATTTCATACAATTTTACGACAAGTCTGGAGACATTATCAGCATCTTTAATAACAGGCACCCTACATAAATGACAGACTAGGCCAACTCTGCTGATACTAACAAACCGAGATCAAGAAAAACATTGAATGCAACCATCTAACTAGGCCTACAAAAGGGGGTATGACATCCATCTAGATTGGATGAGGAAATTATTGTCCTAAACCTTCCAGTGGTGCTGACTCACCCAATGATAAGGACAGCGAATATGTGCACAACATGGTCAACACTCTCTGCTAGTGCCAAGAGATTAGTTCTGGTGCAACCTACTTATGGGAATAAACTACACTATACTTCACGCTTAAATTATTTTAATGGATCAATCAGAATACGGGACTTTTGTGTTTATCCTGTGATTTAAGTTTTGCGATAGGCCGAGGGATAATTTAGATGCTTCTCACTGACAGCCGCAACTGGACAATCAGCTATTTAATATTTGCTGCGCAAATTGCGGCCTTCCCAACTGTAGGCTAAGAGCTTTTTTTTAACCATATCATTGTTATACAACCAATTAGATACCTGGAACCTCCTACTGCATTTTCAACTGTTCTGATTAGTCAGGAGATAATATATCCAACGAATCAAGTATATTTTTTTAAAACAGCCCTGTTAGGTGGACCAATTTTCAATTTGCCAGGGCCTGGGCCCAACCGTGCTCTGCCATGGCTTCACCTTTGGTTATGGGGCTATTTTGCTTCCATTAGTCCTGGTGCCCTTGTTAAGGTCAATGGCATCATGAACTTTACCAAGTACCAGAACATTTTAGCCAAAAACCTGCTTGGAGGCTGAAACTTGGCCGCAAGTGGATCTTCCAGCAGGACAATATCCCCAAGCACACATCCAAATCCACAAATAAATGGTTAATTGACCACAGTCTCCGTACATGAACCCCATTGAAAACCTGTGGTTTGAATTGAAGAGGGTAGTCCATAAACTCAGACAAAGGATATCAAGGATCTGGAGCGATTATTTATGGATGAATGGTCTAATATCCCTCCCAATGTACTCTCCAATCTCAAAAAACATTTTAGAAAAAGGCTCAGCTGTGTTATCCTCGCAAGGGGAGTGTGCTGGAGTATTGAAAACAGGGGATCCAGACATAAAAATCAGAAAGATTTCTGGCTCCCAAGTGTCTTTTAAACAGGTAACGAGCTGAGATTAGGAGCACACTCTTAAAGGGAGTGCTCCTAATCTCAGCTTGTTACCTGTATTTAAGACACCTGTCCACAGGAGCAATCAATCAATCAGATTCCAAACTATCCACCATAGCTAAAACCAAAGAGCTCTCCAAGGATGTCAGGGACAAGATTGTAGACCTACACAAGGCTGGAATGGGCTACAAGACCATCACCAAGCAGCTTGGTAAGAAGGTGACAACAGTTGGTGTGAATGGAAGAAACACAAAAGAACTGTCAATCTCCCTCGGCCTGGGGCTCCATGCAAGATCTCACCTCGTGGAGTTGCAATGATCATGAGAACAGTGAGGAATCAGCCCAGAACTACACTGGAGGAACTTGCCAATGATCAAGGCAGCTGGGACCATTGTCACCAAGAAAACAATTGGTAACATACTACGCCGTGAAGGACTGAAATCCTGCAGCGCCCGCAAGGTCCCCCTGCTCAAGAAAGCACATATACATGCCCGTCTGAAGTTTGCCAATGAACATCTGAATGATTCAGAGGACAACTGGGTGAAAGTGTTGTGGTCAGATGAGACCAAAATGGAGCTCTTTGGCATCAACTCAACTCGCCGTGTTTGGAGGAGGAGGAATGCTGCCTATGACCCCAAGAACACCATCCGCACCGTCAAATATGGAGGTGGAAACATTATGCTTTGGGGGTGTTTTTCTGCTAAGGGGACAGGACAACTTCACCGCATCAAAGCATATGCAGAAAATCTGTGGAGGGAGCTGAAGGTTCGAGTTGCCAAACGTCCGCCTCGAAACCTTAATGACTTGGAAAAGATCTGCAAAGAGGAGTGGGACAAAATCCCTCCTGAGATGTGTGCAAACCTGGTGGCCAACTACAAGAAACATCTGACCTCTGATTGCCAACAAGGGTTTTGCAACCAAGTACTATGTCATGTTTTGCAGAGGGGTCAAATACTTATTTCCCTCATTAAAATGCAAATCAATTTACAACATTTTTGACATGTGTTTTTCTGGATTTTTTTGTTGTTATTCTGTCTCTCACTGTTCAAATAAACCTACCATTAAAATTATAGACTGATCATTTCTTTGTCAGTGGGCAAATGTACAAAATCAGCAGGGGATCAAATACTTTTTCCCCTCACTGTAGATAGGCCACAATAACCCAATGTTGATTACTTGGTTACAAAATGTTTTGTATGCATACTGTACCTGTCCATTTGAACTCATTAGTTCGAAAGGAAGTCCCTGCTTCTGTTCTTGATATGTATCTGTATGAATATAGAGGGGAGGTGTATTAGATACTCAGTTCAGATATAGGTTTTGCTATACTGTATGTATTGCATCAGATACGGTATGCATTAAAAATAAACATGACAGTTTAACAAGGTCAAAATCTAAATGTATACAGCTGCCATGAAAATGGTACACCTAACTTGTCATATATACGTATCATTGCTTGATATATGATACAGTATAGGGCATGTGGCAAGGTCAAGTTTTAAATTGCATTATTGACATATTTGTTATCTTATTGACATATAATATCCAATCATATTGACACATCTTTACTCATATTCACTGTATGTCATTGATATAGATATTCTGCCATAAGTGTATTTTCCTGTCCGTCCAGCTCAAAATAAAGATACAGTGTGTTAACCTGTCCAGCTCAAACCAGAGCTGCAATACATCCGCCACTACACAGTGGTAGCAAATGCTTACAAGACAGCACAGATCAGTGCATCTACAGTCTTCTGTGATTTGGGTAGGGAAGCTCTGTAGTCTCTACCATACCACTTATTCAAAAGTGCTGATCTTGATATAATATTGACAGTCTGACTCAGCCAGGGTCTTTTGGGTCTGACACATTAAGGTCATACTACCTTCCTCAAATCTTTTCTGCTGGCTGAAGCGCCAGGCTAAATATAGCACCGGCCCATATCGAGACCCAACTCAAAAAGTGAGACCTACGTTCCAAATCGCACCCTATTCCCTACATAGTGTATTACTTTTGACCAGCACCCTGGCCAGAAGTAGTGCACTATATTGGGAATAAAGTGCCATTTGGGACACAAACAATGTTTGTAATTAAATATGAATGGCCTTTTAATGTTGAACATGACACCTGACAACAAGAAAATTGAGGTTTGTGTCCAATGTGAAGTAAATTTCAATCAAAGGAACATGTTGGAATGTGTTATAATAGCCACCGTGCTTCTACATCTGCGTGGCTCACTGTTTGGGGTTTTAGGCTGTGTTTCTGTACAACACTTTGTTACATCAGCTGATGTAAAAAGGGCTTTATAAATACATTGATTGATTGATTGATTGATTGATAATGGGTGTTCCAATCAAACATGTATTTGTTGGATTGGAACACCCACTAGGTAGGTAGCCTAGTGGTTAGAGTGGTTAGAGCACTGGGCTAGTAACCAAAAGGTTGCTGGATCAAATCCCCGAGCTAACAAAGTAAAAATCTGTCATTTAGCCCCTGAGCAAGGCAGTTAACCCACTGTTCTCCAGGTGCTGAAGATATGGATGTTGATTAAGGCAGCCCCCCGCACCTCTCTGATTCAGAGGGGTTGGGTTAAATGCAGAAGATACATTTTAGTTGAAAATGTTCAGTTGTACAACTGTCTAGGTATCCCCTATATGATTTTGTTAAATACATGGTTTTATCTGTAGTACAAACTGAATTAAATATAGGCCTATCGATGAAGGTGAATGAATTAACCTACAATTTCATACCGTTCTCTTTAGCTGGGATTGACAATATCTTATCCAATGCATCAGTAAGTTTTCAAATTAAATGTATCCTCTTTGCTGGCATAAATAATGCATCATAGGCTCTCACAGTAAGATGGAGAGGAGGTTATAAATATGAAGCATATGAGTTGTATTGACAAGGCCTAGCCTCAGTGGCACCCGTCAACAGCCAGAGAGAGGTTGGAGATGAAACACCAGACAAGTGTCCTCTATCCACTCTGTTCTCCATAGAAGCACAGCAGGGGTCAGGTTCACACACTGAGCAGGGATTTAGATTGGAGAAACCGTGTCAGATGAGACCAGTCTCATTGCTCTGTAGTTGGCCTTTCGCATAAAAAGGAAAGGTTTTTTGTATGTTCTGCATTGATAAAATATTAATCAGTTCACTGAGACGTGCATGATCATAACTAGCGGTTTAGTGGAATTTTAGAGCAATTTCCGAAGAACATTTTCCAAAACTAATGCACAGTTGCTAAAGTTTGGTAACAGAATGGCAGTTTGTGTTGTTTGTGCCTTCATTCTGTTACCAAACTATGCATCTCCACCGTTCTTCAAGTAAATGTCAAATTTTCGGTGGAAATTGTTGAAAGTAATATATAACTACCATGGAGTATATGAAGCTATTGAAAGCCTCACATTCTATGGCCTATGTTGTACAGTGTCTTGTGTACAATCGTTTAAAAGCTTTGTGCAGTTAGGAGCATACAACCCATGAAATAAGTCTCCATCTGGTCTTATTTGAGAGATAATATCAAGGTTGTTGTCTTTTAGAGCTAGTATGGGTGCTCTATTACCCCTGCCTTTAGGCCGTTATTATGTTATCCAACTCAAGGGAGTACAGCAGTACGGCACTGTTGATCAAATTCCAAGTTTTTAATTCATTTTGAAATCTGGCAGTACTACTGTCCCACATGCCATATGTGACTTGGTGTGAAACCGATAAGCCAATGCCTATTATTAGGAAAATAGAATATGTACAAATTTCAGTACAAACATACCAATGGACAAACACAACGGAAATATGAAAAGGTAAACTAGGTAATAAAAGAGGGAATCGAGAGAAGATTGCTTTGTTCATCAGTTATGCTTTAGTTGTCAATAGGCATACATGGAGTTTATTTTTGGGCCTTTCACTGACTGCCACCCGGTGTTCACCATGTTGAACTGCAGGGATGCGTACAGAGGCAATGGAATTAATCTGCATCCTTTCCCTTATTATTTCCCTTCCATTATTATTTTATACTGTAATAGTCTTATGGCACTTACAAAATGGAATACACTTACATTTCACACATTAGTAAAAATAAATGTTTTATTATCACAAAGCAAAAGAGTAAATGACATAACCTGGTACAGGGAAATTAATCATTTTCTTTGCATGTCCCTGACAAAATACAATGCATCTTCCAAAGACAATTCAACTATCCAAAAGAAGACAATTCAATTGCCTGATATAGTCCTTCAGACTATCCAATACTATAGAGAGCAGAGTAGCAACCAGATCAGACCAGTAGTCTCTCAATGGCAATCTGGGTAGACTGGGCTTCAGCTTTGCTTTCACAAAAGGTTGCTTTTTATCATTATAATATTATGAAAGCAGAATAAATGACAAAAACAAAAACTGAAAACCCTAGACCTTGCCCTACTCCTAGCCCTAACCCTAGGATCATTTTAGCCCAATACATTCCAAGTGCTCCACAGCTGTTGCAACAGAGAAATTTTACGCACACGAAGGGAAAATTGCGCATTATTCCATGTATTTAATTTCAGAACTGTAGTTGCAAGTGATTAACATGAAACACTTCCACAAAGGGTAAGCTAATTGTCTCTATTAGGCCTATTTCAAAGTAAGAAAATGTGTATGGTTAGTTGACATCCTGTTTCACTTAATACCAATCATATTATATTCATATTACCATTGAATTGAAATTACAAAATAATAATGATTCATGACGCAGTACTGCTTACATAACTATTTTACTAATTCAAACCCTAACCCTGCTGTACAAACAGCTTTACAGTGCCTTGCAAAAGTATTCATCCTCTTGGCTTTTTTCCTATTTTGTTGCATTACAACCTGTAATTTAAATGGATTTTTATTTGGATTTTATGTAATGGACATACACAAAATAGTCCAAATTGGTGAAGAGAAATTAAAAAAATAACATGTTTCAAATAATACAAAAATAATAAAACCAGAAAAGTGGTCGGTGCATATGTATACACCGCCTTTGCTATGAAGCCCCTAAATAAGATCTGGGGCAACCAATTACCATCAGAAGTCACATAATTAGTTAAATAAAGTCCACCTGTGTGCAATATAGGAGTCACATGACCTGTCACATGATCTCAGTATATATACACCTGTTCTGAAAGGCCCCAGAGACTGCAACACCACTAAGCAAGCGGCACCACCAAGCAAGCGGCACCACCAAGCAAGCGGCACCACCAAGCAAGCGACACCATGAAGACCAAGGAGCTCTCCAAACAGGTCAGGGTAAAAGTTGTGGAGAAGTACTGATCAGGGTTGGGTTATAAAAAAAATATAAAAACTTTGAACATCCCACGGAGCACCATTAAATCCATTATTAAAAAAGGGAAAGAATATGGCACCACAACTAACCTGCCAGGCAAGGAGGGCATTAATCAGAGAGACAACAAAGAGACCAAAGATAACCCTGAAGGAGCTGTTAACTCCACAGTGGAGATTGGAGTATCTGTCCATAGGATCACTTTAAGACGTACCCTCCACAGAGCTGAGCTTTACGGAAGAGTGGCCAGAAAAAAGCCATTGCTTTAAACCTGTTAAGGTGTAGGGGGCAGTATTTTCATGGCCGGCTGAAAAACGTACCCAAATTAAACTGGTTACTACGCTGGCCCAGAAACTAGAATATGCATATTATTAGTAGATTTATTTCTTTTAGCCTTTGAATGAATACAACGTTGCCCGGTTGGAATATTATTGCTATTTTATGAGAAAAATAGCATAAACATTGATTTTAAACAGCGTTTGACATGCTTTGAAGTACGGTAATGGAATATTTTGATTTTTTTTTGTCACGAAATGCGCACGCGCGTCACCCTTCGGATACTGACCTGTACGCACGAACAAAACGGAGGTATTTGAATATAACTATGGATTATTTTGAACCAAAACAACATTTGTTGTTGAAGTAGAAGTCCTGGGAGTGCATTCTGACGAAGAACAGCAAAGGTAATCCAATTTTTCTTATAGTAAATCTGAGTTTGGTGAGGGCCAAACTTGGTGGGTGTCAAATTAGCTAGCAGTGATGGCCGGGCTATCTACTCAGAATATTGCAAAATGTGCTTTCGCCGAAAAGCTATTTTAACCTGTTAGGGCTAGGGGGCAGTATTTACACGGCTGGATAAAAAACGTACCGGATTTAATCTGGTTACTACTCCTACCCAGTAACTAGAATATGCATATAATTATTGGCTTTGGATAGAAAACACGCTGAAGTTTCTAAAACTGTTTGAATGGTGTCTGTGAGTATAACAGAACTAATATGGCAGGCAAAAACCTGAGAAAAATTCAACCAGGAAGTGGAAGATCTGAGAATTGTAGTTCTCCTTTCTAATCCCTATCGAAACTACAGTGTCTGTGGGGTCACGTTGCACTTCCCAACGCTTCAATTGGCTGTCAAAAGCCTTTGGAAAGTTTGGGAAAGCCTGGGGACAAAGGGATTGGTAATGCGCGATCCCGCGAGCGCGCCGTTCCTTCTATTTCTTCTTGAATGAATATGCTATTGTCCAGTTGGAATATTATCGCATTTTTACGTAAAAAAATACCATAAAGATTGATCGTCAACAACGTTTGACATGCTTCTAAGAACGGTAATGGAACATTTTGACTTTTTGTGTCTCGAATTGTGCTCGCGCGTTATGCCTTTGGATAGTGACCTGAACGCTCGAACAAAACGGAGGTATTTGGACATAAATATGGATTATTTTGAACAAAAACAACATTTCTTGTGGAAGTAGCAGTCCTGGGAGTGCATTCTGATGAAGATCAGCAAAGGTAAGAGAATATTTATAATACTAATTCTGAGTTTAGGTGACCCCAGAACTTGGCGGGCGTCTGTATAGCTTGCTTTGATGGCAAGCTATGTACTCAGAATATTGCAAAATGTGCTTTCGCCTAAAAGCTATTTTAAAATCTGACACAGCGGTGGCATAAAGGAGTACAGTATCTATAATTTTTAAAATAATTGTTATGTATTTTGTCAACGTTTATGATGAGTATTTTTGTAAATTGATGTGCACATTCACCGGAGGTTTGGTGGGAATATATTTTCTGAAATTCACGCGCCAATGTAAAATGCTGTTTTTGGATATAAATATGAACTATATCGAACAAAACATACATGTCTTGTGTAACATGATGTCCTAGGAGTGTCATCTGATGAAGATCGTCAAAGGTTAGTGCTTCATTTAGCTGTGTTTTGGGTTTTTGTGACATATCTCCTTACTTGGAAAATGGCTGTGTGGTTATTTTTTGTCTATGTACTCTCCTCACATGATCTAATGTTTTGCTTTCGCTGTAAAGCCTATTTGAAATCGGACAATGTGGTTACATTAAGGAGAAGTGTATCTTTAAAATGGTGTAAAATAGTCGTATGTTTGAGAAATTGAAATTATTTGATTTTTGAGGTTTTGTATTTCGCGCCCTGCTGTTCCATTGGATGTTGGCTAGGCATTCCGCTAGCGGAATGTCTGTCCTCAACAGGTTTTAAAGAAAAATAAGCAAACACGTTTGCTGTGGTGATGTTTTTTGTTTGCAGGGACTGGGAAACTGGTCAGAATTGAAGGAATGATGGATGGCACTAAATACATGGAAATTCATGAGGGAAACCTGTTTCAGTCTTCCAGAGGTTTGAGACTGGGACGGAGGTTCACCTTCCAGCAGGACAATGACCGTAAGCAAAGCATTCTGATAAAGCAACACTTGAGTGGTTTAAGGGGAAACATTTAAATGTCTTGGAATAGCCTAGTCAAAGCCCAGACCTCAATCCAATTGAGAATCTGTTGTATGACTTAAAGTTTGCTGTACCCCAGCGGAATCCATCCAACTTGAAAGAGCTGGAGCAGTTTTGCCTTGAAGAATGGGCAAAAATCCCAGTGGCTTGATGTACCAAGGTTATAGAGACATACCCCAAGAGACTTGCAGCTGTAATTGCTGCAAAAGGTGACTCTACAAAGTATTGACTTCGGGGGGGTGAATAGTTATGCATTTTCAAGTATACTATTTTTTGTCTTATTTCTTGTTTGTTTCACCACAAAAAAATATTTTTCATCTTCAAATTGGTAGGCATGTTGCATGCACGCACCAGTTTTCCATTATTACACGGCTCAAAAAAATAAAGGGAACACTTAAACAACACAATGTAACTCCAAGTCAATCACACTTCTGTGAAATCAAACTGTCCACTTAGGAAGCAACACTGATTGACAATAAATTTCACATGCTGTTGTGCAAATGGAATAGACAACAGGTGGAAATTATAGGCAATTAGCAAGACACCCCCAATAAAGGAGTGGTTCTGCAGGTGGGGACCACAGATCACTTCTCAGTTCCTATGCTTCCTGGCTGATGTTTTGGTCACTTTTGAATGCCGGTGGTGCTTTCACTCTAGTGGTAGCATGAGACGGAGTCTACAACCCACACAAGTGGCTCAGGTAGTGCAGCTCATCCAGGATGGCACATCAATGCGAGCTGTGGCAAGAAGGTTTGCTGTGTCTGTCAGCGTAGTGTCCAGAGCATGGAGGCGCTACCAGGAGACAGGCCAGTACATCAGGAGACGTGGAGGAGGCCGTAGGAGGGCAACAACCCAGCAGCAGGACCGCTACCTCCGCCTTTGTGCAAGGAGGAGCAGGAGAAGCACTGCCAGAGCCCTGCAAAATGACCTCCAGCAGGCCACAAATGTGCATGTGTCTGCTCAAACGGTCAGAAACAGACTCCATGAGGGTGGTATGAGGGCCCGACGTCCACAGGTGGGGGTTGTGCTTACAGCCCAACACCGTGCAGGACGTTTGGCATTTGCCAGAGAACACCAAGATTGGCAAATTCGCCACTGGTGCCCTGGTGCTCTTCACAGATGAAAGCAGGTTCACACTGAGCACATGTGACAGACGTGACAGACTCTGGAGACGCCATGGAAAACGTTCTGCTGCCTGCAACATCCTCCAGCATGACCGGTTTGGCGGTGGGTCAGTCATGGTGTGGGGTGGCATTTCTTTGGGGGGCCGCACAGCCCTCCATGTGCTCGCCAGAGGTAGCCTGACTGCCATTAGGTACCGAGATGAGATCCTCAGACCACTTGTGAGACCATATGCTGGTGCGGTTGGCCCTGGGTTCCTCCTAATGCAAGACAATGCTAGACCTCATGTGGCTGGAGTGTGTCAGCAGTTCCTGCAAGAGGAAGGCATTGATGCTATGGACTGGCCCGCCCGTTCCCCAGACCTGAATCCAATTGAGCACATCTGGGACATCATGTCTCGCTCCATCCACCAACGCCACGTTGGACCACAGACTGTCCAGGAGTTGGCGGATGCTTTAGTCCAGGTCTGGGAGGAGATCCCTCAGGAGACCATCCGCCACCTCATCAGGAGCATGCTCAGGCGTTGTACGGAGGTCATACAGGCACGTGGAGGCCACACACACACTACTGAGCCTCATTTTGACTTGTTTTAAGGACATTACATCAAAGTTGGATCAGCCTGTAGTGTGGTTTTCCACTTTAATTTTGAGTGTGACTCCAAATCCAGACCTCCATGGG
Source organism: Salmo trutta (assembly GCF_901001165.1). Taxonomy (NCBI): domain Eukaryota; kingdom Metazoa; phylum Chordata; class Actinopteri; order Salmoniformes; family Salmonidae; genus Salmo; species Salmo trutta. The sequence goes on along the minus strand of NC_042962.1, from coordinate 33,908,506 downwards.
TTGATAAATTGGATTTCCATTGATTATTTTTGTGTGATTTTGTTGTCAGCACATTCAACTATGTAAAGAAAAAAGTATTTAATAAGATTATTTCATTCATTCAGATCTAGGATGTGTTGTTTAAGTGTTCCCTTTATTTTTTTGAGCAGTATATATATTTTTTTATTATTTGACACGTTATTTTTTTAATTTCACGTCACCAATTTGGACTATTTTGTGTATGTCCATTACATGAAATTTCCCCCAAAATCTATTTAAATTACATGTTGTAATGCAACAAAATAGGAAAAACGGCAACGGGGATGAATACTTTTTCAATTCACTGTAAATCAATTGAGATTTTCCCACTTAGTCAATTCTGTGCAGGTCCATTTTCTTGAAAACAGCACCTGGGCCACATCACATGCACCCACTGCAATACTACTATATCTGTTTAAAACCCACCACGCAAACTGCCAGATCACATCAATTGATTTAATTAATTGTACAGCCAGTATCCCCATGCATTTGTCATAGCCTATTCAATGGTTTGTATCTGAAATAAATAACGACCACATGCAATAACTGAGTTTTGGAACTGTCACCATCAAAGCATGGTGAGTAAAAATCCATCCAGGTAGGCCAACGTCAATGATTAGGCTAATACGTGTCCACTCCTTTAACTTTACTTGTTATATAGGCTACTGTTTTCCATGAATTGGAATTCCCCTTCCACTCATGTTATCAAATGCTGACATTGTGAGTACAAGACAAGTTAGCTAGCTAGCTCACTAGCTCATAGATAGAAACAGTGTGGGTGCATTCCTCTGTGTGCCAGATGTTATATGTGCACACTTCAGATATAGGCCTAGCTATTGCATTATCAGATATCTGGTAAAATATGCTGACCATACTGCATTGGTCAGTCTTCTCGAAGGGGATGAGGCAGAGCACTGACCGACTCTGAATGATTTTACTGTCTGGTGTGAGTCATCCCATCTAAAATTAAACACATAAAAAACAAAAGACATGGTGATTGACTTCTGAAGGAACACAACATGCACACACCATCACTGATAAAAGGTGAGTGTAACGTGCGTCGTATAGAGGGGACCAAGGCGCAGCGTGTTGAGTGCTCATAATTATTATTTTTATGAAAACTAAACACTTTTACAAAGAAACAAAATGACAGCAAACAGTTCCGTCAAGCAACAGACAACAAAACGGAAAACAACTACCCACAAGTACAATAGAAAAAAACCCAACTTAAATATGATCTCCAATTAGAGGCAACGAGGACCAGCTGCCTCCAATTGGAATTCAACCCAAAAAAACAACATAAAAATAGAAAAACTAGAACTTACACATAGAAATAGAAAACCACACAAAACACCCCCTGTCACGCCCTAACCTACTTTACTATAGAAAATGACATCTTACAAGGGTCAGGACGTGACAGGTGAGCCCATTGAAATAGTGGAGGAGTACAAATACCTTGGGCTGGTCATTGACCAAAAGCTGTCATGGGATCAGTGTAATGACGCTATTTTTAAGAAAGGCCAACAGAGACTGTATTTCCTACGGAAACAGATTTTTTTTAAATGTTGATCTAACCATATTTTATACATCATTCATTGAGAGCATTCTGTCCTACTGCTTGACTGGCTGGTTTGGGAATATCAAGGTTGCACAGAAAAATTGGTTGAGCAAGATAGTCAGGACTTGCGGAAAAATCATGGGGCAGCAACAGCAGGAACTGTCATCCCTCTACCTGGGCAGAGCCCTGCATAAGGCGAATAAAATAGTGGTTGACTCTTCCCATCCACTCCACCCTGAATTCCAGCTCCTTCCCTCTGGCCGCAGGTACAGACTACCTAAGGTTGAAAAATAGGGCCAAGTACTCTTTTATTCGGAATGCAACTCTGCAATTTAACAAAATGTTGGACTAATTGCACTTAGTGCAAGTGCTATGAAACTGTACTTAACCTGCCTATTTGCTTGTAAATATCCTTTGCTATTTATTTAGAATTTTTATATGTGATATGTTTTATGACTGCTGCAAGATGAATTGCCTCTCTGAGGACATTTTTCTGAATCTGAATCCTCCCTCCCCACCCGGAAACTATGTTTGGTAGTAAATATAGAACGTGGTAAATATAGAAAAAAATAGTTTCCTGGTAATGTGTATGTATCTTTTAAATCTTGGAAAGTTCTCAAACCATTACTGTCCATGATATTGGTTAGGGTGCAGATTCTACATTTAGACCATTTGAGGGATGAAAAACACCACCCTGCATTATTGTAAAATATTGGAATATGCTTGTAAATATATTGGGCGTGCCATTTTGATTCCCAGTTAAATTGTTTTTCAATTTTGTTCCAAATATAAATTGTGTAAGCAATAATATGACAAAAGCGTAGTTTGGATTGTTTGGATTGGGATATATCAGTGAAGACCACCACTTCTGTGGCAATAGGAGACACCGTATTTCTCTGTATACTCAGCCAGGGGGCAGAATAATCATGTCTAAACCAATTGAGGATGGGGTGAAATGCTAGTGCCTGGAAATACAATTTAACGTTTGGTACGGATAGTCCTCTTACGTTTTCCCTCTTTGTAAATGTGTACATTTTATCAGGGATCGTTTACCTTGCCATATACATTTTGAAACCGCTCTATTAATTTTATCCCAATAGCCAGAAGGGAGAGCCATGAGAAGCATTGAACTGCATAAATTCAGCCATTTTTATATACTGTCTTCTTTTTGACAATAGATATTCTGCCGGTTAAAGCAACTGGGATATTATTTAGTCTACTGAGGTCAGATTGAATTGATTTGAGCATTCTGTCAAAGTTTCTGGCAATGGTTTTATCTAAGGAAAGAAATGTATCTACTCCCAAATGTTTAAAATGGGAAACAATTGGGATTCCATAAGTAAAGATGGAGTCCTCCATTGGCATCTTAAGAGGCAGTAGGGCTGATTTGGTTAGACATTTTATAACTTGAGATGAAGCTGAATTTATTTATGATCGTAAATGCTTTTTTGGAGCGATTGAGATATATTGTCTGTGTATAATGAGATGAGGTCAGCAGAGGGAAATTGGTGTTATTCCCTTCGATTGACGAATTGCCTGGGTCTGGCATTCCATGGATAATAAGAATAACAAAGGCAAAATTGGATTGCCTTGTATGCTGCTTCTAGTGATTCTGAACAAAGCAGAGCAGATATTGCATGTTATAACAATGGCTATGCAATTACGGAAGAAAACAGCGTGATGTCCTCTGTTAAAAAGAGGAGGTTCCCATCAGCTGTCTATAGGCTAGGCCTACTCTATTTATTTCTCTACTTTCCTAATATTAAACACTATACAACAGGAGTATAGTCTACCTGGCTGGCATGACAATAAACCATGGGAAAAGAGTCCACCATTCGCTATTTAAGTGCATAGATGACATGGATTTTTTTTCCCCTGCCCCTGTTTCAAGACAGGTGCATGTTAATGGTCCATTCTAAATCAAAACAAATTTCACGCATATATTATTTAGTACTGTAAACATAAAGAGAAGATTCAATCATGAACAGTCTAATGGGTGACAATATTAGCCTATCTCTTGTGAATTATATATTATCACTTGATGCCCAGCTAATGTACATTAAGGCAAGAAACAGTGCATGCCTTTTTTTGTACTTTTTTAATCAAAGTAGCACACATCATGTAGCCTAGCCCATATGTTTTGGTAAGTTTTTCATCACAACTAAAGTGGCCAAATAACTTAAGATTAAGCACATTAATCCGCTTTACAACTAGGGTAGAGTCTAACTGGTATACATACGCAGCGCTTGAGTTTCAAGTATGGGGAAGATCATGGCATTGGCCAGCTCTCTTGCTATCTCTCTCAGAATTACCTTCTTGATCCAAATCAGTCAGGTTTCAAGACTGGTCATTCAACTGAGACTGCTCTTCTCTGTGTCACGGAGGCTCTCCGCACTGCTAAAGCTAACTCTCTCTCCTCTGCTCTCACCCTTCTAGACCTATCTGCTGCCTTTGATACTGTGAACCATCAGATCCTCCTCTCCACCCTCTCCGAGTTGGGCATCTCCGGTGCGGCTCACTCTTGGATTGCGTCCTACCTAACAGGTCGCTCCTACCAGGTGGCTTGGCGAGAATCCATCTCCGCACCACATGCTCTCACCACTGGTGTCCGCCAGGGCTCAGTTCTAGGCCCTCTCCTATTCTCGCTATACACCAAGTCACTTGGCTCTGTCATATCCTCACATGGTCTCTCCTATCATTGCTACGCAGACGACACACAATTCATCTTCTCCTTTCCCCCTTCTGATAACCAGGTGGCGAATCGCATCTCTGCATGTCTGGCAGACATATCAGTGTGGATGATGGATCACCACCTCAAGCTGAACCTCGGCAAGACGGAGCTGCTCTTCCTCCCGGGGAAGGACTGCCCGTTCCATGATCTCGCCATCACGGTTGACAACTCCATTGTGTCCTCCTCCCAGAGTGCTAAGAGCCTTGGCGTGACCCTGGACAATACCCTGTTGTTCTCTGCTAACATCAAGGCGGTGACCCGATCCTGTAGGTTCATGCTCTACAACTTTCGCAGAGTACGACCCTGCCTTACACAGGAAGCGGCGCAGGTCCTAATCCAGGCACTTGTCATCTCCCGTCTGGATTACTGCAACTCGCTGTTGGCGGGACTCCCTGCCTGTGCCATTAAACCCCTACAACTCATCCAGAACGCCGCAGCCCGTCTGGTGTTCAACCTTCCCAAGTTCTCTCACGTCCCCCTGCTCCTCTGCACACTCCACTGGCTTCCAGTTGAAGCTCGCATCTGCTACAAGACCATGGTGCTTGCCTACGGAGCTGTGAGGGGAACGGCACCTCCGTACCTTCAGGCTCTGATCAGTCCCTACACCCAAAGAAGGGCACTGCGTTCATCCACCTCTGGCCTGCTCGCCTCCCTACCTCTGTGGAAGCACAGTTCCCGCTCAGCCCAGTCAAAACTGTTCGCTGCTCTGGCACCCCAATGGTGGAACAAGCTCCCTCATGACGCCAGGACAGCGGAGTCAATCACCACCTTCCAGAGACACCTGAAACCCCATCTCTTTAAGGAATACCTGGGATAGGATAAAGTAATCCTTCTAACCCTCCCCCCTACCCTCCCCCCCAAAAAAATATATATAGATGTACCATTGTAAAGTGGTTGTTCCACTGGATATCATAAGGTGATTGCACCAATTTGTAAGTCGCTCTGGATAAGAGCGTCTGCTAAATGACGTAAATGTAAATCATTTTCACCATAAAAATGCATCTATATAACAACAGCATTACATGCATAATCACAATTTGTGGTATCTTTTGAGAATGGGGTTTTCTTACTAATTGATTGCATTTTGGAACAGTAACTATTATAGTCTACTGCCGTGTGCGCAGTGCTGCAAAAATAATGTGAGGAAATAGCCTAATAGTTGAGCAACATTTTAAGCTAACCGTACTGATTTGTTGTGTCAGCCTCATTGCTTAAAAAAAGTATGCTAGTATTTATATTAATTTGGGATCTGTTGCATCGAACAACTGTCCCAGACTATGTTTGGAATATTTATTTATTGGAAACAGTAGAATGGATCAAATGTGACCCGATTCAGGAAACTAGGTGTATGTCGCAAGTCACAACTTCACAAGAGAGCCGTTTGAACGTAATTAAATGTTTTTATCAAAATACGTTTTTTGGCAGAAATGCCTTCTCAAACATGTGAACTTTCATGTGCCTTAATAACAAACTTGTATACTATCTGTAAATACGAATAAAATTGTTAAATTAAGAGCCTTGGTTAAGCCACAGAAAAAGTTGGCAACCTTCCCACTGGTCACGATTGGCTGAGATAATGAGTGGGCTGGACATGCCGAGAGAAGAGTTTGGTCTGCCATAGAAGGCTTCTGTCTATTTCAGCTCGTCAGTCTGTGTCGGTTATCCTGTCGAACGCTGCTTTAAAAAAAATATATATTATGCATTGGAGCTGCATTAGTTGCTCTCCACTTTCTGGAGGATCACGTTTTTTGAAATCAGTGGAATTAGAGTATGATAGCTATAGAGATGGAGAAAACACCTGTCTCCGGATTACATTTTCAAACTAAGAGAAACCTTGGCATGGCATTCCTGATGGGGAGACACGTCCTTCATGCATTATGATGTAAACAGGTAAGATGGTCTAGCGCTAGCTAGCTACATTTTCAGATATTACACGTTTTCTAATTTTGACAGAAAGTGGTTTCATTTCAAGATAAAGTGTGCTGTTACCTAGCTAGCTAATGTTAGCTGGCTAGCTCCCTAGCTGAGGTTATTATTCATTTCCCAGAGCTGTTTGCTATTCTAGTTTGGGCCTAATCATTTAAAATGGTTGGTTAGCTCCCAGCACTGTGGCATTGTTGGCACAGTTCATTATTGTTTAACTAGCCAATGTTAGCTGTCTGGCTCGTTAGCTAATGTTACATGATGTGTGTGAACTTACACTATGTTTACCTAGTTAGGTACATTGTTTACCTAGCTAGCTAGCGATATGTTTTAAGCTAAAGTGTACTATTAGCTAGCTAGCTAACGTTAGCTGGCTGGCTCCCTAGCTGAAGTTATTATTTATTTCCCAGAGCCGTTTACTGTTCTAGTTCGAGCCTAATGTTAGCTTAGCTAGCTCATATTGAACATGGTTGGTTAGCTCCCAGCACTGTGGCATTGTTGGCACTGTTCATTGTTGTTTAACTAGCTAACGTTAGCTGGCTGGCTCGTTAGCTAACGTTACGTGACGTGTGTACAACACCTGTTGAATATGACCGGTGTCAGTAAACTGCAAAAAAGCTTAAGAGGGTGTGAACGATGCTAAATGAGTGTAGACAAAGAGCTCTTCACAGAACATCACAATCTGGTTCTAACCAGAATAGAAAGAGGGGTAGGAGGCCCCAGTGCACAACTGAGCAAGGGGACAAGTACATTGGAATGTCTAGTTTGAGAAACAGACGCCTCACAAGTCCTCAACTGGCAGCTTCATTAAATAGTACTCTCAAAACACCAGTCTCAACATCAACAGTGAAGAGGCAACACCGGGATGCTAGCCTTTGGAAGAGTGCACTGGAGATTCTCTTCCCCGTGTTGCATTCTGAGTGACTCCTAACTACTATGTCACTGTTGTCAAGGGTAATTTGATTGGTTAGGTCTCTAACCTTCTTACTGATTGTAGCTGGACTGACTGTTGCTGGTATTGGTTCTAGTACTCAAGGGGACCAGATATCCTACCAATTTGTTCTGAAATATTATTCTACCGGATCACATGATTAGAGCATTATACTGGTTGTATTGTAGTTGAACCTACACATGGCAAGGCATAAATGTAAAAATATATATATATATAGTTTTTCCAATTGTTTGAGGTGGAAGTCCACTGGACTTCTTCTACAACCAGTGTGGTACACCTCAGTAATATCTTAGATGTGTTCTAAGATTATCCCCATCTAGGGGCCTGTCTGCTCCTCACTGTTCTCATAAGGAGGCTTACAACTAGATTTGTTTTATGCTCTGGCAGCCTAGTACGGCGTTGCCCGTAGTCTCGACCCCCCCCCCCCCCACCCACCGGCCTCGATTAGGCACATCATGGGTCTGGGCTACTATTCCCCCCTTTGTGTCTCGGGACCCCCCCACCAGCGGGTGGTGTTGGTATCCGAGGCGCAAACAAAAAGGTTGGACCCTATGAACGAGTTGTCAGCGTCCACGTTGTTATGAGAATGGCTGTGCCACAGTGGTGTGGGGGCTGTGCTTTGGCAAAGTGGGTGGGGTTATATCCTACCTGTTTGGCCCTGTCCGGGGGTTTCATCGGATGGGGCCACAGTGTCTCCTGACCCCTCCTGTATTAGCCTCCAGTATTTATGCTGCAGTAGTTTGTGTCGGGGGGCTAGGGTCAGTCTGTCACATCTGGATTATTTCTCTTGTCTTATCTGGTGACCTGTGTGAATTTAAATATGCTCTCTCTAATTCTCTCTCTCGGAGGACCTGAGCCCTAGGACCATGCCTCAGGACTACCTGGCATGATGACTCCTTGCTGTCCCCAGTCCACCTGGCCGTGCTGCTGCTCCAGTTCCAACTGTTCTGCCTGCGGCTTTGGAACCCTAACCTGTTCACCGGACGTGCTACATGTCCCAGACCTGCTGTTTTCAACTCTCTAGAGACAGCAGGAGCGGTAGAGATGCTCTCAAAGATCGGCTATGAAAAAGCCAACAGACACTTACTCTTGTGTTGCTGACTTGTTGCACCCTCAACAACTACTATGATTATTATTATTTGACCATGCTGGTCATTTATGAAAATTTGAACATCTTGGCCATGTGCTGTTATAATCTCCACCCGGCACAGCCAGAAGAGGACTGGCCACTCCTCATAGCCTGGTTCTTCTCTAGGTTTCTTCCTAGGTTTTGGCCTTTCTAGGGACTTTTTCCTTGCCACCGTGCTTCTACACCTGCATTGCTTGCTGTTTGGGGTTTTAGGCTGGGTTTCTGTACAGCACTTTGAGATATCAGCTGATGTAAGAAGGGCTATATAAATAAATTTGATTTGATCTGTAACCTTTCAACCAAATCTCCTGGTGTTTGCTTCAAAACGCTCAGTGGCTGTCGAGGCATGTCAGTCACCACCGTGTCCACGGGTGGCAACCTCTTCAGTACCTGCGAATTGAGACGAGGATATTGGTCTGTGATATCGCAAAGTGTTTCACCAGTGGGAGTAATCGGGTCAGTTGCTGGACTGACGCCATTAGTGTCATTGTAAGGGGTGACAGTCCCCCACAAAGCGGAAGGTGTATCATCGGAAGCAGAGTGTACTCTGAGCATCGATGTTTTTCTTGCTGAGATGGCCGCAGTGCTTGCGGAAGTGTCCGAAAGGCAAGAGAACTTCATCTCAACTACCGTATTGCACGACTGCAAGGAGGAGGGAAGTTGCTCATTCACAGAGATGGCTGGCTCGAAATCATGAAAAGAATGGTCAACCAGGTTGGCTGATGGAATGTGTCGAGATATCGTAATATCTCCTTGGATCGGATTCTGCACCAAGAGGTTTCTAAACGTCTTTTTCCCAAGGGGTGCTTTCGACAGATAACCCTCGTGAATGACTGCGTTGCAGCTGGCGTTAGGGGAAGACAGTGTGGTCAGTGGAGAAGGCACTGTGGCCTGTGACCATACCTGGTTGGTTTTCCAATCCATCAGTGGGAGTAGCCGATCCATCAAGTCTGCTCCAAGTAGCAGGGGTACAGTTTTGAGACTGGTAACATACACAGGGTGAACGAGCGATACGTCCTGGAAGTGTAATTTCAGCATGACTCTCAATGTAAGAGGCAAGGTAGTCTGAATGACCCCCTCGAAGTGTAGTGTCGCATCGTTCCACTTTTAACCTCTTATATCTAGTCATTGCGCTAGCGGAACACCTGCTCCAATATCCAATGATGGGCGTGGCGCGAAATACAAACTCCTCTAAAGTCCGAAAACTTCAATTTTTCAACAATATGACTATTTTACACCATTTTAAAGACAAGACTCTCCTTTATCTAACCACACTGTCCGATTTCAAAAAGGCTTTACAGCGAAAGCAAAACATTAGATTATGTTAGCAGAGTACCCAGCCAGAAAAAATCAGACACCCATTTTTCAAGCTAGCATATAATGTCACAAAAAACAAAACCACAGCTAAATGCAGCACTAACCTTTTGATGATCTTCATCAGATGACAACCCTAGGACATTATGTTATACAATGCATGCATGTTTTGTTCAATCAACTTCATATTTATATCAAAAACAAGTTTTTTTACATTAGCATGTGACGTTCAGAACTAGCATACCCCCTGCAAAATTCCGGTGAATTTACTAAATTACTCACGATAAACGTTCACAAAAAACATAACAATTATTTTAAGAATTATAGATACAGAACTCCTCTATGCACTCGATATGTCCAATTTTAAAATAGCTTTTCGTGATAGCACATTTTGCAATATTCTCAGTAGATAGCCCGGAATCACAGGGCTAGCTATTTAGACACCCACCAAGTTTAGCCTTCACCAAACTCCGATTTACTATTAGAAAAGTTTGATTACCTTTGGTGTTCTTCGTCAGAATGCATTCCCAGGACTTCTACTTCAATAACAAATGTTGGTTTGGTCCCAAATAATCCATAGTTATATCCAAACAGCGGCGTTTTGTTCGTGCGTTCAAGACACTATCCGAATGGTAAAGAAGGGTTACGAGCACGACGCATTTCGTGACAAAAAAATGTCTAAATATTCCATTACCGTACTTCGAAGCATGTCAAAGGCTGTTTAAAATCATAATCATAATATTCCGACCGGGAGTCGTTGTATCCGTTCAAAGACGATAGAATAAAAACATGGGGTCGTCTTGTGCACGAGCATGAGTCCCATTGTCCGCTGATAGACCACTTAGCAAATGCGCTAAAGCTTTTCAGCCAGGGCTTGGAATTACGTCATTCAGCTTTTTGCCGCCTTCTGAGAGCGCATGGGAGCCATAGGAAGTGTCACGTAACAGCAGAGATCCCCTGTATTGGATAGAGATTATCAAGGAGGGCAAAAAAGGGTCAGAGAGGGCGCTTCCTGTTTGGAATCTTCTCAGGTTTTGGCCTGCCAAATGAGTTCTGTTATACACAGACACCATTCAAACAGTTTTAGAAACTTTGGAGTGTTTTCTACCCAAAGCTAATAATTATATGCATATTCTAGTTTCTGGGCAGGAGTAATAATCAGATTAAATCGGGTACGTTTTTTATCCGGCCGTGAAAATACTGCCCCCTATCCATAACAGGTTAACCTGTTGGGGCTAGGGGGCAGTATTTACACTGCCGGATAAAAAACGTACCCGATTTAATCTGGTTACTAATCCTAACCAGTAATTAGAATATGCATATACTTATTATATATGGATAGAAAACACCCTAAAGTTTCTAAAACTGTTTGAATGGTGTCTGTGAGTATAACAGAACTCATTTGGCAGGAAAAAACCTGAGAGATTCCTTTACAGGAAGTGGCCTGTCTGACCATTTATTTGCTTTCTTTGACATCTCTGCTGTTACGTGACACTTCCCACGTCTCCAATGGGCTCTCAGAGCCCGGGAAAAACCTGAATGACGTAATTCAAAGCCCTGGCTGAAACACACGAGCGCTTTTGCTAAGTGGTCTATCAGCAGACAAAAGGCTTAGGCGCGTGCACTGCCTCCTCCCGCCTTTCTGTTTTTCCCTCTATTTACAGACAGGCAGATTCCCGGTCGGAACATTATCGCTTTTCTACGAGATAAATTGCATAAAAATTGATTTTAAACAGTGGTTGACATGCTTCGAAGTACGGTAATGGAATATTTAGAATTTTTTTGCCACGTTATGCGCCATACGCACGACCGTGATTTACCATTCTGATAGTGTCTAGAACTCACGAACAAAACGTCGCTGATGGAACATAACGATGGATTATTTGGGACCAAACCTACATTTGTTATTGAAGTAGAAGTCCTGGGAGTGCATTCTGACGAAGAACAGGAAAGGTAAGACCATTTTTCTTATAGGAAATATGATTTTGGTGAAGGCTAAACTTGCCGGGTGTCTAAATAGCTAGCCCGTGATGGCTGGGCTATGTACTTAGAATATTGCAAAATGTGCTTCATCCGAAAAGCTATTTTAAAATCGTGCATAGAGGAATTCTGTATCTATAATTCTTAAAATAATTGTTATGCTTTTTGTGAACGTTTATCGTGAGTAATTTAGTAAATTGTTTGCGGGGGGTATGCTTTTTCTGAACGTCACATGCTAATGTAAAAAGCTGTTTTTGATATAAATATGAACTTGATTGAACAGACATGCATGTATTGTATAACATAATGTCCTAGGTGTGTCATCTGATGAAGATCATCAAAGGTTAGTGCTGCATTTAGCTGTGATTTGGGTTTTTGAGACATTATATGCTAGCTTGAAAAATGGGTGTCTGATTATTTCTGGCTGGGTACTCTGCTGACATAATCTAATGTTTTGCTTTCGTTGTAAAGCCTTTTTGAAATCGGACAGTGTGGTTAGATTAACGAGAGTCTTGTCTTTAAATAGCTGTAAAATAGTCATACGTTTGAGAAATTGAAGTAATAGCATTTCAAAGGTTTTGAAAATTGCGCCACAGGATTCAACTGGCTGTTACGTAGGTGGGACAATTTGGTGCCACCTAGCCCAGCGAGGTTAATGTAGTGCTACTTTATTCTTAGCAATCATGCAGGCCCTGGATAGGTTCTCGTGTGAGAGCGGGAGAAATTTGAATATTAATGTCCTTGCTACGGGTGTTAACCTGTTTAGGATAGGGGGCAGTATTTTCACAGCCGGATAAAAAACGAACCCGATTTAATCTGGTTATTACTCCTGCCCAGAAACTAGAATATGCATATAATTATTTGATTTGGATAGAAAACACCCTAAAGTTTCTAAAACTGTTTGAATGGTGTCTGTGAGTATAACAGAACTCATATGGCAGGCCAAAACCTGAGAAGATTCCATACAGGAAGTGCCCTGTCTGACCATTTCTTGTCCTTCTATAGCCTCTTTATCAAAAATAGAGGATCTCTGCTGTAACGTGACATTTTCTAAGGCTCCCATAGGCTCTCAGAAGGCGCCAGAACGGGGAATGATGACTCTGCAGTCCCTGGGCGGAAAACAGTAGGGCTTTTGGAAAGTGGTCGTTCTGAGAACAATGACATGGGTGTGCGCGTGCATGTGAAGACTCCATTTTCTATTTTCAGTGTTTGAACGAAAACAAGGTCTCCCGGTCGGAATATTATCGCTATTTCACGACAAAAATCGCATAAAAATTGATTTTAAACAGCCTTTGACATGCTTCGAAGTACGGTAATGGAATATTATTGCAATTTTTTGTCACGATACGTGCCGGCGCGTCACCCTTCGGATAGTGTTTTGAACGCAAGAACAAAAAGCAGCTATTTGGATATAACTATGGATTATTTGGAACCAAAACAACATAATATTGCAAAATATGCTTTCACCGAAAAGCTATTTTAAAATCGGACACCGCTATTGCATAAAGGAGTTCTGTATCTATAATTCTTAAAATAATTGTTATGTTTTTTGTGAACGTTTATCGTGAGTAATTTAGTAAATTCACCGGAATTTTGCAGGGGGTATGCTAGTTCTGAACGTCACATGCTAATGTAAAAAGCTGTTTTTTGATATATGAACTTGATTGAACAAAACATGCATGTATTGTATAACACAATGTCCTAGGAGTGTCGTCTGATGAAGATCATCAAAGGTTAGTGCTGCATTTAGCTGTGGTTTTGGTTTTTGTGACATATGCTAGCTTGAAAAATGGGTGTGTGATTTTTCTGGCTGGGTACTCTCCTAACATAATCTAATGTTTTGCTTTCGTTGTAAAGCCTTTTTGAAATTGGACAATGTGGTTAGATAAAGGAGAGTCTTGTCTTTAAAATGTTGTAAAATAGTCATATGTTTGAAAAATTGAAATTTTGGGATTTTTGAGGAGTTTGTAATTCGCGCCACGCTCTATCATTGGATATTGCACACAGTCAGGGTATATGCAACACTTTGGGTAATTTGTCAGAATCTTACGTAATTATGACATAACACTGAAGGTTGTGCAATATAACAGGAATAACGTTTTGTTTTCGAGATGATAGTTTCCGGATTCGACCATATTATATTAATGACCTAAGGCTCGTGTTTCTGTGTGTTATTATGTTATAATTAAGTCTATGATTTGATAGAGCAGTCTGACTGAGCGGTGGTAGGCAGCAGCATGCTCGTAAGCATTCATTCAAAATAGCACTTTTGTGCGTTTTGCCAGCAGCCCTTGGGCCAATTGTGTGCCACCCCATGGGTCTCCCGGTCGTAGCCGGCTGCGACAGAGCCTGGTCTCGAACCCAGAATTTCTAGTGGCACAGCTAGAAATTTTGGGATCGAGACCAGGCTCTGTTGCAGCCGGCTACAACCGGGAGACCCATGGGGCGGCACACAATTGGCCCAACGTCGTCCGGGTTATGGGAGGGTTTGGCCTGCAGTGATGTTCTTGTCCCATTATGCACTAGCGACTCCTGTGACGGGCCGGGCGCTGACATGGTCGCCAGGTGCATGGTAAAAATAAATAAATAGAAATAATGACGAAGTCTCTGCCAGCTAGAGAGTTACCAAAAAGACAGTGCAAGCCAGCACCTAAAGTGAGGGAGATGGAACAAGATCCTTCTCATGATGCTGATGACACAGGAGGTTTTAAAGTGTAAAAATTTTACTTGCACAATTGTCTGTTTGTATTGGTTCTGAGCAGTGTGTGGGAATGTTTTTTAAATCCCACAATGGTAATTTTGACTGCTCAGTGCTTCTAGTGTTAATGTATTGGTCTTTTCAGGTCTGTTTGCCTTTGTGAGGTTTGAGGATGGATACTCAGCAAAGATATTTGAAATTCAAGATATCCTACAGGAGGATGAAACGCCCATTCTGCAGTTTAAAACTTCTTGAGGCTACCTGGGACGTTAGCGTGCCACCTGTGGCGCACCCTATCAACAGCAGGTGCATTTCAAGAGCGGCAAATTTGAAACCAAATAAATGTACAAATTCAAATTTCTCAAACATACAACTAACTTACAGCCTTTGAAAGATAAACATCTTCTTAATCTAACCACGTTTACCGATTTCAAAAAGGTTTTACGGGGAAAGCATAAAGTTAGGTTATGTTAGGAGAGTACATTGACAATAGCTGTGTGCAATGCATTGTCGATTCAAAGACATGCGTCACCAAAACCATACAATCAGCTAAAATTATGCACTAACCTTTTACAATCTCCATCAGATGACACTCCTAGGACATTTTGTTAGACAATGCATGCATTTTTAGTTCTATCAAGTTCATATTTATATCTAAAAACAGTGTTTTACTATGGCGTTGATGTTCAGGAAATCGTTTCCCTCCAATACCGGCAGTCAAGTCATGACGACAAAATAATTAATTAATATTAGAAAACATTGCTAAAATATTATATTGTCATTCAAAGAATTATAGATTTACATCTCTTGAACGCAATGGACTTGTCAGATTTTAAATTAACCTTACTGGGAAATCACACTTTGCAATAATCTGAGCACTGCGCCAGAAAAATACGCATCGCGATACAGACTAACCGCCATGTTGGAGGAATCTAAAATCGAAAATACTATATAAATAATCCATTACCTTTGATTCTCTTCATCAGATGTCACTTCCAAAGAGTCCCAGGTCCATAACGAATGTAGTTTTGTTCAAAAAAGCTCATCATTTATGTCGAAAAACCTCCGTGTTGTAGCGCATGATCTAAGCCAGCCGGACTTCACTTCACTTCAAGAACGGAAAAAATATATTTCCGTTCGTTCAAACATGTCAAACGTTGTATCGCATAAATCATTAGGGCCTTTTTTAACCAGAACATGAATAAAATTCAAGGCGGACCATTGGGTTTTCTTTTAAAACGTTTCGGAATGAGAGTACCCACCATCAAATCGCGCGCCAGGGTGAATGATGGACCATCACGTTCCATGGCTCTTATTCGGTCAGATCTCACTGTAGAACACTCAAAACACTTTGTAAAGGCTGGGGACATCTTGTGGAAGCAATAGGAAGTGCCAGAATATAATTCACCCCCTTTGTTTTTCAATGGCATAGGCTCAAAGTCAATTCAACACATCAGGTATCCACTTCCTGTCAGAATCTGTCTCAGGGTTTTGCCTGCCAAATGAGTTCTGTTATACTCACAGACACCATTCAAACAGTTTTTGAAACTTTAGGGTGTTTTCTATCCATATATAATAAGTATATGCATATTGTAGTTACTGGGTAGGTGTAGGAGGCATTTAAAAATGGGCACATCTTTTTTCAAAAAAGTCTCAATACTGCCCCCTATACCCTAACAGGTTAACATCTTGCGGCCTGGCGAAGGTTTTGGCAAAGTGGGCAGATAGCAGATTTTACAGAGCTACAGTAGAATATACAAACGTCAATGAAGAGCTCAGTAAGGCAACCAAAAAAACAAAAATAGGTGAATAAGATTCTGCTGACAGATTTTATGGCAAGAATTTAGAACATCCTCTATAGTCTCATCCTTCCCAGCCGCATCTTCTATGCCCCCTACCACACCAGGATAGTGCACACTTCTCCCTTCCCCAAGCCCTAATGGGCCCACCGCCTATTCCCCCCACACCACCAGGATGGTGCACACTTACCCCCTTCCCAAGCTCCAGACTCTGACTCTCCTGGAGCTGGCCCAAGCTTTTTGAACCTGGACCAGCAGGTTAACACCCCTTTGTTGAGAGATTTGACTCCCAGGGAGTCATTCACGGGCATGCTGCTGTCATCTGAAGAACCAGGTCCACTGAATGCATATCCAGAGCTCCAACACCTTCATCTTCTTCTTCTTCTGCGGACACAGTTATTGACCGCAATCCACAGAGTGAATATGGGGAGCCCATGGAAGATGAACACAGACCATGGCAGCCATGCCAGATCTGCAGACAGCAAGTTTTTAAACTAATGGAGGAGAAGACAGCAAGTTTTTAAACTAATGGAGGAAAAGAGAAAAATGGAAGAGGTGCTGTTGAGCTTGAGTAAGATGTAGTTTCATTCTTTCACTTTGCTTGTCTGATAAGCAGTACATTATAGTTGTCATTGTCTCATAATACTCTCATGTAATGTTTTATTACAGGCCCTGACCAAGTCAAAGCTGTGAGGGGCTTGTGTGACAGTCTTAAGAAATTCCAAGAGGTTGCATCTGACACACCTACTAGGATGGGCAAGCAGGAGCTGTATCCGGGCTGTGGTCTATACATATCATCATTTAATCTTGCCGCAATTCATCAAACATCACAGCGTGAATGCCTCCGCCTGTTTCATCTCCTTTTTGACAATTTTTTTCAGTGACGAGGAGTGTGTCAACGCTGTTGCGTTTGGATGGCATGGAAAGTGTCCTGAAGGCAAATCGATGCTGGAATAGGCCTGAGTGAACGCAATCCTGAATAAGTATAACCTTTGATAAACTAGAGCAACATACAACATCCACACATAGAACCTCACATATCCATTTGGGTGAATGAGAGATGGGGGTACTGTTCAGAAGACATGAGTTGAAATGTGGATCTGACATTTAAGGCTTTTAGTTTATACTTTCCACCAAACACTTTCTTAAACAACTTCATTTTCTCAGTTTATCAACTGCAGCTTATGTCATGCATTTTGCATCCATGGGCGGCTGGAAGGCGGTGGAGTCTGGTAAACTAAAGAAGGCCTTCATTAACAAGTGCCGGCACCATGTTATTTTAGTTTATAACTGCATTTGAGTAAGGACTACATTTGGTCAGTGTACTTTTTATTTGTCATGATCTTAGAATTATAAGCTTCTATCCTGGTTCTGAATGATTCTGAGATATTGAGCATCAGAGTTTTCACATCTCACAAAACTAATTTAGTATAGTAAACTTTTATTGCTCAACAAGGTCATCACCCGGAAGGTACTCAGAGTACCAAGTATCCACATTCTAGGACATTTAGATATGCAAGTGATTTAAAAAATCTTAACTTCACATACATTTAAAGAACATATTTTAGATCAATATTATGACAATAACACCCCCCCCCCAAAAAAAAAATGGTATGCCAGATATAACCTTATAATTCTAAGTTCATATTGGTTATGCTAAACTTGGTTATTAAAACATTTACCTTAAGTCCATTAAGCACTTGCACACTGCCCCAAACAACCCCAACCAATGCCAACAAACTTGAACATAAAACAGTGTTTGCTCAGTGTTCAGCAGCACAGTTGAAACAGCTCTAGCTAAGCTAATTACTTTCTTTAAGAAACCGATACTGGTCAGTGTTCCATTCTATTTCTACATTAGCTTGTGCTGCTTCCAGTGTACTACAGTGCCTCTTGTGATAGTATTGATCATAGCGTCTTAATTGAACAAATTGCTTAATTGGTTTCAATCGTAATTGTCGAATAGACAGGTTTGTGTTCGATACTTGGTTTCCGCTTTACTGTATTCATCGTATTTTCCTTGGAAACAAGAGCACACTCATGTTCATTGTGTCTCTGTAGATCATGGGCTCAATTTACATGCGCTCAACATTAAAAACATTACATTAAGAACAATGTGCTACTGTGAATACAGTGTTGTTACTGTTAAATGCTGTTACATACAGCTTTGAAATTGCATTTCATTGTTTCAAAAGGTGTGAATAAAATAATATGGTGCCTTACAATTACATCTCTATTATGTCTAATTTATTCTCCATGTGTTGTCATGTAATTCTCAGGCTATTGCTCCCAAACAATTTCATGAGACACATAAGACAAGAGACCCTGGGGAGATTATTTCGATATATCTTATACTTCTCAGATAGTGCTTAAATGTCAATCTCAAACAAAGATAATTTGTCTCACATAAGTATCAAAATGGCTATTTCTCTCTCATGTCTTTTAATTGCTCGAAAGGACGGTTAAGGAGAAAACTCTCAGTAGTCAATGAGCACAGCTATTCAGCTTGGTTCTTATTTTTCTCCCGTACTTCTCTTGTTGTATTATGGTCCATTCTCTTTAGCATTTCATTGGTGCTCCTAAGGGGGGTCTTAGGATAAATACTTTGGACTTAAATGATTCCGAAACACTTTTATTTCCCTTGAGTTTGAGAAAAGTCCACTATAAGCGACTGGTTTTTCCTCTGGTCAAACATCCCAGGGTCGTTCGTATTTTCAGTTCGCTGCAGCTAGTGACTTGAACGAGCTGCAAAAAACCACTCAAACTGGACAGCTTTATCTGAATCTCTTTATTCAAAGACTCAATCATGGACACTCTTACTGACAGTTGTGGCTGCTTTGTGTGACATATTTTTGTCTCTAACTTCTTGCCCCTTGTGCTTTTGTTTGTGCCCAATAATATGTGTACCATGTTTTGTGCTGCTACTATGTTATGCTGCTGCAATGTTGTGTTGCTACCAAGTTGTTGTTATGTTGCGTTGCTACTGTGTTGTCATGTGTTGCTGCCATGCTATGTTGTTGTCTTAGGTCTCTCTTTATGTAGTGTCTCTCTTGTCGTAATGTGTGTTTTGTCATATATTTTTAATCCCAGCCCCTATCCCCGCAGGAGGCCTTTTGGTAGGCCGTCATTGTAAAGAAGAATTTGTTCTTAACTGACTTGCCTAGTTAAATGAAGGTTATATAAAAATACAAAAATAATAAAAGTGAGGAGTGCAAGAGATTAATGTATCGAGGGAAGAGGGTGGAAATAAGAGGAGAAGAGGAGGAAGGGGGTGATAAGAAGAGGGGAGATAAGAGAGGAGAGGAGGAAGGAGAGAGGAGGAAGGGCAGGAGGGGGGGGAGAGAAGAGGGGAGAGGAGAAGGGGGAGAGGAGAGGAGGAAGAAGGGGGAAAAGAGGGGGAGAGGAGAGGAGGACATCTTCACTCTATCTATTTTTTTTTATCTTTAAACATCAATTATCTGAAATCTTGTAAACTTATTTCACCTGGCTCAAAAGCTATACTGATCAAGTGTAATGTAAGAACAATACAGCCTTATGAATGTTAACCTGTTTAAAGGTCTTACTCACATCGGCTACGGAGAGTGTGATCACAGTCATCCGGAACAGCTGGTGCACTCATGCATGGTTCAGTGTAGAAGGTACAGCGCATTCGGAAAGTATTCAGAGCACTTTTTATTCAATATAAAAAATGGAAACCTTACATTTACATAAGTATTCAGACCCTTTACTCAGTACTTTGTTGAAGCAGCTTTGGCAAGGATTGCAGCCTCGAATCTTCTTGGGTATGACGCTACAAGCTTGGCACACCTATATTTCAGGGGTTTCTCCCATTCTTCTCTGCATAGCTTCTCAATCTCTGTCAGGTTGGATGGGGAGCATCAGTACATAGCTATTTTCAGGTCTCTCCAGAGATGTCCGATCGGGTTCAAGTCCGGGCTCTGGCTGGGCCACTCAAGGACATTCAGAGACTTGTCCCGAAGCCCCTCCTGAGTTGTTTTGGTTGTGTACTTAGGGTCGTTGTCCTGTTGGAAGGTGAACCTTAGCCCCAGTCTGAGGTCCTGAGTGCATTGGAGCAGGTTTTCATCAAGGATCTGCTCTGTTCATGTTTTCCTGACTAGTCTCCCAGTCCCTGCCGCTGAAAAACATCCCCACAGCATGATGCTGCCACCACCATGCTTCACCATAGGGATGGTGCCAGATTTTGTCCAGATGTGATGCTTGGCATTCAGGCCCATGAGTCCAATCTTGGTTTCATCAGACCAGAGAATCTTTCTTTCCTTTTGGCAAACTCCAAGCGGGCTATCATATGCCTTTTACTGAAGAGTGGCTTCCGTCTGCCCACTCTACGATAAAGGCTTGATTGGTGGAGCGCTGCAGAGATGGTAATCCTTCTGGAAGGTTCTCCCATCTCCACAGAGGTTCTTGGTTACCAGTTCTAGGAAGAGACTTGGTGGTTCCAAACCTCTTCCATTTAAGAATGATGGAGGCCACTGTGTTCTTGGGGACCATCAATTCTGCAGATAGTTGTAGAAACATCTCAGGGATGATCAGTGAAAACACGATGCACCGGAGCTCAATTTCGAGTCTCACAGCAAAGGGTCTGAATACTTATGTAAATAAGGTTATTCTGTTTTTTATTTTTAATACATTAGCAAAAATGTCTAAACCTGTTTTCGCTTTGTCATTATTGGGTATTGTGTGTAGATTGATGACGATTTGTATTTATTGAATCCATTTTACATTAAAGCTGTAAAGTAAGAAAATGTGGAAAAAGTCAAGGGGTCTGAACTTTCTGAATGCTCTGTATTTAGCTCATCCGGTAGGCTCACGTGATTGGACAGCTCGCAGCTGGGTATCCCTTTATAATCCGTGATAGTTTGCAAACCCAGCCACATCTGACAAGTGTCAGAGCTGGTGTAGAAGGATTCTATCTTGGTCCTGTATTAACGCTTTGCCTGTTTGATGGTTCGTCGGAGGGGGATTATTTATAAGCGTCCTGATTAGTGTCCTGCTACTTGAAAGCGGCAGCTGTAGCCTTTATCTCAGTGTGGATGTTGCCTGTAATCCATGGCTTCTGGTTAGGATATGTGCATACGGTCACTGTCGGGACAAAGTCTTTGATGCACTTATTATTAATAAAGGCGGGGATTGATGTGGTAAACTAAATATTCCAGTATGTGTTAGTGAAACAGTCGTTTAGCTTAGCATCCGCTTCATCAGATCACTTCCATATTTAGCGCCGAACCGGTCCTTCCTTTATCTCTTCAAATCAAATCAAACTTTTTACAGAACATTTCAGACATGGAATGCGATACACTTTATTGATAAAAATAAAAATAGACAAAATGTTTTAAATAAAAGTAGAAATGTATACCACACAACAAACTAAATAATGACAAACTGAACATCTAAAAAGCATCCTAAAGAAGAGCAAAGCTAAAAAGGTGTGTTTTAAGATCTATTTTAAATATAGTTGAAGTCGGAAGTGTACAAATACACCTTTGCCAAATACATTTAAACTCAGTTTTTCACAATTCTTGACATTTAATCCTTGTAAAAAAATCCCTGTTTTAGGTCAGTTAGCCTGTTATGGCTAGGGGGCAGTATTTTCACGGCCGGATAAAAAACGTACCCGATTTAATCTGATTATTACTCCTGCCCAGAAACTAGAATATGCATATAATTATTAGCTTTGGATTGAAAACACTCCAAAGTTTCTAAAACTGTTTGAATGGTGTCTGTGAGTATAACAGAACTCATTTGGCAGGCCAAAACCTGAGAAGATTCTGTACAGGAAGTACCCTGTCTGACCATTTCTTGCCCTTGTTGATTATCTCTATCCATTACAGGGGATCTCTGTTGTTACGTGACACTTCCTACGGCTCCCATGGGATCTCAGAAGGCGGCAAAAAACTGAATCGTGGCTTTGCAGGCTCTGGCTGAAAAACATTAGCGCGTTTGGATAGTGGCCAGTAATAGTACTATGAGACTCAGGCTCGTGCACGAAGGGATAGCATGCTTTTATTTTCTCTCTTTGTACGTATACACGCTTTGCCGGTCGGAATATTATCGCTTTTTTACGAGAAAAGTGGCATAAAAATTGATTTTAAACAGCGGTTGACATGCTTCGAAGTACGGTAATGGAATATTTAGAAATGTTTTGTCACGAAATGCGCCATGCTCGTGACCCTTATTTACACTTCGGATAGGGTCTTGAACGCACGAACAAAACGCCGCTGTTTGGACATAACTATGGATTATTTTGGACCAAACCTACATTTGTTATTGAAGTAGAAGTCCTGGGAGTGCATTCTGACGAAGAACATCAAAGGTAATCAAACTTTTCTAATAGTAAATCTGATTTTGGTGAGTGCTAAACTTGCTGGGTGTCTAAATAGCTAGCCCTGTGATGCCGGGCTATCTACTGAGAATATTGTAAAATGTGCTTTCACCGAAAAGCTTTTTTAAAATCGGACATATCGAGTTCATAGAGGAGTTCTGTATCTATAATTCTTAAAATAATTGTTATGTTTTTTGTGAACGTTTATCGTGAGTAATTTAGTAAATTCACCGGAAGTTTGCGGGGGGTATGCTAGTTCTGAACGTCACATGCTAATGTAAAAAACAGCTTTACTTTACTAAATTACTCACGATAAACATAAACGGTGAAAGCACATTTTACAATATTCTCAGTAGATAGCCCGGCATCACAGGGCTAGCTATTTAGACACCCACCAAGTTTAGCACTCACCAAAATCAGATTTACTATTAGAAAAGTTTGATTACCTTTGATGATCTTTGTCAGAATGCACTCCCAGGACTTCTACTTCAATAACAAATGTAGGTTTGGTCCAAAATAATCCATAGATATGTTCCATCAGCGGCGTTTTGTTCATGCTTTCTAGACACTACCCGAATGGTAAATAAGGGTCGCACGCATGGCGCATTTCGTGACAAAAGATTTCTAAATATTTCATTACCGTACTTCGAAGCATGTCAACCGCTGTTTACAATCAATTTTTATGTCATTTTTCTCGTAAAAAAGCGATAATATTCCGACCGGGAATCTGCAATTAGGTAAACAGCCGAAAGAAAATAAATCACTGGGTCGACTCGGGCACGCGCCTAAGCCCTTTGTCCTCTGATAGACCACTTAGCAAAAGCGCTCGTGTGTTTCAGCCAGGGCTTTGAATTACGTCATTGAGCTTTTTCCCGGGCTCTGAGAGCCCATGGAAGCCGTAGGAAGTGTCACGTAACAGCAGAGATCCTTTGTAATGGATAGAGATAATCAAGAAGGGGAAGAAATGGTCAGACAGGGTACTTCCTGAACAGAATCTTCTCATGTTTTGGCCTGCCAAATGAGTTATGTTATACTCACAGACACCATTCAAACAGTTTTAGAAACTTTGGAGTGTTTTCTATCCAAAGTTAATAATTATATGCATATTCTAGTTTCTGGGCAGGATTAATAATCAGATTAAATCGGGTACGTTTTTTTATCCAGCCGTGAAAATACTGCCCCCTATCCATAACAGGTTAACAAGAAATTTGTGGAGTGGTTGAAAAACGAGTTTTAATGACTCCAACCTAAGTATAAGTAAACTTCCGACTTGCCCCCCTCAGGTTCTCTGTTGTGGGTTCGATTTCCACGGGGGACCAGTACAACGGGGGGCCAGTACAAAAAAAAATGCATGAAATAAAATTTATGCATTCACTACTGTAAGTCGCTCTGGATAAGAGCGTCTGCTAAATGACAAAAATTTAACTAGGCAAGCCAGTTAAGAACACATTCTTATTTACAATGATGGCCTACCAATTTTATTTTTAAATATAAATATAGGACAAAACACATCACGACAAGAGAGACAACAGTACATAAAGAGAGACCTAAGACAACATAGCAAGGCAGCAACACCTGACAACACAACAATGAGAAGCACAAAACATGGTACAAACATTATTGGGCACAAACAACAGCACAAAGGGCAAGAAGGTAGAGACAACAATACATCACGCAAACAGCCACAACTGTCAGTAAAAGTGTCCATGATTGAGTAATTGAATGAAGAGATTGAGATAACTATCCAGTTTGAGTGTTTTTTGCAGCTCGTTCCAGTCGCTAGCTGCAGCGAACTGAAAAGAGGAGCGACCCAGGGATGTGTGTGCTTTGGGGACCTTGAACAGAATGTGACTGGCAGAACGGGTGTTGTATGTGGAGGATGAGGGCTGCAGTAGATATGTCAGATAGGGTGGAGTGAGGCCTAAGAGGGTTTTATAAATAGGCATCTACCAGTGGGTCTTGCGATGTGTACAGAGCCTTGCAAAAGTATTTATCCTCCTTGGCATTTTTCCAATTTTGTTGCATTACAACCTGTATTTTAAATGAATTTCTATTTGGATTTCATGTAATGGACAAACATAAAATAGTCCAAATTGGTGAAGTGAAATTAAAAAAAGAAATTCTGAAGAAACAAAAATTGAAAGTGGTGCGTGCAAATGTGTTCACCCTCCTTTGCTATGAAGCCCCTAAATAAGATCTGGTGCAACCATTTACCTTCAGAAGTCACATAATTTGTTAGATTGCGCACAGGTGGACTTTATTTAAGTCACATGATCTCAGTATATATACACCTGTTCTGAAAGGCCCCAGAGTCTGCAACACAACTAAGTAAGGGGCACCACCAAGCAAGTGGCACCATGAAGACCAAGGAGCTCTCCAAACAGGTCAGGGACAAAGTTGTGGAGAAGTACTGATAAGGGTTGGGTTACAAAAAAACATCAGAAACTTTGAACATCCCACGGAGCACCATTAAATCCATTATTAAAAAGTGGAAAGAATATGGCACCACAACAAACATGTTAAGAGAGGGCTGCCCACCAAAACTCACAGACCAGGCAAGGAGGGCATTAATTAAAGAGGCAACAAAGAGACCAAAGATAACCCTGAAGGAGCTGCAAAGCTCCACAGTAGAAATTGGAGTATCTGTCCATAGGACCACTTTAAGCCGTAAACTCCACAGAGGTGGGCTTTACGGAAGAGTGGCCAGAAAAAAGCCATTACTTAAAGAAAAAATAAGCAAAGACGTTTGGTGTTCGCCAAATGGCATGTGGGAGACTCCACTCTGGTGAGATGAGACAAATATTTCACTTTTTGGCCATCAAGGCAAATGCTATGTCTGGCGCAAACCAAACACCGCTCATCACCCTGAGAACACCATCCTCATAATGAAGCATGGTGGTGGCAGCATCATGATGTGGGGATGTTTTTCATTGGCAGGGACTGGGAAACTGGTCAGAATTGAAGGAATGATGGATGCCGCTAAATATAGGGAAATTCTTCATATACCGATACCGTCTGCCGGACGGTAAGGAAGTGAACAGTTCATGGCTGGCGTGTGCGGGGTCCTTGATGATGCTGCTGGCCTTCCACAGGCACCATTTCGAGTAGATGTCCTGTATGAGTGGGAGCACGGTCCAATAATGTACTGTGTCGTCTTTACCACCGGCTGTAGGGTTTTGCGGTTGTGGACGGAGCAATTCCCGTACTAGACCATGATGCAACCAGTCAGGATGATCTCGATGGTGCAATAGTAGTATTTGGAGAGGACCCGTGGTGGCATGCCTAATTTCTTCAGCCGCTTTAGGAATTAGAGACAATTTTGCGTCTCCTTGACAAGAGTGGTGGTGTTGCTGGTCAGTCTCAAGTCTTCGGTGATGTAGACGCCGAGCAACATAAAACTCCTGACTCTCTCTACTGCAATCCCGTTGATGTGGATCAGGGCATGTTCCCTTCTCTGCTTCCTGAAGTCAACAATCAACTCCTTTGTTTTGTGATGTTGAGAGACAGGTTGTTGTCCTGACACGACAATGCTGTAGGACACTTGAGTATTGGAGAAAATATTTTATGAAGTAAAAACTAAAATGGTGAAGTAATTTTTTTATTATAATGATTAATAGGGCATTCACCTGCTTGTCGGGAAACTTCCCTCTAAGGAGGTCGTAAGTCCGACATGATGGAGTTGAAGCACTTTTGAAGTCGGAAAACATTTCTTCAACCGACAATATTTTTGATTGCTACTGTAGATAAGCTAGCTAACGTTGTTAATAAGAAAGTTAGCTAACTTGCTTAACATTGACAATATGGTCAAACTAGCTACATTATCCACATTGACAAAACAGATTTGTTGTCATCTTTTGGTTGAAAAGGTGAAAGGCCAGTGGTGAAACGCCAGAACTTAGCAACTCGGGTAACACATTGTAAATACGACTTGGAGGGTTGTTCAAGTGAAATTCCCCAGTCGGAACTCCAAATTCCAAACTTACAATTGACCCGCAAATTGGTAATCCAACCCAATGCAGGACTCTAGGCCAACACACCTGTCTCACTCTCTCTTTTTCTCGTTATCTCATCTCTCTCTCCCTTTTTACTCTCTCTTCTCTTCTGTTAAGGCAAGGGCTGATTTCAAGGTTTTACTGCTAACCTACAAAGCATTACATGGGCTTGCTCCTACCTATCTTTCCGATTTGGTCCCGCCGTACATACCTACACGTACGCTACGGTCACAAACGCAGGCCTCCTAATTGTCCCTAGAATTTCTAAGCAAACGGCTGGAGGTAGGGCTTTCTCCTATAGAGCTCCATTTTTATGGAATGGTCTGCCTACCCATGTGAGAGACGCAGACTCAGTCTCAACCTTTAAGTCTTTACTGAAGACTTATCTCTTCAGTAGGTCCTATGATTAAGTATAGTCTGGCCCAGGAGTGTGAAGGTGAACCAAAAGGCTGGAGCAATGAACCGCCCTTGCTGTCTCTGCCTTGCCGGTTCCCCTCTCTCCACTGGGATTCTCTGCCTCTAACCCTATTACAGGGCTGAGTCACTGGCTTACTGGTGTTCTTCCATGTCGTCCATGGGAGGGGTGCGTCACTTGAGTGGGTTGAGTCACTGACGTGGTCTTCCTGTCTGGGTTGGCGCCCCCCCCCTCCTTGGGTTGTGCCGTGGCGGAGATCTTTGTGGGCTATACTCGGCCTTGTCTTAGGACGGTAAGTTGGTGGTTGGAGACATCCCTCTAGTGGTGTGGGGGCTGTGCTTTGGCAAAGTGGGTGGGGTTGTATCCTGCCTGTTTGGCCCTGTCCAGGGGTATCGGATGGGGCCACAGTGTCTTCTGATCCCTCCTGTCTCAGCCTCCAGTATTTATGCTGCAGTAGTTTGTGTCGGGGGGCTAGAGTCAGTCTGTTACATCTGGAGTATTTCTCTTGTCTTATCCGGTGTCCTGTGTGAATTTAAATATGCTCTCTCTAAATCTCTCTTTCTCTTTCTTTCTTTCTCTCTCTCGGAGGACCTGAGCCCTAGGACCATGCCTCAGGACTACCTGGCATGATGACTCCTTGCTGTCCCCAGTCCACCTGGCCGTGCTGCTGCTCCAGTTTCAACTGTTCTGCCTGCGGCTATGGAACCCTGACCTGTTCACCGGACGTGCTTGTTGCACCCTCGACAACTACTATGATTATTATTATTTGACCATGCTGGTCATTTATGAACATTTTAACATCTTGACCATGTTCTGTTATAATATCCACCCGGCACAGCCAGAAGAGGACTGGCCACCCCTCATAGCCTGGTTCCTCTCTAGGTTTCTTCCTAGGTTTTTGGCCTTTCTAGGGAGTTTTTCCTAGGGAGTTTTTCCTAGCCACCGTGCTTCTTTCACATGCATTGCTTGCTGTTTGGGGTTTTAGGCTGGGTTTCTGTACAGCACTTTGAAATATCAGCTGATGTACGAAGGGCTATATAAATAACTTTGATTTGATTCTGTTTCTTGTTCTCTTATTCTCTCTACTTCTGTCTTTCCTCTCCCCCTTATCTCTCTCTCTCTCTCTCTCTCTCTCTCTCTCTCTCTCTCTCCCATTCTCTCCTCCCCTCGCTTCAATTGGTGGTGGGTGGAGTGAATCGCTGGCGCAACTCAATTGCGGGGATGGCCTTGGAAGGTGCAGAACCGAGGGGCATATGACAGCTTATCGTCCACCTCTTTCAATGTCTAACTAATTGATGGCCCACTCTGCTCTGCTCTGCCAGCTCTGACCCGTGCACAGTGACATTGTGTGTATTGTCTTCTGTCTCCCTGGCTATTTGAACACAGAATGGTCCAATTTGGATACGCTGAGGAGAATGAAGCTTAACAGAGATGGAATCAGAGCTGACCTCTGGAACACACTATGCTGGAACCGGCCAGGTGTAGTTACAGGGATTAGCTGTAGAGGGCGCTGGTAACACTTTTCATTGTGGTAACATATGACACTGCTGTTTTGAAAAAGCACCTCAAAATTGAATATGTGAAGATGAATTGTTTTGATTGAGTAAGGTGAAGGTCAGAAATAGGTTTTTTATTCCTGTGTGAATTTAAGATTCAACCACCTTGTTTCCACCTATGCACGCACTCGCTCGCTCACTCGCTCACTCGCTCACTCACACTACAGTCTTTTGTGGACCACTGGCAATTTGTTTTCATGACGCAGGATATATGTTGACATTTTTCCTAAGGCTGTGAGCACTTGTACTCTGACAAGTATCCTCTCAGGTCTTTTGTTTGGAAAGGGCTCTCTTTTAAGTGCCCAGTGAATGGGGTGATGGCAAGGCCATGTCTGAAACAGGAACTATAGTTCCAGCTTACAGTAGTAGGAACTGTGTCCAAGTAAGTAGTTATGCTATGGTTAGCTTTTGGACATGTGAACTATTGACACTGAACTCCTAGGAGTAATAAAGTTGTTGTGAAGATGGGGAAAGGTATGTGTGGTGGAATTATTCTAATCAAAGGAGATAATTTTTTAGATTTCTTCAAAATAATTGAACTTTATTAATTACTGCAGTAATGGAGTTGGTCGGTAACCACCCTAGAGGTGATCACTGAGATCTCAGAAGAGCATAACTAAGTTGCAGCTCTTTATAGCAAAGACATCCTTCTGAAAAATGACAAACAGAAGATGTGTGGAATGGGTCAAAATGTTATGATTTGTATGAAAGAAGTGAATAATTCACAGCAGATACTATGTGCTGTGAAGACTGTCCTCATTGTAAGGAAACCAGGGTTTGGCCCCCAAAACGAGGTTCCTCTCAACCCGAGCTATCTCTCCTTGGTACCTTCCATTACACCAATTCAGTCTATGAACTGCAAGCTCAGTCACACCAGAGCCTTCTCTCTCACATGAATGGAATGTGGCTTGATAGGTTTATCACCTAAGGCATCGGAAATCGACTGTCAGCGTTAACACAGACAGATGAGAGTTCTAAGAACCCTATTCTGTTGCCTCTAAGAAAACAGACAGTGTGAATGTACTAATATAGGAATACATTCTAATAGAAAAGTAATGTGATTAACATAGTGTTGTAATTCTACGACATATGTCTGTTGTCTGTTTTGACACAAAGATTAACTGTACTAGTTGTTCAGGATCAGATTTTGTCCCATTTTGATTACTGTATGGTCAGCTGCAGCAAAGAAAGACTTTGCAAAGCTGCAGCTGACTCAAAACAAAGCAGCACGCCTTGCTCTTAACTGCACAAACAGAACTAGCATCAATAACACGCATGATAGTCTTTCATGGTTGATGTCTTTTTATGAAAAATGTGTGTGTTGAAAATGCCTAACCACTTGTATAATCTATTTGCATACACTTCAAACGGACATACATACCCCACCAGACAAGCTTCTACTGTATGGGTTTCTTCACAGTACCCAAACTAAAAACATATTTAATGCGTTGCTCAGTTGTGTATAGAGCCATGTCATTCTGGAATGCTCTGCCACCAGAGGTTACTCATTGTATCACAGCGCCTCTCCAAATAAACTAAACTAAACTGGATTAATGAAATCAAATTCATTCAAATTGGATCAGTGGTACAAGTTACATCCATTGTCATTTTCTCCTACAGAGTCAAACCTAAATCCTTTAGTTATGTGGATATGGTAGTCCTAATCTAACAGCAAACCTGCTTGAAGTGTAATTATTTTGCCATTACTATAATCTTTGCTGCCCTCTAAAGGGGATAGGGTACTATGCTGCCACTTTCCGCCAAAGTGTCTTTGTCTTTGAATGTGTGTTCCTTCTTTGCTGACAT
Organism: Salmo trutta; assembly: GCF_901001165.1. Lineage (NCBI taxonomy): Eukaryota > Metazoa > Chordata > Actinopteri > Salmoniformes > Salmonidae > Salmo > Salmo trutta. Next base: position 33,878,295 of record NC_042962.1, on the reverse strand, counting down.
AAACATCTGTAAATGCAGTCATTCAAAGCCTATGGCTATTGAGCAGAGATCAAGTAAGGTCTGCTCTGCATGATTAAATGCTGATTGGATGACCTTACTTACGGCCCAATCGTGATTTCCCATTCTTCTCCAGGACCCCTTTACAAAATGCCTCAGCCAATGAATTTGCTTGGGTAAATATTGAACAGCCTCACCACACGTTTTATTTCAATATTTCCCAGAATCTAATTCCACATGAAATAATGAGGATATGACATTATTGGTCAGGTCTTAGATATCTTTATTTGTTTCCATGGGTCAGGTACCCAGGTTAATGGTTCCATATCAACATGTTTGGAATTTAAAATGATTAGCAGTTATTAGAAATGCTCATAGATTATATTACTTTATATGGTTTAACAGCATCTTAAAAGCAATAGCATGTCCTTTCCAGAAGATGGTGCCACATACTAGGTAATGCTTCCTTCCTTAAAGGGTCCATTCTTATAGCCACACTCTGTAAACTTTGTATATGTACTATAATAAATACATTACTGAGATTAGTACAGTATAACTGTCTTACCTGGTCATAAGGAAAAAACAGGCTGTAAGGTGTCGGCTGTCAGTATGCTGTACGGCCTAAAGTAACATTCAATTTAGGATGTTGATTTATCTGCAACAAAATGCCAATTATCAACATTGGTTCTTGGTTATTGGACCAGCTAGTGATATCTGCAGCTGTAGGACTGGATATGATGGCTGCATGGTAATTTCAGCACAGCAAGGTTTTGGCTATTTAAACAGCAATTACATAAATCATCCCTAAATGTCTCCCTTCTCAGTCATCTTCTCTTCCCTCTTCCCTTTCTTTCCTTGTTCCCTCTCTTTTTTAACTATACCATCAGCATGGCATCCTCCCTGTCAAAATAATGTGGTACCAGTATTTGTTGGGAATGGCATGATTGGCATGTAACTGCCTCCATAATCATCTGAAATGTGATGAATACATATTACTCCACCATGGAGAGCAGCACACACTACAAAGACAGCATTGAAACCATTCAAAACAGCAATTACAATCTTCCCCCTAAGAAAATAGCCCGGATGGAGTTGAAATATGCAACAATTTGTTTGGTCATTAAGATGCCTATTCAGAAGTTTCCTCTGCCTGTAATTATAACAAACCAGGCAGTGAGCCTCACCATTGATGCACTCGCTCTGGATTTGGGAGTCATTTCCAGTTCCTGAGGGAAACCTATGTCTTCTATTTTAACATTCTCGTCACGTCCCTCTTTCTACTCGCACATCCCAGAACAGAGCTTTACTTGTTTACATGAAAGGATCAGGTTATTTCACTGTTAGTGATGTTTGTGGATGACATAACATAGGGTGCATCACAAATGGCACCCTATTCCCTATATGGGCGCTGGTCAAAAGTAGTCCACTATATATGAAAAATTGTGCCATTTGGGACAAATACTATAGTGTACTCTATTGGCTATATGATTCTTACAGTTACTTCAGATGGATTTATCTCAGTGCCAAATGCAGGGGATTTATAATATAATATATCCATGTTCATAATTGGGTTAATGTGTGGTAAATTACCGCTTTCAATTAGACTCTGAACGAGGACTCGAAATTTGGAGGGTTATCACAACGTTAGCAGAATCTGTTAAATTGCTTGGTAATTGTTTTAATTTAACATGCAAGAATTATAATGAGGTATGAATAGTTCTCAGTTTGAGCAAATGTTTGGCTCCAGACATCAATGAGATGTTGAGATGGATATGATGAGTTCATTGATGCCAGCATATGCCAGTTTATGGGCCTACAGTTTGTGATTTACAGTAGGCAACAAAGCACTACTACAGTTAAACATACGTATGTGCAAGAATGTACCATTTTGATAACAAGGCCTTTAACTACAGTGCATTCGGAAAGTATTCAGACCCTTTGACTTTTCCCACATGTTATGTTACAGCCTTATTCTAAATTGATTAAATAAATAAAAAATCCTCTTCAATCTACGCACAATACCTCGTAATGACAAAGCAAAAATGGTTTTATATATTTTTTTAAACGTCATGAGTAAAAAACAGATACCTTATATACATAATTATTCAGACCCTTTACTCAGTACTTTGATGAAGTACCTTTGGCAGTGATTACAGCCTCGAGTCTTCTTGGGTATGATGCTACAATCTTGGCACACCTGTATTTGGGGAGTTTGTCCTATTCTTCTCTGCAGATCCTCTCAAGCTCTGTCAGGTTGGATGGGGAGCGTTGCTCCAAAGCTATTTTCAGGTCTCTCCTGAGATGTTCGATCGGGTTCAAAACTGGGCTCTAGCTGGGCCACTCAAGAACATTCAGAGACTTGTCCCGAAGCCACTCCTGCTTTGTCTTGGCTGTATGCTTAGGGTTGTTGCCTGTTATAAGGTTAACCTTCACCCCAGCTTGAGGTTCTGAGCGCTCTGGAGCAGGTTTTCATCAAGGATCTCTGTGTACTTTGCTCCATTCATCTTTCACTTGACCCTGACTAGTCTCCCAGTCCCTGCTGCTGAAAAACATCCCCACTGCATGATGCTGCCACCACCATGCTTCACTGTAGAGATGGAGACAGGTTTCCTCCAGACATGCCTCTTGGCATTCAGGCCAAAGAGTCCAATCTTGGTTTCATCAGACCAGAGAGTCTTGTTTCTCATTGTCTTAGAGTCCTTTAGGTGCCTTTTGGCAAACTCCAAGCGGGTTGTCATGTGCCTTTTTACTGAGGAGTGGCTTCCGTCTTGCCACTCTACCATAAAGGCCTGATTGGTGGAGTGCTGCAGAGATGGTTGTCCTTCTGGAAGGTTTTCCAATCTCCACAGAGGTACTCTGGAGCTATGTTAGATTGACCATTGGGTTCTTGGTCACCTCCCTGACCAAGGCTCTTCTCCCCCGATTGCTTAGTTTGGCCAGGCGGCCAGCTTTATGAAGAGTCTTGGTGGTTCCAAACTTATTCCATTTAAGAAAGATGGAGGCCATGGTGTTCTTGGGGACCTTCAGTGCTGCAGACATTTGTTGGTACCCTTCCCCAGATCTGTGCCTCAACACAATCTTGTCTTGGAGCTCTACAGACAATTCCTTCCACCTCATTGCTGGGTTGTTGCTCTGACGTGGGACCTTATATAGACAGGTGTGTGCCTTTCCAAATCATGTCTAATCAATTGTATTTACCACAGGTGGACTCCAATCAAGTTATAGAAACATCTCAGGGATGATCAATGGAAACAGGATGCATCTGAGCTCAATTTCGATTCTCATTGAAAAGGGTCTGAATACTTATGTAAATAAGGTATTTCTGTTTTTATTTTTCATACATTTGCAAAAAAAATCTAAAAAATATGTTTATTTTTGTCATTATGGGGTATTGTGTGAAAATTGATGAGGAAATAATTTAATCAATTTTAGAATAAGGCTGTAACTTAACAAAATGTCACTCACCACCTGGATTCGGTCTTATGTAGCAAAATGTGAAATGGTGTTTTTTACATTGGATAAATGTCGAGACTCAGAGCTACAAAATGGTATATCATACACTGCATTTGAGGAACAATGGGAAAGTAATTCTGCTTTGAAAGATGATCAACTTGTAAACTCACAAATCGCCTTTGAATGTTTTGGTATCTAGTGAAGTGCTCTTCTTTGTCTACACCCATTAACCATCGTTCACACCCTCTTAAGCTTTAGCCCCACCCATCTCGTTTCGCTCTCGGAGCGCACACTTGATGCTCTGAGCGATGATTTGTTTACCTCTGTATAAAATGAAAACAACCTAACCAGCTCTGCTGGCAACAACTTCATTATGCTTTTTTGCAGACGTTTACTGTCACCGGCCATATTCAACGGGTGTTGTACACAAGTCACGTAACGTTAGTAACGAGCCAGCCACCTAACGTTATCTAGTTAAACAACAATGAACAGAGTGACAACAATGTCTAACATTAGGAGCTAACTAGAAAAGCAAACAGCTCTGGGAAACAAACTTATACAACTTATACTTATACAAACTTAAACAACTTATACAGAAGATAGCCGTATTTGGTAAAAGACCAATTCCATATTATGGCAAGAACAGCTCAAATAAGCAAAGAAAAACAACAGTCCATCATTATTTAAAACATGAAGGTCAGCCAATATGGAACATTTCAAGAACTTTGAACGTTTCTTCAAGTGCAGTCACAAAAACCATCAGTCGCTAAGATGGAACTGGCTCTCATGAGGACTGCCACAGGAATGGGAGACACAGAGTTACCTCTGCTGCATAGGATACGTTCATTAGAGTTACCAGCCTCAGAAATTGCATCCCAAATAAAGGATTCACAGATTTCAAGTAACAGACACATCTCAACATCGACTGTTCAGAGGAGCTGTGTGAATCAGGCCTTCATGGTTGAATTGCTGCAAAGAAAAACTACAAAAGGACACCAATAAGAAGAAGAGACTTGCTTGGGTCAAGAAACACGAGCAATGGACATTAGACAGGTGGAAATCTGTCCTTTGGTGGTCTGGAGTACCATTAGAAGATTTTTGGTCACAACCGGCGTGTGTTTGTGAGACACGGTGTGGGTGAATGGATGATCTCTGCATGTGTATTTCCCACCATAAAGCATGGAGGAGGAGGTTTTATGGTGTGGGGGTGCTTTGCTAGTGACACCGTCTGGGATTTATTTAGAATTCAAGGCAAACTTAACCTCTATGTGCTAGGTGGGACGCTTGCCTTGTCTTGTAGCCATTTAACCTCTCTAGGGTATGTGGGACGAAATCGTCCCACCTACGTAACAGCCAGTGGAATCCCGTGGCGCGATATTCAAATACCTTATAAATGCTATTACTTCAATTTCTCAAACATATGACTATTTTACACCATTTTAAAGACAAGACTCTCGTTGGGGATAGGGGACAGTATTTACACGGCCGGATAGAAAACGTACCCGATTTAATCTGGTTACTACTCCTGCCCAGTAACTAGAATATGCGTATAATTATTGGCTTTGGATAGAAAACACCCTAAAGCTTCTAAAACTGTTTGAATGGTGTCTGTGAGTATAACAGAACTCATATGGCAGGCAAAAACCTGAGAAGATTCTGACCAGGAAGTGGCCTGTCTGACAAGTTGCTGTTCATCTTGGCTCTTTTTATTGAAGACTGAGGATCTTTGCTGTAACGTGACACTTCCTACGGCTCCCATAGGCTCTCAGAACCCGGGAAAAAGCTGAATGACGTAATTCAAGGCCCAGGCTGAAACACACTAGCGCGTTTGGCAAGTGCTCTATCAGAGGGCCATTAGACGAGGCTCGTGCATGAGGGGATAGCATGCTTTTACTTTTTCTCTCGTTGAATGTAAACAGGCTTTGCCAGTCGGAATATTATCGCTTTTTTACGAGAAAAGTGGAATAAAAATTGATTTCAAACAGCGGTTGACATGCTTCGAAGTACGGTAATGGAATATTTAGAATTTTTTTGTCACGAAATGCACAATGCTTGTATCCCTTATTTACCCTTCGGATAGTGTCTTGAACGCACGAACAAAACGCCGCTGTTTGAACATAACTATGTATTATTTGGGACCAAACCAACATTTGTTATTGAAGTAGAAGTCCTGGGAGTGCATTCTGACGAAGACAGCAAAGGTAATAAAATTTTTCTTATAGTAAATCTGACTTTGGTGAGTGCTAAACTTGCTGGTTGTCTAAATAGGCTAGCCCGTGATGGCTGGGCTATCTAGTCAGAATATTGCAAAATGTGCTTTCACCGAAAAGCTATTTTAAAATCGGACATGGCGATTGCATAAAGAAGTTCTGTATCTATAATTCTTAAAATAATTGTTATGTTTTTTGTGAACGTTTATTGTGAGTAATTTAGTAAATTCACCGGAAGTTTTCGGTGGGTATGCTAGTTCTGAACGTCACATGCTAATGTAAAAAAGCTGGGTTTTGATATAAATATGAACTTGATTGAACAAAACATGCATGCATTGTATAACATAATGTCCTAGGGTTGTCATCTGATGAAGATCATCAAAGGTTAGTGCTGCATTTAGCTGTGGTTTTGTTTTTTGTGACATTATATGCTAGCTTGAAAAATGGGTGTCTGATTATTTCTGGCTGGGTACTCTGCTGACATAATCTAATGTTTTGCTTTCGCTGTAAAGCCTTTTTGAAATCGGACAGTGTGGTTAGATTAACGAGTCTTGTCTTTAAAATGGTGATAAATAGTCATATGTTTGAGAATTTGAAGTAATAGCATTTCTAAGGTATTTGAATAATGCGCCACGGGATTCAACTGGCTGTTGAGTAGGTTAAGAGTCCTCTGTCTCCAAGAAATCTGAGGGTTGTGAGTGGCTAGCCAGGGGAGTCCCAGTACCACCGGAAACGCCGGGGAGTCGATGAGGTATAGGCTGATACGTTCCACATGACCCCCCCACGTCGTCATAACCAGTGGCACAGTAACCTCCCCCACTTGGCCGGACCCTAGCGGTCGACTATCTAGGGCGTGCACAGGGAAGGGGTGGTCCAGCTGAACCAGGGGAATCCCTAACCTAGTAGCGACCCCACGGTCCATAAAACTCCCAGCTGCACCTGAATCGACTAGTGCCTTATACTGGGAGTGAGGGGAAAAATCGGGAAAACAAACGGAAGTGTACATGTGGTCGACAGGGGCTCTGGGTGTGTCTGGTGCTGACTCACCTGGGGGGGTCGATGTAGTGCTCTGCCTGCCCTCCGGAGTCCTGGGTGGACCCTTCCAGCACCGGTCTGCAGTGTGTCTTCTGCATCCACAGTGGGTGCAGAAGAGGCCCCCCCTCCGTTCTTCCTCAGAGCAGCTCCTCCTATCTCCATGGGCAGTGGAGCAGGAGGGCTGGGAGGTGGAATGAACAGACCCCGACTAGAATGTCCCCGGGTAGCCAGCAGGTGGTCCAGCCTAATGGATAAATCCACCAGCTGGTCGAGGGTGATGGCGTGGTCCCTACAAGCCAGCTCCCGACGGACATCCTCATTTAGACTGCAGTGATAGTGATCCATCAGGGCCCACTCATTCCACCCCGATCCCGCGGCGAGAGTCCAGAACTCCAAGGCGAAGTCCTGAGCGCTCCTCGCCCCCTGTCTCAAATGAAACAGTCGCTCACCCGCCGCCTTTCCCTCCAGGGGATGATTGAATACCGCCCGGGAAGCAACGGGTGAACTCCGGGTAGTCGCCCCGAGCCGAATCTGGGCCCTCCCAAACCGCGTTGGCCCATTCCAGGGCTCTACCCGTAAGACAGGAGACGAGGACCCTCACTTTCTCCTCGTCGGAGGGAGAGGGGCGGACGGTCGCCAGGTACAGTTCGATCTGGAGTAAGAACCCCTTACACCCAGCGGCCGTCCCATCAAGTTCCCTCGGTGGCGTAATCCGAATCCCACTCGAGCCCACTTCAGGGGGTGTCGGTAGGGGCGCCAGCTGAGCTACTGGAGCTGGTCTGGTGGAGGAAGTACCTCTCGCCCAGCTCTCCAGTCGGGTCAGTACTTGGTCCATCGCCGAGCCCAGGCGGTGGAGGAGGCTGGCGTGCTGCGACACCTGCTCAGCTACTGAAGGTGCTTCGGGTCCAGCTGACTCCTTAATAATTTGTGGTGCAGGATTCTGTCACAGGTACTTAGGGCAGGAGGAAGGAGCAGAGTCAAATGCAGGAAATATTGTCCAGTAGTTCGAAGTTTATTCACACCCAAACACTAGGTGATCAAAAAGGCACTGGGAGTGCACAATACCCAAAAGGGAAACAGGTAATCCACAAAGGGAAAATCACGCACGGGGCTCAGCCCGGCGAGAAAATAAATCCTCCAATAAAAAAACGATAGAGAAGACACGGCCACAGCGTAAACACGCTGACAAACCAACAATCCCGCACAACACACAACCCCAAAGAACAGACTAAATACCCCCCCACTAATGACAGAAACGAAAACAAGTGCGGACCTAGACAGACAAAACACAATGAACACAGAAACACAGATCGGCGGCAGCTAGTAGACCGGCGACGATGACCGCCGAGCACCGCCCGGCAGAGGAGGGGCACCATTTTCTGTGGATACTGTGACAGAAACAAATAATAATGTCAGCTAGGGAGCCAGCCAGCTAACGTTAAATAGCTAGCTTTCTGTCAAAATAATAAATGTGTAATATCTGAAAATGTAGCTAGCTATCTTACCTGTGTACATCTTATGCATGATGGACGCGTCTCCCTGTCAGGAATGCCATACCACGGTTGCCCTTAGTTTGAAGATGTAATGCAGAGACAGGTATTTTATTAATCTCTTTAGCTATCATACTCTAATTCCACTGATTTCAAAACTTGATCCTCCAGAAAGTGGAGAGCAACAATTACGCAGCTCCACTATACAATACATTAAAAACAGCAGCGTTTAACAGGATTACCAACACAGACTGACGAGCTCAAATAGACAGAAGCCTTGAATATGGCAGACCAATCCGAACTCCTCTCTCGGCATGTCCAGCCCACTCAATATCTCATCCAATCATGGCTAGTGAGAAGTTTGCCAACTTTTTCTGTGGCTTAACCAACAAGGCTCGTAATTTAACAATTGTATTCGTATTTACAGATGGCATACACGTTTGTTAATAAGGCACATGAAAGATAACATGTTTGAGAAGGCTGTTCTGACAAAAAACGCATTATGATAAAAAAATATATATACGTTCAAACGGCTCTCCTGTGAAGTTGTGATTTGCGACATACGCCTAGTTTCCTGAATGTGGTCACAAATGTGGAAAAAGTGAAGGCGTCTGAATACATTCCAAATGCGCTGTACATTTACATTTTGGTCATTTAGCAGACACTTTTATCCAGAGTGACGTACAACCGGTGCATTCAAGACAACATATCACAGTCATAGCAAGTGAAACATTTCTGAAACCTTTATTGAGAGTGTTGTTGCTGTTTATGCCGGCTACTTGCAAATTAATTTCTATATTTTAAAATACATGTATTTTAATACATTTCAAAATCATGTATTCTGTAGTTTATTTTTATACATTGATCTTCATGGTATTTTGAAATTGTATTTTGTCAATTTTTGCCTATCCCTGGGTACAGTAGTGGTTGATGTGTGATAAATTCTCCCCTGTATGTATGTATGTATGTATGTATGTATGTATGTATGTATGTATGTATGTATGTATGTATGTATGTATGTATGTATGTATACTGTTTATGATTTAGACATTTTTGTTTTTACCTGTTACAAAGCACCATACAGTTGAACATACTGTAAATACATGCAATTATTTACCCTTGAGAGCTAGGCCTTCAGTCTCGATAATAATATTACTATTAATAATAATAATAACTGTATTTGTATAGTACTTTTCAGTAAACAAAGTGCTTCAAATCCTAAAATAATGTATGTATTCTTAATCCAGTTGTACAGTATATGGTTGTGATCCTATCTCTGTTTTTTGGGGGGGGATTAAGGAAACAAAGCGCTATTAGAGTTTAACCTACTTACATTTGCAAGAACCTTCTTACAGTTATAACTAGGCCTATGGTGCTCCATAGAGAGTTAGATTAGAGTTCAAGTTGATGATGCTCAGTATGTTCTCCATGGTGTATCCTGTCTTGGCACAGATTCAGTCTTCAACTTTTTCACACCATAAAATCCAGAAGGTGGATTGCCGGGGCTGTTTTTCATCAAGACACTTTGAGTATCTTCATCCTGACTGTGCAAACCTGGGTCTTAGAAAATTGGCTTAGCTGTGTCATGGGCTTGCTTTTATGAAGTGAAAAAGACTGAAGGCACTGTTAAGTTTAGAGGGGGAGCTGTAGGCCTAACCAATATATATCTGCTTTAGTAGTCTGCTATATCCTAGTCTTAGCAGAGTTGCCAACAACCGGATGTATATGGTTTTCAGGGATGTAGCTAATTCAACCTACAGTAGATTCCTTTTCCGCTGAAAAAACAGATGTGGGAACTCCACTCAGGTGTTTTCTTTTACTCCTGCTATGTTAGGTTAGCCATATCCCTAAAATGTGACAGTTTACAAATGGAAAGAATTGAGGACCAACCTCCGAGCTGCAAATAGACAAGTCAAGTTGTTTATTCACAGAAAATTGAAAACCATAGGCAATGTAAAATGCTATGAGGCGAGAATGGACTATCCACCAATCTGATAGCTGATGCCTGTGCCCCATGCTTGCAACAATGTCCCCTTCCTTGTAAACCAAACACTTACTCTTGCAGTGATGGCTCCTTCTAAAAATCAACCATCATCAGAAAAACCCATTACTTAACATTTCCAATGACTAAAACCCCGGCCCCTTTAGGAAATGTATTTTCTTTATTAAAAGATGAGTATTGCGTCTTCTGGGGCCACTGGCTTCCATGATGACTCACTTGATTAATCGTTACCGTCCTCCGCCCAGACGCTTCGCCGGACGCACAGCTTAGTTCCACTCAAGTGTGAGTTCAACCTTTAAACAGGGGACACAGAACTGCGTCCCAAATGACACCATATTCGCTATACAGTGCACTACTTTCTACCAGGGCCCTGGTCAAATGTAGTGCACTAAATACGGAATAGGTGTCATTTGGGATGCATCCACTGTGACAGGAGAGCCATTCCCACTCCTCCAGGACCCCACCATGTCTCAGGTGGTCTGGATTCCCTGCCCCAGCCTGTCACATCCCATCCACATGCCAATACTTCACCTGAATTATTGATCACTATGGCCTAGCAGTCCATGCCTGAGTCAGAAAAATGATTCCCTTCTGCCATTTTCAAACCTGATGCATCATAAAAAATATAATGTATTATACAACTTGACATGCAACCCGCTTCTCGCTTCTTCTCGTCTGCTTCACAGGGGGTACAATAACATCCCAAATAAAGAAAGTTTTGGATGTAGTTGCTTCAACGTGCTTGCGGGCAATTATTTACGCTGCATAGAGTAGTGTATGTTCAAACTATGAGAATAAAACAGGGGAGGATCCCATGTGAGGAAGACAGTACTAAGTTATCTTCTATCATATCTGAGAGACCTTTCTCAGAGTTGCTGATGTGACTATTTCAAGACATGAGAGATTTTAAAGTCATAGAGAGTCAATCGATGGGGTGTTACAAAACCGATGTTGTGAAACTATACTCCCAAAACACACACACACACACACACACACACACACTAGTGGATCTAGTGGCACAAAATAATGCTAACATTAGAGACACAATTCTGAACCATTCTGAAGATGGTGACTTGACAAGACATCAGAAGCCACAATGGCCTCGGGCTAGAAAGCAATTTGTTACATCCAAATGCTTGTCACATCTGAGGAAGTTAAAGTGTGGGGAAAAAAAGATCAGCGATTGTCATCTGCCGCTTTGCACTTAAAGTGCACTGTGAGCAGTAGAGCATTTGCTTACCCTGGGAATCCTCTCACCATAATAAGATATCTGCCATGTATTATTCCATATGACATGCAAACAGGATATACATAACATAAGTACTCACAAGCTGCCACATGTGAGGGAGGGAGGTGGAATATGTGAGTTCTTTCCCTCTGTGGTGTTTTAATGTGCGTCTGAAACAGCACCCTATCCCCTATGCAGTGGTCAAATCCCCTATGGGCCCTGTTAAAAAGTAGTGCATTATATGAAGAGTTTATATCAATACGCTATATCCACAGATTTTTCACATTTGTGTTTTTCATCTGAAATTGTTGCTTATGGGTACCTTCATGTGTGGTGTAAAATATTACTGTTCTCAGATTTTTAATTCAGGTTTTAGCTGTATGATCTTTTTTGTTTAGCAAAACGCTATTATATCCATTGTTTAGCTGGAATAAAATGTTTGTATCCTGTATATTTGACTGATATGTGGTTATTTCACCTAGCTACTGTATAGTAAGATGAATGTATCGCTCTGAGTCGCTCTGGATAAGAGCATCTGCTAAATGACTAAAATGTCAAATGTAAATGTTTTACATGCAGATCTCATACTACTGTATTGAATAATATTGATGTCACAAATGTATCATTTGTACAGATCTAAATAAAACATGTAGTTGTTTTTTTACATTTGAAGTTGTAAAACCTAGCAGTATTACTTTTTTTTCTAAAAGTGGGGCGGATGTATCGCATTTAGACAAAAACATGATTATTTGTCTCTCTGAAATGAAACCATCAAGTTGTACATTTTAATCTAATACATGTCTGTCATTGAACAACCCCCATACCATGATTGGGGGGTGGCAGATAGCCTAGTGGTTAGAGTGTTGGGCCAGTAACCCAAAGGTTGCTGGATCAAATCCCTGAGCTGACAAGGTAAAACTCTGTCTTTCTGCCCATGAACAAGTCAGTTAACCCACTGTTCCACAGTAGGCCATTGTAAATAAGAATTTGTTATTAACTAGTAAAATAAAGGTTACACTTAAAAAATTTGATAGTGAAAAATACACCAATGTCTTTAATAATTTCTTTAAACAATAAAGGCTAATTTACCAATAATTCTGAAAATGGATATATAGCGTTTTGGAATTAAACTCTTCATATAGGGAATAGGGATCCGTTTGGGACACAGACTTAGCAACTCTGTTTCCCACAGTTCAGTGCACCACATGGGTTATTGCTCTCGGATGAGCAAGCCATGTGAACCCAATGCTTGATGCACCATTTATACTCTGATTAAGACTGCATCACAAATGGCATCCAATTCCCTATTTGGTGTACTGTTTTGACCAGCACCCATTTGGGATGCAGATTCAATTATTACCACCTCTCATTGAGGACATGCTTCTCTTTTTTACTGTGAAAGGTACATTTTAATAATATCAAATCAAATTCAAATCAAATTTATTTATATAGCCCTTCGTACATCAGCTGAAATCTCAAAGTGCTGTACAGAAACCCAGCCTAAAACCCCAAACAGCAAGCAATGCATGTGAAAGAAGCACGGTGGCTGGGAAAAACTCCCTAGGAAAAACTCCTGAGAAAGGCCAAAAACCTAGGAAGAAACCTAGAGAGGAACCAGGCTATGAGGGGTGGCCAGTCCTCTTCTGGCTGTGCCGGGTGGATATTATAACAGAACATAGTCAAGATGTTAAAATGTTCGTAAATGACCAGCATGGTCAAATAATAATAATCATAGTAATTGTCGAGGGTGCAACAAGCACGTCCGGTGAACAGGTCAGGGTTCCGTAGCCGCAGGCAGAACAGTTGAAACTGGAGCAGCAGCATGGCCAGGTGGACTGGGGACAGCAAGGAGTCATCATGCCAGGTAGTCCTAGGGCTCAGGTCCTCCGAGAGAAAGAAAGAAAGAGAATTAGAGAGAGCATATTTACATTCACACAGGACACCGGATAAGACAAGAGAATACTCCAGATGTAACAGACTGACCCTAGCCCCCCGACACATAAACTACTGCAGCATAAATACTGGAGGCTGAGACAGGAGGGATCAGAAGACACTGTGGCCCCATCCGATGATACCCCCGGACAGGGCCAAACAGGCCGGATATAACCCCACCCACTTTGCCAAAGCACAGCCCCCACACCACTAGAGGGATATCTACAACCACCAACTTACCGTCCGAAGACAAGGCCGAGTATAGCCCACAAAGATGTCCGCCACGGCACAACCCAAGGGGGGGGCGCCAACCCAGACAGGAAGACCACGTCAGTGGCTCAACCTACTCAAGTGACGCACCCCTCCCATGGACGGCATGGAAGAACACCAGTAAGTCAGTGACTCAGCCCCTGTAAAAGGGTTAGAGGCAGAGAATCCCAGTGGGAAGAGGGGAACCGACAAGGCAGAGACAGCAAGGGCGGTTCGTTGCTCCAGCCTTTCCGTTCACCTTCACACTCCTGGGCCAGACTATACTTAATCATAGGACCTACTGAAGAGATAAGTCTTCAGTAAAGACTTAAAGGTTGAGACTGAGTCTGCGTCTCTCACATGGGTAGGCAGACCATTCCATAAAAATGGAGCTCTATAGGAGAAAGCCCTACCTCCAGCCGTTTGCTTAGAAATTCTAGGGACAATTAGGAGGCCTGCGTCTTGTGACCGTAGCGTACGTGTAGGTATGTACGGCAGGACCAAATCGGAAAGATAGGTAGGAGCAAGCCCATGTAATGCTTTGTAGGTTAGCAGTAAAACCTTGAAATCAGCCCTTGCCTTAACAGGAAGCCAGTGTAGGGAAGCTAGCACTGGAGTAATATGATCAAATTTTTTGGTTCTAGTCAGGATTCTAGCAGCCGTATTTAGCACTAACTGAAGTTTGTTTAGTGCTTTATCCGGGTAGCCGGAAAGTAGAGCATTGCAGTAGTCGAGCCTAGAAGTAACAAAAGCATGGATTAATTTTTCTGCGTCATTTTTGGACAGAAAGTTTCTGATTTTTGCAATGTTACGTAGATGGAAAAAAGCTGTCCTTGAAGCAGTCTTGATATGTTCTTCAAAAGAGAGATCAGGGTCCAGAGTAACGCCGAGGTCCTTCACAGTTTTATTTGAGACGACTGTACAACCATCCAGATTAATTGTCAGATTCAACAGAAGATCTCTTTGTTTCTTGGGACCTAGGACAAGCATCTCTGTTTTGTCCGAGTTTAAAAGTAGAAAATTTGCAGCCATCCACTTCCTTATGTCTGAAACACAGGCTTCTAGCGAGAGCAATTTTGGGGCTTCACCATGTTTCATTGAAATGTACAGCTGTGTGTCGTCCGCATAGCAGTGAAATTTAACATTATGTTTTCGAATGACATCCCCAAGAGGTAAAATATATAGTGAAAACAATAGTGGTCCTAGAACGGAACCTTGAGGAACACCGAAATTTACAATTGATTTGTCAGAGCTATGGTAATTCAAGGTGACAGCCTGTTGTGTCTTTAGTCACTTATCATCCCTATTATCTAGCATTGACATGTCATCAAATAGTGTTGTATCCTTCGCTGTACCACAGTAGCAAAAATGAACATGGACAAATGCAAGCATTACCAACTCTAAGGCTGGAAATCCATCAAAGACACTTTATAGACAAGGACATTGCACTTTACTTTTGAAGGTAGCTTAATATACGTGCATTTGATTGAATCCCTATTATATATAAAAAAATGTATGTTCATGCTGTTTAGGAAACATATTTATGAAACCTTATGGCTTATTACAGTACATACAGTACCTTTAGAAAGTTATTGAATTGTGGTGGCATTTGGGTATGGCAACAAATAAAGAAAAAATGTTTAGCACATTTTTCCTAGATTTTGTCAAATTTAAATGCATCTTCCCATTCTAACTGAACTAATATGGTAGCTTAATGACCTTTTTACCATTATGATAACATTGTGCCACCAGTAGGAGTAGTAACACCAATGATGGTCACATCAATGATACATTTCAGGTAAATTTAGGTTTTTGGAAATAGAGGCCACATATTCTCAAAGCTAAGGTCATTAACCCATTAAACATATATAATTAATCATTTTTCTCACAATGTAATTTCCCTTTATTAACATTGAGTAACACCAAGTGACACTTGGATTTAGAAACCCCAAATGATAAATGGAATCCTAAAATGTATGACAAACTAAAAGGGTGCAATTAGGCAATAATTGTATTTAATATAGACCCCTCCCCCAGTAACAGTTTGCCACTGGAGGGAATGCTCAAGCTCCTTGTGTATCTTTGTAATGGATGATTTTCAAGGTGGTAACACCAATGACATAAAACTGAGAGACACATTTTATATTTGTAAAGAAAAAGTAGGTATTTTAAAAGCCTTCTTTGTTTTTTATTGATCTATACTATATATGAAATACTCTTGTTTACTTTCTAGTGTTCAAAATAATAGATAGATATCTCTAAATCCCCAAAACATGTCACTGCAACTCTACTCAGTCACTACTGGGACAAGACAATTTTAAACAATGCATAACGTTTTGCACTTTAAATTATTGGATTATGTTGTATCAATGATAAACAGTTGAATGTATGATGTGTAACTATTTTTCATTTTAAAGTGTTTTTCATGGTTCCTAAGGTGAAGGACTGAAAATGCCTCCGCAATTCAAGAACAACCCATAGGCCTCTATTACGTCAGCATCCAAACGTCATAGACTGGTAAAGTGTGACTTCACTGTGCTGACTAGGCTAGCTGCTACACATAAAACTTATAATCAGACTACCTCACTAAATATAATGGAAAATACATTGACCTTAGATATAGGTCTTTCCCACTTCGCAGCATTGATATCACACCATAACTAATGTTGCATATTACTGACGTGGTGCTTGGAATATTAATGCAGAATT
This sequence comes from Salmo trutta, assembly GCF_901001165.1. Lineage (NCBI taxonomy): Eukaryota > Metazoa > Chordata > Actinopteri > Salmoniformes > Salmonidae > Salmo > Salmo trutta. The sequence goes on along the minus strand of NC_042962.1, from coordinate 33,861,990 downwards.
TTGGGCTACAAACGACATGGACGATTCATAGTGCGCCATATTACCGCCCTTGTGTCCAAAATGGCACCTTATTCCTTTTATAGTACACTACTTTTGACCAGATATAGTACATTATATAGGGAATAGGGTGCCATTTGGGATGCAATCCAAGTCTAAAGGTAATGGCCAGTGACAGTGGCATGTCTTTGCAGTCACCTTGGCTTGTCTCTCTGCACAAATGCATTATTCAGAAAGGCATACTGTAGTATTGGTCGGGTCTCTCAGTAGAGTCAGGAAGTCCCCCTCTTTGTTCTGAAACTACAGCTCCGCTTGTGCTTTTAACCAAATGTCTTGGGTGGCTCTAATAATGACATAATGTTTTTCTACATATGTAGTATATTCCTGGATAAGGCATCAATTCAATTAAAAAGGAAAGGTAGAATGTTACTTGATTTTTACTCACTGTGGAAAGGGGTGTGATATTTACAGTCAGTCAGTTTGGATAAAATCATCTGGTAAATGACTGTGTACTATTACTGCCATAGATTCCGACATTGTCCATAGTAGTCAGTGTGTCTATCATAAATCAAGACACCAATCTATTAGTATTAGCATGAGAATGATGAGATGTTAGCTAACCATGGAGACTTCATGAGTAACCATGTTGTATTTCCATAAGGAACGGCACTTCAAAGAGATAAAACATTATTATATTGTAAAACTAATCATGACCAACCCCACAGCTATACTTCAAAGTTTGGACTGCGGCTTGGACGGCGGCTTGGACGGCGGCTTGGACGGCGGCTTGGACTGTGGCTTGTGCGGTAAGTAGATTATATATTTAGTTAAACTCCTGATTTATGGTTGTAAATCTGAGTACTCTGCATTGTCTGTGTCCTCTTAGAAAAAAGGTGCTATCTAGAACCTAAAAGGGTTATTTGGCTGTCCCCATAGGAGAACAGTTTGAAGAACCCTTTTTGGTTCCATGTAAAACCCTTTCCACAGAGGGTTCTACATGGAACCCGAAAGGGTTCTACCTGGAATCAAAAAGGGTTCTACCATGAACCAAAAAGGGTTCTCCTATGGGGACAGTCAAATAACCCCTTTGGAACCCTTTGAGAGTTTACCCACCATGAGGGAATAGGGTGCCATTTTGGGACACAGCCATTTGCTATATTGGATTTGATTCCACTCGTTTCAAAATATGCATACAGCAACATTATCCATAATTGTGCTTGGACTAAACAAGTAGGAAGTTAATGTTGTGTGTAACCTCAGAGGGAAGAGAGAGAAAGATAACTGGAATGTAATAAATTGGATGGGGGAAAAGAGAACTAATTCAACAAGAGAAAATATGTCCACAAATGGAGAGTCAAGAGCTGTTGATCATCTTATAAAATGCCTCCCTAGCAGAGCCCCACCTGGTTTGAGCCCCACATTGTTAGCAACACAAAAAATAGCTCTTATAAATTATATATAAAAAAAATGTGGGGGGGATCCTGCCTATTTTGTATGTTATTTTGTCATTAATGCGTGTCACAATATTAAAATATATATATAATTGAGTTAATAAAGCAGCATGCAAACATGGTCTCTTTTTTTTGTTTTCTTGAGTAAGGCAGCTCCAAAATGCAGGTGTTTCAGCCTAGCTCAGTGCTTTCTGTGGTGGTGGGGCAAGCCAGCAGAAAATAGGAGCATTGCCCTGTGATTGGCTCAGTGTTCGGTCACTCATGGGGATACTACGTCACAAGTCTAAGTCCTTAGTAAGAGTAGACATCAAACATTTAAGCCCTTTGGGTCCTGCCATAGAGTTACATTAGAAGAGTCATTCCAAGAAGGCTCAAGATCATTGGCAACAGATAAAATGGCATCAAATCCGTTGTATGTACAGTAGCTTTGATTGGAGATGTAAACATCTTACTTTCAAAATCTTAGCTAGCAGTCATCATCATGAATCAAATCGACAATCTACTGGCATATCCTTTTTAATCCTTCTCATAGGAAGATAAATAATAAAGAGAAATTATAGATAAAACGTATCGGTGCTCATCGGCCATTGGACATAAACATTACCCAACAAGTTGGAAATTGCAAATTCAACAATGACTGGTTTGGAAGGAATCAGTTGTCACTGATCCCCCCGGTACTGCTGCTCATTTTGTTCACCATTTCCGGAGGTCGACGTCACCGGCCTTCTAGGCTGCACTGAACTGTCATTACGTACACCTGGTTCCAATTCCTCACTGGTTGTGTTTGTATAAATGTGCCCTTTGTTTCCCCAATTGGGTTGTCAATTATTGTTCCCATGTCCGTTGGTCGTGTGAGTACCTATGCGTTGTCTCAGCCTGTGCTACGTGTTTTGTGCAAACTTTGTGGAAATTAATATTTGTCATTCTCAAAACTTTTGGCCACGACTGTACAGGGAGTACAGGGAGTACACTGTAAGAATGGCCCATGTTCTGAATGCTGTCGCTGTACATTCAAAAGTGCTGAACAAATAGTTATATTGACCTTGTCCGTCGTCGCACGCTCATTAAAGTCTTAATCGAAATTACAGATTGCCTCTTATCCGCTTGTCGTCCCCTTATGCCATAGTTTGTACATCTCAATTGTCAGTAGAAACCACATTTGTTTAAGCAAGTCAGCCATATCAGCTATGTTTTTTTAAAAGGCAGTAAATGAGGATGAATGAACTGTTTCGCTGCCAGACAAGTCTCCGCTTATAGCCAGGTGTAGCAGTTGTAAGGTGTTGGGAGTGCTGTTGGGACAGCTTTATGTAGGCCCTAACAGTTTGTGGGCACCATTTGTCACCGTTATAGTGCAATTAATGTATTGTTTAGTGCTGTGTTGTGTAGTGGTTTTGCTGGCATGCATCCAACATTATATATATTTTTTTTGCCACACCAAGATTTACATGCTAAAATCACCACTGGTTGTAGCTCACGTACAGTTTCCTGTAGTTCAGATGTGGCCGTGTAAGATTTACAATATGCATCATCTGCTGAACAGCGATGCTACCAAATTCCACTGATATGATGTATCATTGTATATTTTATAGAGGCCAAGGCATGAACTTTGCACTTATCTATGGAAAAATAGGGAAAAAGTGAAGTGTTTTTTTATTTATTTTTATTAATAAAATAAGTATAAAAATATAAATATAAAACAATATGACTTGGCATTCAAACAACATGAATTCAGTGTGTAACAGTTACCCTACAACGTACACGTCCTTATTACATTGTACACCTATGATGAAATGGATCCACAGTTTGATGAATAAACCTTATCAACCATTCACATGAACATTGTTTGTCAAACAAAGATAGTGAATAGGATATAGTATGTCCATCATGGAAAAACAGTTCATACATGTATCTATTTCAAATGTAATTTGCAGGAAAAGCTATTTTTTGTTTTACTTTTTTTCATGAATATGTTTTCCCATTAAACATTGATAGTATACAAGACTACTATCTCCTTCCTCATTTACAAAACACATTGTCCACACCATTGTTCACAAAATTTCCTAAAATTCAAAGGCATCTTTACTGATTATACCAAAAACAGTAAAACTGTGAGAAATGTCACCACCAGTATTGAGTGTAATGTTCAAGTCTTGAAATCTACTTGACCATTCATATGAATCAATGGATCAGTGGCAGGAAAGTGTGAGAGAGAGATTATTGAGACATGACGTTGATGATGAGCTGCTTTCGTATAGGCCTAATTGTGATCTAGGTTTCTCTCACCATGTCCTTCCCTATATACATATCTGCTAGTTTTTTGAACGGGGGTCCCCAGTTGCTGAGGTAATCGTACTCCTGGTCCCCCTCCACACATCCAGACTCCAGGGAGCTGAGGGACTCGGCTAGCGAGCCGCTCCCCTCATAGGCGTAGGTGGCCAGGGAGTCGTAGGGCGGCGCGGTGGGGTCCGAGTCGTTCTCATGGAGCCTCCCATGAATGAATTCTCTGACGTCGGCGTTATCCTTTATAGGTGATGTCCTCTGGAAGGGAAATAGCATCTCTGGGATGATATCCCTGCGCAGCTTGTTAGCGTCCATCACCTCTGGGTTGCGCAGCGTGCCAATATCAAAGGCCTGGGTGTCCTCCTCTCCGCCCCCTTCATCGTTGTAGCTGACGACGTTGTCTCTCACATCCTCTTTGGAGATGATCAGAGGCTCCTTCTTCCTCTGTTGCCTCCTCAGGGCAGCGAACAGCACCACGATCACTATAGACAACAAAGAGTGAGAAGAACTTGAGTATGAGATGGGAGAGGAGTGGGCTTCGATACATGTGTCATGCATTAAGGAGACTCAGAAATGCACAGAAGAGAGAAAGACGTATTTGCTATCAGTGATAAATCCGCTGCACTGCCCGCGGGCACTCACCTCCTTTTATTAAAGATTCAGCAGAAAAGATTTTCTTTCTCTTTTCCACTTAACTTCACATTCACTGTAGAAAAGCTGTAGCACTTGAAAGAGTGCCTCCTTTTTTTCTCTCTCAAGTCAGACTACACTTACACACATGATTAAATGCATCTTACCATATTTTCATTTCTGAGCAGGACTTTTAATCAAAACTTGCCAGCATGAGCAGAAATTTGCATCCAGAGAGTGGCGCTATGAGAGTGTGGGATTTTTGTGGGGTACAGCTCATTATTTTCATGAAAAAGGAGCAAAAATAGCTAAAATAATTCCAGCCAGCCAGTGTTACTCCCTCCTCCTCCTCTTCCTCTTTCCACCTCTCAGCAGGTGCTGTAGTGCTCTACCTGCCTCCCACCTAGGTGTTAATTATAAAGCTCTCTCTGCAGGAGGGGCTCTTTAGAGGCCCTGTGACCAGACCTTTCTGACTGACCCATGCTGTGGTTTTGGGCGGTTTGGGGTGGCGAAGAGGAGGAGAAGCAGGAGGGCAAACCGTTCCAGCTCAGTGCCTACTGCCTGCCTGCCTGTCTGTCGGAGGCATAGTAGAGGTGAATTAGACAGCCTGTCATAGGGGTTCAAGCGAGAACCATTGGATAATGAGCAGATGTCATGATATTTCGCTCAAAAGGCAAGCATGGGGTTCAACCTTCAGCGCTTCCAATCTGAGTGAGCCAGAAGCCAGAGCTACAGTTGAGCTCTCTTCAGTGTGAGACAGACAAGTGAAGGGAGACTGTGAGGAGGAACAGGCATGCAGTGGAAGAAATGTCAATACTTAATTTGCTAGCGAGGAATCAGTTGCTAGGCGAGGATGCAAACATGATTCTAGTTAAGTGGAGATCATGAAACAGGTGTTTGTGAAAGAAAGATAGCATACACATGAAGAGGTGAACACATCAATAGATGAGCTGGGTCTCTGCAGTATCGCGAGGAGGAAGATTAGCAAACACACTCAGGCACATTAGAACCTGTGTAATATTGTGTATAACACAGGGCTAAGGGCTGTTCTTAGGCACGATGTGAAGTGAAGTACACAAAGAAAACTCAGTGGATATGTATGTTGCCGTTAGGTCACTGTCATGACTTTTAATGGGATAATTGAATTGATTAACATCTTAAATAGGCTCCTCCTATATGATGCTGTTTTGGTGGCACTGGGGTTATGCATGGCCAAGTGCAGTACCAGGTTCAAAGTCAGTTTTTTGGCCATTACTTATTGATATACCCTTGAACATAAGCACTACATATTTTAGCTTTTTGCCGTGGAAAATGACATGCATACTTGCAGTTTTGCACTGTGTGCTTTTACAATACTGCATTAGCTCACAAAGGGGGCTGAAGTGGTGCTTCAGGAAGTCAGGAAATAGCATGTGACCTACTTTAGCACGGAAAAACACAAACCTTTTTGTCAAGTGGATATATCCACTAATGAAAGCTTTCATCCCCCTGCACCATTTTCATGAGGAAACACACTGTATTTACACAAGCAGCCAGCAAAGTATGCCTCAGCGAGTGGTCCTACATTCAACTATCTTTAGTTGAAGAATGATGATGAAAGGAATACACACAAAGAAGAAGGTGTTGAGTCACAGAAGTAGCACAGTGGATTTAAGTGCTGTCAAAGGACTTTGTGGCTACAGACCTGTTCAGCACAGTGCAGTATAGTTATTTGTGGTAGAGTCCAACACAGCCCATAATAATTGCTTCCACTTTGTAATACGTGAATTGGATAGGTGGGTTATACTTTACCGTGTGTTTAGACTTAAGAAGACTAGTTGAGTGCTCTGACTCTGATTTGGGCATCTCCCAAATGGCACCATATTCCCTATAGTTCACTACATTTGAACAGAGCCTTATGGGCTCTACACAAAGCCGTTGACTGTCTGTACCAGTGTAATTGATAGTAATACTTACTCAAGAGGATAATGACACAGAGCAGGATAGCCACCAGAGCTCCAGTGCTCAGCCCGGCAGACAGCAGAGCCTCAGTGTTGCAGGACTGCATGTTCCCCCGGCTGTCGCAGGCACACACATTCACAGTCAAAGTGCTGGTGCTGCTCTGGATAGGGTAGTCATTGTCCGAGATCACCACGGGCAGTAGGTAGGTATTCATCTCACGCCGGCTGAATCCTGCCCTCCGAGTCAGGATCCTGGCTGTGTTATCTAAGGGGTGGATTGCAGAGGAAAGAAATAGAGGATATGAGAAATGAAAGGTAGTTTGTAATGTTTTGAACAAATGATCCCCCTAAATCTTGTATCGTTGCAGGTTACAAAAAAGTATATAATACATCTCACACATCACTGTAACAAATTGCTGTAAATTTACAGCAACAAATGTACAGTTAGCTACTGTAATTATATATTACGATACAGTACTGTAAAGAGCAATGCATTTTGGGGGCTCAATGGCACTCCGCTACACTGCTGTAAAATGACATGCTGCCAAAACAGGCCTTTCGCAATATTTCAAATACAGATTGGAAAGCAAATGGTTCATGCGGAAAAGAGAAGACTAATCAGCCTGTAGGCTCACCAAATAAACTCAACAAAAAAAGAAATGTCCCTTTTTCAGGACCCTGTCTTTCAAAGATAATTCGTAAAAATCCAAATAACTTCACAAATCTTCATTGTAAAGGGTTTAAACACTGTTTCCCATGCTTGTTCAATGAACCACAAACAATGAATGAACATGCACCTGTGGAACGGTCATTAAGACATTAACAGCTACAGACGGTAGGCAATTAAGGTCACAGTTATGAAAACAGGACACTAAAGAGGCCTTTCTACTGACTCTGAAAAACACCAAAGGAAAGATGCCCAGGGTCCCTGCTCATCTGTATGAACTTGCCTTAGGCATGCTGCAAGGAGGCATGAGCAATGCAGATGTGGCCAGGGAAATAAATGTCAATGTCTGTACTGTGAGATGCCTAAGACAGCGCTACAGGGAGACAGGACGGACAGCTGATTGTCCTCGCAGTGGCAACCACATGTAACAACACCTGCACAGGATCGGTACATCCGTACATCACACCTGCGGGACAGGTACAGGATGGCAACAACTGCTTGAGTTACACCAGGAACGCACAATCCCTCCATCAGTGCTCAGACTGTCCGCAGTAGGCTGAAAGAGGCTGAACTGAGGGCTTGTTGTAAGGCATGTCCTCACCAGACATCACCGGCAACAACATCGCCTATGGCCACAAACCCCCCGTCGCTGGACCAGACAGGACTGGCAAAAAGTGATCTTCACTGACGAGTCGCGGTTTTGTCTCACCTTGGGTGATGGTCGGATTTCCGGTTATCATCGAAGGAATGAGCGTTACACCGAGGCCTGTACTCTGGAGCGGGATCGATTTGGAGGTGGAGGGTCCGTCATGGTCTGGGGCAGTGTGTCACAGCATCATCGGACTGAGCTTGTTGTCATTGCAGGCAATCTCAACGCTGTGCATTACAGGGAAGACATCCTCCTCCCTCATGTGGTACTCTTCATTCAGGCTCATGCTGATATGACCCTGCAGCATGACAATGCCACCAGCCATACTGCTCGTTCTGTGTGTGATTTCCTGCAAGACAGGAATGTCAGTGTTCTGCCATGGCCAGCGAAGAGCCCGGATTTCAATCCCATTGAGCACATCTGGGACCTGTTGGATCGGAGGGTGAGGGCTAGGGCCATTCTCCCCAGAAATGTCCGGGAACTTGCAGGTGTCTTGGTGGAAGAGTGGGGTAACATCTCACAGCAAGAACTGGCAAATCTGGTGCAGTCCACGAGGAGATGCACTGCAGTACTTAATGCAGCTGGTGGCCACACCAGATACTGACTGTTACTTTTGATTTTGATCCCCCTTTGTTCAGGGACACATTATTCCATTGATGTTAGTCACATGTCTGTGGAACTTGTTCAGTTTATGTCTCAGTTGTTGAATCTTATTATGTTCATACACATTTTTACACATGTTAAGTTTGCTGAAAATAAGCGCAGTTGACAGTACACAAAAGCGATAATAATCCTATTATAAAGGTGATTTTTTTTCATGCGTTCTGGTACCTCAAAGCCCCCGAGGTCACCCCTGATATGTGTAGAGGACAGATCGGAGAGGCAGTAAATCTCAAACCTGTAATGGTTGCGTGTTTAACTATGTCCTCTTGATCTGTTTTGCTCTGTAGTCACTGCCAGTTTAGAAGCCTTTGTTAAGGTCTCTACAAGTGCAAGTAATATAAAACACCAAATATGAATTGGTGTGCTGTAATATATACAGTAATTACATATTCAATGTTAGCGATTGTTGTGAATGTATTACAATACAATTTAACAATAAAGGACTGTATTGCTGTTTGTTCTATATTTACTGAAGCATTATGTAAATGATGGTGCATTGTGGAAAGAAATGTGTGGGAGGGGAAAGAATCGCTGGCTTATTATCATATTTTGAGGCGTGCCTTGTAAGTGGCTATATTCACCCGTTAGTGAGAATGCTGTACCAACTAAACTGACATGTGGTAGTTGTGTCTGAGCATTTTAATGGGCATAGAAAACAGATCACAATGGTAACTAGTATTAAAATGTTACTGATTTGCCAAGATATAGTGGCTTGCAAAAGTTTTCACCAACCTGACATTTTTCCTATTTTGTTGCTGCACAACCTGGAATTAAAATAGATTTTTTGGGGGGGGTTGTATAATTTGACTTACACCACATGTCTACGACTTTGAAAATGCAAAATATATTTTTCTTGTGAAACAAACAAGAAATAAGACAGAAAACTGAAAACTTGAGAGTGCATAACTATTCACCCCCCAAAGTCATTACTTTGTAGAGCCAACTTTTGCAGCAGTTACAGCTGCAGGTCTCTTGGGGTATGTCTCTATAAGCTTGGCACATGTAGCATCTGGGATTTTGCCCATTCTTCAAGGTAAAACTGCTCCTGCTCCTTCAAGTTGGATGGGTTCTGCTGGTGTACAGCAATCTTTAAGTCATACCCCAGATTCTCAATTGGAATGAGGTCTGGGCTTTGACTCGGCTATTCCAAGACATTTAAATGTTTCCCCTTAAACCACTCGAGTGTTGTTTTAGCAGTATGCTTAGGGTCATTGTCCTGCTGGAAGGTGAACCTCCGTCCCAGTCTCAAATCTCAGGAAGACTGGAACAGGTTTCCCTCAAGAATTTCCCTATATTTACCGTCAACCATCATTCCTTCAATTCTGACCAGTTTCCCAGTCCCTGCCGATGAAAAACATCCCCACATGATGCTGCAACCACCATGCTTCACTGTGGGGATGGTATTTCTCAGGGTGATGAGAGGTGTTGGGTTTGCTCCAGACATAGTGTTTTCCTTGAAGGCCAAAAGCTCAATTTTAGTCTCATCTGACCAGAGTACCTTCTTCCATATGTTTGGGAGTCTCCCACATACCTTTTGGTGAACACCAAATGTGTTTGCTTATTTTTTCTTTAAGCTTTTTTCTGGCCACTCTTCTGTAAAGCCCAGCTCTGTGGAGTGTACGGCTTAAAGTGGTTCTATGGACAGATACTCCAATCTCCGTTGTGGAGCTTTGTTGCTCCTTCAGGGTTATCTTTGGTATCTTTGTTGCCTCTCTGATTAATGCCCTCCTTGCCTGGTCTGTAAGATTTGGTGGGCAGCCCTCTCTTGGCAGGTTTGTTGTGGTGCCATTGTCACGCTCTGACCTAGGAGAGCTGTGTTTTTCTGTTTATTTAGGTCAGGGTGTGATATGGCTGTCGTTTTGTTGTTTTGGATAAGTGTTTCATTAAAGAAAAGTATGAGCACTCTACACGCCGCGCCATGGTCCCCTTTATACGACCCTTGTTACAGAACTACCCACCATGATTGGATCAAGCGCCGTGCCCAGGCAAAAATGGACACCTGGTCACACAAGGAGTGGACAGAAAGGAGAAACTGGACTTGGGGCCAAGTAATAGAGAGGTATTGGAGCCTACCGGGGAAGAACGAGAGGCAGCCCCCCAAATTGTCTTTTGGGGGGGCACACGGGTAGTTTGGCTGGGCTAGGACTGAGACCTGAGCCAACTCCCCGTGCTTATTGTGGTGAGCATGTGCCTGCCTCTCACGCTCTCCCTCCAGTGCGCCTCTGAAGCCCAGTACGTCCTGTGCCTGCTCCTCGCGCTCTCCCTCCAGTGCGCCTCCATAATCCAGTACGTCCTGTGCCTACTCCTCGCATTCTCCCTCCAGTTCGCCTCCATAGCCCAGAACGGCCGGTGCCTGCTTTGAGCACTCGGTCCTCAGTGCGTCTTCCTAGTCCGGTGAGACCTGTTTCAGTTCCACGATCTAAGCCTCCAGTGATAAGCGATGGTCCGAAGCCTATAAAGATGATCCATGGCACGAAGCCTCTAGTGATGATCCATGGCCCGGAGACTGTAGGGATGTCCCATGGCACGAAGCCTCGAGAGGTAATCCATGGCCCGGAGCCTGTAGAAATAATCCTTGGCAAAAAGCCTGAAGGGGTTATAAATGGTCCGGAGCCTGTAGGGATAAACCCTGGCACGAAGCCTGTAGGAATAATCCATGCCCAGGACCTGTAGAGATCATCCATGGTAAGAAGCCTCCTGTGATGATTCACTGTGCGGAACCTGTAGAGATGATCCATGGCATGGAGCCAGCAGCAGCGGTTACTAGTCCGGAACCGATAATGACGCTCCCCAGTCCGGAACCTCCAGCGACGCTCCCGAGTCCGGAGCGGAGCCTCCAGCGACGCTCCCCAGTCCGGAGCGGAGCCTCCAGCGACGCTCCCCAGTCCGGAGCGGAGCCTCCAGCGACGCTCCCCAGTCCGGAGCGGAGCCTCCAGCGACGCTCCCCAGTCCGGAGCGGAGCCTCCAGCGACGCTCCCCAGTCCGGAGCCTCCAGCGACGCTCCCCAGTCCGGAGCCTCCAGCGACGCTCCTCAGTCCGGAGCCTCCAGCGACGCTCCTCAGTCCAGAGCCTCCAGCGACGCTCGCCAGTCCAGAGCCTCCAGCGAAGCTCTCCAGTCCGGACCCTCCAGCGACGCTCGCCAGTCCAGAGCCTCCAGCGGTGCTCCCCAGTCCGGAGCCTCCAGCGGCGCTCCCCAGTCCGGAGCCTCCAGCGGCGCTCCCCAGTCCGGAGCCTCCAGCGGCACTCCCCAGTCCGGAGCCTCCAGCGGCACTCCCCAGTCCGGAGTCTTCAACGGCAGTCTGCAGCCCAGTCTTCAGTGGCGGCCTTTAGCCCAGAGTCTTCAGCGGCGGTTGGCGGTCCAAAGCCTCCGGTGATGATCCACGGTCTGGTTCCTCCAGACACACAGAACCGGGGAGATCAGTGGGCGGTGGGGGCTCTACGCCCGGAACCAGAGCCGCCGCCAAGTATGGATGCCCACCCGGATCCTCCCCAATAGGTTCAGGTTTGCGGCCGGGAGTCCGCACCTTTGGGGGGGATACTGTCACGCTCTGACCTAGGAGAGCTGTGTTTTTCTGTTTATTTAGGTCAGGGTGTGATATGGGTGGGCAGTCTGTTTTTTGTTTCTATGTTTTGTTCTTGTTTTTGTAGTTCTAGGTTGAGTTTTGATGATCTCCAATTAGAGGCAGCTGGTTCGTGTTGTCTCTAATTGGAGATCATATTTAAGTTGGGGTTTGTCTATGGGGTTTTGTGTGTAGTTGTTTTCCATTTTGTCAAGTGTACCTGACGGAACTGTTGGCTGTCGTTTTGTTCGTATGAGCACTCTACACGCCGCACCTTGGTCCCCTTTATACGACCCTTGTTACAGCCATATTCTTTCAATTTTTTTTATAATGGATTTAATGGTGCTCTGTGGGATGTTCAAAGTTTCTGATATTTTTTTGTAACCCAACCCTGATCTGTACTTCTCCACAACTTTGTCCCTGACCTGTTTGGAGAGCTCCTTGGTCTTCATGGGGCCCCTTGCTTAGTTGTGTTGCAGACTCTGGGGCCTTTCAGAACAGGTGTATACATATTCAGATCATGTGATACTTAGATTGCACACAATTGGATTTTATTTAACAAATTATGTGACTTCTGAAGGTAATTGGTTGCACCATATCATATTTATTGGCAAAGGTGCAAAGGTGGTGAATACATGCACACACCACTTTCCCGTTTTTTATTTTGTATAAATTTTTGAAACATGTCATTTTTTCATTTCACTTCACCAATTTGGACTATTTTGTGTATGTCCATTACCTGAAATGCAAATAAAAATCCATTTAAATTACAGCTTGTAATGCAAAAATTTGGAAAAACGCCCAGGGCAATGAATACTTTTGCAAGGCACTGTATTTTTTTCTGTTTTGCATTGTACTCATGGCACGTTTGGAAGCATTTGTTTAGGCCTCTAGAAGTACACGTGATATAAAACAACGAATAATCATACATATGCTGTAATATGCAAATATCTAGCAGACTTGCTTACACCAATCCCATGTAATTACTGTAAAACACCAATATTATGATTACAGTAGCATTTACTTTCATATAGTAGGCACATTTTACAGTATGTTACTGTTGCATGGCTCTGATATAACATTAACCTCTACAGGATCGGTGTCCCCCCGCGGGACGGTTGAGCTAATGTAGGATAATGTGATTAGCATGAGGTTGTAAGTAACAAAAACAATTCCCAGGACACAGACTTATCTGATATAGGCAGAAAGCTTAAATTCATGTTAATCTAACTGCACTATCCAATTTACAGTAGCTATTATAGTGAAAGAATACTATGCTATTGTTTGAGGAGAGTGCACAAAATGTATTAATAAATGTATTAATAAAACAATTAGGCACATTTTTGCTGTCTTGATACAACATTTTGAACAGATATGCAATGGTTCATTGGATCAGTCTAAAATGTTCCACATACACTGCTACCATCTAGTGGCCAAAATCTAAATACACCTGGGCTGGAATAATACATTATGGCCTTTTTCTTGCATTTCAAAGATAACGGTACAACAAAAAAAGGTATTTTTTTGTCTTTCTATTATCTTTTACCAGATCTAATGTGTGATATTCTCCTACATTCCTTTCACATTTCCACAAACTTCAAAGTGTTTCCTTTCAATTGAATCAAGGATATGCATATCCTTGCTTCAGGTCCTGAACTACAGGCAGTTAAATTTGGGTATGTAATTTTAGGCGGAAATTGAGAAAAAGTGTCAGATCCGTATTAACTTAAAGAACACTGGTGGCAAATTACTGTGAATATTAGAATAACGTACTTGTCACTACCTAGAGGTGGGCAAAGATACATCAAAAAGTATCTTGCAAGAAATGCATAGAATCTTGAAGACCAATCTATTATTAACTACTACAGCATTCTCAGTAATGGCTACAGAAATGTTTTACTTGCTATGACTGTGATATGTGTTTATTTATCAACCTTAGTTTAATGCACTGACTGTAAGTCGGTCTGGACAAGAGTGTCTACTAAATGACCAAAATGTAAATGTGAAAATGAAAATTTGCAAAGCACACTGCTGGGTATTATTCTAATGAGTTCCACTCTCAAACTATCTGTATTTTGATAAAATTTGGACTTATTTGGGGTCAGAGCTCATTAGAATAATACCCAGCAGTGTGCTTTGCAAGTGTTTATATTTACATGTACATTTTGGTCATTTAGCAGACACTCTTATCCAGAGCAACTTACAATCAGTGCATTAAACTAAGGTAGCTAAAAAGAGCATATGAATGTAATACTGTAGCAAGTAAAAAAATTGTGTTAATGTGTATGTTGTTGTAATTCAACACACTACCTGCAAGTCTATGTTTAAAGAGATAGATGGAATAGGCTGAGGAAAACTGAGGGTTGAATGTGTAATTGGAATTAGAGACAAGTGGGAGTGGAGTTGCTGTGTGGGAGATTGACCCTCATTCTAAGATAAAAGTAATAAAAAAAGTCAAAATTAAACATAATAAAAAGTACATTTCAATGACACTGAGGGGCAGTGTTTTTACAACTAATGCCGGTTTGCCTGAGGCTGATGCCGTGCAGGTGTGTGTACACATCCATATACACACACACACTCTCATTCAAATTAACACATACAAGAACACACACATACATATAATAGTGCCAGACATTCACACAAACATATACAGTTGGCATTGCTGTTATGATTTTAGTAGTCCTTGATGTTCTTTATTTTAAATGTATTATTATTGTTTTATAATTATTATTTTTTTCATTGTTGTTTGCTGTTTTCTTCTGTCTTTTCCTTTTTCTCTTTAGTTCATTCTCTTGGTTGTTGGTGCATTGGGGGGTTCTTGGGGGTGGGGAATGGAATTAATTGTATTTTTTATTTTTCTTCCTGGGGGGGACTGTGGGAGGAGTCTTGAATGGTTGAGGGACAGCTAATGGGGAACTGTGGGGGGGATCTTGGAGGGTTCAGGTTCACGTTTTTTAGCCTGGTGGTAGATCTGTCAACGTGCCCTTGAGCAGGGCATTGACCCTGGATGCTTCTGTGTGTCGCTCTGAATGGGAATCTGTTGGATGACTGGTATGATGTAGTTGTTGAGCGGCTTCACTGCAAGTATATTGTATGTTTCGGATATTCAATAAAACATTTTTTTAAGGTCTATGTTTAAATGTGAAAATACAAGATACATGAGTGAATTCAACTATTTCAAAATAAATAGGTACTTTAGGCCATTGATATGCAAATGACAAATAAGTCTTGACATATCTATATCAAATAACAGAAATGTGCTGCCAATATTGCACTATAAAAATGACAACACATTTTTTTGCAGTGAACAGTATGAACAGATAATGGCCAGATAAAGCATCATTCACTACTTGTAAATGCTACTAGTCAATAAAGAATTACAGAATGCTAACGTTTACCTTCATTGTCAACGATAGTGAAGTTTGGATTGGAGGAGCTTATGCTGAAGACAAACTTATGTCCAACAAGGGGCTCATCTGTGTCAACCGCACTTATCGTCTGAATCAGCTGTGGATAGTGAAACAAAGGCATTCGAAAACATATGTACTTTTATTCAGGCTTTTCCTCAACATTCTTAGTATTCTTAGTCTACTTTACCTGTCCTGATTGAACATTTTCACAGACAAATGTCTCGTAATACATGGCAAATTCAGGTGCATTGTCGTTAACGTCCAGGACCCTGATGAACACTGGGACTCGAGTGGTTTGGCGAGGGTTACCTAAACAAGATGTTTGAAGTGTGTTAGCAGGCCCATACAGTAGACCCCTCAAATTTAAATCTGGACCTTGAAGTCAGTTCCGCTGCTTTTAAAAATGTCTTCCCCTCTAATAAGGGACTGATTTTAGACCTGGGACACCAGGTGGGTAGAACATAAGCACATTTGTTCATTTTTTATTTAACTAGGTATATGTGAACATGTGCAGCTTTTGCATCCCATTTATGTGTCTTTGTCTATTTTCAAAAGTGCATAAATGCCTCTAGCATTAACAATGTGTAATAACAAAGGCCACAAAATTTAGCGAACATGCACAAGAGTTTTTGCCAAAAAGTAATAAAAAGAGGATGTTTATCTTACTTATTTCAGTTGCAACAACAGAGATGTTATGCCATTTTGACATCTCCCTGTCGAGGCCTTTCAGTGTTGTAATGGTGCCGTTAACAGAATCAATGTTGAACAGTCTCTCCAGATCGGTATGGCGGTCAATGGAGTATCTGCATAGAGTAATACAAATACATCATGTTTGATTGTGTACAAATGTCCCTAATTTTAATTTACCCATACTAATCGACACATGATTCAAATTAATCATATGGACATGATGTTTTGCCCCAGACATAAAGCTGCAGTTCTTGTCTCCTGTGATAAATTCCATCAATATCATTCATTATGTTAGAGCATAATAACACAGGAGTCTTAAAAAAATACACTACAAATCACCTAATGTTTGCCCGCACAGTATGCATCATTCTTCTCCTATTTCCTTTGTCAGGAAATAATGAATACTTCTATACTGCTGTCTCATTTATCATTGTCAACTTATATATTCTACTGATATTCCTCATTGTGCTGCACTAGCAGAGACCGGCTTGTCTCCATGTTGGAGAGAGAGACAGATGGACGGGCAGACAGACAGATGGGCAGGTAGATACACAGAGACAACAGACAGACAAATACACAGACAGACAGGTGCCATATGTGTGGAACAGCGAAGTGTGAATCGATAGAGCAAATTAGGCTCTTTCACTTTGACTTTGTGCCGCTACCACACTGGGTTAGCTTACATAATTCTGTGGAAATAAACAGTGTCTGTATTCTCTTCACAGTGCCGTCAACAAGGAGGGACCCATCAATAATTTGCTTTTCTTCCAACCACCCTCTCTCCACACTGGCACTCGGATACACTGATGGATTCGATTTAGCAAAGCGAACCACATTTCCACCCCCAAAAATGTAATGGTTGTTATAGACTTATTACCACACCAGGAATTGTTTATTTCTATTGCTGCCTTTTATTCTTGGTTTCTTACACCATAATAGTCCATTAGGTTATGAAACAATCAAATTACCTAAATTAAAACAGCTTTATTCAGCGAGGGGAATATCTATAAACAATCAGTAAATCAAATAATTAACCAACTACATGTAGTCAACCAATCAATGAAATCCTGTGGATTATCAGAATTTATAACAAAGATGCTGAGCCAGGTCAGTTCAATGTATGGTCTGAGTCTCAACTGGCACCATATTACCTATATGGTGCACTCTTTTGACCAGTGCCCTGATGGGCCTGGCCAAAAGAAGTGCACTGCATAGGGAATAGGGTGCAATTTGACATGCAGACACAATTACTTACTTGACTGGGTTGTTGTCAGCATCGGGGTCCCTGGCAGACACCACACCAACAAAGCTGCCAGCGGCTGTGTCCTCGTGCACCTCAATGATATAAGGGTTCCTGCTAAACACTGGCGGCTCATCCACATCCTCTATCGTCACCCGCACCATGGCGTCATCTTTGAAAGGAGGGTTTGGACTGTACATGAACCTGGGGTCCAGATAGGTGTTAGTCACCTCCACTTTGAATGAGTACGTCCTTTGCTTTTCATAATCCAGTTGCTATGAAGAAAATGAAAAAGATAAATTATCAATAATTATTCAATAGAATTCATTTACTATCATAACTGAAAGTAAACTGAAAGTTGATGCTTAAGTTGATAAACTTGGTCGATTATTGGTTGAAATAAAAACTAGTGAATGAGTAAAGTAAAGCGGAGCTCCCCTACTTATCTCCTTACAGCTTTATACCTACTGTATTTATGATTTTTTTTGTGCACCTTTAGATATAAAGGACTGCTATCAGGGTGTCATTTCTAATCTGAGCCTATGTATACAGTATGTACGCACCGTCCTCTTTTCACTTAGGCTCTCCAATTTGCATAATTGGCCGAGGCTCTGAAAAGTATGGCCCTGGCTAAGAAAAGAAAAGCTAAACCTGGATTTCAAAAGTCTCAAAGACTCTTTATACAAATTCCCAGGAGGAATAAGGGTCTCTTGACAGTGAACAGAATTAAGTACTTTCATGAAGATGATAATAATAGAAGATGGGTTTAGTTTAGAGAGAGGATAACTCTCTATATACACAAAGTGGTTTCTTGTGATTTGAAGCAGTTGGGTCATAAGCGATTAAAACATGAGAGCATTGTACTGTAAGTTTAGGGCCTACCTTTTTTACCCTGATAACGCCCTCCTGTGTGTTTTGGTCGGAGATGATAGTGAACATATCCTGTCCGTTTCGGTCGACGATGCTATACTGCATCTCAGCATTCCGCCCCACGTCCGCATCGTTAGCCTTGATCCGACCTATGGCTGCTCCTACTTCAGCCGACTCCAGAGTGCTCAGACGAAACGTATCTGGGGAGAAGAAGAAAATACGATTAAAAAGAATAGAATAGAAACAGAATAAGCACTGGAGTTTTATCCCCCAGATTCTTTGCACTCTGGGAAGATGTGATTTGATGTGTATTTTTAAATGTTTGTTTATCTACATCTCCTGGGGGAGAAGTATATATAAAAAGGTACTCCACGTTCAGCTTCAATTAAGTAGCGCAGATTTTTTATAGAGTTTGTCTTGTGTGGAAATGTTCCGGTTTGTTATGTCATTAGTTGTGGGACTCCATCAGAAAGGATTATTATGTACAGATTGTTCCCTTTTCGACTCTGATGCCAGTCCTACCCGTAGGCTACGTACATAGCACAATATCTGCATTTTAACTGACAAATGTTCAGTATAATTGTAGTAAATGGGTTATTAGTTATGTCATAACACATTACTCAAAACCAACTTTTGACAGAGGTCAAACCAACACTGACTTAAGAAAGAACTCACAAGATATCGTCTATGCAAGCCAGATTAACCATTGTCGTCTCAGTTCAAAAAAATTGCACAGTAATATCAAAAAGAAAGCACATGTACACCACTTTTTGTCTCCATGAAAAACAGAATATCAACAAAGATGAGAAGAGAGGTCTCTTACGGTTAGCAAAGCGGGGTGGGCTGTCATTCTCATCAGAGAGGGTAATGCTGACTGTGGTGGTGCCTGATAACCCACCCATCTGGCCAGCCATATCTTTAGCCTGGATCACAACCTGGTAGTTCTCCTTGGTCTCCCTGTCCATGTTAGGCAGGGCTGTTCTAATCGTGCCTGAATGAGAAAATAGACTATTATCAGTATGACTGGTCAGGTTTAACTTGAGATTAAAATAATTTACAAGGACAATATCTACTTAATTTAGAGTAAATACATTTGAATTGCCAGTCCTCAATAGTATATGTGCAATATATCACAAGAATGTTGTAGTTATCAAAAAAAAGGTATCAAAAGCCGAACACTACTGAAAAGTGCTATCTATAACCTAAAAGGATTCTTCGGCTGTCCGCATAGGGGAACCTTTTTTGGTTCCAAGTAGAACACACTTGGGTTCCATGCATAATCCTTTCCACAGAGGGTTGTACATGGAACCCAAAAGGGTTCTACCTGACACTGAAAAGGGTTATCCTATGGGGACAGCCGATGAACCCTAAGAGTGTATATTAACACACCAAGCCATTGAGTTCACAGCAGCCATTGTATTCACCCACTATTAAAATATCCTTTCTTGATGCCATCTGACTAACATAGAGATAGAGAGGAAAACTATGAATAAGCTCAACTCACGTCTCATTCCCTAAACAAACACCCCATACTGAGTGCTGTTGGGTCTCTGTTTGCAGAGTAGAGGAGGAGAGATAATATGCACACATGATCGCTTCTTTCAAGTGTTTGCATGCCCATTGTGGGTGTTGTGATTAGATTACCATTGTCTGAATCCACTGAGAAATATGGTTGACCCTGTAGAATACTGTACACAAGCTTGGCACTGTTCCCGTATGTTTGATCATCAGCATCTGTTGCGGTGACTTGAATAACTGATGTGCCTGTGGAGGAGAAGATAGAGACCTTACAATACATAGCAAAGTATAGATAATGCACAAATTATATAATTTGGTGGGTGCTTCTATTTGTACTATTTCACACATGTACAAGTGTGTATTAGTATGCAATTGGAAATGTGTTTCTTGCATATCCCAACTCTCCCTGAGATACCCTCGGAGAGTGGTGCACGGCCATGGTCTGCCATTATTAACGGCGACCCTGGAGCAATTAGGGTTAAGTGCCTTGCTCAAGGGTACATCAACAGTTTTCCCAGCTCGGGGATTCGAAACAGCTACCTTTCAGTTATTCACCCAAAACTCTACCCGCTAGGCTGCCTATAATGCACATCCACGAAAATGTACATAGCTATACATCCAAGATAATGCACATAACTTACATTCGATGTATGGCTCCCACAGAGCAATTACTAGGAATGATCTAGCATGCATATAATAAAGTAATTATAAGCACAATAATATTTTACAAAATAATTTGAAATGCGATCCAGCTCAAAGGGAGGTAGAAGTTGTGTGAGGCCTTGCAATTTATGTTGCACAGTACCTAGTTAACCTTGCCTAGCGAAATATGAACAACACACTGTTCTTGTCATTATAAATATAGCCAAAAATAATAAATCCCCAAAAAACATTTCCACAGAATGCATAATAGTAATCTATGAAAGGGAAGTAAACTGAGCTGAAATGATTCAAGCTCTTCTAAGGGTGAACAATATAGTACCGTTTTTAATGTTTGTGGCAAAAATGTCATTCTTGTTCTAATACTAAGCCTCTAGGAGCTGGTTTCCCAGATACAGTCCTAAACAAAAACTCATGTTCAACTGATATTCTCCATTGAAAGTGCCACTTAGTCCAAGACTAGTCTTAATCTATGTCTGGGAAACTGTCCTCTAGTGTGTGGGTTCATAGCCCTTTGATGTACTTACATTGTCTAGCCACTGCTCAGATTATGGGAGCATCCCAAGTGGCATCCTACTCCCTATGTAGTGTACTATAGGGAATAGGGTGCCATTTGGAACGCATTTGTCCTTGGCATTCTGGAGACCTCTGTAACGTCCTGGCTAAGTCTGACTGTCTTCAAGCATACTAATGACTGCAGGAACAGCTGTCTGCAATGAGAACATGAAAGGGAGCTAGCTGCTGACTCTTCACAGATGCCTGCTCTGACAAACCAGTTTGCACCCTCTGGGATGCGTCCCTATGGGCCCTGGTCAAAAGAAGAGCACTAGGGAAAGAGTGCCATTTGGGATATAACCATGGGCAGTTTGTTCATCTGTTTGGTGAAGCATTGGTGACCGTGACCAGTCATTTGATAATGGCTATGCACTTAACACACAAGAAATCCCACGATAAATGCATCACTAACATTACCGAGGGTATGTATGTATGAATGAATGTAAATTTATGAAATAATGAATGAAAGAAATGGATGGATTAAGGAATGAATTAACAAACAAATATAAACTGGAAGCATCGACCTTTGAGGGAAGTCTGCCTGTTAGTACAAGTGGTTTACAGTGCTTTTACTGTACAACTTTTACTTATACAGTACACCTTTTCACAGTGCACAAACCAGAGCTTGTTGAGACTGATCTTCAATAAATAGTGGTTGGTTACCTCATAGAAAGACATGTGTTCAATGCATATTACCAATCCTGCATTTTTTAACCGCAACATCCTCTCTCTGGAGTCAGTCAGCAATTCAATCATTATGTGAACACAATAGGACCATTATTTTTCATATTGGCAAGTAAGTTTTAATTCAATGGTGATTACACTTTCTATTAATTTGTAGGCTCATGATTGGAAATTGATGCCAGTTCTCCTGTTTGCATTTTTAAAGCTTTGTTGGTATTCATGCCTACTGGTTAATCTATGTTTTCTGAATTAATTTGAGTGCGATGAAGCAAAACCTTCACTTTAATGATAGCTTCAATTTCAACCTTCCATTATTATTATTATATTATGGTATGAATGACATGATTTGATTGATATGCAGGTCATTGATTATCTCTGCCTCTATGAACTATATAGGTTTAAGAAAGAATTGTCATTCACATTTCTCCACAGAAATAAAGCATCACAAGAGGACCAACTTACTCACCTACATCAGACATCTCTGGGACACTGGCGAAATAAAGGTCTTTAGAGAACTTTGGCTCATTGTCGTTGATGTCGTGGATCTTGATGTTAAATTCAGTATCAGCCTCCAGTGTCTCATTGGTTCTCTTGTCCACCACCTTAGCATGGAGTGTGTATATGGCCCTCTCCTCCCTGTCCAACCTCTTAGTGGCGTGAATGTCACCTGAGTTCTCGTCTATTAAAAACAAGCTTCCCACCCCGTCTCCAGTGAGAATGTACTTCACGTTACCATCGCCTCTGTCCATATTGGAGTGCAGCTGTGGATAGAGAGAAAAGCTGTGTAAGAGTTGTTATTTGAGATGGAGAGAGCATTCAGTGTTAGTCAGGAAATGTGAAATGTACATAAAACTAAAATAACAAATACAGTTGGCAGGTTTACGTAAAGAACAGATTCAACTTCAAATGTACCATTAAAACTTTACATCTGCCTTGGATTTGTCTCTCTGGACAGATAGCCATACTGAATATAACCAAGCTAGCAATCTTGCAATCATGAGTTTGAGATCTTGAGCTCACAATATTGTCCTTGGATACATTCAATCCACAGATATTTGATTTCAGCTATTTATTTACTGTTGGCTGCCAATCACCATCCCTCAGAATTTCTTTAATTCATCTGTAAATTTGAGAAATGGAAAAACAAGAATACTAGCTCAGACTGCGAAAATGGTTATTGCTAACGAAAATGGTTATTGCTTGTCTCTTGTATGGTTCTTGTATGGACCTTATATTCCACCTGTTAAATGACACAAAAATAAAAACAAACGGTTTCTCAGAGACTGCTCTAAACAAAAATGGTTCATGTTTGGCACAGAACTCTCATCTAGAATCTTGTATTCCAGCTGTTTCTTAGGAACATGAGTGTCTGCTTAAAATGTGTCCTTCAAATTGATTGCAATACTTCTTATCCTGATTGTGACTGTCCCCTGAAGTGGCCATTTCTAAAGCAGGATGTCCCTGTCTGATCAAAATAGTTATATTCTGTGGGCAATTTCAAACGGACAACCCTTGGTGTCATGTATTTCATGTTACAACACAGACACCAATTCTGTAACAAATACTACCCCTTACTGTAACGGTTGTCGTCTGGAATGGAGGACCAAAATGCAGCAGGAATGTGGATGCTCATCTTGTATTTATTTTCAACCAAGCGAACACCAAAATAACAAATGAAGAACGAACAACAAAACAGTCTTGTCACGCTCACACATGCAAAACAAGACACAATCTCCCACAAACACTAAACCAAACACATACCCATATATAGGACTGCCAATCAGAGGCAACGAGAAAACACCTGCCTCCAATTGAGAGTCCAACCCCAATAAACCAGACATAGAAATACAAAAGACCAGAGACCACATAGAAATACAAACATAGAACATTACCCAAAAACCCAGAAATAATAAATCAAACGCCCTACTAAATAAACCAACACCCCGAACCACATAAAACAAATACCCTCTGCCACGTCCTGACCAAACTACAATAACAAATAACCCTTATACTGGTCAGGACGTGACACTTACAAACAAGTCCTACAGGAACCATGCAGGAAAAAAACTACAGGAATCATGCAGGAAGATTTCTTCCTTTCCTGTGGCCAGGTAAAAAACAAAACAAACATAGGGAATAAATATCCTACAGTATTCTTACAGCAAAATATTGATTGGAATGATTTTTGCATCAAGTTTTCCTTGAAGCATCAACAGTCACAAAGCACAGACCATTCTTATTTTCATAATTCCATAATTCAAGACTTTGGTTGAAGACCAAAAATAGACAGAAGCTCAATCTGATACCATATGCCAAGTAGCATAAAATCATGTCACTTTGACTCTAAATCCATTTAGCTCCCTAATGTCTTCCGTCTGCGACGTTGCCTTCAGGGCAGATCCTAAAAATAAAGATTTCTAAGGAGATTGGATGACAGAATGAGAAGATTTATTTCATATTTGATGGGCTATTTGTTTAGCTGAATGGTTACTTCATTCTTAAAGATACTGGCCTTTGCACTTGCATGTTACCATACTGTGTAGGCCTACAGCATGGATGACCCCCTCCTCCCCCTCTGAGTGAGTTTTCATGAGGTTTCCTCCTTCTAGGAAGTGTTTCCTTGCCACTGTGCTTTCTGCTTGCTTTTTGTGGGTATAGGATGGGCACTGTTAAGCACTTTCTGACAAATGTTGAAGTGAAATGTCAGTGATTGATTGATAGATCTCAAGTGAGAGGAATGGGTTAAATAAATTGAACATTGTAAGCCGGCCCTGTGAGCACCACACCACTACATATATACAATGAAACTTCATAGATAGCCATCAATACTGAACAGTTGATGGTGTGAACTCTACACAACCTCAGCCCATTGTTCTTCAATGGATGCTTGATACCTCCCCAATAACCCTCCACATGATCCAAAACATAATTGGAGCACCTTTCCACAGTGCCAGACATGTTTTAAAAAATGATGATTCTCTCCCACAAAATCCTCCCACGTCTTACACTGTCACCAACACAGCCGCAAAATCTTCATATCGATGGCAATTACAACATGGCATCGTAGGAGGAACATAAGCCTTAACCATGAAGCTAAGTTACCCTCGGACGGATCCTCTGTGGCAGGCAGGGTATCTTTGCCAAATGTCAGCAACACACTCATGCTACCTGCTATGATGATAATGGTGCCGGAGTGGATGGCTGCAGTTTTACTGGCTCCTAACCAACTGTGCTACTTTGTCTGTTTTTTCGCATTGTTTGTAATTCATGTTGTTCATAATGTTGCTACTACCGTCTCTTATGACCGAAAACAGCTTCTGGACATCAGAACAGTGATTACTCACCTTGAACTGGACAAAGATGTTTTATTTAATGAGTCCAACGCAAAGGATATACTGCTTTGTTGAGACAAGGCCCAAATCCCCGTCATCCGTTTGAAGAAAATATAGAGAAAAGAGGGGAAGAGGGTGGGGAGCCTTGTAAGAATTTGCCGACGAGTAGGTAAACCACCACTACCCTCCGTATTATTGGAAAGCGTGCAATCATTGGAAAACAAACTGGATGATATATGATTAAGACTATCCTACCCACGGGACATTAAAAACTGCAATATCTTATGAATCACCGAGACATGGCTAAACGACGACATGGATAATATAGAACTGGTCGGCTTATCCGTGCATTGGTAGGACAGAGCATCTAAGTCTGGTAAGACGAGGGGCGGGGATGTGTGTCTATTTGTCAATAACTGCTGGTGCACAATGTCAAATAATAAAGAAGTCTCGAGGTATTGCTCGTCTAAGGTAGAAAGCCTCATGATAAGCTGTAGACCCCACTATCTACCAAGAGAGTTCACATCTATATTATTCGTAGCCGTCTATTTACCACCACCAACCAATGCTGGCACTAAGACCACAGTCAACAAGCTGTATAAGGCCATAAGCAAACAAGAAAATGCTCATACAGAAGTGGTGCTCCTAGTGGCCAGGGACTTTAATGCAGGCAAACATAAATCCGCTTTACCTAGTTTCTACCAGCATGTCACATGTGCAACCAGAAGAAAATAAACTCTAAACCACTTTTACTCCACACACAGAGCATAGAAAGCATACAGCATACAAAGCTCTCCCTCGCCTTCCATTTGGCAAATTTGACCATAATTCTATCCTCCTGATTCCTGTTACAAGCAAAACTAAAGCAGGAAGTACCAGTGACTCGCTCAATATGGAAGAGGTCAGATGAAGCAGATTCTACGCTACAGGATTGTTTTTTGCTAGCACAGACTCGCATATGTTCCGGGATTCATCCTCCGTTACCGGCTTCATCAATTAGTGCATTGATGACGTCATCCCCACAGTGACTGTAAGTACATATCCCAACCAGAAGCCATGGATTACAGGCAACATCCGCACTGAGCTGAAGGCTAGAGCTGCCGCTTTCAAGGAAAGGGACACTAAACTGTACGCTTATAAGAAATCCCACTATGCCCTCAGACGAACCATCAAACAGGCAAAGCGTAAATACAGGACTAAGATTGAATCCTACAACACCGGCTCTGACGCTCTTCGGATGTGGCAGGGTGTGAAAACTAATACGGACTACAAGGAGAAACCCTGCAGTGAGCTGCACGGTGACGCAAGCCTACCAGACGAGCTAAATGCCTTTTATGCTCGCTTCGAGGCAAGCAACACTGAAGCATGCTTGAGAGCACCAGCTGTTCTGGACGACTGTGTGCTCACACTCTCCATAGCCGACGTGAACAAGACCTTTAAATAGGTCAACATTCACAAAGCCGCGAGGCCAGACGGATTACCAGGATGCATGCGTGGACCAACAGGCAAGTGTCTTCACTGACATTTTCAACCTCTCCCTGACTGAGGCTGTAATACCTACATGTTTCAAACAGACCACCATAGTCCCTGTGCCCAAGATAGCAAAGGTAACCTGCCTAAATAATTACAGCCCCGTAGCACCCACGTCGGTAGCCATGAAGTGCTTTGAAAGGCTGCTCATGGCTCACATCAACACCATCGTGCCAGAAACTAAAATTCGCATACCTCAACAGATGACACAATCTCTATCGCACTCCACACTGTCTTTTCCCACCTGGACAAAAGGAACACCTATGTGAGAATGCTGTTCATTGACTACAGGTCAGCATTCAACACAATAGTACCCACAAAGCTCATCACAAACATTTTACATTTTAGTCATTTAGCAGACACTCTTATCCAGAGCAACTTACAGTAGTGAATACATACATTTCATTTCATGCATTTTTTTTTTGTACTGGCCACCTGTGGGAATTGAACCCACAACCCTGGTGTTGCACACACCATGCTGGCGTTACAAACAACATGCTCTACCAACTGAGCCACAGAGGGACTAAACACCTCCCTCTGCAACTGGATCCTGGACTTCCTGACAGGCCGCCCCCAAGTGGTAATGGTGGGCAACAAAACATCTGCCACTCTGATCCTCAACACTAGGGCCACTCAGGGGTGCCTGCTTTGTCCCCTCCTGTACTCCATGTTCACCCACGACTGTGTGGCCAAACACGACTCCAACACCATCATTAAGTTTGCTGACGACACAACAGTGGTAGGCCTGATCACCGACAACGATGAGACAGCCTATAGGGAGGTCAGAGACCTGGCAGTGTGGTGCCAGGACGACAACCTCTCCCTCAATGTCAGTAAGACAAAGTAGCTGACAGTGGACTATGGGAAAAGGAGGGCCAAACAGGCCCCCATTAGCATAGACAGGGCTGAAGTGGAGCGGGTCGAGAGTTTCATGTTCCTTGGTGTCTACATCACCAACAAACTATCATGGTCCAAACACACCAAGACAGTTGTGAAAAGGGCACAACATAATCTTTTCCCCCCCAGATCCTCAAAAGGTTCTACAGCTGCACCATCGAGAACATCCTGACCGTTTGGATCACTGCCTGGTATGGCAACTGCTCGGCATCTGACAATAAGGCGCTACAGAGTACATCACTGGGGCCAAGCTTCCTGACATCCAGGACCTATATACTAGGCAGTGTCAGAGGAAGGCCCAACAAATTGTCAGACTCCTGGCACCCAGTCATAGACTGTTCTCTCTGCTATCGCACGGCAAGCAGTAGAGTGCCAAGTCTAGGACCAAAAGGCTCCTTAACAGCTTCTACCCCCAAGCCATAAGACTGCTGAACAATGAATCAAATGGTCACCTGGACTATTTACATTGACCCCCCATTTGTTTTTACACAGCTGCTGCTCGCTGTTTATTATCTATGCATAGTCACTTTACAAATTACCTAGACTAACCTGTATCCCCGCAACTTGACTCGGTACCGGTATCCCATGTATATAGCCTAGTTATTGTTATGTAATTTTATTGTGTTACTTTAGTTTATTTAGTAAATATTTTCTTAACTCTATTTCTTGAACTGCATTGTTGGTTAAGGGCTTGTAATTAAGAATTCACGGTAAGGTTGTATTCGGCGCACGTGACAAATAAAATGTGATTTGATTTGATCACTTTTTTCCTCCATGAGGAAAACTCTGAAATATATAGGCATAAATGACCTGAAGCTCCTTTGATAATATCCAACACCTCCGTAACTGATAATGTCAAGGGACAGAATACACAGCACCTATAGGCAGTGGTGTAAAGTACTTAAGTGAAAACACTTTATAGTACTACTTAAGTAGTTTTTTGGGGTATGTGTACTTTACATTACTATTACTATTTTTGAGAAATTTTACTTTCACTTCACTACATTCTGATAGAAAATATTGTACCTTTTACTCCATACATTCCCTGACAACCAAAAGTACTCGTTACATTTTGAATGCTTAGCAGGACAGGAAAATGGTTAAATGCACGCACTTATCAAGAGAACACATGGTCATCCCTAGTGCCTCTAGCCTGGCGGACTCACTAAACACAATTG
Source organism: Salmo trutta (assembly GCF_901001165.1). Classification (NCBI taxonomy): domain Eukaryota; kingdom Metazoa; phylum Chordata; class Actinopteri; order Salmoniformes; family Salmonidae; genus Salmo; species Salmo trutta. Next base: position 33,833,586 of record NC_042962.1, on the reverse strand, counting down.
CATAGTTTGTAAATAATGTCTGATTGTTGGAGTGTGGCCCTAGCAATCCATACATTTTAAAAACAAGAAAATTGTTCCGTCTGCTCAATATAAGGAATTTTAAATGATTTATTATTTTACTTTTACTTTTGATACTTAAGTATATTTTAAACCAAATACTTTTAGACTTTTACTCAAGTAGTATTTTACTGGCTGACTTTCACTTTTACTTGAGTAACTTTCTATTAAGGTATCTATCTATGCATTTACACAAGTATGACAATTGGGTACTTTTTCCACCACTGCCAATACGGAGGATAAAGCCTCTCTGGGAAAGACACCAAGGTTGCATCCCAATAATCTCTCCTTCCTTCTGAATTGTGCACACTTTCACTACGACTCCCCACACATTTAAAAACATTGGATTGGTGTAGGCATGGGCTAGAATGTGTTTCCATGTACCAGTCAATACCTTTCAAATCTATGAAGGGAAATTATCAAGTACACACTTCAGGGGGAAAGGAGAGATAATTGGAATGCAACCAAAGCTGTAAAGAGCCATACTACTAGCATGCACCTCTTCCACGTGCCACAGAGGAAGACCTGTATGGTGTCCATATTAAGAACGAGGCACATGTACATGGATGTGTGACTCTGTCCTATTTTTGACAACGTGCACCTGCATGTGTCCCTATACCCTACTACCTCAGCAGGGCGTCCACTTATATCTCATCTGACAATAGACACAAAAATAGCCACCGGATATTGATTTTGATGTTCAATGTAAACCACAATCAATCATGTTTGTATAATGCAAGTAGCCTACAAGACCCGGAGACATGAAAATGCAATCATTTCATGGAAAGAAATAGGGGCAACTAAGTGCCTCTTTCTGTACTATTCATCGTCTTGAAAGAAAGTAGCATTACCTCAAGCAAGTATGATGAGTGACTGGCTTGAAGCTCATTACTGCACTGTTGATAATAGTGTATGAGGCTTATATTTAGCTCTATATCTCTTGGGCCCTCGTATCCTAAATGACAAGCAGTGATGGACACAGCATCAACATCATACTATTCATGAATATTAATATCAACATACTCAGGGAGAAACTAATTACAGTGCCTTGCAAAAGTATTCATCCCCTTGGTGTTTTTACTATTTTGTTGCATTACAACCTGTAATTGAAATATATTTTTATTTGGATTTCATGTAATGGACGTACACAAAATAGTCCAAATTGGTGAAGTGAAATGAAAATAAGAACATGTTTAAAAATATTATACAAAAAAGAAAACCGGAAAAATGGTGTGTGCATATGTATTCACCCTTTGTATTCACCCCCTAAATAAGAGCTGGTGCAACCAATTACCTTCAGAAGTCACATAATTAGTTAAATAAAGTCCACCTGTGTGCAATCTAAGTGTCACATGATCTCAAAATATATACACCTGCTCTGAAAGTCCCCAGAGTCTGCAACACCACTATGCAAGGCGCACGACCAAGCAAGCGGCACCATGAAGACCAAGGACCTCTCCAAACAGGTCAGGGACAAAGTTGTGGAGAAGTACAGATCAGATTTGAGTTATAAAAAAATATCAGAAACATTGAACATCCCACGGAGCACCATTAGATCCATTATAAAAAATGGAAAGAATATGGCACAACAACAAACCTGCCAAGAGAGGGCCGCCCACCAACACTCATGGCACAGGCAAGGAGGGCATTAATCAGAGAGGCAACAAAGAGACCAAAGATAACCCTGAAGGAGCTGCAAAGCTCCACAGCGGAGATGGGCGTATCTGTCCATAGGACCACTTAAAGCTGTCCACTCCACAGAGCTGGGCTTTATGGAAGAGTGGCAGAAAAAAATCCACACATTTGGTGTTCGCCAAAAGGCATTTGGGAGACTCCCCAAAAATATGGAAGAAGGTACTCTGGTCAAATGAGACTAAAATTGAGCTTTTTGGCCATTAAAGAAAATGCTATGTCTGACACAAACCCAACACCTCATATGACCCCAAGAACACCATCCCCACAGTGAAGCATGGTGGTGGCAGCATCATGCTGTGGGGATGTTTTTCATCGGCAGGGACTGGGAAACTGGTCAGATTTGAAGAAATGATGGATGGCACTAAATACTGGGAAATTCTTGAGGGAAACCTGTTTCAGTATCCAGAGATTTGAGACTGGGACGGAGGTTCACCTTCCAGCAGGACAATGACCCTAAGCATACAGCTAAAGCAACACTCAAGTGGTTTAAGAGGAAACATTTAAATGTCTTGGAATGGCCTAGTCATAGCCCAGACCTCAATCCAATTGAGAATCTGTGGTATGACTTAAAGTTTGCTGTACCCCAGCGGAACCCATCCAAGTTGAAGGAGCTGGAGCAGTTTTGCCTTGAAGAATGGGCAAAAATCCCAGTGGCTACATGTTCCAAGCTTATAGAGACATACCCCAAGAGACTTGCAGCTGTAATTGCTGCAAAAGGTGGCTCTACAAAGTATTGACTTTGAGGGGGGGGGGGGTAAATAGTTATGCACGCTCAAATTCTTCAGTTTTTTTGTATTATTTCTATTTCTATTTCTTGTATTACAGTAAAAAAAAACATTTTGCATCTTCAAAGTAGTAGGCATGTTGTGTAAATCAAATTCAAACCCCCAAAAAACATTTTAATTCCAGGTTGTATTGCAACAAAATAGGAAAAAAGCCAAAGGGGGTGAATACTTTCGCAAGCCACTGTATCTTCTGTAATCTGAAAACTGGGATCAACAACAATGCAACTTGGGGAAGAAATGGATGCACACTGTGACCCAACTCTGGTTATGTCTCGAATGGCACCCTATTCCATATTTGGTGCTTGGCCCTGGTCAATAGTAATGCACTATATAGGGAATAAGGTGCCATTTGGGATGCTGACTATGAATACAGCTGGGTCATTCCCTAAAGATATTGTAAGTAGAAATTGTGCACCAATATTGCATTTTAATAGCCTGAAATATTAAATTAAGTGCCCTTTAATAGAGACCACGTGAAGAATTCAACACCTCTTATTTTTAATATGAATAAAGACTTGCTTCAGTGCCAAAATTCATCATTTTTCCTCAGTGCACATCTGTAACTTCTAGGAAGATTTTAACCCACTTAAAACATTTTACTGCAGTGGGATAAATCAGAGTCACACAGAGTGTTTCTTGGTAGTCTTAAACAAATCTACTTTAAAACAAAGGTATACACCTCACACACATGGTTATGGATTTACATAAAGAGGACACCTGTACCATGTCAGATATAGAGTTGAAATGTATTCCATTCTGAGTTTTCATCCCAATATGACACTTGATGTACATCACAGAAGACTGATATATAACAAAACAATTTCACATAGAGACATGGGATAAAGAAAATACAAAATAAAAATAATAATAATTATGAAATAAAGAACAATGTTAATAACATTCCACCCATGAGGCCTCTAGAGGGTGATTTGGTCATTAGATGGCGGAATGGGCTACCCCAAAAATGTTCTACGTTTTCACCATCATGTAAGTATTTTGTTGTTTTGACAAAGTCATTTCTGAAGATTCTTTTTTTCATGCAGTCATTCATTTACATCTGTCCCTCATTTTAAGGTCAACCCTGTTACTTGAATAAACTCTCGTTTTATGTTGAAACTATTCCAAAATTAGAATTTTTTTAAATACATATATTGAACATCTAATAATCAAATCATAGTGTAAAAGCAGGTGAGTTGGTTCTTCTCTTTTTGGCAATTATCTGGTGTTTTGTGGTGTAAAACTGAGCGGGTAGAGCATAACGTCAACCCTGTTACCAATAGATAGACAATTAAATTAAATTGTAAAGCTTGCATTCAACTGCCACTCCCTATTACACACAGCAACCTTCCATTCATCCTGTCATAAAGGGATTTATGGCTATTTTAAGATGAAAATGTCAACCCTGTTACTTTAATTGGCACTTCATAGGCACTTACTATAGTCCTTTTCTTTAACCTCTAAATATGGAAAAAAAACTGTTGAACATTAGCTCTTTATGACAGAATGTGAGTTGAAATCAATGTTTTTCTTGACAAAGTTACATTTTTCAAAAGGTACAGAATTGTTGGAATGACCCAGCTACAGTCTGTAAATAGTATTACTCATGATGTTCATTGCTGAACATTTAAGAATATGATGAAGTCAATATAATAATTTCAACATAAAATGTACAGCACAGATGTAGGATCTTAATTTGATCACGTTTTGTTGCTGGGAATTGTTTCGTTATTTAGACTTTAAAATGTGAGACTTGATTTGCCTTAACGAAAAATGTATCAACCCCAACAGCAAAAACAATCATAAATTATAATATACATAATACAGTATATTTCCTGTTACTGCAGGATTGTTTTCTTAATGTATCATACTGGCTCAAATTAACATCCTACATCTGTAGCTGCTCCTAAAATGCATTCATATTACTAATTTATACCCTGTGTCTTTTCCGTTCACACTGCACATTCCTCTGATGATTCCTGCAGTATGGCTGTGTCCCAAATGGCACCCTGTTTCCTATAGGCCCTGGTCAAAAGTACTGCACTATAGAGGGAATAGGGTACCATTTGGGACATAGTCTATGCTTCTCAGACTCAGTCGTTAATCCCATAAAGAGAGAACTGACATGAAGAAAACAAAGAGGAGACCATCAAAGGGAGGTGAAGAGGGAACTCCATACTGTGGAGCCATACTGTCAGGTCTGCCAGCTAATTGGAGTTTGACAATCCTCAGACAACACAGGCCTAAGGGATGTACTGTACACAGTCTTGCAATTATTGAATTAAAAAAGTCAGAAAGTACACAACACGCTCCAATGGTAAACACTAAAAGGTAATTATTGGAGGTCCGCTTATGGACAACTTCACAAACCATATGGATATTTGGCATGCTGGCACACTAGTATGGGGTAAACAATATAATCAAATCAAATTTTATTTGTCACATGCGCCGAATACAACAGGTGTAGACCTTACCGTGAAATGCTTACTTACAAGGCCTTCACCAACAATGCAGTTTTAAGAAAATAAAGTAACACAATAAAATAACAATAATGAAGCAATATACAGGGGGTACCGGTACCAAGTCAATGGGTACAGGTTAGGGTACAGGTTAGTTGAGGGTACAGGTTAGTTGAGACCCCTTTGGGTACAGGTTAGTTGAGACCCCTGTTCTTCATGGATTCATGCAGTATTATTGAGTCAATTCATGCATCAGTATGGAGTCGATTCATGCAGTATTTTTTGAGTTGATTCATTAGGTATTATAGAGGTGATTCATGCAGTATTACACAATCCATTCATGAAACAGTATGGTGTCGATTCATGCAGTGATTCATGCAGTATTATGAATTCATGTAGTGGGATAGATTCGATCCATGGATCCATGAGTAAAATAAGTAACAAACGTATATAACTTGCTATGATATGCACTACTTATGACCTAATGCCCCGCATAGGCTACTGTATATAGAAAGACTGTAGTTTCTATGATCTTGTCCTTCAGAAATGCAGTATTGTTTAATGAATTTGGTACCAACATAGAATAGTTATAATTCAATAGCGATGCATTCTTGAGGATTCAAGGTGAGCACAAGTAACTAGGAAACATACGGTATTATAAGTAAGGCTTGGTGGTTCTCTTTTCTAAAGTTCTTGTTGCACAAAATGAGCCTTTGACAGAGGAGCATTTGATGACTTAAATCCCCTTGCACAAGCACAGAGGAATAGCCAGTAAAGTAGAAAAATCATTGGCAATTCTTGTCAGGTCTGTAGTGAGCATTGCTTAGTGCTGCAGAGGGGAGATAGGAAAACAGAGCCCTGAACGGATACAGAATAATTATGCTCCCTCTCTCTTTCTCTCTCTCTCTCTCTTTCTCTCCATGTCTCTTTCTCTCTCCACTGATGTTGGTTTGAACATCTGTGATAATAAATACTGTAAGTAATGATAACAATCAGGTTCATAATATGCAACAGTCACTTGCTTATATTAGAAAGGATGACATTCCAATACACATACATCTATTTTTCCATGGATTGTTTACTCATCCAAACATCATCCACCTCAACATACAGTTCAAGACAAAAGTTTGGGTTTTTCTTTATTTTTACTATGTTCTACATTGTAGAATAATAGTGAAGACATGAAAACTATGAAATAACACATGGAATCATGTAGTAACCAAAGTATTAAACAAATCAAAATACATTTTATATTTGAGATTCTTAATTCAAAAGGCACTCGCACATCTGAGCAATCTTATTGCAGGTGCATGGCAACAGTTTGAGATTCTTCAAAGTAGCCACCCTTTGCCTTGATGACAGCTTCGCACACGCTTGGCATTCTCTCAACCAGCTTCATGAGGTAGTCACCTGGAATGCATTTCAATTAATAGGTGGCCCTTCTTCAAGTTAAGGAGGCATGTATAAGTAAAAAAGGCACATTTTATCATGTTTTTCATTACAAATTTTTTTTGTGATACAAATATATAACATATTAAACATCCTTCCTCCCAATGAAGTTACTATGTGAGAATTGCCAGAACAATCTGAGATACCCAAAATATTTTCCTCTCACACTGGAGTGCTGGAAAGCCCTTAGTCCTTAATCTATACTGAACAAAAATATAAATGCAACATGTAAAGTGTTAGTCACATTTTTTTATGAGCTGAAATATAAGATCCCAGAAATGTCCCATTCACACAAAATTAATTTCTTTCAAATGTTATGCTCAAATTTGCTTATATACTGTACCTGTTAGTGAGCATTTCTCATTTGCCAAGATAATCCATCCACATGACAGGTGTGGCATATCAAGAAGCTGATTAAACCTCATGATCTTTACACAGGTACACCTTGTGCTGGGGACAATAAAATGTCACTCTAAAATGAGCAGTTTTGTCACACAACACAATGCCACAGATGTCTCACGTTTTAAAGGAGTGTACAATTGGCATGCTGACTGCAGGAATGTCCACAAGAGAATTGAATCTTGATTTTTCTACAGTAAGCCACCTCTAACATTGTTTTAGAGAATTTAGCAGTATGTCCAACCGGCCTCACAACCGCAGACCACGTGTAACCACGCCAGCCCAGGACCTCCACATCCAGCTTCTTCCCTTGCGGGATGATCTGAGACAAGCCACCCAGACAGCTGATGAAACTGTGGGTTTGCACAACCGTAGAATTCCTACACAAACTGTCAGAAATCGTCTCAGGGAAGCTCATCTGTGTGCTCGTTGTACTCACCAGGGTCTTCACCTGATTGCAGTTCGGCATTGTAACCGACTTCAGTGAGTAAATTATAATCTTCGATGGCCACTGACACACTGGAGAAGTGTGCTCTTCAGGAATGAATCCCGGTTTCAACTGTACCGTTGTGTGAGCGGTTTGTTGATGTCAGCGTTATAAACAAGTGCCCATGGTGGCAGTGGGGTTATGGTATGGGCAGGCATAAGCTACAGGCAACAAACACAAATGCATTTTATCAAAGGCAATTTGAATGCACAGAGATACCGTGACGAGATCCTGAGGCCCATTGTCGAGTCATTCATCCGCCGCTTTCACCTCATGTTTTAGCATGCACAGCCCCATGTCGTAAGGATATGTACACAATTCCTGGACACTGAAAATGTCTCAGTTCTTCAATAGGCTGCATACTCACTAGACATGTCACCCATTGAGCATGTTTGGAATGCTCTTGATCGACCTGTACGACAGCTTGTTCCAGTTCCCGGCAAAATCCAGCAACTTCGCACATTCATTGAAGAGGAGTTGGACAACATTCCACAGTCCACAATCAACAGCCAGATCAACTCTATGCGAAGGAGATGTCACGTTGCATGAGGCAAATGGTGGTCACACCAGATACTGACTGGTTTTCTGATCCACACCCCTATTGTTTATTTTAAGGTATGTGACCAACAGATGCATATCTGTATTGCCAGTCATGTGAAATCCATAGATCATGGCCTAATGAATGTATTTCAGTTGACTGATTTACTTATATGAACTGTAACTGAGTAAAATCTTTGAAATTGTTGCATGTTGCGTTTATACTTTTCTTTAGTGTATTATCTTGGACATAAATTCACGTTGATGTACTCGGGGATTATACACATTCAGTAGTGTTATTTCAGATTGTTCCTTTTTTTAATGAACAGCAGAAACTGAGTTCGGGAAGAAACTGTAGTGGGAACTGAAGACTGGGCAGCATTTGATTACATACACAAAGCATCACACACTACCACGAGGTTAAAGGGGTTTTGTTCACATGCATAGCTTGGATGGAACTGAATGTGATGTGGGTCACTGCACCCCTACAGAAAGAAACTCCAGACACAAAAGACGTCTGATTACATTGCAAGTGTTCACACTTCAGAGCCATACTGAAGAAGTAGGCCTCCCACCACGAGGGCTTGGCTTGTTAAATACTCTCACTCATGCTAGTGGCAGTCTGAAATGGCTCGCTGAAGATCAGGTGATAGTGAATAAACAACTCCAAGAGGCACATGCAGTGGAGTTTTCTGACAAATACACACCTGGGCCAATGTTCATAAAGTTTTGCAGAGTAGGAGTGCTGATTTAGGATCAGGGCATCCCTTTTCATGTAATCATTAATAACTGATCTTAGATTAGCACTACCCTGAGACACTTTGTGAATTTGGGCCATTCGCACTGTAAAGTTCACCGAGAAGAGAAGCCATTTCAGCATCATGAACAGTTCCACTCACTCCAGCACCATGCACCAGCATAATCTTTTATATGATGTACATCTATGATGAGTCCTAAACGTCTGAGTTGTGTATTGAGACTGCCTACACCATGATAAGATAACAGATTGATCCAGTGTTTAGGTAAACCTGCTCCTAAAATGTACCAATATTGTTCTGGTAAATCACAATAGTACCATGAAAGCTGAAGAAACGAGTTCTCAACAAACCGAAACAATAACATAATTATTTATCTTCCCACATTTAAAGATTTTACACCGGCTGATAGACAAAACTCAACTGAGAGGAACACTGGTGTCTCTTCATTTTGCAGACAATGCAGTCTAACCTACTAGCCTATCTATAGCTATATACAGTATTTAGCTGGTAGCCTATTTATATTACACATTGGAACTCAGACTCCACGCTGTAAGGTTTTTCCATCTAATTACTCATAGGCTTACCAGTGTTCACAGAAGTGGGGTCGCTCTCATGAGTGCCGCTGGGTCTTGGTTTTCTGGGAGAGAAGGAGCAGGAGAAAGAGGGCCGGCACTCTCACTAGAGGAACTGTCACTATTCTCGAGGGGAGTAAGAAGAGGAGGAGCAAGGCCACTGTCATTGCCAGTCCCAGGCAGTGAGGTCTGTCAGGAATGGGAGGTTTCTAGTGGTAGCTGCTACATAAGTAGGCCTACTAGCTTCTACCTGCGATGGTGTTTCGTCAGTCGAGGACGAGGTGGTAGATTTGCTGATGTGGATATCTTCTGTAATTGGCACAAGCTTGATCAGATAAAGCATTTTTGCTGCATTTTCATGCACCACTTGGTCTTGCCTTTTGTTTGTCCATCTTTAACAATGAACTCACTCTCCGACCTTATTCACCTAACTTTTTTAAAACTTGATAGCCAAATTATATGAGGAGGCTGAGGCGGTCTGCCGTTGGCGCAGCTGAGAAATAGGCTAATTGGATGCATTAAACTATATTGTACCCATCTATATTGGACAAAACAAACAGTTTGCTTGCTACATATGGCAATTTAAAAGGAGGGTTACTGTCAAAGTTATTTATACAAAATGATATTACAATTTAGACAGAGTCGGTGGGTCCCCCCACCTTGTGGGGGCTGAGGGTGTTTCCGCTATGCCAGTGGAGAGGAGGAAGATACTGTAGCTGTATGTGGCTTTAGGGAGAGGGGTGGTGGATTGGGGACTTGACTGGATGTGAAATAAATAAACCCTCCCACAGTGCACTGTAAATGTAATGAAATTATCTTCATGAGAAAGACCTGATGGCTTGGTCCTGGACCTTTAAGTGCCTGTCCATCGGCCCAGGCTTTTCACCACATTTTCATCACAGACACCAACTCCAGAGTGAAGCTGATGGAATTAGAGGTAGCGATCACTATTAGCTTCCCCAGTAAAGCCAGCATGTGGGCTTTGTTTTTTCACCAACTTTATTTATTGAGACCTCATGTCATTCTGACAGTTTAATTGTGAATGATATTGGACACCGGGTGAGTTAAGAGCCAGCACATGTGATTGCTGTCATGCAAATAAACTTGCCAGTGTACCAGCCAGAGATCATCAGAGTCAGGAAGAAAGCCAAAATTCTGTGAAGTGAAATTTCATTGGCCTGACTTGATTGATTCATTATTTTCTCTCCATTACCCATGTTCCCTTCTTCCTTCTTCTCTCCATCTTTGTCTTCTTGTTGTTCCCCTGTCTCCAACGCGTCAGGACGATGCTATCTGCCAAACTGGTAGTCATATCCTCCTACTCCACCCTGTACCATGACACTTGTTTACTCCTGAGGATGAGGCAGGTGATGAAAGCCAGCTTCCTCTGAGAAAATTGGCTGTCGACAGTCACCTCGTTCCCCTCCCTTAGGATGATAACTGTAACGTCGTCTCTAACACTGCGACTAGCTGTCTCTGTGTTAACACTAACACTGGTGGCTTGACACGTCACTCCTTTGATCTAAAGTGGGGGGTTATAGCTCTGAGAAATATTTCCACTTTTATGCGTTCTTATCTGGTCCCTGACTGACTAACACAAGCCTCTGTCAGTTGAAGAGCTGTGTCATCATGACAGAGGAGGCTCTCAAGCCCTTGGCGATGTGAGGGACTGGGTCAGTTATTTTGTCTAGCCGTTATGTCTGCCTCATGACTTGATTTGGTTAAGTTGTCTGTCGTATATGGAACATCTATTCCCCCTCTATGTGTCATGTTAAATGGCTAATTTGAGTGACGATTCTTAATTTTTTCCCTCATTTATAACCAACTTTGTTGTTTTTGAATTGTTATGTGAATGAGGGAAGGATGGCTGGAATTAGTTGCCTGTTGCTAGGATATAGAAGCCCATTCCCTTCACCTATGATCATTGGCCTAACAAGCTAGTACTTACATTAAGGGAGTTCTCATTTGGTGCACTCCTCTCTATTTATGGATACATTTTCTGAAACTAGTGAAAGTTATGTCACGTACAACAGGAACAGTCCTTTTGACTAAGTGTACTTTGACATAATCGATCACCTCAAGGCAGCATACAAAGAATGCCCCATAAAAATGGTGCACAAAACCCTTACCTTGCCAACATACTGGTTGTCATTCCCTGTGTACTCCTCCAGAAGAAAGAATTGATTCCACATCCATCCTCGTTTGGAGCGCTGGAGTATCCTTCCATCATCCTTCTCCTGCAATGTTCCCAAGAGATTCACAGTATTTCCAGGTGCCACAGGTAGGGCATTGATTGGCTGCAGGATGAAGAGCATCAGTAGACCCAGGAAGTGATTGGTTATCATGGTATCCAATCACACGGGGAAATAATTCTGTATGACTAATGAGTTATGGTAATAGCCTTCTGGTAGGATGCACGCTGGAATGAAATGTAACCAAATCAGGCATTGTAGTCTTCTTCCCTTTGATCCCTTATTGATCCCTGTGAAGAAGAAGAACATGGATACATTAGAGAGATAACACAAGCAGGATATTGACTTCAGGCAGTCATATTGGTTTTCAATATCCCCCCAATGGTCATATTGTCTGATTGTGTCTAATACAGATGTAGGATCTTAATTTGATCACCCGTTGCAGGAGAACTTTCCTGCAATGCATTAAATAAAACATGTGTAGTGCATTTGAGGTTTAAAAAGGCTTCTGAAGTTTGTAATTTCCAATTTGAAATGACAGACTTCCAAACATGTACATTAATTATAATCCACATAATAATTCACATTCGTTGTTGCAGGATAATTTTCCTGCTCTAGCAAACTGGCTCATATTAAGACATTTTATCTGTATCAAGAGATAATTGGTTTCAAAGCTCTTTAGTGTTGCCAGTGTTGTACATTGCTACTGTTTAATCTTCCAAGAGAAAAAAACAGGCAACATAAACATGTCGCCTCCCCACCCCTTGGGTCAATTGAGATTGCGTGTGACTAACACATTTTTGTTAATTACTATAGCTCCCGCCTTGGCCCAATCAGTGTAATTTTGTAAATGCCAGCTCTCTATAGCAAGCCTCATCATTCACCCAAACTTCGTCAAAATCGGGCCAGTGCCATCTGAAATATCGCGTGTGACTAATGTACGAACGGACGGACAGATGGACAATTATGAATTATATGGAATTAGAAACTTCCTTAAATGCGTTCATTAATTATCTTGGGCTATATTCAATCCATTTTGCATATGTCCAGCGTTACGACATTTAAGTTCAGCTAAAGGCAATGCTCACGCATTGGCGGGGACAGCTTTCAAGGTAAACGGTGCATATGTTGGCCCAATCAGAATTTACCTTTAAAGTGTCTATAGTGCAGTCTGTAATGCTTCAGCGATACAGATTGAATAGAGCTTTTAGTAAAGGAATTATAGTTCCAATCGGCATCTCAAAGAGTCATACATTTTACCTAGGATTAGCTCTCTTAAACTAGCTTAAACTCGCTGGTAGCCAAACTTGTAGCAGATTTGATCAATTTGATTTGTAGATTTGATTGGTAATAGAGTAATACAGTCCGGTAAATAATGCAGTCCAGAATAATATTTACCCTCAAGGCGTGCAAGTCAAATGATTTGCCATAAACTGTCACACCCTGATCTGTTCCACCTGTCCTTGTGCTTGTCTCCACCCCCTACAGGTGTCGCCCATCTTCCCCACTTATCCTCTGGGTATTTATACATGTGTTTTCTGTCTGTCTGGGCCAGTTTGTCTTGTTTGTTCAACCAGCATTTGTCTCTGTTCCTGTTTTTTTTGTCTCTCTTTTTCAGAAAGTCTGCACTTGTGTCTTACCTTGATTCCTGATATAAACATAAGTATCAATGCTTGATAAATAGTGCATAAGGATGAATTTCATAAATACATATTTGTGAAAATATATCTATGAAAGATATAAAAACAAGAGTAATTTGTTTTTGGTTACAGTCAAGGATATGTTTTGTATTATTCTACAAAGGCCTACTGCAACACGTTGCCTAGCCTATTTTAATTTCCCTTACAATAAAACATTAAAATGTAATACATTGATCAATTGTTTTTGTAGATTTGATTAGTAATAGAGTAGTAGTAAGTAATACAGTTTAGTAACAGCTATTTTCTGTTTTCATCATTAGTTTTATTTTGCTAGCCAGTTGTGAAATGAAACAATAGGTATTGACAAAGTGAATTATAATACCGCCAGGCTAGAATCAAATTGAAGGAAGTTAGCTAGCTTGCTAGCTACTTAGCTAGATAGCTAACTCAACCACAGTTTTCCTAGCCTGGTTCAAGTTCAACTTAAGCTAGCCATCTTCCTGTGTATTGATACATGGTGACTGACCACTGACAAAGCTATATCTACTGGGCTTGCTGGCAGTCAAACCTTGGCTTCTAAAGGTAGCCATTGTATTATTGACTCCATGACACGTGCTATGTAGACAGTGGGTTGTTTAGCAACAAAACCGATGAGTGCGCAACCGTGTAGCAAAGAGGCTGGGTTGGCTTAGAATCAAAGGATTATTGACAACATGTACACTTTTTTTGCTCTCCAAATCTTTATTGAAATAATAAATACATTCGCACAATGAGCACTTGTTGTCTTTCAAACATATTGTTAATTTTAGCCATACTGTATAAGCATAGAGGTGACAAGAGTTGAAACACATCAAAACTAGAAAGACATGGTATCATAACAAGAAACAACGAGCCACCTACGAATCCCCACATGGCAGCTTCTTGTCATTGTTGTTAGGTGTCTGGCCACCCATAATCATAAATAACACAGACCTCTGCTCCCTCGAAGCGCACACATCGTCTTTGTGACGTTGTCAGCTAACTAGTCTATAGTACCTAGATGAAGCAGAATCCCCACCAGGGCCAGCCTTGATAGGTAATTTGCGGATGCATGCATAATTTATGGACTTTGGAAAGTTAATCCTAATAAATCTTGTCCTCCTTTTATAAAAGAGGCCATTTAGTGTGAAGCTGGTGGAAAGGCCATAGTACCAGCGCCATCACAAGCATTCATTGTGTAACTCACGAGGGGCCTTGAACAAGCAAAGACCATATTTGATCATTTCTCTGCTTTTGTTCAACAATCAATAAAAAAAATTGAACGAACAAAGGACCTTGTTTGTAGCCAATTTAGTAAGGTTCCATTGATGAAACTGAAGCAACGCCACATGTAAATTAATATTATCCCATGAATGCAAATCAAATAATTCAGCTAATGAGATCTCAAAATAAACATTATTCATTCCATCAGTCTTAAAGAGCACTGTGGAATGTAATTCATGCCATTAAGGCTAATGCCTATACTGAATCAAACCGTGACTCTCAAACAGGCAGGTTATGGCTTATATCCAAATGTTAAAAGGTTAGGACAGTAACAGAGAGAGACAGTTGTGATTGGGAAAACTGGTATGGTCTCAGCTGTCATCCAAGGTCAAGCCTTCAAAATATAAAGTGGAACTAAACCATTAAAGTTAATTTTCAGTCAGCAAGACCCCGGTCTAGCAGTTTCCCAGATGTTTAACCTTGTTAAAGTACAAGAACATAAAACGATCACTAATTTAATACAAATTTGCACTACATGAGGACAAAGTAATCATTTTCACAAAACATACAGTACGCTTAACAACATGTACTGTATGAGCCAAGAAAATGTGATATCAACTGTAGGTGTCATTCTCCCTACCACCAGATAGAAGATACAGAATGAAGCCACGATGATTGGGGGAAGTCGTGGGGTGCCAGTAAGCCATAAGCTGATGATGATGTGCTGTTATCACTTCACTACGTGCCCAGGCTTTGCCATGAGTATGACAGGCGGCATGGCAGGCGCAGAACCCCGGAAATCGGGAAACATTGGCTGGCAATTAATTTGGTCTGATTCCTGTGATTGCATTTTCTAATTATCATTCAAGGCTGTCCTTGAGTTTTAATAGCATTCTGGATATTAATCTTTGATGCACCATGTCTATTAAGCATTAGGCCAGTGTGTCTTTTTAAAATTCCTCCACACCCTGAGCAGAGCGTACTGACTGGATTTCTTGACCAGATGCTATAACTCCTCTCACTGAATCATCTTGATTTGATTAGTCAATTAAATGCCTACAGTATATTAAAAATGTTGTTTATGATTATATTAGGTGATAGGAAGCTTGGGAGGCTTGGCATGCAAACAGACAGAGATGCATGAAACAACAAATCATTAAATATGCTCTTAAAAGTTAAGTCTTTGAGTAGAGCGTTTGGCAATTTATGGTTGTCCATTCTGGCAAAAGCTAGTGGAATAAACACTATTTCTATGAAGGCTTATATGGTTATCAACCATTTGTCTGTCCTTTGAATATGACTTTTATGAACACACACAGTGTTGAATAGGTTGGGAGTGTTTAGACTCCTAACAGACACGGTCAGTGGAATTGCTCTCGCCCTTTATACTGTATGAGTATTCTGGGTGCATTTCTCCTGAGATTCAAAACCTATCTGCAACAGTAGCCTTAATATGGAATAAATAACCACCCTGAGACCAGCTAAGACCATTCCATTTAGCAATACACTTCCGATTGCTCCCTAAGCATCTCTTATAATGGAGTGTTATATATATATAGGCCACTGATGCCCACATACTCTTCTACAATAATCAAACTTCAGTCGCACACACAAATCTTGCTCTGCAATCAGCAAACTCTTACAGACCACCAGTGGTCTACGTCCCACAGTTTGAGAATGTCTTATTTATGTTACATTCTACCAAAATATGACCAAATACATCATGGACTATATTTCGTTCATGTGATGTCCCTGTGGATAGACCTATCTTAGCAAGACAGAGCGATGGCTTGAATACGTATTTGCCCAAAACAATTTGTGGTTCTTCTTTTAACAAAACTGTGCACTTGAGATTAAGGCAGTTACGGTGCAATGAGGTCAAGGACTATAAATGCCTGTTTTGTGATTGACGGATTGAGTGGCTACTGATTGCACACTGACAGACTACACAATTGACAGACCACCACAGAGCCTAAGTGCTACTACAGTAGGGGCGGTGATGCAGCTGTGAAAAAGCAGCAGACCTGAAAAAAAGTGTCCACTTGGTGGAGCCCTAGACCTTTCCAACATCGCTAGCATCCTGACTGCAGTCTCTGGCAAGGCTTGACAACTCTTTACAGAACCTGCTGCAATTTTGAAATGCAATTTTGAAATGCTGTCTTCACTTTGTACCTTGAAAACTGGTCCAAAAGGAGGTCGACCTATACAATGTGTGAGGCCATGAACCGACAAAATCCTTCCTATTGCATAAATTGTCACTTAGAGTTAGTGGTGTAATTTTGATGCACTAAAACTGAACAGAAAGCAATTACAATTACAATTTCATTCACAATTTATTTTGCAGTCCATGTCAGTTCATTGATTATATATATTATTTTGTATTATGTGTTTTAGATGAGCCCCACTACACAAAATTAACTTTGTTGCCTGATCCAAGCCTTTTATAACAATGACAACCCTTCTGATCCGCATGTGATTTTTTTCCAGATTTTCCTATATATATCCAACATGTTCATTTAGAGTTCGGTCTGTCATGTTTCAATTTGAGCCTGTTGAAAGCTTTGGTTGAGTGTTTGGGAGAGAGATAGAGAACCATGCAGTGTCTGTGTGGGAGGGATACAGGGTTTTGCTATTCATTCGGACGCTGAAAGGCCATTACATATCTGACAATAATAATTCATGAAAATGTTAGTGGTTAATTTGTGTTAAACAATAATGGCATTACCCAAATGACCCAGTACAAACTGTACCCTTATAAATCACATGTGTGTCTGTAAGGCTGTCTCTATCAAGCCCCATAGCACACAACAGCGGATAGGGAGAGGAAGAAAGACAAGGAGAGAGAGAAAGAGACAGAGGGATGCAGAGATGTAGAGAACGATAGAGACAGAGACATGGGGATGGAGTGAGAGAGAGAGGGACATAGAGATTAGTTCTGTGCTGTAGGGTACATAGAACATAAACATCCTAACATACTCATTGCCCCTCTTATTGCAGTGCTCAAAACCCCACAATGAACTCTTTCACCCTTCCATGCATCTGAGCTGAGATAGGAGCAATAGTGCAGTGCCTCACCATCAAGCCTGCTCACACTTAATTACATGTAAGGTTTTGCCATTGCTAGCACACACACACAAATCACTCTTGTAGCTGACATAAAAGTCTGAATATGAGTTAGCTTATTGGAAGTGTGTGAGGCCGGTCATGAAACATTTAATCCGAGTGATACACTGGAGGAATCTGTAAATCTGTCATATGAGCTAGCACAATGCTAGTCCTATTTTGTTTAGGAAGTCTCTAAATTTACACGTTACTGCCGAAAATAATAAAACTTGAGTAAATGAGGGATACATATATAAGTATATTGAAGTAGGTGCTTTCACACATGTGTGGTTCCAGAGTCAATTAAGTAATTAACATCCCATCATGCTTAGGGTCATGTATTAAAATTCCCAGTTGACCATTGTTTTGGCTACCATGGTTAGAAGAAGAGATCTGTTCTGGTGGCTTGTGGTGGCCCAATGCCCTATTAAGACACGTTGTGTTGGTGTTTCTTTTATTTTGGCAGTTACCTGTATGTAGCTACTGCCCTTCAACATCTGTAATTCCACTGTACGAGCACTGTGCCAGTCCTAGTTTGTTTTTATGAAAAGTCTCTGCATTCATGTAGTTACTGCCCTTCACATCTGTAAATCTGTAGCATAAGCACTGTGTCCATCCTATTTTGTTTAAGAAAGTATCTGAATGCATTTACAGATGTAGAATCTTAATTTGGTAGGAAATGTAAAACCTGTAGTGTATTTAAGGTTTAAAAAGGCTTCTAAAGTAATGTCCACTTTGTAATTTACACTTTGAAATTTCAGGCTTGATTTTCTGTTACAAAAAATGTATCAACCCATGTATGAACCCCTACAAAAATGTTAATTAATTATAATCCAAATAATAATTCACATTTCCTGTTGCTGCAGGATTATTTGTCTGCTGTAGCAAACTGGCTCAAATTAATATCCTACGTGTAGCTACTGCCCTTCATCTAGCACTTTTTATTTTGAAGTTTACTAAGACTGCAGAGATGGAGATGAGAGATTTGATATAACACCAGAGATTAGATATAAAAAATCCTGCAAAACAGAGAATAGAAAACAAAAAAACAGAACCTTACCTTTGTTATTCACAGTTTAGTAGTATTGTCCATCTGTGTTTCTGAGTGTCATGGTACTGTCTCCCCACTCCTCACGTAGCAGTGCTTAGCGGTGGCACTTATTCTATCTCCTCTCAGCTGCACTTACATCCAAGACTGAACAGTGCTGCGAGCGCTAGTGTGTGTGTTAGTGTTTGTGTGAGCCTACTGCCTGCTTCCTCTTTCTCTCTCTATGCTCTTCTCCCTCTACCTCCCTCTCTTGCTCCACCTCCTGCCTCACATTTGATCTTCTTCCCCCACCCTCTTTCTTTCTAACCTCTCTCTTCCTGCCTCTCTCTCTTTTTTCTCTTTCCCTCTCTCCTTCTCTCTGTCCATCTATCGCTCTCTCTCACTCTGACTCTCTCCCTCCCTCACTCTCTTTCTCTCTCGCTGCACCACTTCTCGCTGTGGATGTCAGGGAGGCTGAAGCAAAGGGGACTCTGCTTCTGATTGGCTGCCATTCTCAAGTTTGCGATAAAGAAAGAGAGGGCAAGGGAGAGAAAAAAAGAGAAAGTAATGAAAAGGAAGCAGAGGGGAAAAGGATAAGGAAGAAAAGAGAGTGCCCTTACTCACAGTGAGAAGCAGCAGTTGACTAAAGCAGCAGTGGAATTGAGGACGAGGGAGGTAAAGTTTATGCCTTTCGAGGGGGTCCACTATTGAATCACATATTCATACATGGCAACACAGACAAAACATTTATCAAAAGGAAGTTTTTTTTTAACGGTCTGTCCTATATCTTAGTGATATAAGAAAGAAACTAGACTAGCTTCAGATGAGGCTTGTGGGCATCCTAGAGCAAAACAACCGACACATACTTGGTCAAGTCTCACTTTCAATGGTAGGGTCATATTAGTGTATAGCCCAAACGGTTCAGACGCTACAGAGGTTTTCGTGAGAAGACAGATTTTTTGCAACATTCCACCGCAGATGCGGAAGGCCGTCATTGGTGGATGCGGTAGATTGAGATGCAGCCCATGCAAAAAAAACATATCTCTAGCTTTAACAAACAGCTTTTGATGTGGATCTTTCATTATACTAATTAGATATCTGCTCACGTGCGGACATCGAGCTTCACTCCGTTGATCTACATGCGTGAGTGGGATTTTTTGAGTAGCGGACACTTTTTGGTAACATGACATCCTAGCTGGTCACATTCACATTCACAAGGGGACAATAGCAAAGATTTAAAAAAAAATATTTTAAAAATTTGGTGAAAACAAGGAAGAGTCGCCTTCCCTTGCTACTAGTAACGAGCAGCTTGGCTAGAAACATAGCAAGTTAGCTAGCCTTTTTAGCTTCCCACATCTCCATGTGAAATAATCAGATTTATAATGAAAGAAATATGCTGTGGCAAATATTCTTATACTTTATCGGTGTAACCTAAAATATTATCAGTTCCCTGTGGCTCAGTTGGTAGAGCCTGGTGTTTGCAATGCCAGCATGGTGTGTGCAACGCCAGGGTTGTGGGTTTGATTCCCACGGGGGGCCAGTACAAAAAGAAAAAAAGAAAAAAAATGCATGAAATGTATGTATTCACTACTGTAAGTTGCTCTGGATAAGAGTGTCTGCTAAATGACTAAAATGTAAAATTATCCCAGTTTGATATGCTGCTTGTATATTTATTCCCATATCAAAATGAAAATAGAACATCATCATGTTTTGGTCATGGAGTAAAAAAGCACATGGCTAGCTATCTGGCTATAATAGGTTCTACCATTTCACAATAGCCTGTAATCATTAGTTATTACTTCTAAATAAAATACATTGATAATTATTTTAAATGGTCTACATTTTAAGGTAGTAAAAAACTATGTTGAATGTCGGAGCGTATTACAAGGAGCCGCCCCTTTTGTGACGAAAAAGCCGCCCCTTTTGTGACGAAAAACGACTTTGCAACACTCCAAATGTTGCTTATGCATAGAGCTTGTAGTGAGCTTTAGGAGGCTGTAGAGGGTAGGACTACTGGAAGGTACAGAATGAACTCCATGTGACTGCAGGGAGAAAAGCAGCTCTGTAGAGAGGAGGCACGCGAGTCTAAGCTAGGTTGTCCTGAACAGTCCAGCTCCTCTATGATGTTTGATGTCTCAAGCTATGAGCCCTATCTAATGTCCTTTCAATGACAGTGGAATGAAGGAGAGAAAAGCCATAACTTGTAAATCACCCACTTGGGGGGGGGGTTCTCCAACTCCATCTCCATTGCTCTCTCGTCTACCTGGGTGACTTGGCCAACCGGACTGCAGTGAAATTGAGCGTGTGCGCTCAGGCAGTTCGTCCAGGCAGGCAACACTCCGTCATATCTTTTCATTATGTGCTTCATCTTGGATGCATATCAATATAGCTCTTCCACAATTCCCTGCCTTTTGAAAGTGATATAGCATTTTAATTCAGTTGAGGGAAATGGAGAGAGTTAATATATCACAGGGGTGTTTGATTCTGAGTACAGAGAAAGAGAGAGTGAAAGAGATTGAGAGAGAATGAGAGTGAGAGAGGGCGTGATAAAGCATCAATGTCAATACACATACGTGTACCCTGAGCTGATAAACAATGTGATGGAGTACCTTTGAAATGCATGGTATGCCACTCAGGGTCTGCAATCTCAATGAATAATTTAAGGTAAGCAGCAGCTGTACCAGTAGCCACCCTCATCCCACCGCAAGTTTTATCTCCCACTATCTGTGGGAATAGATGATTAACTCAAAGTCCCAAATTGCACCCTATTCCCTACATAGTGCACTACTTTTTACCAAGGCCCATAGGGGGAATTTAAGACGCAGGCAAATTCTTACTACAACAAATAAATAAATAAAAAAGCAAACAAGCTAAACTAATTAACACAGGCACAGGCACTGAGGTACCCTTTCTCTGATGTGAAGCCAAGTCCACATCCTTCATAATTTACAATATAGTTGTGTTGTTTATGTTGCCATGAGAGAGAGATAGTGTGTACATGACTGTGTGTGCATGCATGTGTCTGTGTATGTGTGGGTGTATGGGTGGGTGCCACCATGCCCCTGTGTCCTACACTAACAAGCCAGAGTAAAAACCAGGCTATTTTGTACATCTATGCATATCATTGGTTTTAATCTACTTGTTATTTACACCCCTGGGAGGTTACTTATGTTGTTATTATTGAGCCCAAACAACACAGTGCAATCAGAGAAAAACAGCCAAATTGTGTGCCTGACTCAGGTTTACACCTTATACGAGCATGACTATGTGTGCCAAAAACTCTCTCACACACACCTTCACCGAATCATGCCCCTGATCTCCCCGAGGTGCAAGACTTATACGTAACTCTTAAGTACATTGGTAGTTAGCTTAGTAAAAGTACACCGCTGAATATTTGTTGTGTTAAAAAAATAGCATATTCCATGGGCAAGGAAACAATTTTCTCCCAGTAAGAGCGCTTCAGGGATGCTATCCCAATTGTCTGACTACATACCAAATGGCACCCTATTCCCTATATAGTGCACTACTTTTGCCCACACAAGTTGAGCTTTCAGTGAAATCCTATATGGTAGTCCGGTCCGTGTATGAGCTTTAGCCAACTGTTCTATAATTTTCATGACATTCATGTTTGTCATGGCATGACGATGAACAAACATTGACAGGTTGTTGGCTTAAGCACAAACAGACTGGACCACTAAGCTAATCCTATGGTGCATTATGTATTACATATTCAAATATTGTAGAGAGTTGTCTGTTTCCTATTTTCATTATGCTTATTCCAACTTGCTTTGGTATGGACTTTTATACTGACCTATAACAATGTATTTATACCAAAAATGTAAACAACTCATTGCCATGTCACCATGTTATGTCACCAGGACACAGATATTTTCACCCAATTGATAGGAAGGAAAATTTCATTATAATTATTAGTACACTGTAAACCCCAAAATCCATCCAGTTAGTTGAACTCAAAGTCAGTAAAAAGTCATTATTACTTAAAATGCTTATGTGGTACTGACTCAAAGCAAAATGAGAAGTCACATCAACTCCATTTTCAACATCTATTTTTGTTTGAAGTCAGGATAACCAATTATAACTTTTTCCAAGCATTCTCTACTGCAGGTAGATTTTGGGGATTAAACATATATATCTGTGTTTTTACATGTACATTGACTGATTCATCTTATGCTACACAAAGATAAATAACATACATTTTTCACAACTAATCCAATCATGTAGTTAGATTTGTTGCCTTTGCTGAACTGGTTGTTCCAGTTTAAATGAGTCTCCTCACACTGTTACTAACCCTGGCAGTCATTATGAATGCAGGTTGTGGATGAATAAAAATGTAAACTGTTATCCTAACTCTGGCTGGATTCTAATAGGAGTTACACATCTCTTTGCAAGCCAGCATAATATGACTTCAAGGTAGGGCTGCAAAATTATCGTACATTTGCCAGGTTTTCCAGAAATCCCAGTTGGAATATTCCTGGACATTCTTCAAACAGGAGTTCTAATAAATCGTGTAATTTTTGGAAAGTTAATATAATTTTGCAACCCTACTTGCAGGTCTGATATTATGGCTTGTAGAGTATCAGGACACTGTAATAAGTTAAAGCTAAAAATAAATCCTTATCAGATATGTAACAGATTGCCATCAAGCATTTAATTATTAAGATATCATTCAGCTTGGAACTCTCAGTGAAGGCCACAGAAATGCCAATGACTACAGCGAATACAGTCATGTGTTGTAACTCTACAATTCACTCGAAAAGGCAAGGCACACTGGGAAATGATATTGGAGGCGTGGCTTAGTACAAAAATGTCAAGCTAATGCAACTCAAATCTGGATCCCCCAGTGACACTTGGTTTGAGTAATGACTACAAAATCACAAGTAACCATACTCAGATATATTAAGAGCAACGGGTTTCCTCAAACAGTTTTAAGTAATGACAGCATATTGGAGTTTGCAGTGTAGGTACAGAGATGAGAGGTCTCCAGAATGAGCAGTGGGCTGCTTCAGAATTAACACAACCACATAATGAAACGATCATTTCATGACATGTTTGACTCGAGGAACTGTGGCAGAAACTCTTCTCTCTCATTAGAATTGTGATCTGCCGAGAACTCATTAAATTTGTTACCGTCGACATCATCAAACAGAGGAAGGGTTAGGTGATACTTGTAGCTGTCTGATCCTAAGCTGTCTCTTAGTGCACACACACACACACACACACACACACACACACACACACACACACACACACACACACACACAACACACAACACACAACACACAACACACACTGAAAATGTAAGATGAGTACTTAAATGGACACTGATATACTGTAGCAAACTGTTAATGAAAGGTTATCTGAAGTCATCTCTTCCTAAGATATGTGGGGTAGTGATTTATATTTAATTATACAACAGGTGGGTCTAATCCTGAATGCTGATTGGTTAAAACTGCATTCCATCCTGTGTCTATTCCACAAGTTACCACCGGCTGAAGCTATGATGTTGAAATGCCTATTTACTCTGTTCCATCTGATTGCACAATCCACTGTCTTATCAGCCCAGCCAGGCAATTTATGAACTTGATCTCCAACATAAAAAGCATTTAGACATGATCTCCCATTTCTTTTAGACTAGCATTTGATTTTCAACAGCAGGGATTTGTATTAACCTTGCTGTCTGTTTCACAACATTTGCAACATTGTTTCAATATTAAAATTCAATCTACTGCTGTCCCGTAGTAATGAACGTGTCGGGAGACGGGACGAGACAAAGGCAGGCAGCATTTCTCAGCCAGTTGAAATCATGAATGCGCAGGCATAATTTTTATGGATATATACAAAGAAATGTCAATAGAAACAGGTCAAATGAAACGAAATACAGCTAGTTTGCTGTCGTTCCAGCTTCAGTGTGCAGTGATTGTGTTAGTTTTGTTGTTGGCTAGCTCCTCTAAACAACAGTGCACTGGTGAGAGAGCACATTTTCTATGCCAGGAAAAGTTGTGCCTCATTAGTTCATTAATATAGATTACAAATAAATGGCACTAGAAAACAGCGTAAACAAATACGGTGTCACGACTTCTGCCGAAGTCGATGCCTCTCCTTGTTCGGGCGGTGTTCGGCGGTCGACGTCGCCGGTCTTCTAGCCATTGCTGATCCATTTTTCATTTTCCATTTGTTTAGTCTTATTTTGGATTTACGCTGTAGGTTTTACTATTAAACTGCTCCAGCTATTTACCAAGTTCTGCTCTCCTGTGTCTGACTTCCCTGCCACCAGTTACGCACCCCTTACAGAATACCACACCCCGTTATGGAGTCAGCAACCCCTGGAATGCGGATAGAGGAGCGCGTCCAGAAGCAAGCAACAATGATCCACCATCTTGGCGTCGCGATGGACCGCGTCGTTCAGACCATGGACCGCTGGGAGAAACAGAGAGTTCCTTCAGCGCCTCCACCAGCACAACCGGGGTTACCACTACTCGTCCCTCCTGTATCCGGTCCCAGTGGGATGCATCTCGACCTTCCCAGGGAGTATGATGGGATGGCGGCACGGTGCATGTCTCTTCCACCTGCGGCAGGGAACGAGGAGCGCACAGGAGTTCGCTTGGACTTTCAGACCCTGGCCGCCGGCGCGGGATGGAACGACAGGGCCCTGATCAACCACTATCACTGCAGTTTGCGCGAGGACGTCCATCGAGAGTTGTCCTGCAGGGACACCACCCTTACTTTCGACCAGCTGGTGGACCTGTCCATTGGGCTGGATAACCTGCTGGCTACCCACGGATGTCCAGATCGGGGTCTGTCGGTTCCATCCCCCAGCACCACCACTCCAATGCCAATGGAGCTGGGAGGTGTTGCGCTCAGGGAGACCGGAGGAGGTTCCGTCTCGTGCACCATCTGTGGCCGCAGAGGTCACACTGCCGGTCGGTGCCGGGTTGGTTCCTCTGGGGGTCGAGGCAGCAGGCAGGGCACTCTGGTGTCACCCCAGGTGAGAAGGCACCATTCTCACCCAGAACCCTCTGTTGCACATATGTTTTTGTTCGTTACGTTTCCTGAATTTACCCCGCATTCCCAGCATAAGGCGCTTGTCGATTCAGGTGCGGCTCGGAATTTTATAGACAGAACATTAGCCTATAGGTTATGGATCCCCATCATTCCTGTGGCAATGCCCTTCCCAGTTCACGCCTTAGATATTTGACCTTTAGGGTCAGGGTTGATTAGGGAGGCCACCACTCCTCTGGGCATGGTGACGCAGGGGGGTCACACGGAGAAAATCAGCCTCTTTCTCATTGACTCTCTTGCGTTTCCCGTGGTGCTAGGTCTACCCTGGTTTGCTTGTCATAACTCCACTATTTCTTGGCAATGGAGGGCTCTCACGGGGTGGTCGCGAGAGTGCTCGGGGAGGTGCTTAGGGGTTTCCATAGGTGCTACTACGGTGGAGAGTCCAGACAAGGTCTCCACCGTGCGCATTCCTCCCGAGTATGCCGATTTCGCTCTCGCCTTCTCCAAAAAGAAGGCAACTCAATTTCCACCCCATCGAAAGGGGGATTGTGCGATAGATCTCCTGGTAGACGCCGTACTTCCCAGGAGTCACGTGTATCCCCTGTCACAGGCAGAGACGGTGGCTATAGAAACATATGTCTCTGAATCCCTGCGTCAGGGGTACATTCGGTCCTCCACTTCACCCGCCTCCTCGAGTTTCTTTTTTGT
Source organism: Salmo trutta (assembly GCF_901001165.1). Classification (NCBI taxonomy): domain Eukaryota; kingdom Metazoa; phylum Chordata; class Actinopteri; order Salmoniformes; family Salmonidae; genus Salmo; species Salmo trutta. The sequence goes on along the minus strand of NC_042962.1, from coordinate 33,807,460 downwards.
GAAGAAGAAGGAGGGAGGTTTGCGCCCGTGTATTGACTATCGAGGCCTTAATCAGATAACTTTGAGGTACAGTTGCCCGCTACCTCTAATCGGGATTGAGTCAATGCACGGGGCGCGCTTCTTCACCAAACTTGATCTCAGGAGTGCTTACAACCTGGTGCGTATCCGGGAGGGGGATGAGTGGAAGACGGCGTTCAATATGACCTCAGAGCATTATGTGTACCTCGTCATGCCGTACGAGTTAATGAATGCTCCATCAGTCTTCCAAGCATTTGTAGACGAGATTTTCAGGGACCTCCACGGGCAGGGTGTAGTGGTGTATATTGATGACATTTTGATATACTCCGCTACACGCGCCGAGCATGTGTCCCTGGTGCACAAGGTGCTTGGTCAACTGTTGGAGCATGACCTGTACGTCAAGGCTGAGAAATGCCTGTTCTTCCAACAGTCCGTCTTTTTCCTAGGGTACCACATTTCCACCTCAGGGGTGGACATGGAGAGTGACCGCATTTCAGCCATGTGTAATTGGCCGACTCCCACCACGGTAAAGTAGGTGCAGCGGTTTTTAGGGTTTGCCAATTACTACTGGAGGTTTATCCGGGGTTTTGGTCAGGTAGCAGCTGCCATTACCTCACTGCTGAAGGGGGGACCGGTGCGTTGACAGTGGTCGGCTGAGGCGGACAGGGCTTTTGGTCACCTGAGGGCTCTGTTTACCTCGGCTCCCGTGCTGGCCCATCCGGATCCCTCTTTGGCATTCATAGTGGAGGTGGACGCATTCGAAGCTGGGATAGGAGCCATGCTCTCTCACCGCTCAGGCACGCCACCGAAGCTCCACCCCTGTGCCTTCTTCTCGAGGAAGCTCAGCCCGGCGGAGCGAAACTATGACGTGGGTGACTGGGAGCTGTTGGCTGTCGTCAAGGCTCTGAAGGCATGGAGACATTGGCTTGAGGGGGCTAAACACTTTTTTCTCATCTGGTCTGACCACCGCAATCTGGAGAACATCCGGGCGGCGAGGAGACTGAACCCTCGCCAGGCAAGGTGGGCCATGTTTTTGTCCCATTTCGTGTTCACCCTTTCTTACAGACCAGGTTCCCAGAACGTGAAGGCAGACGCACTGTCCCGGCTGTATGACACAGAGGAGCGGCCCATGGATCCCACCCCCATACTCCCGGCCTCCTGCATGGTGGCGCCGGTAGTGTGGGAGCTGGACGCGGACATTGGGCAGGCGTTGCGTGCAGAGCCCGCTCCACTCCAGTGTCCCGCTGGGCGTCTGTATGTTCCGTCTGCTGTCCGTGACCGGTTGATCTATTGGGCCCACACGTCACCCTCCTCTGGTCATCCAGGCATTGGTCGGACGGTGCGCTGTCTGACTGGGAAGTACTGGTGGCCCACTTTGGCTAAGGACGTGAGGGTTTATGTTTCCTCCTGCTCGGTGTGCACCCAGTGTAAGGCTCCTAGGCACCTGCCCAGAGGTAAGCTACACCCCTTACCCATTCCACAACGGCCATGGTCGCACCTGTCAATCGATTTCCTGACTGATCTTCCCCCATCACAGGGAAATACTACGATCCTGGTTGTTGTGTATCATTTCTCTAAGTCCTGCCATCTCCTTCCTCTGCCCGGTCTCCCTACGGCCCTACAGACTGCGGAGGCCTTGTTTACGCACGTCTTCTGGCGCTACGGGGTGCCTGAGGATATAGTGTCTGATCGGGGTCCCCAGTTCACTTCGAGGGTCTGGAGAGCGCTCATGGAACGTCTGTGGGTCTTGATCAGTCTTACCTCAGGTTTTCACCCCGAGACTAACGGGTAGGTGGAGAGAGTTAACCAGGATGTTGGTAGGTTTCTGAGGTCCTATTGCCAGGACTGGCTGGGGGAGTGGGCAGCATTCGTGCCCTGGGCAGAGATGGCCCAGAACTCCCTCCGCCACTACTCCACTAACCTCTCCCTCTTCCAGTGTGTATTGGGGCATCAGAGTCAGACCGAGGCTCCTGCGGTGGACGACTGGTCCCGGGGCGCGGAGGAAACATGGGAGGCCGCCCATGTTCACCTTCAGTGCGCCATGCTGCGGCAGAAAGTTGGCGCAGACCGTCACCGCAGTGAAGCCCCGGTGTTTGTACCGGAGGACTGGGTCTGGCTCTCGACCCGAAACCTGCCCCTCCGCCTGCCCTGCCGAAAGCTGGGTCCGCGGTTTGTGGGGCCATTTAAAGTCCTGAGGAGCGTTAACGAGGTTTGTTACTGGTTACAGCTTCCCCCCGATTACCGCATTAACCCCTCATTCCATGTGTCTCTCCTCAGGCTGGTGGTGGCTGGCCCGCTCCAGGCGTCTGAGGTGCGGGAGGTTCCTCCACCCCCACTGGACATCGAGGGGGCCCCGGCGTATTCCATTCGTTCCATACTGGATTCAGGACATCGGGCGAGGGGCCTTCAGTACCTCGTGGACTGGGAAGGGTATGGTCCGGAGGAGAGATGCTGGGTTCCAGTGGAGGACGTGTTGGACCCTTCAATGTTGCAGGAGTTCCACCGTCTCCATCCGGATCGCCCTGCGCCTTTCTCTCCGGGTTGTCCCCGAGGCTGGTGTCGGCACACTGCTGGAGCCGCGCGTCAAGGGGGGGATACTGTCGCAACTTCTGCCGAAGTCGATGCCTCTCCTTGTTCGGGCGGTGTTCGCCGGTCGACGTCGCCGGTTTTCTAGCCATCGCTGATCCATTTCCATTTCTCATTTTCCATTTGTTTTGTCTTGTGTTCCAACACACCTGGTTCTCATTTCCCTTATTATGTGTTGTGTATTTAACCCTCTGTTCCCCCCATGTCTTTGTGTGGTATTGTTTATTGTAAGTGCATGTGCACATATGTTTGACTGGTGCACGTCGGGTTATTGTACCCATATTTTGTATTTTCTTATGCCGTTGGTTTTACTATTAAACTGCTCCGGCTATTTACCAAGTTCTGCTCTTCTGCGTCTGACTTCCCTGCCACCAGTTACACACCTCTTACATACGGCTACTTTGCTATTATTCTGGCTGCACTTTTTGACGTGACTATAAGTTAGTCATAGTTGGCTAGCTAGCAAGCAAGGGATAAGAATGTTGCCAGCCAGTATGGCAATGGAACATTTAGAACAAACGACTGGGTCGCATCCATAGATACAAAACAAAAAGACTGAATTACTAAAAGACTGGTCAAAAAGACTGCTCACGTCCCTGGCAACCGAACCGATAGATTAAACCACCAGCCAGCTTGGGTAGCAACCCTAGATTTGTTTTGGGACTATGTCTTGTGGAAGGATGAATTAGTATGAATAAACTCATCAAAATAATGTTTTTAATGAAAATATGTCAATAGTTGTTTGAATATGTTGGTAACCCGTTGTATAAAAGTGATAATTGGAGAATATACAGTGCATTTAGAAAGTATTCAGACCCCTTGACTTTTTCCACATTTTGTTACGTTACAGCCTTATTCTAAAAATGATTAAATTATGTTTTCCCCCTCATCAATCTACACACAATACCCCATAATGACAAATTCTATCATTCTTAAATTAAAGAAGTTTGGAACCACCAAGATTCTTCCTAGAGCTGGCCGCCCGGCCAAACTGAGCAATCGGGGTAGAAGGGCCCGATGGTCACACTGACAGAGCTCCAGAGTTCCTCTGTGGAGATGGGAGAACCTTCCAGAAGGACAACCATCTCTGCAGCGCTCCATCAATCAGGCCTTGGTAGAGTGGCCAGACGGAAGCCACTCCTCAGTAAAAGGCACATGACAGCCCGCTCGGAGATTGCCAAAAGGCACATAAAGGACTAGCTGCTCTGATGAAACCAAGATTGAACTCTTTTACCTGATTGCCAAGCGTCACATCCGGAGGAAACCTGTCAACATCCCTACGATAAAGCATGGTGGTGGCAGCATCTTGCTGTTGGGATGTATTTCAACGGCATGACCTGGGAGACCAGTCAGGATCAAGGGAAAGATGAACAGACTAAAGCACAGAGAGATCCTTGATGAAAACCTGCTCCAGAGTGCTAAAGACCTCAGACTGGGGCAAAGGTTCACCTTCCAACAGGACAATGACCCTAAGCACACAGCCAAGACAACGCAGGAGTGGCTTCAGGACAAGTCTCTGAATGTTGTTGAGTGGCCCAGCCAGAGCCCGGACTTGAACCCGATCGAACATCTCTGGAGAGATCTGAAATTAGCTGTACAGCGACACTCCCCATTCAACCTGACAGAGCTTGGGAGGATCTGCAGAAAAGAATGGGAGAAACTCTCCAAATACAGGTGTGTCAAGCTTGTAGCGTCACACCCAAGAAGACTCAAGGCTGTAATCGCTGCCAAAGGTGCTTCAACAAAGTACTGAGTAAAGGGTCTGAATACTTATGTAAATATTATATTTCCGTTTTTATTTATTTATACATAAGCAAAGATTTCTTAAACCCATTTTTGGTTTGTCATTATGAGGTGTTGTGTGTAGATTGATGATAAAAAAAATTTTTAAATCCATTTTAGAACAAGGCTGTAATGTAACAAAATATGGATAAAAGTCAACGGGTCTGAATACTTTCCGAATGCACTGTATTGGCACGGTTTGCCGGCCTCTCAGGCTTTATCACTTAATTAATGCTGTGGATCTTACATTTAAAATGTTCTAAATTGAGTTGCGTTCAATGCAACTGCCTCCTTCCATCATTAGTCTACCCTGGCCCTGGCCTTATGAGGACATACAGTATGTTAGCTTTCAAGTTGTTTCAATCCTCAAATAAAATGTAGTTCATTCAACAACAAAAATAGGAACTTTGAATCCTTTACTCAGTCATAGTGTGTCAAAAAAAACATTTTAAAATCATTCAACCATGTCTTCTAGATATACTCCCCACTGAAAGCAAATTGTGCTGTTTTCATGTTATCAGTGTTAAGCTCTTGGATCAAAAATGTTTTGGAGAATGACATAATTTCTTCACTTATGCACAAATTCCCACTAATGTATGGTGACATTTGAGGGGAGTGAGGTTGTGAGCGGGAAGCAGGAAGAAGTGTTGCATGGTTTTACAAGAAAAGGCCAGAAGATGCCTCCGACTTCATCCCAACCAAAGTGCTGACACTTCATTCAGCCTTACTGTGAACACTCACTTATGAAAATGTTCAGTTGGTGATACATCCGCTTTATTGGATAAATTACCTCTCTACCATAAAACTTTACTGTCCCCTCACCTTGTGTCATTTACAATTTTCTAGCACTACTCTGAGTAAAATCTCTACTCAAACCGTAGTAAAAAAAGTACTGAAATGCTACTGTAGCCTACTGAATGTAAAACGGCAAAGTACTGAATGTACGGAAATTACTGAATGCATATATTGCAAACTCTAATTCAATAACTCCTACATTAAATGTAATTAAACTCATCTCACATTTCTTACAACAACATAGTTGAGAGCTCACTCGGGTCCAAACCAAGCCATAAAATCTATAGTTTTTCCCCTTTCATTTTATATTTGTATAATATTCATTTTACCCTCCTACCAGACTTCTTTATTCCTCTCATATCCAGTTAACATTTTAATCTGAGTGGGATGGATGATGGATCCTGTGTGATCTGAGTGAAAGGCAGACTGGCTGGGCCCTGTCCCAGAGGATGGCCTGCAGATACCCTGCAGGGTTTATTCACCAATCAGATGGGGAGGAGGAGGTGACTACCATTTCAATGTGTTATCTAAGTGTCTGTGTGTCGCGTTTAAGTCTCAGTTCCAGCCGACACCTTTCTGGTTCCCCTAGAGGCTTTCCAAGGATCACTTCTCTCTCCCACACATAGAGGAGAAGGAATGAAAATATATAGAGTATCTCTGTAATGTATATGGTGTACTGTAGATAAGACCTTATCAACATAGCTTAATAATGTCAGGGTTCTGAATTCTGATATGTAGCCGCACCAAGGCAGGTACAGTAGGTTGGTAACGTAGTTGAATGACTATGCCATCTTGTTTTGTGTAGAATTCTGAATTCAGACAGCTGATGTCCAATGCACATTTAAATATTACCATCAAATAAATGTCAATAAGTCTGCATTGTTTTCCTCACCAATGATCTCTCTAATGCCTTTTTTCTGCATAGATCAACAAGAGTACCTGAGAATAAAAAAGTGCTACCTTGTCATTTCCCCCATTTTTACCCTTGGAAATGTATTATACTGTCCTGTACTGTCTGTCTTTCTCTTTGTGCTTAGCCACAAATTCATACAATAAAAACACAGACATGGACTCTGACATGTACATGTGCCAAACATTTCTTTTCCTGTTAATTAATTTTCAAATTAATTTCTAATTCCCTAACCGAGGAGCTGATTAACCAGCAATCAAGACCGAGGCCTTGGGTTTAAGGGTGTGCACAACCTCTCTGTGGATCCCAAATAGCACCCTATTCCCTATGTAGTTTGTAGTGCACTACTTTTGACCAGGCCCCATAGGGCTACCCTGTGTCCTAGCCCCATATGATACATGTATTAAAGCACCTACACTCAATTTAATCTCATTTACCCTTATCCATAAACATAATTATTACTAACCGTAGTAGGATGGCTGCATAACTGAGGCTTAGGACATAACACCAGCAGCATTGTATGCCTTTCTAATTGTGCATGACTTATTGCACGTGTTTTATTTTCCTTTAATTGATATTATTTAATTGATTTCATAGATTTGCTAATATTTACACATACAGCATCTATCAAGACATATCTATCCACCGGGCCACCATTAGGAAAATATATGCAGCAGCTATTGTAAGTCGCTCTGGATAAGAGTGTCTGCTAAATGACTAAAATGTAAATGCAAAAATCTACTGGTACTCCTCTGGACAGCTGATATGCCCATCATGTCCCAAATGGCACCATATTCTCTGCATAGTCAGTACTTTTGACCAGAGTCCTATGGGTCCTGGTCAAAAGGGGTACACAAGGGAGTGGTGTACTATTCAGACTACAGAAATACATACCATGCTGATGGAGTTATGTCTTATGCCTCGTGCATGCAGCCATCCTACTATGATTAGTAATTATGTGTTCCTGCACTGAAGGCCTTCTGCCTATCACACTGGTCTAAACCTGGGAAGGATTATCAGTCTTTGTTTAGATAAATGACAGTTTCTGTCTGAGATACAGTGAACCACAAGTGTGACAAGGGCTATCTATGGGAATGTCAGCTCTGACCAATGGCCCTGCTCCAGCAGGGATGTTATCCACTCAGTCCCCTTCTACCAGGCCCATGATGCATCCCAAATGACATCATATTCCCTACATACTGTAGTGCACTACTTTTGACCAGGTCCCATCAGACCTAGAGCTGTGTCCGAAATGGCACCATATTCTCTATATAGGGCACTACTTTTGACCTGGGCTCCAGTCAAAAGTAGTTCACTATATAGGGAATAGGAAGCCATTTAGGATGCATGCAAATGTGTCAAAGGCTATTTCACGAGAAGGAAGTGAGTTGGAAACAGTAGCCATGGAACAAAATGGAAGCAGATTGGACATAACATTTTATGTTAATGAATTCTGAAGACCTTTTCTCATACCGATCAGCTTAGTTTTGAGGAAAACAAAACAGGTGTTTGAAAGTGGGGGCATCAACTGAAAATGATGTGATAACATACTGACTGCTTGGCTTCCAATGACATAAATACACTCATCCCATCATTGGACGATGCGTGAAATTCAGCCAAAGACATAGAAAGACATACATTTGATATTGTTGGACGTACAACTGGACGTACAATTGAATGGGCACATTGAGTCAGATGGGTATGCGCTCTAACAGTGATGTCCCATATTACTGTTTCACATTAGTAATCTGTTTGCTCAGTTGTAGTATCAATGTCACCCAATGTTACCAATTCTTTCAAAATAAAGCAACATTGTCAATCCTCAAATACACTTTTTTGTAATCGGAATAGGAAATGATCGGAAGAAATACAAGTAGCTCGATTCTAACAAGAGGAATCCTCAATGACACCATACCTATGTCTAACAATTGATCATGAAGTCTATAAAATGTGCCCTTGGCATCCCATATTTTGCAGATGGTTAGCATGGAGACGAGACATGATGAAGTAAATTTGCTGAAGGGCGCAGGGCTATTGGGCTATGCAAAATCCTCCTCGTTGACCCAGTGTTTGACAGTCCACAACCCCAATTCCTCATCCCCTATGATCACATTCACCTCCAGGACAAGCAAGATAAGAAAACGAATAAAACTGTAGTCACGCCATCTTATCGTCGCTACAATGACTGATTTATAGCTTCAATATTACCTTGATGATTAAATCTCTTCAATGGCATCTATTCTCTGCTTTTTCTGTCACCTGCAATATGTACAGTGTATTCGGAAAGTATTTAGACCACTTCGCTTTTTCCACATTCTGTTAAAATAACATCAAATTGTTCAGAAATACAGATTACAGTGGCTTGCGAAAGTATTCACTCCCCTTGGCATTATTTCTATTTTGTTGCCTTACAACCTGGAGTTAAAATTGATTTTTGGGGGGTTTGTATCATGTGATTTACACAAGACAAAAAAACAGAAAACTTGAGCGTGCATAACTATTCACCCCCCCAAAGTCAATACCTTGTAGAGGCACCATCTGCAGCAATTACAGCTAGCTGCAAGTCTCTTGAGGTATGTCTCTATAAGCCTGGCACATCTAGCCACTGGAATTTTTGCCCATTCTTCAAGGCAAAACTGCTCCAGCTCATTCAAGTTGGATGGGTTCCGTTGGTGTACTGCAATCTTTAAGTCATACCACAGGTTCTCATTTGGATTTAAATGTTTCCCCTTCAACCACTTGAGTGTTGCTTTAGCAGTATGCTTAAGGTCATTGTCCTGCTGGAATGTGAACCTCCTCCCAGTCTCAAATCTCTAGAAGACTGAAACAGGTTTCCCTCAAGAATTTCACTGTATTAAGCACCATCCAACATTCCTTCAATTCTGACCAGTTTCCCAGTCCCTGCCGATGAAAAACATCTCCACAGCATGATGCTTTCACCACCATGCATTGCTTTGGGGATGGTGTTCTCGGGGTGATGCGAGGTGTTGGGTTTGCGCCAGACATAGCATTTTCCTTGATGACCAAAAAGCTACATTTTTGCCTCATCTGACCAGAGTACCTTCTTCCATATGTTTGGGGAGTCTCCCACATGGCTCCCATGTGGCTCTCCACACAACTGAGCAAGAGGACAAGTACATTAGAGTGTCTAGTTTGAGAAACAGACTCACGAATCCTTAGCTGGCAGCTTCATTAAATAGTACCCTCAAAACACCAGTCTCAACTGTCCAGCATCTGTGTTATTTTTCCCATCTTAATCTTTCTTTTTATTGGCCAGTCTGAGATATGGCTTTTTCTTTGCAACTCTGCCTAGAAGGCCAGCATCTCGGAGTTGCCTCTTCACTGTTGACGTTGAGACTGGTGTTTTGTGGGTACTATTTAATGAAGCTCTTGTGAGGCATCTGTTTTTCAAACTAGACACTCAAATGTACTTGTCCTCTTGCTCAGTTGTGCACCTGGGCCTCCGACTCCTCTTTCTATTCTGGTTAGAGCCAGTTTGCACTGTTCTGTGAAGGGAGTAGTACACAACGTTGTACCAGATCTTCAGTTTCTTGGCAATTTCTAGCATTGAATAGCCTTAATTTCTCAGAACAGGAATAGACTGACGAGATTCAGAATAAAGGTCTTTGTTTCTGGCCATTTTGAGCCTGTAATCGAACCCATAAATGCTGATTCTCCAGATACTCAACTAGTCTAAAGAAGGCCAGTTTTATTGCTTCTTTAATCACATTTCTAAGTGACCCCAAACTTTTGAAACGGTAGTGTAAGGTCCCACAGAGCAAAAACCAAGCCATGAGTTCGAAGGAAGAGCTCTGAGACAGGATTGTGTCGAGGTACAAATCTGGGAAAGGGTACCCAAAACGTTCTGAATCATTGAAGGTCCCCAACAACACGGTGGCCTCCATCATTCTTAAATGGAAGAAGTTTGGAACCATATAGATTCTTCCTAGACCTGGCCGCCCTGCTTAACTGAGCAACCAGGGGAGAAGGGCCTTGGTCAGGGAGATGACCAAGAACCTGATGGTCACTCTGCAAGAGCTCCAGAGTTCTTCTGTGGAGTTGGAAGAACCTTCAAGAAGGACAACGATCTCTGCAGCACTCCACCAAACAGGCCTTTATGGTAGAATAGCCAGATGGAAGCCACTCCTCAGTAAAAGGCACATGACAGCCTGGTTGGAGTTTGCCAAAAGGCACCTAAAGGACTCTCAGACCATGAGAATCAAGATCATCTGGTCTGAGGAAACCAAGATAGAACCCTTTGGCCTGAATGCCAAGGGTCATGTCTGAAGGAAACCTGGCACCATCCCTACTGTGAAGCATGGTGTGGTAGCATCATGCAGTGGGCATGCATTCCAGAGGAAGGGACTGGGAGACTAGTCAGGATCAAGGGAAATATGAACGGCGCAAAGTACAGAGAGATCCTTGATGAAAACCTGCTACAGAGCGCTCAGGACCTGACTGGGGCAAGGTTCACCTTCCAACAGGACAACAACCCTAAACACACAGCCAAGACAATGCAGGAGTGGCTTCTGGACAAGTCTCTGAATGTCTTTGAGTGACCCAGTCAGAGCCTAGACTTGGACCCGATCGAACATCTCTGGAGAGACCTGAAAATAGCTGTGCTGCGACGCTCCCCATCCAACCTGACAGAGCTTGAGAAGATCTGCAGAGAAGAATGGGAGAAACACCCCAAATACAGGTGTGTCAAACTTGTAGTGTCATACCCAAGAAGACTTGAGGCTATAATTGCTGCCAAAGTTGCTTCAACAAAGTACTGAGTAAAGGGTCTGAACACTTATGTAAAAGTGATATTTCATTTTAAAAATGTTAATACATTTGCAAAAATGTCTAAAAACCTGTTTTTGCTTTGTCGTTATGGAGTAATGTGTGTAGATTGATGAGAAAAAACTGCAACAATTTAGTTAATTTTAGAATAAGGTTGTAACGTATCAAAATGTGGAAAAAGTCAAGTGGTCTGAATACTTTCAGAATGCACCTGTACATAATATATATATTTAGCACACGCATATCCATAGCGACTGTATGCCACCAATTCTACCCTTTCTTTCTAAGTGTTTTCAGCAGACAGCTACAGAATAGCATGTAAAACTCAACATCCACAATGTACCTCTCCACTTTCCTGTCTCATGAGCAGTGACAATAGACTGCCAGTCCTGACTCACCCATTAAGGAGAGGCTTGCACATTTCCTCGCTGTGGGCTGCCAGCATTCTGCTCTTGTCTTAGTATTTTCTTTGAGACTTGTCATGTACAGATAAATCAAATCAGGAAGTATCGAACTACACTGTTCTTTCACACTGGCTGCTCTGACAATGCAGGAGACAAGTTAGGCAGGACTGTGAACAGCATGTCTACTTGTGGAACAGAAGGTAGCTATGAAAGAGACTGTCCTAGTAGTGCATGGAGAGAGAGCATAAAGTAAAAAGCTGTGGAGCGACTAAACAAATAGATGACTGGATTCGTGGTAACTACGTACATCAAAACAATAAAAGAGTAATTTTTCACGATTGGTGGGTGAAATGCCATCCTCCAACAGAATAAAAAAAATAGACAAATATTTTGTTCCATTGATGTTTGGAGGAGATGTGGTAGACATTAGACCCATGTTTAGTTTGTCACCCCGACATGCGTAACCTAATACAGTGTAAGACATATACATGTAAAACATAACACAGACCATTTCTGTCAATAAGTATGCCTTGCCCAAGCTGGAACGGCCAACAGGGCAGGAGCTGTTTTTGTAGCATAAGGCAGCTTGATGTAAGCACACCTCCTGGACAGGATGCTATTTTTGTCAATAACGTTGCAATAATTATTGCCTATTGTTCCATAGTTTTCTGTAAAATGTTCTTCCCTGATGAGGGGTGAGGGAACCCAGGTGCTGTCAGATCCTGGACGTCTAACACCGACCTGAGGGTACCCAGGTGCTGTCAGATCCTGGATGTCTAACACTGACCTGGAGACAGACCCCAGAGGGACCTCCCAGACTCGTGGAATATCCCTCATCCAGAGAAAGGCATAAACACACACACGTGTGTGTGTGTGTGTGTGCGTGTGTGTGTGATTATGCCTTTCTCTGGATGAGGGATATTCCACGAGTACTACTGTAATAACTCAGGTTTTTAGATTTTGTTATGTTGCACATTATAATTCAAAGCCTTGATTCTCAGAGCCTTCAGAGCGTTAGAGCTTTATCCCAAATGGAACCCTATTCCCCATGTAGTACACTACTTTTGACCAACGGCCCATAGGGCTCTAGTCGAAAGGTAGAGCACTATATAGTGAATAGGGTGCCATTTGGGGTAAATCCTAGGTGTATTGTTAGATCCCACATGACGTGTATCATAGCCTATCGGATAAATACAATGGCTCGGGACTGGTGTGACTATAACCAGAGTATAGGCAATTAAACAGAATGAGTCATAAGATTACAGTTAAATCTCAGTTCATTTGCACAAAAATACCATCTATTTTCTACACCACTAGATCTATTTTTTGAACAGAGATTGTTACTGACGTTGATTGTAGGCTATGGCATAATATCTAGCATCACTAACATTGATTGAAGTACATTATGGAGTATATATCTTTGCTCCAGGCTACTGTTTGTTATAATCTGTTTACAACCATTGTTAACTTGATGATGTTTTGACAGATACTTTTACGGAACCCTTAGAGATAGCCAGACACCATGAAGAGAGACAGGGAAAACTTGCCTCTAATGTCAGATAGCTAGTAAACTGATGGTATAGATTTTTCTGGAAAGGAAACAACATTATTGAGTAAGACAGCTCCAGAGCAGTTTGTCCTCGGCTATAAAAAAAATTACTTTGCTTGCAGACAGAGTATGACCTCTGTTCTCTATATAAAGCCAATGCAACCGTCCAAGCAGCATGATACTTTATACACAGGCTCTGTTCCAAATGGCACCCTCTTCCCTATATAGTCCTATGGGCTCTGGCCAAAAGAAGTGCGCTATATAGTGAATAGGGTGTCATTTGGAAGGAATCCACAGTCACCACAGTTCCCATCCCCCTGGGAACAGTTGCAGTCTATACCAATGTGGTAAGCCTATACAGAAAAACAGCTACTGTCTCTCCAATTACATAAGGAAAGGAAACATCTAAATATTTATCAACAGAGTAGACTTGTTTTTGGGGGATTTTTAATTGTTTGGAACGCCCGCTAGTCATAGAGAGACAGCTCTTTGGGAGATAGTGCCAAGTAATGGCTGCCTTTCTCCTTTTTAAATAGAGGAAGAGACTGAACATTAAAGAATGAAGACAGCTATGTCACCAAAAAGCAACCCAGAATTGGTCTCCTATCTATTTCACTCTCTGCATCCAAAATGGCACCCCGTTTTCTTACATAGTGTGCTACTTTTGACCAGGTTCCATAGAGCTCTGGTCAAAAGTAGTGTGCTATGTAAGGAATTTGGGATGTATCCACTGTCAGAAATGTCTGGTCTCACAATGTTTCTATATGTTATGTTTCCTAGGCATAAATACAGAAGTATGAATGAGTCTGCATTATCTTGTGCAACATACATAGATCCAAATGAATAAAACTTTAAACAAATCTGCAGGCGTGTCATTGATCTCTCCCCTGACTTCATACAGAGAAGAGAGCACTTGTGGCAGCCAGACAGATAAGTGCAGTATACTTTACAACTAGAAGAGTAGTACTCACACCATGATAAGTGTGTTGGAGATATACTCTCATGGATCACTGCCTGTGCTATAGTTCGATTCCCTGAACAACAATGGGCTATTTCTATTTTCATCGCTCTACTCCTTGCGTCACCTTTGCTTTATTTTTGTATACGCATCTTTATTGTCCCAGCCGGAAGACTGGATTGTGGAGATCAAGGTTGGGTAATTCATCACAATGCAAGATGGCAACATAAGTGTCCGAGATGGAGGCTCGTACATCATTGCCATGTTTGCCTGTGGATGATTCAATTTGAGGTTTGTCATCAGGTTCCCACAGATGGGGCGCAGAGGGCCAGTAGAGTTAACTGTGCTGTGTGTGTGTGTGTGTGTGTGTGTGTGTGTGTGTGTGTGTGTGTGCGTGCGTGCGTGCGTGCGTGCGTGTCTGTGCGCGTGCTTGCGTGCGTCTGTGTGCGTGTTTGTGTCCATGTGTCATATCTGATGTGCAGGAGATGTTGCTTTGTGTCTTATTGCAGGTGATCCAGCAGGGGACACCATGGAGAGAGCTTGTACAAGTTGGAAGTATTGGTTCCGACCACATTGTTACAGTAATGTTTTATCTATTTAGACACATACAGTAATCAGAATACTGATGGGATTATTCACCAATAAACTTTCAGCTTTTCATTAGATTGTGAATAAATGGATAAACCTGTAATAGGCCATGCAGATATTTATTAAGGTTGGGTTTATTACAAACAATACATTTTATTGACATTGCAAATTTTAAGTATTCATAATGGAAATGCCTCCCATAAAATGTTATTCCCCAAAAAGAAGCAGTGAAAAGGGTAGTTCCAAATGTGTAGAAAGAGGACTCCGAAGACCACCATCGACTGGTCTACACTCAGCTGTATTTCTATCATTCATTCAGCAATCACAAAGACACTGACGGCACTCATAACACTAATCCTGTATGGTGCATCACTATGAGGACTGAGCTAGCTGGCTCAAGTGTGACAGACTAATTGTGTTTCTCTTGGCGCTCCTCCGGTGGAGACATCTCTCTGCTTGCCTACCTGTCTTTCTATGGGTTATTGTTTGCTGATCTCTCTCGCAAACTCATTGAATATTCACAAATAATTGGTTTCCTTCTCAAAAAACCCACAAATGTGACTTTTTTCAAGGGATTCTTTATGTGTGCCTACAGACTCACCCCTTTGTTCATTTGCAGGGAGCTAAGAAGACCTTATGTCAGTGTGAGGGCACACTAAATGTCTAAATGTAGGACTTTATTTTCTCCTCGTCGCTACTATTCTTGGAAGAGAGTGAAAAGTCCCCAGAATTGAAAGAGTATCATGCAAATTATATCTTCTCTCCGGCACTCGCCAACGTTCCCTTCAAACATCGGACATAAAGAACTCCTGTCATTTCGATCATTCAGGAAATGCAAATTCACAAAAGGCATCATAGTTGGCAGATACTTTTCAAATAGTAAAAAATAAAAAATATATATTGTTTCTGAAGTTAAGCTTCCGTACTTCTTTATCCCTCAATTATAGTGGCAGTTCTCAACAATGCTCTAACAAGTTCAATGTATGGAATATTAAAAGTAGCTGAGCTGTCATATAGCTGCCACTGTAATCCTCTCAGCACAGCCCTGTAGCACAGAGATTTTTCATTAGCCTGTTGATGACAGGCATTTAGGAGAAATCACTAGGTGCTAATCCTGCAACCAAACCCACCAAGGCCTCATGTCAAATATGCCCTATGTAGACCCATAGTACTGTAACCCTCAGTTGGTTTAATATGAAGCACCGTTTTGAAATTGTTCAGTGCTGTCTTGTCCATTTAAAATATTAGCTATGTTTATTTTGGAAAACTTGGTGTTTTCCAAGGGCAGTTTTGATGACAAAACATATGTTTACACATGGCACACAGTACACTGGCTTAGGTTAAGTGTAGGAGATTGAGCTCACCTGAGGACTGATAATGGTATAGTGACACACATCAATCAATATTCAATCAGGAAGTACAGGACAGAGGTGCATGTCTATCCTCATTGAGATTGTTCATGCAAATTATTCTGACAAAGACATGTGAACAGATGGAGAGATCATATTTGGTCAGACCATCAGCTATCCAAAGCATTACTCTTTAGACACAAAAGCTCTGACTATACACTGTTTACGACTGCCTGATGATCTTAAACATGAAAATATGAAACATGAAAAACGATGTACTACTAAAGTGGTTTCCCTATATTAAACATTAAATATGATTACTGGCTGGATCAGACATGCATACATAAACAGCATAAATCATATATATTGCCTTCATGTTGTTAGTAACATTGCATAATGCATGGCATACTTTAGAGCTTGGTGATCAACTAACAGTTTCTTATCTTTTGTTGAGTGCTTCAGCTGTCTGTATTCAGCTCATGTAGAAGAATGAAGGTCGTTTCTTAATGCAGATAAATGTTACATAAGATAAAGAAATGACCCAAGATTAGACATTTTTTGAAAGGTCAAATTTACATTTCTCCATTTGTGGACTTTCATATGACTTTTCCTAAGAACAGCAATCCAATGCATAATTGTATATTGTTCTCTCTCTCTCTTTCAAGCGTGGGCCTTGAGGACAATGACATTATACAAGTAAACACAGTTTACGCACCTTCTTTAATTTGCTCAAACATTACCTTATTCACTGTCAACTGTGATTTGCATTTCACCAATCCTTTTTGGACCACTACATCACTGACTATATCCTCTAAACTGGTGTATTTTACATTTTCACAGTTGGATCCTCCATTCATCAAATTCAGGAAGGAGTTACTGTTTGTTTGCTGCCATTTTAAGCGCTCAGGCCAGAGATTCAGAGAGGGGAATCTATAAATGAAATATTTTATCTAGGTGTATGCATAATTAACGATAGGGTCATTTTACATTTGAAGCGGAGAGTTATCTTTATCATTGCCCTTGCCAATCACAGTAATGTCACTTCGGCTTCACTAAATTTACGCTTGGCCAATCATCTGGGTCTGACTGACAACGTGTTCGATGACATAAACATCCTGGCACCCTGATAATCTTTTGCCTCTGCCAGCAGGCTGAAACTGGGCCACAAGTGGATCTTCCAGTAAGACAATAATGACAGTTACACATCAAAATCCACAAAAAAATGGCTTATTTTGCAATGGTCATCTCAGTCTCCGTACTTGAACCCCATTGAAAATCTGTGGTTTGAATTGAACAGGGCAGACGAAGGATATCAAGGATCTGGAAAGATTCTGTATGGAATGGACTAAGATCCCTCCCAATGTGTTCTCCAATCCCAATCCTTCAAAATTGTAGGACCTGATCTTATACATCTTATCCAAGTAGTCTGCTACCTTCTGTCATAGGCGTCGAAAGGGACAGACCAAGGTGCAGCGGGTATAGTCCTCATCTTCTTTCTTTATTTTGATTAAAGTGAACACTTAAACAAAAATACTAACAAACAGCAAAACGACAGTTCCGTAAAGTACAAGACTATAACGGAAAACAACCACTCACAAACCCAAAGGAAAAAACAGGCTGCCTAAGTATGGCTTCCAATCAGAGACAACAAAAAACACCTGCCTCTGATTGGAAACCATACTCGGCCAAATATGGAAAAAGAAACATAGAAATAGAAAACTAGAACCAAAACACCCCAAAACAACCAAAACAAACACCCCCTGCCACGCCCTGACCATACTACAATTACAAATGACCCCTTTACTGGTCAGGACGTGACACCTTCAGTGTATTCAGCCATAACTTTATATCCAGCAGTCTCCCTTACAATAAGTGCTTACCTTGAAGTTCAACATAAAAACAGAAATATTATGGAATAGTACAATACATTTCTATAGGCACTAAATAAACTAAAGCAATGTCTCTGTGGAAACTATTATCCATGTTTCTATTGTCTGAGCATTCTTCTCTTCTCTTTATTTATTTTACAAAAAGTTGTCATGGTTCCGTATAGCTTCAAATATGAATTACTGAAAATGAGGTGGTGATTGCTGGCCATCCCATTAAGAATCTGTCATGGAAAGTTTCTAGGAGTGACAGAACCAACTGGGAGCTGTCTACTTCTATTTGTGAGCAGCACATGTCGAGAGAGAGAGAGAGAGCATTGGGAAGGAAGCTAACAGAGTTCTGGTTTACTTCCTAAAATCTAGAATTTCTGAATCTACAGAACTAGAATGATCCACTGTTTTTCTACGTCTGAATCTGAGAATGACATACACGCAGGAAGGAATCTTTGTAAATAGCTTGACAAAAAAAATGCATGTTGAGACTATGACAAACACACATCCTCAGTGCATGAGGATCCCCACATCCATTGTGGATCAACTGAACTGTTTTCTAAGCACTAATCCTGGCACCTTGTGCAATCAATACATCAAATGTTCCATTTCAGACAGTTTAAATAAAAAGCCACAGTTGAAAATGATTTATACCATCTAATAATAAGACCCTGGAGACTCATCAAACACGAGGAGATATTTGTGCATTTCAAAGCTAAACAGAAATATTTCTTAAAGGGTTGTGTTTGTATACATCCTGTGTGTAGAATTATTATTGGGTTCACATCGGTACCCCTAGCTCGTGTGAAATCACCAATACCATTGTGACACCATTATTTCATTGAATGAAAAAAAGCACCATGGGCTAAGCTTATTCTAAAAAGCCCCTCCGATTTTATTAGAGAGAGAAAGCCTGAGGAAAATGAGAGCAGTTTGTGGCTTACCCTCCAAGCATCCCTCGCTCTTGTAGGCCCTATTTCAGGGCGCCACTGCCAACCTACTCAAACAACAGCACCACCAACACTCCCTCTCATCTCACATTGTTGTCCAATATTACACATTGGTTATGTATTGTACGCCGAATGGGCATGATAGATTCACTAGCTGATTGGTGGTGATGATGATCATCTTCAAGATACATCTGCCCCATTTTCAGAGAGATGAATTATGATGGCGATGATGATGGTGAAAAAATTATAATGAAAGGGGTGATGATAAAGGATGATGATGACAATGGTGGACTGTCAACATTGTTCTGTTGCTTCTGATTGGTTGGACAACAATGAAAGCTAACATAAGTGAGCAATGTTCACCCAGCATCTCCTTGTAGATGAGGCCCTGTACATTCTAATTGTCATATGATGATATTACCTATGTTTTTTAAAATAGGTAATGCTCAATTTAACATGTACATCCTACCATCTTAGCGTTCCCCTTCTATACCCCATCATAGACTAATTAAACTTGCCGGCCCTTTTGCAAAATGACTCTAATTGGACTCATTAGAAAATAAAGTAGGTCAATTAATGGTCTGGAGAGAACAATGGGAAAACCGTTTTTGCTGTTCGAGATGTCCCATTCTGTACTGGGGGAAAAGATATGACTTAGGCCTCTATAAAAGCCAAACAACCTGTTTTGGTAGCAGAAGAAGCAGCCAATACCTTTTAAAACAAGAAGCAAAACATAAAAATGGTTCATAAAGGGAAAGTTACTTGTGACAAAAAGTATTACGATACCAGCCCAAACACATAAGGATTACATGCAATAGATTTTTGCAAAAAACGTTGTAGTTGAATGTTTTTTGGCATTTTACCAAAAACATCTAATGAGGTCCTTTAGGTAAAAGTGTTGCAGGGTACATGGTGGTCCATAAAACGAAGACGGAGTATATTCTACTGATTCAGTTCCAGCCTTTAGGCTAATGGATTCCAATAGAGTTATTGAAAAAGTCCTTGCATCATCGACATCGTCATCATCATCTTTATAATTTCACATAACATATTCCAAAAAACGGATAGCAATGTCAATGATTCCTAAATGAGGTAATATCCGAAAATCAAATACTGTCCATCCCTCATCTCCAGCAGATGTATTTATCTGGTTGTGGAGAGACATGGATGTCATACTGACATGAAATATGCTGACCATTAATTGTTAATTACTTTCAGAGAAATTGGGATAATCAGCACTTAAAAAAATTGGACTGTCCAATCATAAATAAGATGAATGCACTTCTATATTCATCATAATTGACTATGCATTAGAAAACTTAGATCCATGATATACAATACAGGCAGGCCATCCAAAAGTATCAACTAATGAGTATTGTAGACCTCAGTGGCAAAATACAATGTAGTTTAGACACTTACTGAAAAATTACATGATTTCAAACGTGGAAATCCACATTATTTCACATATGACATTTTTGTTGTTGTTCATGTGAACCATGTGTTTTTGGAACACTTCAAATGTGATATTTCAGTAAAATTGCACATGTAAAGTGGTCCAAAAACACATTTTCACATGTGAAATGTCAAATGTGAAGTCTTCCAAAAACACGGTTTACATGTGAAATGTCACCTGTCAAGTTTTTGGAACAAACGTTTTCACATATCGTGTGAAATCATGTGATTTTCCACATGTGAAATCATGGCCTCTAAACCTTCAAGCTGCATACTGGACCCTATTCCAACTAAACTACTGAAAGAGCTGCTTTCTGTGCTTGGCCCTCCTATGTTGAACATAATAAACGGCTCTCTATCCACCGGATGTGTACTAAACTCACTAAAAGTGGCAGTAATAAAGCCTCTCTTGAAAAAGCCGAATCTTGACCCAGAATTTATAAAAAACTATCGGCCTATATGGAATCTTCCATTCCTCTCAAAAATTTTAGAAAAAGCTGTTGCGCAGCAACTCACTGCCTTCCTGAAGACAAACAATGTACACAAAAAGCTTCAGTCTGGTTTTAGACCCCATCATAGCACTGAGACTGCACTTGTGAAGGTGGTAAATGACCTTTTAATGACGTCAGACCGAGGTTCTGCTTCTGTCCTCGTGCTCCTAGATCTTAGTGCTGCTTTTGATACCATCGATCACCACATTCTTTTGGAGAGATTGGAAACCCAAATTGGTCTACACGGACCAATTCTGGCTTGGTTTAGGTCTTATCTGTCGGAAAGATATCAGTTTGTCTCTGTGAATGGTTTGTCCTCTGACAAATCAACTGTAAATTTCGGTGTTCCTCAAGGTTCCGTTTTAGGACCACTATTGTTTTCACGATATATTTTACCTCTTGGGGATGTCATTCGAGATGACACACAGCTGTACATTTCAATGAAACATGGTGAAGCCCCAAAATTTCCCTCACTAGAAGCCTGTGTCTCAGACATAAGGAAGTGGAAGGCTGCAAACTTTCTACTCTTAAACTCGGACAAAACAGAGATGCTTGTTCTAGGTCCCAAGAAACAAAGAGATCTTCTGTTGAATCTGACAATTAATCTGGATGGTTGTACAGTCGTCTCAAATAAAACTGTGAAAGACCTCGGCGTTACTCTGGACCCCGATCTCTCTTTTGAAGAACATATCAAGACTGTTTCAAGGACAGCTTTTTTCCATCTATGTAACGTTGCAAAAATCAGCAACTTTCTGTCCAAAAATTAGGCAGAAAAATGTATCCATGCCTTTGTTACTTCTAGGTTGGACTACTGCAATGCTCTACTTTCCAGCTACCCAGATAAAGCACTAAATAAACTTCAGCTAGTGCTAAATACGGCTGCTAGAATCCTGACTAGAACCAAAAAATTTGATCATATTGCTCCAGTGCTAGCCTCCCTACACTGGCTTCCTGTTAAGGCAAGGGCTGATTTCAAGGTTTTACTGCTAACCTACAAAGCATTACATGGGCTTGCTCCTACCTATCTTTCCGATTTGGTCCTGCCGTACATACCTACACGTACGCTACGGTCACAAGACGCGGGCCTCCTAATTGTTCCGAGAATTTCTAAGCAAACAGCTGGAGGTAGGGCTTTCTCCTATAGAGCTCCATTTTTATGGAATAGTCTGCCTACCCATGTGAGAGACGCAGACTCAGTCTCAACCTTTAAGTCTTTACTGAAGACATATCTCTTCAGTAGGTCCTATGATTAAGTGTAGTCTGGCCCAGGGGTGTGAAGGTGAACGGAAAGGCTGGAGCAACGAACCGCCCTTGCTGTCTCTGCCTGGCCGGTTTCCCCTCTTTCCATTGGGATTCTCTGCCTCTACCCCTATTTCGGGGGTTGAGTCACTGGCTTACTGGTGTTCTTCCATGCCGTCCCTGGGAGGGGTGCGTCACTTGAGTGGGTTGAGTCACTGACGTGGTCTTCCTGTCTGGGTTGGCGCCCCCCCTTGGGTTGTGCCGTGGCGGAGATCTTTGTGGGCTATACTCGGCCTTGTCCCGGGATGGTATGTTGGTGGTTGGAGATATCCCTCCAGTGGTCTGGAAGGTGTGCTTTGGCAAAGTGGGTGGGGTTATATCCTACCTGTTTGGCCCTGTCCAGGGGTTTCATCAGATGGGGCCACAGTGTCTCCTGACCCCTCCTGTCTCAGCCTCCAGTATTTATGCTGCAGTAGTTTATGTGTCGGGGGGCTAGGGTCAGTCTGTCACATCTGGAGTATTTCTCTTGTCTTTTCCGGTGTCCTGTTTGAATTTAAATATGCTCTCTCTAAATCTCGCTTTCTCTTTCTTTCTTTCTCTCTCTCGGAGGACCTGAGCCCTAGGACCATGCCTCAGGACTACCTGGCTTGATGACTCCTTGCTGTCCCCAGGTCACCTGGCCGTGCTGCTGCTCCAGTTCCAACTGTTCTGCCCGCAGCTATGGAACCCTGACCTGTTCACCGGACGTGCTACCTGTCCCAGACCTGTTGCCCCAGACCTGCTGGAACCCTGACCTATTCACCGGACGTGCTACCTGTCCCAGACCTGCTGTTTTCAACTCTCTAGAGACAGCAGGAGCGGTAGAGATACTCTCAAAGATCGGCTATGAAAAAGCCAACTGACACTTACTCTTGTGTTACTGACTTGTTGCACCCTCGACAACTACTATGATTATTATTATTTGACAATGCTGGTCATTTATGAACATTTGAACATCTAGGCCATGTGCTGTTATAATCTCCACCCGGCACAGCCAGAAGAGGACTGGCCACCCCTCATAGCCTGGTTCCTCTCTAGGTTTCTTCCTAGGTTTTGGCCTTTCTAGGGAGTTTTTCCTAGCCACCGTGCTTCTACACCTGCATTGCTTGCTGTTTGGGGTTTTAGGCTGGGTTTCTGTACAGCAATTTGTGATATCAGCTGATGTAAGAAGGGCTATATAAATACATTTGATTTGATTTGATGTGGTTCAACATGTGATAACATTAAACTACTCTGTTAGCCATTGATGTTTATTTTTTACATAAAATCTCTACAGTAATATTAAGCTGCATCAACCACAAACTAAAAGTACAGCTATCATTCTTATTAACACATTATAGAGTTAAAAAAATATATTAATAAATTGCTTTTCATAAATACTGTTTTGTTGTTACATTTAACTGCTGGAAATGCTGTGATCGGGGTCATTTCCTTAGTGGGTGATATCAGAGGTCAGCATGTGTGAGAAGTCAGAGCTATGGGATGATAGACACATTTCCCACTACCAATTACCAGTTGAAGAGCACTGAAAGTGGATTTTTCCCAGTCTTAAGTGGTAAATTCCCACTTCCCACTTGGTTACGAATTAGGTAAAATCATTACTGCACTTTGAAATGTAGGTCGGGGCAATGTGTTGGCGGGTCTATTAGCATATTTGGGGGCAATGTTTCAAAATGTGTTGTATTTGTGCCAATAGTCAGTGGAAATGTTATACCAGTTTAAGTTGTTTTATCGTTATGTTGCTGATAGTTGAGCACCTCAGTTCTGTAATCTTACGAAGCGCTGCACTGGTAAGAGGTTGTTGTGCTTCTTTTAAAAGTGAAATGGCAGCTGCTTCACAGGAAGTTAATGTTTAATTTTCAGGAACTTGTTGCTAACTGGATATAAGTGAGTCAATGTACAATTCACATAATTAACCTCAACCGGATCAGTGTCCCAAAATCAGGACAGTTGTTGCTCAATATGCGATAATGTGACAAAAATGACACTGTAAACAACATCCAACTTTCTGGGACATAGAAATGTCTTATAAGGGCAGAAAGGTTACATTTTTGTTAATTTACAGTTGAAGTCGGAAGTTTACATCCACCTTTGCCAAATACAATTAAACTCAGTTTTTCACAATTCCTGACATTTAATCCTAGTAAAAATTCCCTGTCTTAGGTCAGTTAGGATCACCAATTTATTTTAAGAATCAGAATAATAGTTGAGAGAATTATTCATTTCATCACATTCCCAGTGGGTCAGAAGTTTACATACACTCAATTAGTATTTGGTAGCATTGCCTTTAAATTGTTTAACTTGGGTCAAATGTTTTCGGTAGCCTTCCACAAGCTTCCCACAATAAGTTGGGTGAATTTTGTCCCATTCCTCCTGACAGAGCTGGTGTAACTGAGTCAGGTTTGTATGCTTCCTTGCTCACACATGCTTTTTCAGTTCTGCGCACAAATTTTCTAGGATTAAGGTCAGGGCTTTGTGATGGACACTCCGATACCTTGACTTTGTTGTCCTTAAGCCATTTTGCCACAACTTTGGAAGTATGCTTGGGGTCATTGTCCACTTGGAAGACCCATTTGCGACCAAGCTTTAACTTCCTGACTGATGTCTTGAGATGTTGCTTCAATATATCCACATAATTTTTGTTCCTCATCATGCCATCTATTTTGTGAAGTGCAGCAGTCCCTCCTGCAGCAAGGCACCCCCACAACATGAAGCTGCCTCCCCTGTGCTTCACGGTTGGGATGGTGTTCTTTGGCTTGCAAGCCTCCCCTTTTTCCTCCAAACATAACAATGGTGATTATGGCCAAACAGTTATATTTTTGTTTCATCAGACCAGAGGACATTTCTCCAAAAAGTACAACTGTTGCTCCCATGTGCAGTTGCAAACCGTAGTCTGGCTTTTTTTATGATGGTTTTAGAGCGGTGGCTTCTCCCTTCCTGAGCGGCCTTTCAGGTTATGACGATATAGGACTCGTTTTACTGTGGATATAGATGCTTTTGTACCTGTTTCCTCCTGCATCTTCACAAGGTCCTTTGCTGTAGTTATGGGATTGATTTGCACTTTTTGCACCACAGTACGTTCATTTCTAGGAGACAGAACGTGTCTCCTTCCTGAGGGGTATGACGGCTGCGTGGTACTATGGTGTTTATACTTGAGTACTATTGTTTGTACAGATGAACGTGGTACCTTCAGGCATTTGGAAATTGCTCCCAAGGATGAACCAGACTTGTGGAGGTCTACAATTGTTGTTTATGAGGTGTTGGTTGATTTCTTTTGATTTTCCCATTATAAAACAACCATGAATAAAAGTAATTTTTCTTGTAAAAATCCAATCTGTAAAAACCATTTAAAATGTGCACAAATGCTTTAACAAAAGTAAAACATTTTTAAGACATGGAAAACATGTTAAAAAGTAACTTTGCTAAAAAGCTGTCTTCATTCCTTTGTACAGGAATGGGGTGAGTCCCTATCAAACTTGCCTCCTCCTGCTCTTCCGAATCGACTACCACCCTGTCCTTTGGGGCTCAGAGGAGATCCCTCCCCTAGGCGCATCGGACTAGGCGCCGTAGCGCTGTGAGGCCGTGGCCGCTGGGACTTGGGTGTTGTGGGGGACATTTAGCCTGGGGTCGAAACCCCCTTTCTTCTGTACCACCCCAGGGCTTCCGTGGACTACCATGGCCACTGCCTAGGGGGTGGTCTCCACTCGTTTCCCTACCAGCAGGTTGCGGGAGGACCACAGTGCAGCCTTCAGACACGTGAGGGTGGGCCAGAGCTTGGTGAAGGCCTTCGATGGGATAGGCCTTCGGCCCACCCCATACAGCATGAGTTGGGGCGTTAGGTTCTCCCTTGCTGGCAGACACGGGGAGATCAGGGGGCCTGCGTCCTTCCACAGGTCCCTGGCAACATGGCACTCCCAGAGCAAGTGCCTCACTGACTCCACTTGGCTGCAGCCTGGTCATTGGCATGCAGATGTCCTCGCCATGCCCCGGGAGTGCATAACGGCCCTGACTGGGAGGATCTTGTGGGAAACCACCCAGAACAGGTCCCGATGCCTATTCAGCAGAGCAGGATGGGCCACATTGCGCCAAACCGTTGTGGGATTGCCTATAGCAAACATGCGCACTTGACACACTGGTTCACGCTCCTGTACAAGAGAGAGATGTGTGATGGCTAGTGATGGCTGTTTAACAGTCTGATGGCCTTCAGATAGAAGCTGTTTTTCAGTTGGTTCCAGCTTCAATGCACCTATACTGACCTTGCCTTCTGGATGATAGCAGGTGATCTTTGATGATATTTTTGGCCTTCCTGTGACATCGGGTGCTGTAGGTGTTCTGGAGGGTGGGTAGTTTGCCCCCGGTAATGCATTGGGCAGACCGCACCATCCTGTGGAGTACCTTGCGGTTGTGGGCGGTGCAGTTGCCGTACCACGCAGTGATACAGCCCGACAGGATGCTTTCAATTGTGCATCTGTAAAAATGTGTGATGGTTTTAGGTGACAAGCCAAATTTCCTTAGGTTGAAGAGGCTCTGTTGTGCCTTCTTCACCACACTGTCTGTGTGGGTGGTCCATTTCAGTTTGTCAGTGATGTGTACGCCAAGGAACTTGACACTTTCCACCTTCTCCACTGCGGTCCCGTTGATGTAGATAGGGGGGTGCACCCTCTGCTGTTTCCTGAAGTCCACGATCATCTCCTTTGTTTTGTTGATGCTGAGTGAGAGGTTGTTGTCCAGGCACCACACTCCGAGAGCCCTCACCTCCTCCCTGTCGTGTCATCGTTGGTAAGCAAGCCTAATACTGTTGTGTTGTCTGCAAACTTGATGATTGAGTTGGAGGCGTGCTTGGCCATACAGTCATGTGTGAACAGGGAGTACAGGAAGGGGCTGAGCACAAACCCTTGTGGGGCCCCAGTGTTGAGGATCAGTGGAGTGGAGGTAATGTTTCCTACCTTCACCACCTGCGGGCGGCCGTCAGGAAGTCCAGGACCCAGTTGCACAGGGCGGGTTCAGACCCAGGGCCTCAAGCTTAATGGTGAGCTTGGAGGGTACAATGGTGTTGATTGCTGAGCTAGTCAATAAACAGCCTTCTTACATACACTATCGTTCAAAAGTTTGGGGTCACTTAGAAATGTTCTTGTTTTTGAAAGAAATGCTAATTCTTTGTCCATTAAAATAACATCAAATTGATCAGAAATACAGTTGAGACATTGTTAATGTTGTAAATTCCTATTGTAGCTTGAAACGGCTGTTTTATTTATGGAATATCTACATAGGCATACAGAGGCCCATTATCAGCAACCATCACTTCTGTGTTCCAATGGCACATCGTGTTAGCTAATCCAAGTTTATAATTTTAAAAGGCTAATTGATCAATAGAAAACCCTTTGGCAATTCTGTTAGCACAGCTGAAAACTGTTGTTCTGATTAAAGAAGCAATGAAACTGGCCTTCTTTAGTCTTGTTGAGTATCTGGAGCATCAGCATTTGTGAGTTCGATTACAGGCTCAAAATGGCCAGAAACAAAGTACTTTCTTCTGAAACTCGTCAGTCTATTCTTGTTCTGAGAAGTGAAGGCTATTCCATGTGAGAAATTGCCAAGAATCTGAAGATCTGGTACAACACTGTGTACTACTCCCTTCACAGAACAGCGCAAACTGGCTCTAACCAGTATAGAAAGAGGAGTGGGATGCCCCGGTGCACAACTGAGCAAGAGGACAAGTACATCAGAGTGTCTAGTTTGAGAAACAGAAACATCACAAGTCCTCAACTGGCAGCTTCATTAAATAGCACCCACAAAACACCAGTCTCAACGTCAACAGCGGGATACTAGTCTTCCTCTTGTCCAGATAGGATAGGGCAGTGTGCAGCGTGATGGCGATTGCATCGTCTGTGGATCTATTGGGGCGGTAAGCAAATTGAGGTGGGTCTAGGGTGACAGGTAAAGTAGAGGTGCTATGATCCTTGACTAGTCTCTCAAATCATCTCATGATGACAGAGATGAGTGCTATGGGGCGATAGTCATTAAGTTCAGTTACCTTTGCCTTCTTCAGTACAGGAACAATGGTGGCCATCTTGAAGCATGTGGGGACAGCAGACTGGGATAGGAAAAGATTGAATATGCCCGTAAACACACCATCCAGCTGGTCTACGCATGCTCTGAGGACTCAGCTAGGGATCCGTCAGGACTGGCAGCCTTGCAAGGGTTAACACGTTTACATGTTTTACTCATGTTGGTCACGGAGAAGGAGAGCCCACAGTCCTTGGTAGCGGGCCGCGTTGGTGGCACTGTGTTATCCTCAAAGCGTGCAAAGAATGTGTTTAGCCTGTCTGGAAGCAAGACGTCAGTCTCGGCGACGTGGCTGGTTTTCCTTTTGTAGTGCGTGATTATCTGAAGTCTCTGCCACATACATCTCGTGTCTGAGCCATTGAATTGCGACATTTTATCTCTATATTGACGTTTAGCATGTTTGATTGCCTAGCGGAGTGAATAACTACACTGTCTATATTCTGTTTATATTCATCTAGATTATTTTCGCACGCTACCAGTCCACGTGATCAAAACAATCCCGAAGCGTGGATTTCGATTGGTCAGACCAGCGTTGAATAGTACGAAGCACGGGTACTTCCTGTTTGAGTTTTTGCCTATGGGATGGGAGGAGCAAGATGGATTCATGGTCAGATTTGCTGAAAGGAGGGCGGGAGAGGGCCTTGTAAGCATTCCAGAAGTTTGAATAGCAGTGGTCGAGAGTCTAAGTATCGTGAGTACGACGGTCAATATGTTGATAGAATATTGGCAGCCTAGTCCTCAGATTTGCTTTGTTAAAATCCCCAGCTACAATAAATGCAGCCTCAGGATATGTGGATTCCAGTTTGCATAAAGTCCAGTGAAGTTCTTTGAGGGCCGTCAAGGTTTAGGCTTGAGGTGGGATGTAAATGGCCGTGGCGATGACGGAGGAGAATTCTCTTGGAAGATAATATGGTCGGCATTTAATTGTGAGGTATTCTAGGTCGTGTGAACAAAATGACTTGTGTTCCTGTATGCTCCCAGAATTACATCATGAGCCGTTATTCATGAAACACACCCCTCTGTCCTTCTGCTTCCAAAGGAGAGATATTTATTCCTGTCTGCACGATGTACTGAGAATCCTGCTAGCTTTACTGACTCTGATAGAGTATCCCGAGAGAGCCATGTTTCCGTGAAACAAAGTATGTTACAGGCCCCGATGTCTCTCTGGAAAGAAATTCTTGCTCGAAGATCATCAACTTTGTTATCCAAAGACTGACATTAGCAAGTCATATACTCGGAAGCGATGGGTGGTGTGCGCGCCTCCAAAGTCGAACCAGCAGGCCGCCTCGAGTGCCTCTTCTCTGCCGGTGAGGTTTTAGGTCGGCCTCTGGAATAACTTCGATTGCTTTGGAGAGAGTGAACAAAGAATCTCCTTCAGGAAAGTTGTATTGCTGGTTGTAATGATGGTAGTTCTGGTGAGTTACCGCTGCTCTAAAATCCAATTGTTCTTCCTGGCTCGATGTAATGCCACAAAACATTTCCTGAGCTAATAAAGTAAAAAATAGTACATCAAAAAAATGAAAATACTGCAAAGTTTTCAAAGAGCTAGTCGCGATGCTGCCATCTCTGTCGGCGCCATCTTGAAATAGTGGGTGGTGTGCACAGTGGTTTCACCTTTACCACATCAATAAAGGTTTAATTCTCTGGATGCAAGAGACACAGGGCTTCAACAAGTTGGCTGTTTCGTTAAATCTTGCTGACATTTCTCCCAGTAAAGCATCCAGAGTGCTGAAAAACAGTCTTTTGCACTCCCTCTCATTATCCTCTTCATGCTGACCCATTGTTGTTTCGATCACATATTCTTTCAGATTACTAATTACTTCACTGTGCCGTTTGCTTGGAGCGGGGGTGTCCGTGTGATTGTTTTTCTCCCATAACTCATCAAACTCCCTGTCACATCGCAGTTTTTCAGATCAGTTGAGGTAAGTTGTTAGGGGAGGTCGAGCAGGCTGAGGACTTTGTGGACCATGAAGTAATGAATCTGAATCTGAAGCTCAGCTCGGTAACAGCTTTCAATAGGCCCACAGCCTCAAGTTGCACCTCTGTACCATAGGTGCGGGTACTCTCAATTTCTCTGAGCAGGTGGATGATGCTGACCAGAGATTTTATAACGACACTCACCGTGGCCAGATGACCAGTCCTTTGCTGCTCAAGCAGCCGTTTCAGTTTCTCTCCCGTATACCATAGTTACCATAGTTGTAAAGGGAATTACACACATTAAAAAAGTCATCCAATGCACCCTCAGAGGACAAAGTGTGCAATATAACTAAATGCAGCTGGTGGTTAACCTGTTGGGGATAGGGGGCAGTATTTACACGGCTGGATAAAAAACGTACCCGATTTAATCTTGTTATTACTACTGCCCAGAAACTAGAATATGCATATAATTATTGGCTTTGGATAGAAAACACCCTAAAGTTTCTAAAACTGTTTGAATGGTGTCTGTGAGTATAACAGAACTCATATGGCAGGCAAAAACCTGAGAAGATTCCAAACATGAAGTACCCTCTCTGATCATTCCTTGGGCTTCTTGGCTCTGTTTATTGAACATTTAGGATCTTTGCTGTAACGTGACACTTCCTACGGCTCCCATAGGCTCTCAGAACCCGGGAAAAAGCTGAATGATGTAATTCCAGCCGCTGGCTGAAAAACTTTAGTGCGTTTGGATGGTAGTCGATCAGAGGGCCATCAGACTGAGGCTCTTGCACGAGGGGATCCCATGCTTTTACTTTCTCTCTCTTTGAACGTAAACACGCTTTCCCGGTCGGAATATTATCGCTTTTTTACGAGAAAAATGGCATAAAAATTGATTTTAAACAGCGGTTGACATGATTCGAAGTACGGTAATGGAATATTTAGACATTTTTTGTCATGAAACGCGTTATTATTTACCCTTTCGGATAGTGTCTTGAACGCACGAACAAAACGCCGCTATTTGGATATAACTATGGAATATTTGGGACCAAACCAACATTTGTTATTGAAGTAGAAGTCCTGGGAGTGCATTCTGATGAAGAACAGCAAAGGTAGTAACATGTTTCTTATAGTAAATCTGACTTTGGTGAGTGCTAAACTTGCTGGGTGTCTAAATAGCTAGCCCTGTGATGCCGGGCTATCTACTCAGAATATTGTAAAATGTGCTTTCACCGAAAAGCTATTTTAAAATCGGACATAGCGAGTACATATAGGAGTTCTGTATCTATAATTCTTAAAATAATTGTTATGTTTTTTGTGAACGTTTATCGTGAGTAATTTAGTAAATTCACTGGAAGTTTTCGGTGGGAATGCTAGTCACATGCTAGTCACATGCTAATGTAAAAAGCTGGTTTTTGATATAAATATGAACTTGATTGAACAGACATGCATGTATTGTATAACATAATGTCCTAAGATTGTCATCTGATGAAGATTATCAAAGGTTAGTGCTGCATTTAGCTGTGGTTTGGGTTTATTTGACATTATATGCTAGCTTGAAAAATGGGTGTCTGATTATTTATGGCTGGGTACTCTGCTGACATAATCTAATGTTTTTTTTTCGTTGTAAAGCCTTTTTGAAATCGGACAGTGTGGTTAGATTAACGAGAGTCTTGTCTTTAAAATGGTGTAAAATAGTCATATGTTTGAGAAATTGAAGTAATAGCATTTCTAAGGTATTTGAATAACGCGCCACGGGATTCCACTGGCTGTTGAGTAGGTGCAAGCGTCCCACCTAGCCCAGAGAGGTTAAAGCAATGCACATATGGCACTTCCCAATTCAGCTTGTCCTGCACTATATTTTGCATGCCCCATGTTTACCAGACGTCACACTGGCCCCATCATAACATTGACTAAGAACCGTCTTGATGCTAAGGCCAACATTTGATTGCTCTGACAGGACAAAGTTGGTAAGCGAATTAGCATCACATTCTTTACTCGTTGCCATTGACAGTAGCCGCTCATAAACACGGTTGTTTTCGCCCACGTAACGGAGTACAATTGAAATGTTCTCGCACCTGGTTGGGTCTTTAGTCCCATCCACTTTAAGTGTGTACCATCAATCACCTACTTCCTTCACAATTTCCTCAGTGAATACCTCACTCATGAGCCCAACTATTTCATTCTGGATGTCATGAGATGTGTATGTGGCATTGAGGGGAATTGTGTTTAAGGCACTAGCAAGTTCCTTGTCTTTCCTGAGCATGTAATCAAACATTGCCAGGAATAGTCCACCACCCCCCTCCCCTCTTGCATCCATCGCATCCAAAGTTCCCCTGAGAGGAAGATCGTTGACAGCAAGAATTTCCACAATGTACACAAATGATGACAAATACATACGATTTCTTGCGAGCTGTGAAGAATTCACAAGTGTTGAAATCTCCAATCCCTGTGCATTCCTTGCTTGTCTTTCTGTCCAAAGCACCATGCATTTCAAATGTTCTTTGCTTGATGCGTGCCTCCCCAGTCCCTTGTTGCTATCAATGACATGTCGCCAGTTATTATATACAATTTGGCTGAATGCTTTATCGTCGTTAGTATTAGAGCCAATGTAAAATTTTCGACAAGGATAGCAGAAAGCTGCATCTGCCTTGCAGGAATATTCCAGCCAATCTCTGCCTTTGAACCACACGCTACAAATGCCCGTTTTCTCCCACTGTACAGATGGGTTGGGTATTTCCCCAGACCAACCTGCGCTGGCTCCTCATCACCGAGGTCGTCAGGCACTAACAGAGGCATCAGTGCTTGTAATATCCTGACGGTGCTGCTGCTAGGTTCGGTCTTGGCGGCTACAGGCCCCTCCTCGGGTTGTTTACCTTCTATGTCACCAGGCTGAGAGACGGTTGCGCAGGTGCCTTGCTGCTGGGCTCGATGGACTTGGCCTCGATGATTAGCGTCGGCTCAGCGACCTTGGCCTCTGAGGCAGGCTTCTCCCCCTCCCTGCATCTTTGATCCAATGCTGCCGTTGTGCCCTGGTGAAACAACTTTGTAATATTCATCATGCTATCAGCTACCTACAGTGAGGGAAAAAAGTATTTGATCCCCTGCTAATTTTGTACGTTTGCCCACTGACAAAGAAATGATCAGTCTATAATTTTAATGGTAGGTTTATTTGAATAGTGAGAGACAGAATAACAGCAAAAAAATCTTTGCATTTTAATGAGGGAAATAAGTATTTGACCCCCTCTCAATCAGAAAGATTTCTGGCTCCCAGGTGTCTTTTATACAGGTAACAAGCTGAGATTAGGAGCACACTCTTAAAGGTGCTCCAATCTCAGCTTGTTACCTGTATAAAAGTGCTCCAATCTCAGCTTGTTACCTGTATAAAAGACACCTGTCCACAGAAGCAATCAATCAATCAGATTCCAAACTCTCCACCATGGCCAAGACCAAAGAGCTCTCCAAGGATGTCAGGGACAAGATTGTAGACCTACACAAGGCTGGAATGGTCTACAAGACCATCGCCAAGCAGGTTGGTGAGAAGGTGACAACAGTTGGTGCAATTACTCGCAAATGGAAGAAACACAAAAGAACTGTCAATCTCCCTCGACCTGGGGGTCCATGCAAGATCTCACCTCGTGGAGTTGCAATGATCATGAGAACGGTGACGAATCAGCCCAGAACTACACGGGAGGATCTTGTCAATGATCTCAAGGCAGCTGGGACCATAGTCACCAAGAAAACAATTGGTAACACACTACGCTGTGAAGGACTTAAATCCTGCAGTGCCCGCAAGGTCCCCCTGCTCAAGAAAGCACATATACATGCCCGTCTGAAGTTTGCCAATGAACATCTGAATGATTCAGAGGACAACTGGGTGAAAGTGTTGTGGTCAGATGAGACCAAAATGGAGCTCTTTGGCATCAACTCAACTCGCTGTGTTTGGAGGAGGAGGAATGCTGCCTATGACCCCAAGAATACCATCCCCACCATCAAACATGGAGGTGGAAACATTATGCTTTGGGGGTGTTTTTCTGCAAAGGGGACAGGACAACGTCACCGCATCAAAGGGACGATGGACGGGGCCATGTACCGTCAAATCTTGGGTGAGAACCTCCTTCCCTCAGCCAGGGCATTGAAAATGGGTCGTGGATGGGTATTCCAGCATGACAATGACCCAAAACACACGGCCAAGGCAACAAAGGAGTGGCTCAAGAAGAAGCACATTAAGGTCCTGGAGTGGCCTAGCCAGTCTCCAGACCTTAATCCCATAGAAAACCTGTGGAGGGAGCTGAAGGTTCGAGTTGCCAAACGTCAGCCTCAAAACCTTAATGACTTGGAGAAGATGTGCAAAGAGGAGTGGGACATAATCCCTCCTGAGATGTGTGCAAACCTGGTGGCCAACTACAAGAAACGTCTGACCTCTGTGATTGCCAACAAGGGTTTTGCCACCAAGTACTAAGTCATGTTTTGCAGAGGGGTCAAATACTTATTTCCCTCATTAAAATGCAAATCAATTTATAACATTTTTGACATGTGTTTTTCTGGATTTTTTGTTGTTATTCTGTCTCTCACTGTTCAAATAAACCTACAATTAAAATTATAAACTGATAATTTCTTTGTCAGTGGGAAAACGTACAAAATCAGCAGGGGATCAAATATTTTTTCCCTCACTGTACATTGGTCGGGATAATTGTTCAATTATTTTCTTGATTTTTGGCAGTTTTTAGCAAAGTGCAGAAATGCATTCTTGCCAATATGTCACACATATGTCTGGTTCACCTGTCCTTGTGACTGTCTCCACCCCCTCCAGGTGTCGTTTATTTTCCCTGGTGTATCTATCCCTGTGTTTCCTGTCTCTCTGTGCCAGTTTGTCTTGTTTGCCAAATCAACCAGCGGTTTTCCTTGCTCCTACTTTTCCCAGTCTCTGTTTGTTTCTAGTCTTCCTGGTTTCGACCCTTGCCTGTCCTGACTCCGAACCCGCCTGCCTGACCACTCTGCCTGTTCTGACTACCAGCCTGCTTATCCCCTTGTACTGTTTTGGACTCGGATCTGGTTTCTGACCCCTGCCTGGCCTGACCTCGAGACTGCCTATCGTCTGGTACTGTTTGGACTCTGACCTGGTTTATGAACTCTCGCCTGTCCCCGACCTGCCTTTGCCTACTCCCTTTGTTATAATAAATATCGGAGCTCTACCATCTGCCTCCTGTGTCTGCATTTGGGTCTCGCCTTGTGCCGTTATACAATAAGTCTGTGGCCAGATCTCTTTTACCTTCACAGATCTGGTGGTGTAACTGCACTGTAGCAGGACAGTACAGGTTGGTAGCGAGCAACAGGTTAATTAGTTCAAATCCCATTTACGGCTAAGTCCCAATTTTATTCAAAGTACAAAATTATACAAGATTTTACATTAATTTAAATCAGAACACAGCAGCTTACTGCCATTTTACAGAAATAACACCTTCAAGTTGTATATATATTTACTTTATTTTTACTGCAACTTTAGGCAAAGTGCAGATATGTATTATTGGTAATAAATATATAGCCAGTCTCCATTATGTTCATAGATCTAGTGGTTCAGCAGGAGCTTCAGGTAGCTAGCTCACAATCCCAAGAGAGGTTGGTCCCAAGTAATCACAGCATACTGTTCATTAACACCTTAGTTGAGCTGTAAAAATACAGTAATTAGTTGTAGATGTACCATATTTCACCACAACTTGACAAAAACATCCAGGGTACCATTACACAACATTCTGAAAACTATATAAACATGTTGCTTCACATGTTGTCATATGTGATCAGATAAACTTCACATTAAATCACATGAGATCACACTTGAAATTCATGTGGGTTTTTTTGTAAGAGGAGTGATGCACCCATTGTCTTGTACCAACAATTTAGGGATGCTTGTTGCCCTTACACTGGTCTCCTGTCCAGTGGTGAATAATCAATCCTATTGATTTCCCTGTTCCGGTAAAAGAGCACAGGGGTGTGTGTGTGCGCGCACCTGCGTGTGTCTCCCCACAGGAGGCTGCTGAGGGGAGGATGGTTCATAATAACGGTTGGAACAGAGCAAATGGAATGGCATCAACAACATGGAAACCATGTCTTTGATGCATTTGAGACCATTACACTCATTCCTCTCCAGCCAATACCACAAGCCCATTACCACAGGTTCCCCAATTAAGGTGCCACCAGCCTCCTGTGGCGCACACATATCCGCATGTGGGTGAGTGTGCGTGTGTGTGCGTGCGTGCATGTTGTGGAATAGGAAGTAAGCAATAGAGCCTGGGCTCACCAACAACGCGATTGATGCCTCTTTAATATACAGTACATTTACCCCACCAACAGAGAGACAGGGATTTCCAAAGTAAATTAAATAACCATTATAAAGAGCTCATCTGAGGTCTATTCCTTTTCAATGTTGTCACATCTGTGTTTCATAGTAACTGAAGGATAATAATTTGTTCTCAACTGACTTGACCAGTTAAATAAATAAAATAAAGGAGATACATAGTCATACAACTATAACACCTGTGGTGTGGACAAAGCAATGTACAGCCTCGGTCTGTGGTACCAGACGCTGAAAACCAATTGGATTCCCATTGATTTTAGATGCTATCTACGCATACTTAAAATCATGAAAAAAGACAGAAGTTCTGGAACTGTTGACCACAACTCCAGACTTTTTCACAGGTTGACATTTATTGTCTTGAGTCTTGCCCTAGAGGCAGAAATGAGCGGTTTCCGCAGATGGGCCAGCTGCAAAGTCAAAATTGGTTATATCGTAAAAATTCCTGAAAACAAACATTAGATTTTTGTTCTTAATTTAAGGTTAGGGTTAGCCATTACAGTTAGCAATGTCGTTAAAGTAAGGGTTAAGCTTAGGATAAGGTTTACAATCTGTTTTTATTACCTTGTGGCTGTGCCAGCTAGTGAACACTGCAAAACTGCCTCCAGTACACACCAACCTAGGTTTATAAAATATGATAATCTTTATCATCCTTACAATCATTCTAAAACTCATAATGATCAAGGAAAAGAGCCAATACACTACAAGTCAGGTGACTTTTCATGTCTACTTGGCAAACAAAATATTTCAGATGTTGACTTGAATAGCTTTTCAAGCATTAACCATCAGTCTCAGTGCACAATAAATTAACTAATTATCATTACGAGCAAACATTTATTGTCTGCTTTATACAATTATTGATTGGGCTCATTCTGATGCTGAGACAGGCGCGTCATATGTGTGTCTCTCTGTTATAAGCAGCCGACAAAGTACTACGGCAGCAGACAGCCAATTCATCAGCCAGTAATTATGGGGCCTTAACACACTACACAAAATTAGAGAGAAAGCCTTGAAATAAATGATAATTCATTACACGCTTTGTTTGTGGCATTAGGTTGAACTAATTTCATGGCTGTTATTCTCGGAGGGACAAACACCAGATACACCAGCCTCATATTAAGAGCACTGATATGGTCTGGATTATACTGTATCATTCTAGCAATGCCAAATCTGAAAATACAATTAAAATGTAAATGTATTTTAATTGTTAAAAACCTAGCCAGAGGTCCCACACATCTGTGTAGCCCACATGCCTCATTCTTTCTATATCCCCCTCTCTTTCTCTCTCTCCTCCTATCGCTCACTTCTCCTTCCTCCCTTGCTTTTCCATTGCTGGGTGAATCTGATTGAAAGTCATAGATCACCAGGGACTTTACAATAATTTATATGCAAATCTGATGCCATCTATTAGCCTTTCATCAAATCAGTTTAGATTATTGGAGAAATTGAGTAATGCCTGAGCAAAGAGGGAAGTGTATTGGCATAAAACCCCATTTCAAACAGCACCTGGTCAGCACCTACTCATGGTCCTGATGCAACATTACATCATAATCCCCATCTCCAGGGCAACTTTGATTGATGTGCCATGGAAATATTGTTAAGAAAACCCTGAATGCCATTGAAATATCTTCATGTGGGGGAGTAATACAAACTAACCCCTTGTAGTTAGTAGACAATCTATGAACTGTAATCTATATCTGTATAGATGGATATTCTAAGGATGAAGGATTCACAGTCAAATCATAAATTATCAAGTCCTTTGTAAGATATCTCACAGCTAATATGATTTTAACTAACATGTGCACACATGTTCATGGATGCATGATGTACCATGGTCCAATGGTTCTTTGCAGTTCATGAAAGGGTTCTCTCCTCTTTTAGTGATAATTTAAACACAAGGTCAGCAGCTCATTAAAATATTTTGGGGCGTGGTTTGTTCACAGCTCTTTTTGTGCAACCGTGAGTGTGTCATTCCAGTTTATCTAATGTCTTGTTTTATGGAATGTGGAATTGGAGACATGTGGGAGTGGAGTTGCTGTGTTAGAGATAGAATGATGGTCAAAATATAAAGGGGAAAAAAAGTCTAAATAAAACATAATAAAAGTACATTTGAATGACACTAAGTCCTTTTACAACTAATGCCGGTTTGATGCCGTGCGGGTGTTTGTACACATGCATATACACACACTCTCATTCAAATAAACACATACCAGAACACACACATTACATTTACGTGATTTAGCAGACACTCTTATCCAGAGCGACTTACTGTAGTGAATGCATACATTTCATTTTCATTTCATACATTTTTTTTTTTTTTAATAAATGCTTGACAGAGTTCAAGTAACAGACACATCTGAACATCAACTGTTTTTATTATTTTATTTTACCTTTATTTAAGAGCTCAGTGACTTTCAATGTGGCACAATCATAGGATGCCTGGCATCTTTCCAACAAGTCAGTTAGTCAAATTTCTGCCCTGCCAGAACTGCACGGTTGACTGTAATTGCTGTCTTTGTGAAGTGGAAGCAACAACAGCTCTGCCACGAAGTGGTAGGCCACACAAGCTCACAGAATATGACCGCCGAGTGCTTAAACGTGTAGTGTGTACAAATTGCCTGTCCTCGGTTGCAACACACACTACTGAGTTACAACTACCTCTGGAAGGAATGGAAGTAACTTCACGACAAGAACTCTTCATCGGGAGCTTCATGAAATGGTTTCCATGGCCGAGCAGCCACATACAAGCCTAAGATCACCAAGCGCAATACCAAGCGTTGGCTGGAGTGGTTGGACTCGCCGCCATTGGACTCTGGAGCAGTGGAAACACGTTCTCTGGAGTGATGAGTCACACTTCACCATCTGGCAGTCCAATGGACAAATCTGGGTATGGCGGAT
Source organism: Salmo trutta (assembly GCF_901001165.1). Classification (NCBI taxonomy): domain Eukaryota; kingdom Metazoa; phylum Chordata; class Actinopteri; order Salmoniformes; family Salmonidae; genus Salmo; species Salmo trutta. Next base: position 33,768,461 of record NC_042962.1, on the reverse strand, counting down.
GGCAGGAGAACCCCAATGCATAGTGCCAACTGTACCATTTGGGGCAGGAGGAATAATGTTCTGGGGCTGTTTTTCATGGTTCGGGCTAGGCCCCTTTGTTCCAGTGAAGGGAAATCTTAACGCTACAGCATACAATGACATTCTAGACGATGCTGTGCTTCCAAATTTCTGGCAAGAGTTTGGGGAAGGCCCTTTCATGTTTCAGCATGCCCCCGTGTACGTAGCGAGGTCCATACAGAAATGGTTTGTTGAGATCGGTGTGGAAGAACTTGACTGGCATGCACAGAATCCAGACCTCAACCCGATTGAAAACCTTTGGGATGATTTGGAATGCCGACTGCAAGCCAGACCTAATCGCCCAACATCAGTGCCCGACCTCACTAATGCAATTGTGGCTGAATGGAAGCAAGTCCCCACAGCAATCTTCCAATATCTAGTGGAAAGCCTTCCCAGAAGAGTGGAGGCTGTTATAGCAGCAATGAGAATGAGATGTTCAATGAGCAGGTGTCCACATACTTTATGGTCATGTATTTGGATTTTCAGTAGGGAATAAGGAGGATTGACAGAGAAAAGAGGAGAGGAAAAAGTCAATTTCACATGCATTGATGGATCCAAATCTAATTTAGATTGCTTCGTAGTATACCCCTCAGGATACCGTGATTCTACTATTGCATAATTCAATGCAAAATCCACCAAACCATGCATATTAGCATGAGCTGGCAATTTTGAACAATCACTGCACTTTTACATTATAAAAGTGTCCAATCAAAAGAGTTCACAATTTCGACCACTGTTACTGCGGTAAACAATCCAATCAAACCACACGTCAACAAACGTGTTTCCCCCTTTCAGTGTGTGACGCTGATAGTGCACATTTTTTGGCACTCTGTGCAATGTTGAGAAAGTCACTTTGAATCATCAAAGCAAGCAAGTTAAAAGAATGTCACAACAGCCACCACAGCGGCAGCAGATTACCGTAACCGAAACAATAGTCCAGGATTGTGAAATCCTGGAAGGACTGCTTGTGGGTTACCACAGTGCAAACAATTACAACAAGCACACATGATCTGAAATGTTCTTCATATTTGAGTAGATAATTTGACAACAGAGAGAGAAGATGTATTTTACCATAAACCTTTCATTAGAGGCCCTGTCGGCTAAGTATGATAATTAATTTGATTGTACCTGTTATACATGCGTTGATATCTGGCTCATAATGATTCTAGGTTACTTGTCATCTTTGAAAAATTAAACCATTTCTCTCATCTGCCTAGTCCCCATCATTTAATTATGAGAGAAGCTATACACATAGCCATTACTCTCCCTTGCCTCCAAAATTGACATAATTTATAACTGAAATCATTACCATGCTATGCAGATGAGCCAAATGCTATATCTCTCTGCCGGTGCTCAGAAACTGGAGTTAAAGATTACACACTAAAAACAAATGGCTCTATAATGGTGCCAAATCAGGGTTCTTTGACTTGTAACCTTAGCGGAACCTCTTTTTGATGGTTATATAAAGAACCATGCTCATAAGTTCCTAAATGGAACCTGTATTGCACTACTAAGAACCCTTTCCTAAGGTTCTATATAGCACCAAAAAAGGGTTATGCTATGGATACAACCATTTTTTATGATTCTTTATAGAACCTCTATGGAGAATGGTTCTATATAGAACCTTTCTCAATCTCAAAGGTTATTTGTAGAACCATACATTTTTTGTTATTCTATATTAACAGCCATATTATTTTGCTGGAATTCTATAGGTTTTAGTACTGCATTTATTAACAAGTTCAATCAGGTGTATTAGCTCAGGATCAGGGGGTTTCTGAAGAGACAATTGAAAATTACTGACTTTGTCAATGGTTTCCAAGTGACACAATTCCTTACATGAGTCTTTTACAAGACACTGTCACTGGGCATAGTCAGACATGACATGTAATTCCATAAAACAAGACATTAGATGAACTGGAATGACACACTCACGGTTGCACAAAAAGAGCTGTGAACAAACCACGCCCCAAAATATTTTAATGAGCTGCTGCCCTTGTGTTTAAATTATCATTAAACGAGGAAAGAACCCTTTCATGAACTGCAAAGAACCATTGGACCATGGTACATCATGCATCCATGAACATGTGTACACATGTTAGTTAAAATCATATTAGCTGTGAGATATCTTACAAAGTAATAATAATAATAATATTTATTACAAAAAAGACAAGGAAGGGGTAACATTAAAGTATTAGAACATGAAGGACAAACAATACAGCAACAAGACACTATCAAACATGTATCAGTCTTTCCGCAAAAGAGCCATTCTTATGTGTGAGGGTGCGTGTGCATGATAGTGATATAAAATATATGTCATAGTTTCCTTTTTCATGATCACAATCTTGTGAAACCTGATCCCTCCAAGATCCCCCCGAAAGTTCCCCAATTGCTGTCCCTCAACCATTCAAAACCCCTCCCACGTTCCCCCCGGAATAAAATAAAAATACAATTAATTCCATTCCCCACCCCCAAGAACCCCCCAATGCACCAACAACCAAGATAATGAACTAAAGAGAAAAAAGGAGAAGACAGAAGAAAACAGCAAACAACAACGCAAAATATATATATATATATATATATATATTTAAAACAAAGGACATCAAGGACAACTGAAATCATAACAGCAATGCCTACTTTATATGTTTGTGTGCACGTCTGGCACTATTACATGTATGTGGGGCAGCAGTATGTGGGGCAGCAGGGTAGCCTAGTGGTTAGAGTGTTGGACTAGTAACTGAAAGGTTGCAAGTTCAAATCCCCAAGCTGACCAAGGTACAAATCTGCCATTCTGCCCCTGAACAAAGCAGTTAACCCACAGTTCCTAGGCTGTTATTGAAAATAAGAATTTGTTCTTAACTGACTTGCCTAGTTAAGGCACTTACATTACATATAAAACAACAGATAAAACAGTACATTATTACACCATTACATATCTACAATAAAAAATGTATAATACCACCATACAACAATATTACAATGCACGTGTGTGTGCTAGCACTTGTGTGCGTATGCGTGTGTCTGTACCTTCATGTGTGTCTCTTCACAGTCCCTGCTGTTCCATTTTTACCTGTTTGCATCAGTTACCTGATGTGGAATAGAGTTCCATTGTGTCATGGCTCTATGTAGTACTGTGTGCCTCCCATAGTCTGTTCTGGACTTGGGGATTGTGAAGAGACCTCTGTTGGCATGGGTGTGCATGGGTGTCTGAGCTGTGTGCTAGTAGTTCAAACAGACAGCTCGGTACATTCACCTTGTCAACACTTCTTTCAAAAACAAGTAGTGATGAAGTCAATCTCTCTTCCACTTTGAGCCATGAGAGATGCATATCATTAATGTTAGCTCGCTGTGTACTTATAAGGGCCAGGCATGCTGGCCTGTTCTGAGCAAATTGTAATTTTCCCTCTTTGTGGCACCTAACCACAGTACTGAACAGTAGTACAGGTGCGACAAAACTAGGTCATGTAGGACATGCCTTGTTGATAGTGTTGTTAAGAAGGCAGAGTGATGCTTTATTACGGACAGACTTCTCCCCATCTTAGCTACTGTTGTGTCAATATGTTTTGACCATGACAGTTTACAATCCAGGGTTAGTCCAAGCAGTTTATTCACCTCAACTTGCACAATTTCCACATTATTTATCACAATATGTAGTTGAGGTTCAGGGATTAGTGAATGATTTGTCCAAATACAACGCTTTTAGTTTTGGAAAATTTAGGACTACCTTATTCCTTGCCACCCATTCTGAAACGAACGGCAGCTCTTTGTTAACCTTTTCACACGTACCAACAAACGGGTGGGATCATTCTATAGTGGTCCCTGTTGCGTACGATCAAACCGGTGTGATTAGAACGCTTGATTAGAATGCTTATATAGAATGTCCATTTTCGATTGACGCAACAATCAGCATTTGAGCTGGCCACAATTTTCTTTCACAGAAACATTTTGCACAAACACAGTCCTTACAAAGTTATGTCCAGAATGTGACCAGTTTTTTTTATGTAACACAATCATCCAAAACAGAAAATGTAGGCTTTTTTATGTCCTGAAAGATTGACGTAACACAAGCGGTCCTATTTTTATATGATTTCTCTATTTGCAGTATGTTTGTCAAATCGGTTGGGCTGCCAGACTTACTGTATTGTCCACACCTTTTGCCTCATCCCTCTTAACCATACAATTTTTCAATTCCTCATCAATCCAAGGGGATTTAACAGTTAACAGTCCTTTTCTTAATTGGTGCATGATTATTAGTAGCTGGAAAAAACAACTTCATAAATGTGTCAAGTGCAGCGTCTGGTAGCTCGTCATTACACACCACAGACCAGCAAATATTTGTACATCATCAACATAAGAATCACTACAAAGCTTCTTGTATGACCTCTTATACACTATATTAGGCCCAGTTTGGTTTTCCTAGATATAGCTACTATATTGGGATCACTACATCCTATTGATTTGGATACTCCTTTAAAGGAAATTTTTGCAGCATTAGTTAAGATGTGATCAATACACGCTGTTTGGTACTTGCACAGACAACCTGAACCAGGTTGCAGGCCCTGGTTACAGTTTGAAGTTTTTTCACATACAATATCAATCATTTCACACATATTATCCAAATACTGACTGTTAGCACTTGGTGGTCTATAGCAGCTTCCCACAAGAATGGGCTTTAGGTGAGGCAGATTAACCTTTAGCCATATTACTTCAACAGTATTTAACATGTGATCCTCTCTATGCTTTACAGGAATGTGGTTCTGAATAGACCGCAGCACCGCCCCCGTTGACATTTATGTATTTTTGGTAGATGCTTTAACCATGTATTGCTACCACTGTATCATCAAAGTTATTGTCTAAGTGAGATAATTAGAATATGAATCATCTATTACAAGCAGGTTGCTGACTTCATGAACCTTGTTTCTTAGGCTATATGTGTTAATATGGGCTATTTTTAGCACTTTTTTCTGGGTTGCTTGATTGTTTTTTAAGCTTTACTGGAAAGCTTATCAGAAGTAGACTTGCTCATGTTATTTATATTGGAGCTGATAGTGCATGGTGAGCTGCACACAGTGAGCCTCAGTGATAAAAGTGTAGCTCTGGTTCATAGGCCCATGACTACTACATACAGTTGAATTCGGAAGTTTACATAAACTTAGGATGGAGTCATTAAAACTCATTTTTCAACCACTCCATACATTTCTTGTTAACAAACTATAGTTTTGGAAAGTTGGTTAGGACATATACTTTGTGCATGACACAAGTAATTTTTCCAACAATTGTTTAAAGACAGATTATTTCACTTATAATTCACTGTATCACAATTCCAGTGGGTTAGAAGTTTACATACACTAAGTTGACTGTGCCTTCAAACAGCTTGGAAAGTTCCAGAAAAAAATGTCATGGCGTTAGAAGTTTCTGATAGGCTAATTGACATCATTTGAGTCAATTGGAGGTATACCTGTGGATGTATTCCAAGGCCTACCTTCAAACTCAGTGCCTCTTTGCTTGACATCATGGGAAAAACAAAGGAAATCAGCCAAGACCGCAGAAAAAAAGTCTGTTTCATCCTTGGGAGAAATTTCCAAACACCTGAAGGTACCACGTTCATCTGTACAAACAATAGTTCGCAATTATAAGCACCATGGGACCGCACAGCCGTCATACCACTCAGGAGGAGACGCATTCTGTCTCCTAGAGATGAACATACTTTGGTGCGAAAAGTACGAATCAATCCCAAAACAACAGCAAGGGACCTTGTGAAGATGCTGGAGGAAACAGGCACAAAAGTATCTATATCCCCATAAAATGAGTCCTATATCGAAATAACCTGAAAGGCTGCTCAGCAAGGAAGAAGCCACTGGTCCAAAACCACCATAAAAAAGCCAGACTACGGTTTGCAACTGCACACAGGGACAAAGATCGTACTTTTTGGAGAAATGTATTCTGGTCTGATGAAACAAAAATAGAACTGTTTGGCCATAATGACCATCGTTATGTTTATAGGAAAAAGGGGGAGGCTTGCAAGCCGAAGAACACCATCCCAACCGTGAAGCACGGGGGTGGCTGCATCATGTTCTGGTGGAGCCTTGCTGCAGGAGGGACTGGTGCACTTCACAAAATAGATGGCATCATGAGGAACGAAAATTACGTGGATATATTAAAGCAACATCTCAAGACATCAGTCAGGAAGTTAAAGCTTGGTCTCAAATGGGTCTTCCAAATCGACAATGACCCCAAGCATACTTCCAAAGTTGTGGCAAAATGGCTTAAGGACAACAAAGTCAAGGTATTGGAGTGGCCATCACAAAGCCCTGACCTCAATCCTATAGAAAATTTGTGGACAGAACTGAAAAAGCGTGTGCGAGCAAGGAGGCCTACAAACCCGACTCTGTTACACCAGCTCTTTCAGGAGGAATGGGACAAAATTCACACAAATTATTGTGGGAAGCTTGTGGAAGGCTACCCAAAACGTTTGACCCAAGTTAAACAATTTAAAGGCAATGCTACCAAGTTCTAATTGAGTGTATGTCAACTTCTGACCCACTGGGAATGTGATGAAAGAAATTAAAACTGAAATAAATAAATCTCACTACTATTATTCTGACATTTCAGATTCTTAAAATAAAGTGGTGATCCTAAGTCACCTGAAACAGGGAATTTTTACTAGGATTAAATGTCAGGAATTGTGAAAAACTGAGTTTAACCTGTCTGGGCTAGGGGGCAGTATTGAGAATTTTGGAAAAATATGTTCCCATTTTTAACTGCCTCCTACACCAACTCAGAAGCTAGAATATGCATATTATTGTTCAGGTTTGGATAGAAAACACTCTGAATTTTCTAAAACTGTTTGAATGGTGTCTGTGAGTATAACAGAACTCCTATGGCAGGCAAAAACCTGACAAGGTTTCAAGCAGGAAGTACCCTGTCTGACAAGGAGTCGTGCGTCTTGCATCTTTTTATTGAAAAGTAAGGATCTTAGCTGTAACGTGACAATTCCCAGGGCTCCAATAGGCTCTCAGAGCCCGCGAAATAACTGAAGGTTTACGAGGGAGCCTCAGGTTGAAACATATTATTGCCTTTTGTAAGTGGATGCTCCGAGGACCTTTGAATGATGCGCGTGCATGAGTCGCTTCTGAGGAGAAATTTTATTCGGCTGTTTAGGCTCAATGCATACTCCCGGTCGGAATATTATCACTTCTCTACGACATAAATGGCATAAAAATTGGTTTTAAACAGCGGTTGACATGCTTCGAAGTACGGTAATGGAATATTTAGACATTTTTGACACGCCAATGCGCCATGCGCGAAACCGGGAAGAAGCATTCTAGAACTCACGAACAAAACGTCGCTGTTTGGATATAACGATGGATTATTTGGGACCAAACCAACATTTGTTATTGAAGTAGAAGTCCTGGCAGTGTATTCTGATGAAGAACAAGCAAGGTAAGAACATTTTTCTTATAGGAAATGTGATTTTGGTGGATGCTGACCTGGGTGGGTATCTAAATAGCTAGCCCTGTAATGCCGGGCTATGTACTTAGATTATTGCAAAATGTGCTTCATCCGAAAAGCTATTTTAAAAATCGGACATATCGAGTGCATAGAGGAGTAATGTATCTATAATTCTTAAAATAATTGTTATGCTTTTTGTGAACGTTTATCGTGAGTAATTTAGCAAACTGTTAGTAAATTCAACGGAAGTTTGCCGGGGGTTATGCGTTTTCTGAACGTCACATGCTAATGCAAAAAGCTGTTTTTTGATATAAATATGAACTTGATTGAACAGACATGCATGTATTGTATAACACAATGTCCTAGGTGTGTCATCTGATGAAGATCATCAAAGGTTAGTGCTGCATTTAGCTGTGGTTTGGGTTTATGTGACATGATATGCTAGCTTGAAAAATGGCTGTCTGATTTTTTCTGGCTGGGCACTCTGCTGACATAATCTAATGTTTTGCTTTCGTTGTAAAGCCTTTTTGAAATCGGACAGTGGGGTTAGATTAACGAGATTCTTGTCTTTAAATAGCTGTAAAATAGTCATATGTTTGAGAAATTGAAGTAATAGTATTTCTAACGATTCAAAAATCGCGCCACTGGAATATCAGTAGCTGTTACGTAGGTGGGACGAAATCGTCCCACATACCCCAGACAGGTTAAATGTATTTGGCTAAGGTGTATGTAAACTTCCGACTTTAACTGTAGAATAGCTGTAGGATCAACAGAGGTATTCAGGGCAGTTAGATGGACATACATTACGTTACTAACATTGTGACTGCCAACGCTCCTAGGATAATGCAAATTTGATGCAGCATTATGACAACTCAGCGTCACAATTTATTTATTTTTTATTTTACCTTAATTTAACTAGGCAGGTCAGAACCTCTTACATCTACACGTTCCGCTAGCGGAACGTCTGCTCCAATATCCAATGATGGGCGGGGCGCGAAATTCAAACTCCTCTAAATCCGAAAACTTACACTTTTCAAACATATGACTATGTTACAGCTATTTAAAGACAAGACTCTCCTTTATCTAACCAAACTGTCCGATTTCAAAAAGGCTTTACAGCGAAAGCAAAACATTAGATTATGTCAGCAGAGTACCCAGCCAGGAATAATCACACAGCCATTTTTCAAGCTAGCATATCATGTCACATAAACCCAAACCATATCTAAATGCAGCACTAACCTTTGATGATCTTCATCAGATGACACACCTAGGACATTGTGTTATACAATACATGCATGTCTGTTCAATCAAGTTCATATTTATATCAAAAACCAGCTTTTTACATTAGCATGTGACGTTCAGAACTAGCATTCCCACCGAACACTTCCGGTGATTTTACTAAATTACTCACGATAAACGTTCACAAAAAGCATAACAATTATTTTAAGAATTATAGATACAGAACTCCTCTATGCACTCGATATGTCCGATTTTAAAATAGCTTTTCGGATGAAGCACATTTTGCAATAATGTAAGTACATAGCCCGGCGTTACAGGGCTAGCTATTTAGACACCCACCCAGTGTAGCCTTCACCAAAATCACATTTCCTATAAGAAAAATGTTCTTACCTTGCTTGTTCTTCATCAGAATACACTGCCAGGACTTCTACTTCAATAACAAATGTAGGTTTGGTCCCAAATAATCCATCGTTATATCCAAACAGCGACGTTTTGTTCGTGCGTTCTAGACACTATCCCAACGCTAAATCTCGGCCACGAGCATGACGCAAAATATGACAAAAAATTTCGAAATATTCCATTACCGTACTTCGAAGCATGTCAACCGCTGTTTAAAACCAATATTTATGCAATTTATCTCGTAGAGAAGCGATAATATTCCGACCGGGAATCTGCCTGTCTGTAAACTGAGGAAAAAACCAAAAGCCGGGGGCGGGGCGTGTCACGCGCCTAAGGCTTAGTCCATTGACTGACCACTCAGCATTTGCTCTCGTGTGCTTCAGCCAGGGCTTTGAATGACATCATTCCTGTTTTTCCCGGGCTGTGAGACTCCATTGTTGACGTGAGAAGTGTCACGTAAGAGCAGAGATCCTTTGTAAACGACAGAGATAATAAAGAAGGGCAAGAAATGTTCAGACAGGGTACTTCCTGAACAGAAGCATCTCAGGTTTTTGCCTGCCATAGGAGTTCTGTTATACTCACAGACACCATTCAAACAGTTTCAGAAACTTTGGAGTGTTTTCTCTCCAAAGCTAATAATTATATGCATATTCCAGTTTCTGGGCAGGACTAATAATCAGATTAAATCGGGTACGTTTTTTATCCAGCCGTGAAATTACTGCCCCCTAGATGTAACAGGTTAACAACAAATTCTTATTTTAAATGATGGCCTAGGAACAGTGGGCTAACTGCCTTGTTCAGGGGCAGAATGACAGATTCGTACCTTGTCAGCTCGGGGATTTGCACTTGCAACCTTTCGGTTACTAGTCCAATGCTTGTTCAATGCTCTAACCACTAGGCTACCCTGCCGCCCCCTACAATGGTAGGGATTAACTGAGCTGGTCGTGGGTCATTTATAAGTCACTGTCTCAACGCAGCCTTGAAATGCGCAGACAGTAGCCAAGATGATTTGATTGGACTTCGTCATTCCTGTAGAGTCATTCCTGTCATCTACAAAAGTGATTCCAACCGAGCTACAGTAATATTTTAGCCAGGTGTGGAATTCCATTAGCCTGCTGAATATTTCACACCCGCGGCTCAATGATGGTACCGGACCTGAAATTATTGACCGCTTTGTGGAATCATTCAGTACTTGAATCAGTTCTTTAAAATACACTTTCAGAAGTTCCGAGCTAGCCCATTTCACCCAAATGGTTTGCATAGTCAACTTACACACAGCTCTGACACACACATTTACCCCACCAGACATGCCAACAGGGGTCTTTTCATAGTCCCCAAATCCAGAACATATTCATGAAAGCGTACAGTATTGTATAGAGCCATTATTGCATGGAACTTCGTTCCTTCTGAAATTGCTCAAATGAACAGCAAACCTGGTTTAAAAACAGATAAAGCAACACTTCACGGCACAACGCCTCTCCCCAATTTGATCTAGATAGTTTGTGTATTGATATGGAGGCTACGTGTGCCTTTTTAAATGTTTATTTTTATTGATGTAGTTCTGTCCTTGAACTATTTTTGTATATTATTAATGTTCTGTATTATGTCATGTTTTGTGTTGACCCCCAGGAAGAGTAACTGCTGCTTTTGCAACAGCTAATGGGGATCCAAATAAAATACCAAATATGTGACTCACCGCCTCGATTCAGTCTTTTGAAGCAAAATTTGAAATGGTGTTTTTTACATTGAATAGAATTTGAGACTCAGAGATAGAAAATGGTATATCTTAAACTGCAGTTGAGGAACAATGGGAATGTAATTCTGCTTTGAAAGTTGGGTATATGGAGATATGTTAATGATTACTATGACAATAGGACGATTGAATATTATTGTCTTGCAGACAAGTGAAAGATTTTAGAAATAATTTTTCTTGGGAGTTTCCTCCTAATACAGGATGTGGGTGGTGTTTCCATGTCTAACACAGAGATGCATCAGCAGGATGAGGGATACTTGGGAGTCAATACGTTTCTATCTCTCTCACTACACTATGCCACAGTAGTCAATCAAAGTTGTTGTTGGGTTTGTACGTATGCTCCATTCACATCAATGGCAGATATTCCATTAAGGGTTATTCCTTTTAACCAGAACTAAATGTTGGGTATATGGAGAGATTAGACAAAATTAGAAATGTATAATGTCTGAAAATGTAGCTAGACTCTTACCCGTGTACAAGGATGACCGCTACACAGCAGACTGCAACCCCTTTCATTGAATAAGACGTCCTGTGTTGTTTACGATTTGTTTGTACAGCTTGCTTGGCCCTTTGTGTCAAGTCACTGTGGTTCACACTTGGTCAACTTCTTCCGTGACACAGGCAGTGTTGATCGCCATTTCTTCCCCATCGCTGTCATCAGGTGACTACAATGTCTGTTTTTACCTAAATCACAAATTTCCTCATCGTCTGATTCAATTTCAGTCAGAGCAGCTCATGTTATAGACAGAAGGTGATACATGGAAGACAAATCCGAACTCATCTCTCGGCATATCCAGCCCATTCATTATCTCAGCCAATCATGGCTAGTTGGAAGGTTCCTATCTTTTTCCGTGGCTAAATCAACTAGGCTCGTAATTTGACAATTGTATTCATATTTACAGATGGCATACAAGTTGGTTATTAAGGCACATGAAAGTTCACATGTTCCAGAATGAATTTCTGAAAGAAAAATGAAAATAATGTTCAATTGCCTCTCCTGTGAAGAATAGAAGTGTGACATGCCTAGTTTCCTGAAACGAGCCACATAGAGTAATGATTATATTCACAACATTAAGTTGTTATCATAAACATCACAATTATCCAAACCACAAGCTAGAACTCGAACTCTGTCATTTCACTGGTAGAATCTGAAAGTTTTGACTCTGTGTGTATTCGTCTGCTCATATCAAACCACAAAGTCCGGCATTCATAGCGGATGCTGATACCGCCCGCTAGGTAGAGGGGGCGTGTCCAGAAACTTAAATAATTAGTTTTTTACTAATGTTTGTCATCATGCCCATGTGCTGTTCTGTGCCTGGCATTTTTAAATAACAAACAAGCTAAATGATGACGTTATAACAAAAACATAATATGTACATGATGTTTGCATACTGTGCGTTGTGTAGAAAATATCCAGATCAAAGAGAATCTTTTTGTAACGATGAACTGTGATTTTAGTTGTCTAAATGAGATCATAGTAAGTTATAATATCTTGCCTTGTAATGAGCTACGCCCCAGTGAACCTAGAGAGCGTGTCATAACTAGGACAGAAGAATTTATAACTGACTTTTTCCAACTTTTTCCAACATAACATAGATACAGCAGATCCCTTTATTGTATGGCACAATTTTAAATGTGCCTTTAGAGGCCTTGCAATTCAGTACTCATCTCTAAAACAAAAGCTATTTAGGTCAAAAGACTCCATATTAACCTGTTATGGATAGGGGGTAGTATTTTCACGGCCGGATAAAAAACGTACCCGATTTAATCTGTTTATTACTCCTGCCCAGAAACTAGAAAATGCATATAATTGTTTGATTTGGATAGTAAACACCCTACAGTTTCTAAAACGGTTTGAATGGTGTCTCTGAGTATAACAGAACTCATATGGCAGGCTAAAACCTGAGAAGATTCCAAACAGGAAGTGCCCTCTCTGACCATTTCTTGGCCTTCTTTATTCTCTTTATTGAAAACAGAGGATCTCTGCTGTAACGTGACACATTCTAAGGCTCCCATAGGCTCTCAGAATGTGCCAGAATGTTGAATGATGACTTTGCAGTCCATGGCTGAAAAACAGTAGCGCATTTGGATAGTGGTCGATCTGAGAACAATGAGACGGGTGCGCGCATGCACGTGAAGAGTCCATTTTAGATTTTCAGTCGTTGAACGAAAACAATGACTCCCGGTCGGAATATTATCGGTATTTTACGAGAAAAATCGCATAAAAATTGATTTTAAACAGCGTTTGCCATGCTTCGAAGTACGGGAATGGAATATTTTTGAATTTTTTGTCACGATACGCATCCGCGCGTCACCCTTCGTTACCCTTCGGATAGTGTCTTGAACGCATAAACAAAACGCCGCTATTTGGATATAACTATGGATTATTTGGAACCAAACCAACATTTGTTGTTGAATTAGAAGTCCTGGGAGTGCATTCTGACGAAGAACAGCAAAGGTAATCCAATTTTTCTTATAGTAAATCTGACTTTGGTGAGTACCAAACTTGGTGGGTGTCAAAATAGCTAGCCATGATGGCCGGGCTATCTACTCAGAATATTGCAAAATGTGCTTTCACCGAAAAGCTATTTTAAAATCGGACACCGCGATTGCATAAAGGAGGTCTGTATCTATAATTCTTAAAATAATTATGTTTTTTGTGAACGTTTATCGTGAGTAATTTAGTAAATTCACCGGAAGTGTTCGGTGGGAATGCTAGTTCTGAACGTCACGTGCTAATGTAAAAAGCTGGTTTTTGATATAAATATGAACTTGATTGAACAAAACATGCATGTATTGTATAACATAATCAAAAAATTTGTTTCAGACGGGATTGGTTAAAGTGATCTTGTACAGTTCGCTGAGTGCCGACTTGGTGTTTGCTTGTGGCGGTATAATACACAGCTGTGATATGAACACACGTGAATTCCCTCTGCATATATTGGGATTTGCATTTTAGCATCAGAAACTCCAGGTCGGGTAAACAGGAGCTGGTGATGTTATCAACTTCGGTACACCAGGAATTGTTTATGAGGAAACATACCCATCTCCCCAAATTCTTACCAGAAGTCAGCGTTCGATCCATTCGGAATATGGAGAAGGTGTCTCTTTGAATAGCAGAGTTGAGTGTATTGTCTGTAAATCACGTCTTAGTAAAAACAAAGACACAGCATTCCCTGATGTCCATCTGTGATTGAAACCTTGCTCTGAGTTCAAAGTTTTTTTCCAGTGATTAGCCATCAGAATACTAGAAAGAGGAGGCTGTGTAGCCCATTTTTCAGCCTAGCTTGGAGTCCCCCTTTCCTCTTCTTCGTTTCCTTAGGTCATCTCAGCCAAGAGCAACAGATAAACCCGCTGTGCGGGGAACAAAGGTGTGTGTGCTTCTCTGGGTGTGTAATCACTAGTGCACTCTGTGGCAAACAGTTGCAATTAGGCACAAAAAGCTTTGCAACTGAATTCTTTTGGACAGATAAAGAGGGGTACCTCCCCATTTGTTCTGTTTACTTCCGTTTGGTTCTAAGTTGCGAGAATTCTTAACTCCATGTTACTCAATGGAGTTGAGTGCTGGTACATCAAGTCAGTATCAGTGGATCAGTCAAAAAATGTCCATTCTTTAACAAGGTACAGTGCCTTCAGAAAGTATTCAGACCCCTTTACTTTTTCCACATTTTGTTAAGTTATAGCCTTATTCTAAAATGCATTAAATACATGTTTTTCCTCAGCAATCTACACACAATACCCTATAATGATAAAGCAAAAACAGGCTTTTAGACATTTTTGCAAACATATTACAAAAAAACAGAAATACCTTATTTACATAAGTATTCAGACCCTTTACTATGACTCGAAATTGAGCTCAGGTGCATACAGTTTCCATTGATCATCCTTGAGATGTTTCTACAACTTGATTGGAGTCCACCTGTGGTAAATTCTATTGATTGGACATGATTTGGAAAGGCACACATCGATCTATATAAGGTTCCAAAGTTGACAGTGCATGTCAGAGCAAACACCAAGCCATGAGCTTGAAGGAGTTATCCGTAGAGCTCAAAGACAGGATTGTGAGGAGGTACAGCTCTGGGGAAGGGTACCAAAACAAATCTGCATCATTGAAGGTCCCCAAGAACAGAGTAGCCTCCATCATTCTTAAATGGAATTAGTTTGGAACCACCAAGACTCTTCCAAGAGCTGGCTCCCTGGCCAAACTGATCAATCGGGGGAGAAGGACCTTGGTTAGGGAGGTGACCAAGAACCCGATGGTGACTCTGACAGAGCTCTAGAGTTCCTCTGTGGAGACGGGAGAACCTTCCAGAAGGACAACCATCTCTGCAGCACTCCACCAATTAGGCCATATGGTATAAAAGCCAGACGGAAGCCACTCCTAAGTAAAAAGCACATGACATTCCGCTTGGAGTTTGCCAAAAGGGACCTAAGAAACAATATTCTCTGGTCTGATGAAACCAAGATTGAACTCTGGAGGAAACTTTTCACCATTGCTATGGTGAATCTTGGTGGTGGCAGCATCATGCTGTGGGAATGTTTTTCAGTGGCATGGACTGGGAGACTCGTCAGGATCAAGGCAAAGATGAACAGAGCAAAGTACAGAAAGATCCTTGATGAGAACCTGCTCCGGAGTGCTCAGGACCTCAGTCCGGGGGCAAAGGTTCATCTTCCAACAGGACAACGACCCCAAGCACATAGCAAAGACAACACAGGAGTGGCTTCAGGACAAGTCTCTGAGTGTCCTAGCCAGAGTCTGGACTTGAACCTGATCTAACATCTCTGGAGAGACCTGAAAATAGCTTTGCAGCAATATTACCCATACAACCTGACAGAGGATCTGCAGAGAGGAATGGGAAAAACCTCAAATACAGCTGTGCCAAAGTTGTAGGTTAATACCCAAGAAGATTTAAGGCTGTGATCGCTGTGAAAGGTAATTCAACAAAGTGCTGAGTAAAGCGTCTGCATACATATGTACATGTGATATTTCTGTTTAATTTTTTTATACATTTTAACAATTTTCTAAACCTGTTTTTGCTTTGTCATTATTGGGTATTGTTTATAGATTGATGGAAAGCAACAAATGTATTGAATCAATTTCAGAATAAGGCTGTAACTTAAATGTGAAAAAAGTCAAGGGATCTGAATACTTTCAGATTGCACTGTACCTATGATTGTCCCGTTTAAAGGCATTATTTTCTTTGGGTGCTGCAATCCCATTAATCCAACCACATTGTCCGATTTCAAAAAGGCTTTACGGTGAAAGCATAGCATTAGATTAAGTTAGGACAGCGCCTAGAAAAGAAAAACCACACAGCCATTTTCCAAGCAAGGAGAGGTGTCACAAAAACCAGAAATACAGCAAAAATGAATCACTAACCTTTGATGATCTTCATCAGATGGCACTCATAGGACTTCATGTTCCACAATACATGTATGTTTTGCTCGATAAAGTTCATATTTATATCCAAAAACCCCATTTAACATTGGCACGTAATGTTCAGGAATGTTTTGCCTCCAAACCTCCGGTGAATGAGCACATCAATTTACAGAAATACTCATCATAATCTTTGATAAAAGATTCAAGTGCTATGCACAGATTTATAGATAAACTTCTCCTTAATGCAACCGCTGTGTCAGATTTCAAAAAAGCTTTTTGGCGAAAGCAAACTTTGCAATAATCTGAGTACAACGCTCAGATATCAAAACAAGCCATACAGATACCCGCCATTTTGGAGTCAACAGAAGTCACAAATAACATTATAAATATTCACTTACCTTTGATGATCTTCATCAGAATGCACTCCCAGGAATCCCAGTTCCACTATAAATGTCAGTTTTGTTCGATAAAGTTCATATTTATGTCCAAATACCTCAATTTTGTTCGCGCGTTTAGTCCAGCACTCCAAATTCACTAAGCACGTGAGTTTAGTCCAGACTGTCACAGTCCGGCTCATAGCCTGTGGCAAAAATGAGAGGACATCAACAACCGGTATAGGCCAATTCAAAAAGTTCTTTATTATGAAACAAAAGTATTAATTCTAAACAAAGAAAAAGGAATGAGGTGTGGACATGTCATAGTGTAAGGTGTATGTAGGGTGCATGGATGCATGAATATGTGTGTGTGAACATGACTGAGTGGAAACTAAACAAACCAACAAACAAAACCAGATTATACCTGGAGGAGCAGGGAGAGAGAGAGCAAGCGAAGCGAGCCAGAAGAGAGACAAGAGAGAGGTTAGTGGAGCAGTTGGTTAAATACCCTGAGCCCAGGTGGCTCCAATCACACCAGCTGCAATCACTAACAACCCTCCTCTGCCTGCAGGGGGAACCGCCCCTGCACTACAGAGGAGGAGCCTTGACAAGACGAAAAGTCAAAATAGTTCCATTACAGTTCGTAGAAACATGTCAAACAATGTATAGAATCAATCTTTAAGATGTTTTTATCATAAATCTGCAATAATATTCCAACCGGACAATTCCATTGTCTTTAGAATTGAAAGGAAAGGCAGCTCACTCTCACGGCCGTGCGCATGTTTGAGCTCATGCCAATTTTCCAGACACACTACTGAATCAGCTCTTATTCTCTTCCCATTCACAATAGAAGCCTGAAACAAGGTTCTAAAGACTGTTGACATCTAGTGGAAGCCTTAGGAAGTGCAAAATGACCCCACAGACACTGTGTATTAGATAGGGAATCACTTGAAAAACTACAAACCTCAGATTTCCCACTTCCTGGTTGGATTTTTCTCAGGTTTTTGCCTGCCATATGAGTTCTGTCATACTCACAGACATCATTCAAACAGTTTTAGAAACTTCAAAGTGTTTTCTATCCAAATATATGAATTGTATGCATATTCTGAGTAGCAGGCATTTTACTTTGGAAATGTTTTTCATCCAAGCTACTCAATACTGCCCCCCTTTCCTCAAAAAGTTAAGACAAGGGAGATGATTGTGGACAACAGGAAAAGGAGGACCGAGCAGGTTGAGAGTTTCGAGTTCCTTTAGCGTCCACATCACCAACAAACTAACATGGTCCAAGCACACCAAGACAGTTGTGAAAAGGGCACGACAAAACCTATTCCCCCTCAGTATATTGAAATGATTAGGCATGGGTCCTCAGACCCTCAAAAGGTTTTACAGCTGTAACATCGAGAGCATCCTGACGGGTTGCATCACTGCCTGGTATGGCAACTGCTTGGCCTCCGACTGCAAGGAACTACAGAGGATAGTGTGCATGGCCCAGTACATCACCGGGGCCAAGCATCCTGCCATCCAAAACATCTGTACCAGAAGGTTTCAATGGAAGGCCCTAACAATTGTCAAAGACTCCAGCCACCCTAGTCATAGACTGTTCTCTCTGCTACCACACGGCAAGCAGTACAGGAGTGCCAAGTCTAGGTCCAAGAGACTCCTGAATAGCTTCTACCCCCAAGCCATAAGACTACTTTACAGCTAATCAAATGGCTATCCAGACTATTTGCATTGCCCCCCCCCCCCCTCCCCCCGGAACGCTGCTGCTACTCTGTTATTCTCTATGCATAGTCACTTTAATAACTCTACCTACATCTACATGTTACCTCAATTACTTCGACACCGGTGCCCCCGCACATTGACATTGACTCTGTACCGGTACCCCCTGTGTATAGCCCTGCTATTGTTATTTACTGCTACTATTTAATCTTTTTTATTTATTTTTTTTACTTTTTTTTCTTAAAACTGCATTGTTGGTTAAGGGCTTGTAAGTAAGCATTTCACACCTGTTGTATTGGCCACATGTGACAAATACAATTTGATTTGATTTGAAGCTGGTTCAATGACGATAGATGATGGCAGGCACACTCATATATAAATGGGGAAAAACTAGACACATGTTCTGAATTGTTCCAAGACTCGTAAACTGTAAAATATAATGAAACACTGCGAGAGTAATAAAAAGTTTTAAAAAAGTAATGTAATGTAATGTTGTATTATCTTATCATTTGTTTTTGGAGCACCTGCCTGAATTAAAAGGTACAGATAAATAGAGCTTTCAGTCTGTGACAATAAACAACATAACCGCTTTAACAACACAACCGCTTTCCTCTGTGCCTGATGATTGCTGGTGCAGTGGTTTTAATTACTGTTATGGATAGTTTTAATTCAGCTGTGCTTAATACTCCTGTCCCCATTTTGCAAGGATAATATTTAAGCTTGGAAAATATAATAAAAAAAAAATGAATTGCACCATGCATCAACAGCAGAGATAATTCAGGTTAAAAAATAATACAGCTCGTTCATATTGCTCAGCCAGAGGAGTTGGCAGATATGGGGGAGGCAGATAGCGAGGAGGCATAAGCAGTTTTACAGGGAACAGTTTGCTCATCTTGTTGGAAGCCATGACAATTGATCATTGACTACTTCAATGGTAGCTTATCGAAGAATACACTGATAAATGCAGTAATGCAGTCATATTGTTGAGCTAAGGATTCTCCAAATCTAATGTACTGTACATGTTTGCACCAGTAAAGTATAGCCAGCAGGAAAATGTATACACCATCACTATCCTCATAAAACAGCAATAATAATGCAACTAAAAATAATGATAAAGATACAAATCGCAAGTTTAATTTAAAGCTACAGTACATGGTGTCCATTTTGTGAATATGGTAGACTCTATACTATTTTTATCATTTATAAAAATAGTATAATAGCTGAGGCAGCTGAGCAAGATGCATTAATGTCAATGATTAATGTGTAAACCATCTAAACAGATATCACAACGAAAGTTACATAAATTACCAAAAATTAACCATATAGGACTATCTGTTTTTTTGTTAACCGCTCACAGAATAGCCACATGGGCACACTCCCTCAAATTGTTTGGAGAAAATATCCTTTCTATTTTATTCAGCTATGATCAATTTTATTCTTCATACTATAAAATGATGCCACTGAATTCTAAGTAAATCTTGTCTGCTAAATTAACTAGTGTAGCCCACAGCCATATGGCATATTCAGATCAGGGCAGACAATGCAGAGTATGCTATTTTGTTCTTCTGAAATAGACTACATTTTCTTCATATCATGTTTCTTTAGACCTGCCTAAAATAAAGAATGGATTTATTGTGATGGTGTAGTCTATATTGCATGGATTTATTATACTTTTTAAACTGTAGATGTTCCGAAGGTCTGCATCAGTGGCTTGTAGGCTATATGTGGAAGCCAGAAGATCCTACATTTGCTTATAGTAGTTAATGGTCAATTACCACGAGACCGGCAGTTATATTCTTGACAATCACCGGCTGAGAAAATGTCAGCCCTAGTTCGGAGGATGTTAGCATACCAGGTAGGCATCAGTGTCCAAAATATTCTGTGCCCATAAAATTATTATCGTCCTAGGCTAAGCCTACTGCATGGTGCTTGTTTAATTCATTGTGGATAATGGAAAATGTTTTGTTTGTTTTCAATGAAACATTATATTCTAACAAGTTGATATTTGCAGGCTACTAGCCTAAAATGCATAACTAATTGTTTTCAAACATATAATTTCAACTAAATATATGCTCCCTCTATCAGGTTCTCCGGTTCATCGACCCCCTGTCCTGGATCCTCAGACAGATATGGATTCTGTAGAAGAAAAGAGTAAACGGTGAACACAGGTTCAATCCCGATTTCTACCCTCACACAACTGAGGCAGCAACACAGAGCCCTGCGACGCCTCGACAGTGCTAATGCTGCTGATCAGTCCTTCCTCACCCAACAACTGGAGGGGTTCCAAATGCTGTGCAGGGAGCTGGGCACAATGCGCCAAAGCATTGATACTCCACTGCTAATAATCAGTAACATGTTAAGTAAAAAAGAACGCACCATGATTTATTTAGCAATTTTTGGTTTTCAAATGCTTGCTGTAGCATAATTAATGGCTAACTTTGAGATGTCTGGCATGTACTATTGCATTGTGTCGTTTCTTAATCCTTTGACGCATACAATCACGTATTTGTGATCATTGTTGAGTGGTCCTTGCCGTGTACAATCTCAAATACGTGACTGGAACAGTAGCAACAGAATGTATGACGCAAACACCAGTGTTGTCTGAACAGCATCTAAATATTTTTTGGTACTGATGGAAAATAAAGGTCTTAAACTTTATTCCTCAGTTTGACCTTTTATTGTTAAAGAAATATGCAACCTTCATCATCCAAGCATCACACGGAACACATCCACAGCCAAACTTATTCCATAAACCAGTCTAAATAACAGGTTGCGCTGACAAAAAAACTAAACATAAGTTAGCGACCTAACAGCTAGATTAGTATACAATGTTCCATATCTCTGGTGAGCACAAGAGGCTAATGTAATGCTGTTTAGAAAATAAATGCGTGTCAGCTAAACTAACAGCAGCTAAATTCTTTATGATGGCAGCCATGTTTGTTTACGTTTGACAAGCGAAAACTCCCTAATCCCAGAATGTAATTCACTATAAAACGCAAATAAACAAAGTCAAAGATGGCTGCACTCATTGCCTGAAAAATATTAAGCCAATTTGTATATCGCTGATTTATGATTAATGTTAGGGTCCGTGCAGATATCGTGCAGGCCGCACAGGGGTTAACTGGGTTTAGTCACTTTTCAGCATATTACAAATTGTTTATGTACTTGTTACAGTGTATACAAGAACTGGAGCACATGACTTGACAAGTCGTTCACTGTTTTTGACAGATCAAATACAAGCCTACTGCCTAGCCTAACCGTAGTGCAAAAGCTAAACAGGGATGAAACCATTTTAGGGGCGTTTGTGGGGGGGTTCATTTAATTTGTGGGGGGTTTCAAGTCTGTGGGGGTAGAAAAGGGGGAAGGTATCGTGGGGAGATATGATGCAGGAAATACTACTATGATGGGGGATTTATCAATAAATGGGGGGCTAACACAAGAGGTTATATACTAAGTAAAAATAAACCCCCTGGAAAGGAGGGTCTGAGCTGGCAACCCTGAGGTACCAAAGTTACAATCTGATGCCACGTTCAAGACAACTGGGAAATTGGGGGGGAAAAAAACAACTTTTTGGACAGTCATCCAATTTGGAATTCCAACTCTGGAACTTGGACCTATTCTAGAGCTCCAACTTTCCAACCTGAAGATCATTGAAGTCATGATTTTACCTACTATTTTTCAGAGTTCACAGTTGTCTTGAAAGCACCATAAGTCACTCGAGTGAACTATCCCTTGTAATAACATCTTTGACAGACGCTAACGTGACAAACAGAATGCATTGTATGATGTCAACAAACATGTCATCACACATAGCCGGCAAATAGCTTAGCATTAGCTCATCATAATCAGCACAATATTCAAGTATTTTACACACTTCATATGTGTCCATTACAATCAATGCATGATTTGTCACCAGTACTTGAAAACATGTCAATAAAACAGTAAAAACATTATGATCCATACATACATATGGTGTGCTACAGCAGAAACGACAACAAGATATAGAGAAAATAAGCCACTTATTTTAATAGGAACGCACACATGTCCAAAGTCCAATTTGTAAGACAAACAACCATGAAGGCAATGTGGGCGCCAGCCAGAAAATGTGCTGGGGGAATCATTTGTGCAAGGCCTGTTCTGACTAAAGACGTGCAATGTCTTCATCCTTGATCTGGGGAAACACTCGGGATGTGCTTGGGCTCACTTGAAGAGAGAAGTTTGGCTGCTCAGTAAAGCCTCACATATAAATTGTCCGCAAGAGTGAAATAGGCTACTTCTTATACAAATTAACGTGGAGACGGAACACACCGCAATTCAAACTGTTGTTAGAAAATAAAACTTGATGGAAAATAATTAGAAATTGACAAGTTAAACATAGCCTATTGATAATTAGCAGGCAGTGTGCCTTGGTTTGAAGGCAAGCAGGGGCGAAGGTTAGAGATATTTGAAACGGTTAGAGATATTTGGAACTCACACGTGAAAAGGTTAACAGATGGGTTCAAATGGAAGAGTGGTTCGCACACAAGCCCTTGACAAAACTTTGAGTTTTCTGAATTTTCAGCAGCTAGAGAAACCATTACTCTGTCTGAGTAAATGCAAGAACAAACTAAAGAAAATACATTAATAACAAACAAAAATAATTTTCTGGACTTTTGTCTATTTTTTGGTCTGTGAACCATCCTTCTTTCTGTTGAGCACAATTGAGCTTTCTTAAACTTCTTTGGGATCGGTGTCCCTTCCACAGGACGGTTGAGCTAATGTAGGCTAATGTGATTTGCATGAGGTTGTAAGTAAGAATAACATTTCCCAGGACATAGACATATCTGATATTGGCAGAAAGCTTAACTTCTTGCTAATCTAACTGCACTGTTCAATTTACAGTAGCTATTACAGTGAAAGAATACCATGCTATTGTTTGAGGACAGTGCACAATTTTGAAAATGAAAAGTTATTAATAAACAAATGAGGCACATTTGGGCAGTCCTGATACAGACTTTTTAACAGACGTTCAATGGTTCATTGGATCAGTCTAAAACTTTGCACATACATTGCTGCCATCTAGTGGCCAAAATATAAATTGCAACTGGGCTGGAATAATACATTATGGCCTTTCTCTTGCATTTCAAAGATGATGGTACAAAAAAATACAAAATTACGTTTTTTTTATTCTTTGTATTACCTTTTACCAGATCTATTGTGTTTATATGCTCCAGCATTCCTTTCACATTTCCACAAACTGCAAAGTGTTTCCTTTCAAATGGTACCAAGAATATGTATATCCTTGCTTCAGGGCCTGAGCTACAGGCAGTTAGATTTGGGTATGTCATTTTAGGCAAAAATTTAAAAAAAGGGGCGTATCTTTTTAACAATGGTTGACTTGCACGGAAAGGCTACTGTCGAATACGTTAGCCTAGGCTATTCAACATGCAAGTATGTACCACCGCCCTTAACCTTGAGAACGTAAGACAAACAGTATTTGGTGGCAGTATAATCGTCTTATAAAACAAATAACCAGCGTACAATCCAAAAACAGGACATTTTGCACACAATATAGACACTTAAAACTAGCCCATTCCTTTTTGCAGTTGTAATGTTTTCTTTCTCCCTCTTGCAAGAATAAATTATACCTCGAAAATGGAATTGGCTACTTTGTCTAGACTATATTGTGTGTGATCCCTGTTTTTGGACTAGCGTATAGCCAGGCGATTGGTTTTACAATCCTAAAATACTGTTTGGCCTATGTTTTGTAGGGTTAAGAGTGGTGGTACCTGCTTGTATGTTGATTAGACAATACTTTCCATTAAGTTATGCATTTCGTGCAAGATACTCAGCCATCTGGTCAATTTGCGCCCTTGCAGTAGGGAGGACTGGCGTCGCTGCCATTGGTGGCCGGAGGTCATTCTGGCGTTGTCTGAGGTCCTGAAGTACGGCCCCGTGTAGCAGCATCTCACGCTGGTGCGTTAGTGCAGTATTGTGCACCACACTACATGCCACAACGATGGCAGCTACCTAGCTACCAAGAAGCCATCTCAGGCAATCAATCAAGTAAGAGTAGCTAGCTTGTCTAACTATCACAGCTGCCGTGCCTGCTGGTCAGTGATGGAAAAAGTACTCAATTGTCATACTTGAGTAAAAGTAAAGATATAGTATATTAATAAAAAATTACTCAAATAAAAGTCAGTCACCCAGTAAAATACTACTTGAGTAAAAGTCTAAAAGTATTTGGTTTTAAATATAATTAAGTATCAAAAGTAAATGTAATTGCTAGAATGTGACTCGTTTCAGGAAACTAGGTGTATGTTGAGCGTCACTACTTCACAGGACAGGCATTTGAACGTAACATATTTTTAAAATCAAAATGCGTTTTTGAGTAGAAATTCCTTCTGGAACATGTGAACTTTCATGTGCCTGAATAACAAAGTGGTATGGCATTTGTTACTTTGAATACATGTTTTAAATTACGAACCTAGTTGGTTTATCCAAGAAAAAAACAGGTACCTTCCCGCTAGCCATGATTGGCTGAGATAATGGATGGGCCGGACATGTCGAAAGATGAGTTCGGAATGGTCTGCCATGTAGCAACCATGCTTCTGTCTACAACGTGAGCTGGTCAATATGTGAAGGTAATCCTTTCTAACCCTGCTTTTTTGAAATATATAATGTAGTAGAACTGCAAAAAAGTGTTGCTCTCCACTTTCTGGAGGACCGAGTTTTGAAATCAGCGGGAATGCACGGTGAAATTAGAGTATGAAAGCTAAGGAGTTGGAGAAAATGCTGCTGTTTGATTGCAAATGCAGTAGGTTAAAAAGAGAACACACAGAAGGCTGTTGCATAAAACACCTGTCTCCAGATTACATGGGGTGGCAGGTATCCTAGTGGTTAGAGCATTGGGCCAGTAACTGAAATGTTGCTGGATCGAATCCCAAAGCTGACAAGGTAAAAATCTGTCGTTCTGTCCCTGAGCAAGGCAGTTAACCCACTGTTCCCCGGGCGCCGAAGACGTGGATGTCGATTATGGCAGCCCCCCGCACTTCTCTTATTCAGAGGGGTTGGGTTAAATGCGGAAGACACATTTCAGTTGAAGGCATTCAGTTTTACAACTGACTAGGTATCCCCCTTTCCCCTACATCTTAAAACTAAGGGAAACCATGGCATCTGAGACAGGGTGGGAGAAATGTCCATACATGCGCATACAGCTAGCTCCATTTTCAGATGTTATACATTTCTAATTTGGTCAGAAAGTTGTTTAATTTCAAGTTAAAGTGTACTGTTAGCTAGCTAGCTATGGTTAGCTGGCTGGCTCACTAGCTAACGTTACAAATAATATTACTACATAGATCATATATGTATCTCAGAGCCAATTGCATTGCTAGTTATAGCCTAATATTAGCTAGCTAGCCTCTACGGGCTACGGGGGCAGTATTGAGAATTTTGGAAAAAATATGTGCCCATTTTTAACTGCCACCTACACCAACTCAGAAGCTAGGATATGCATATTATTACCAGATTTGGATAGAAAACACTCTGAATTTTCTAAAACAGTTTGAATGGTGTCTGTAAGTATAACAAAACTCATATTGCAGGCAAAAACCTGTGAAAAATAGATTAAAAAAAATGTGAATTTTGTGACTGTACTATTTAGTGTCATTGTTTTATAGATACCACAGTGAGAAAGGATTCATTTCGCAACTCCTACGGCTTCCACTAGATGTCAACGATCTTTATAAAGTTGTTTGAAGCGTCTATGGTTAACAGGGAGCAAATTAGAATGCAGGGAAGTTGACATGTCGTCACTTCATTTTTTTGCGCCTGCGCATAAATCTGAGAAGAGTGCATTTGTCATAATCATTTTTCTAGACAAATAATAGGTCGTGTGAAAATATTACTGATGTTTCACGTTAAAAATGGACCAAAAGATTGATGCTAAACAACGTTTGACATGTTTGAACGAACGTAAATAGATTATTTACTAGGTTTTTTTAGCTTTTCGGCGTGATTTTACACCCCCACCCACCACGTTTTGTGGGAGCCTACTGAACGCTAACTACATGGTGTTATTTGGACATAAATTATGAACTTTGTCAAAAGAAACCACATTTGTTCTGGACCTGGGATTCCTGGCAGTGCCTTCTGATGGAGATAGTCAAAGGTAAGGGGATATTTACAATGTTATTATGATATTAGATGCTGCTAACCTGTATAGCCTAGCATGTTGTTATTAGCATAGTACCCCGTTTATTGCAAAATGTGATTTCCCAGTAAAGTTATTTTGAGATCTGGCCATTCGGTAGCAATTACGAGATGATAATATATTATTCTTTGAATGACAATATTATAATTTACCAATGTTTTCGAATAGTAATTCCGTGATTTGTAACGCTGGATTCACTGGGAGCATTCGAGCCGAAAAAAAATCTGAATTTCACCGCGACTGTAAATGCTGTTTTTGGATATAAATATGAACTTGATGGAACTAAAAATGCATGTATTGTATAACATAATGTCCTATGAGTGTCATCTGATGCAGATTGTCAAAGGTAAGTGCATAATTCTAGCTGGTTTTCTGTCTCTGTTGACGCCCTTCTTTGAATTGGCTAAACATTACACACAGCTATTGTCAATGTACTCTCCTAACATATCCTAACTTTATGCATTCTCCGTAAAGCCTCTTTGAAAAACGGACAACATGGTTAGATTTAGGAGATGTGTATCTTTCAAATGGAGGAAAATAGTTGATTATTTGAGTATTTGAAATGATTAGACTCTTGCAGTTTTGAATTCCCCGCCATGGTCACATGACAATGAATCCCAATACCGGGCAGGGATCCTCAAGAGGTTTTAACTAACATTGAACCTGGTTTGTTAGCTACCTGCAGATTAATTTAGGGTAGTAATGTTACGAGTCAGGATTATGGTTCATTGTTCAGCTAATCTAAACTCAGCAACAACAAAAAAAAATAACTTTTTCAGGACCCTGTCATTCAAAGATAATTCATAAAAATCCAAATAACTTCACAGATCTTCATTGAGAAGGGTTTAAACACTGTTTCCCATGCTTGTTCAATGAACCATAAACATGCACCTGTGGAACAGTCGTTAAGACACTAACAGCTTACAGAAAAGGTGGCCAAAGGAGGAATTGGCTTTGGGGGATGACCAGTGAAATAGACCTGCTGGAGCGCGTGCTATGGGTGGGTGCTGCTATAGTGACCAGTGAGCTGAGATAAGGTGGAGCTTTACCTAGCAAAGACTTATCGATGACCTGGAGCCAGTGGGTTTGGCAACGAATTTGAAGCAAGGGCCAGCCAACGAGAGCATACAGGTCGCAGTGGTGGGTAGTAAATTGGGAGTTGGTGATGAAACGGATGGCACTGTGAGAGACTGCATCCAATTTGCTGAGTAGAGTGTTAGAGGATATTTTGTAAATGGAATCGCCGAAATCAAGGATCGGTAGGATAGTCAGTTTTATGAGGGTATGTTTGGCAGCATGAGTGAAGGATGCTTTGTTGCGAAATAGGAAGCCGATTCTAGATTTAATTGGAGATGCATAATATGAGCATGGAAGGAGAGTTTACAGTCTACCCAGACCCCTAGGTATTTGTAGTTGTCCACATATTCTAAGTCAGAACCATTCAGAGTAGTGATGCTAGGCAAACAGGCAGGTGCGTGCAGCGATCGGTTGACGAGCATGCATTTAGTTTTACTTGCATTTAAGAGCAGTTGGAGGCCACAGAAGGAGAGTTGTATGGCATTGAAGCTCATCTGGAGGTTAATTAACACAGTGTCCAAAGAAGGGCCAGAAGTATACTGAATGGTGTCGTCTGCGTAGAGGTGGATCAGAGAATCACCAGCCACAAGAGCGACATCATTGATGTATACAGAGAAAAAGCGTCGGCCCAAGAATTGAACCCTGTGGCACCCCCATAGAGACTGCCAGAGGTCCGGATAACAGGCCCTCCGATTTGACACACTGAACTCTATCTGAGAAGTAGTTGGTGAACCAGGTGAGGCAGTCATTAGAGAAACTAAGGCTGTTGAGTCTGCCGATAAGAATGCGGTGATTGACAGAGTCGAAAGCCTTGGCCAGGTCGATGATTATGGCTGCACAGTATTGTCTTTTGTCGATGGCGATTATGATATCGTTTAGGACCTTGAGCGTGGCTGAGGTGCACCCATGACCAACTCAGAAACCAGATTGCATAGCGGAGAAGGTACAGTGCGAATTGAAATGGTCAGTGATCTGTTTGTTAACTTGACTTTCGAAGACCTTAGAAAGGCCGGGTAGGATAGATATAGGTCTGTAACAGTTTGGGCCTAGAGTGTCTCCCCCTTTGAAGAGGGGGATGACTGCGGCAGCTTTCCAATCTTTGGGGATCTCAGACGATACGAAAGAGAGGATGAACAGGCTAGTAATAGGGGTTGCAACAATTGCGGCAGATAATTTTAGAAAGAGAGGGTCCAGATTGTCTAGTCCAGCTGATTTGTAGGGGTCCAGATTTTGTAGCTCTTTCAGAACATCAGCTATCTGAATTTGGGTGAAGGAGAAATGGGGGAGGCTTGGGCAAGTAGCTGTGGCGTGTGCAGAGCTGTTGACCGGGGTAGAGGTAGCCAGGTTGAAAGCAAGGCCAGCCTTAGAAAAATGCTTATTAAAATTTTAGATAATCGTTGATTTATCGGTGTTGACTGTGTTTCCTAGCCTCAGTGCAGTGGGCAGCTGGGAGGAGGTGCTCTTATTCTCAATGGACTTTACAGTGTCCCAGAACTTTTTGGAGTTTGTGCTACATGATGCAAATTTCTGTTTGAAAAAGCTAGCCTTTGCTTTCCTAACTGCCTGTGTATATTGGTTCCTAACTTCCCTGAAAAGTTGCATATCGTGGGGGCTATTTGATGCTAATGCAATACGTCACAGGATGTTTTTGTGCTGGTCAAGGGCAGTCAGGTCTATATCTGTTCCTATATCTGTTCCTGGTGAGGAAAGCACTTTTAAAGAATAACCAGGCATCCTCTACTGAAGGAATGAGGTCAATATCTTTCTAGAATACCCGGGCCAGGTTGATTAGAAAGGCCCGCTCGCTGAAGTGTTTGAGGGAGCGTTTGACTGTGATGAGGGGTGGTCGCGGAAACATTACGGACGCTGGCAATGAGGCAGTGATAGCTGAGAGCCTGGTTGAAGACAGCAGAGGTGTATTTAGAGGGCAGGTTGGTCAGGATGATATCTATGAGGATGCCTGAGTTTATGGATTTGGGGTTGTACCTGGTAGGTTCCATGATAATTTGTGTGGGATTGAGGGCATCTAGCTTAGATTGTAGGATGGCCTGGGTGTTAAGCATATCCCAGTTTAGGTCACCTAACAGTACAAACTCTGAAGATAAATGGGGGGCAATTAATTCACATATGGTGTCCAGGGCACAGCTGGGGGCTGAGGGGGGTCTGTAACAAGCGGCAACAGAGAGAGACTTATTGGAAAGGTGTATTTTTAAAAGTAGAAGCTCGAACTGTTTGGGCACAGACCTGGATAGCATGACAGAACTCTGCAGGCTGTCTCTGCAGTAGATTGCAACTCCACCCCTTTAGCAGTTCTCTCTTGTCGGAAAATGTTAAAGTTGGGGATGGAAATGTCAACATTTTTGGTGGCCTTCCTAAGCCAGGATTCAGACACGGCTAGGACATCAGGGTTGGCGGAGTGTGCTAAAGCAGTGAAAAAAAAAAAATTAGGGAGGAGGCTTCTGATGTTAACATGCATGAACCCAAGGCATTTACGGTTTCAGAAGTCAACAAATGATAGCGCCTGGGGAATAGGATTGAATAGGATTGGGCTACAGGGCCTGGGTTAACCTCTACATCACCAGAGGAACAGAGGAGGAGTAGGATAAGGGTACGGCTAAAGGCTATAAGAACTGGTCGTCTAGTGCGTTGGGGAAAGAGAATAAAAGGAGCAGATTTCTGGGTGTGGTAGAATAGATTCAAGGCTTAATAATGTGCAGACAAGGGTATGGTAGGATGTGAGTACAGTGGAGGTAAACCTATGCATTGAATGATGACGAATGAGGTTTTGTCTTTGGAGTTATCAATTAACATAGGTGAGGTCTCCGTGTGTGTGTGGGGGGTGGGACGAAAGAGCTATCTAAGGCAATTTGAGTAGGACTGAGGGCTCTACAGTGAAATAAAGCAATAAAAACTAGCCAAGACAGCAGTAGACAAGGCACATTGACATTCGAGAGAGGCATAAAGCAATCACAGGTGTTGATCAGGAGAGCTAAGACAACAACGAATAAATGGTGATAAAAGGGCAGAGCGGGTCGGTTAGATACATACAGGACCTGAGTTCGAGGCTGGGGCCGACAGGTAAACAAAATGAGGTACCGTGTTATTGAAACAGTCCAGGGGGCATCAGCTGTGTAGCCGAGTGATCATAGGGTCAAAAGAGTAGCAATAGGTGAGACAGGGTGTTGTACGGTATTCACTACTACACTGGGCGAGCAGGGGACACAGCATTCAGAAAAAGCTAGCGGGCCGGGGCTAGTAGATGGTATCGGCGATATCGTAACAGAATAGCCTGTGAGAACACATCGGGCGATCACGTCGGCAGTCCAGTCGTGATGGATCGGCGGGGCTCCGTGTTGACAATAAAGGGTCCAGGCCAATTGGCAAAGGAGGTAATTGTAGCCCTAGAATCAGTTGGTATATTGGCCTCGCTCAAGGCTAGCTGGTGCTTGCTTCGGTTCAGAAGCGTTAGCTAACAGTAGCCACTCGTTTGCATCTAGGTAGATATCTAGCTAGCAGCTAGCTAGAAGTAATGATCCAGTGTAATGATCCAGAGTGGCAGGAATCCGGTGATATGGTAGAGAGACGCAGTCCGATATGCTCTGGGTTGATATCTCGTTGTGCAGACTGGCAGGTGATTGTCCGAGCTAAGGCTGGCTGATTCCGTTGGAAAGAAAGGCGAGGACAGCTAGCCGTGGCTAACAAAGACTAGTAGCTAGTTAGCTGGCTAGCTCCTGATGGAAGTTCCAGTTATAAGGAATATTAATATCAGATCCGCACCACATTGGGTGAGGCGGGTTGCAGAAATCCAGTGATATCGTCAAGAGATGCAGTCCGATATGTTCTGTGGCTTGCGCTGTGCAGACTGGCAGGTGATTGTCCGAGCTAAGGCTGGCTGAATCCGGGGAGAAAAGGCGAGGACAGCTAGCCGTGGCTAACAAAGACTAGTAGCTAGTTAGCTGGCCAACTCCTGATGAAAATTCCAGTTATAAGGAATAAAAATAGCAGATCCGTACCACATTGGGTGAGGCGGGTTGCAGGAAAGTATATTTAGTTTGTAGATAGATGTGAGATTAAGATCTATAGAAAAAAGACAGGCTATTTACAAGGGATAAGACATGGGATAAGACAAAGACAGATATGCACGTCCTACTGTGCCACCATCTTGGTATGGATACATTAAGAACTAGTGGACATATGGAGGCTGAAAAATCCTGATCTCGTGAGATTAACATGGAGGAGGCTTAATCAAGCTAGCCGTCTTGATTACTTCCTGGTCTCATTCATTCATTCTCATTCTCATTCTTTCTTTTCTCTCCAAAACTCTTGAACGTGCCGTCCTTGGCCAGCTCTCCTGCTATCTCTCTCAGAATGACCTTCTTGATCCTAATCAGTCAGGTTTCAAGACTGGGCATTCAACTGAGACTGCTCTTCTCTGTGTCACGGAGGCTCTCCGCACTGCTAAAGCTAACTCTCTCTCCTCTGCTCTCATCCTTCTAGACGTATCTGCTGCCTTTGATACTGTGAACCATCAGATCCTCCTCTCCACCCTCTCCGAGTTGGGCATCTCCGGTGCGGCCCACGCTTGGATTGCGTCCTACCTGACAGGTCGCTCCTACCAGGTGGCGTGGCGAGAATCTGTCTCCGCACCACGCGCTCTCACCACTGGTGTCCCCCAGGGCTCTGTTCTAGGCCCTCTCCTATTCTCGCTATACACCAAGTCACTTGGCTCTGTCATATCCTCACATGGTCTCTCCTATCATTGCTATGCAGACGACACACAATTAATCTTCTCCTTTCCCCCTTCTGATAACCAGGTGGTGAATCGCATCTCTGCATGTCTGGCAGACATATCAGTGTGGATGACGGATCACCACCTCAAGCTGAACCTCGGCAAGACGGAGCTGCTCTTCCTCCCGGGGAAGGACTGCCCGTTCCATGATCTCGCCATCACGGTTGACAACTCCCTTGTGTCCTCCTCCCAGAGTGCTAAGAACCTTGGCGTGATCCTGGACAACACCCTGTCGTTCTCCACTAACATCAAGGTGGTGACCCGATCCTGTAGGTTCATGCTATACAACATTCGCAGAGTACGACCCTGCCTCACACAGGAAGCGACGCAGGTCCTAATCCAGGCACTTGTCATCTCCCGTCTGGATTACTGCAACTCGCTGTTGGCTGGGCTCCCTGCCTGTGCCATTAAACCCCTACAACTCATCCAGAACGCCGCAGCCCGTCTGGTGTTCAACCTTCCCAAGTTCTCTCACGTCACCCCGCTCCTCCGCTCTCTCCACTGGCTTCCAGTTGAAGCTCGTATCCGCTACAAGACCATGGTGCTTGCCTACGGAGCTGTGAGGGGAACGGCACCTCCATACCTTCAGGCTCTGATTAGGCCCTACACCCAAACAAGGGCACTGCGTTCATCCACCTCTGGCCTGCTGGCCCCCCTACCTCTGAGGAAGCACGGTTCCCACTCAGCCCAATCCAAACTGTTCGCTGCTCTGGCACCCCAATGGTGGAACAAGCTCCCTCACGACGCCAGGACAGCGGAGTCAATCACCACCTTCCGGAGACACCTGAAACCCCACCTCTTTAAGGAATACCTGGGATAGGATAAAGTAATCCTTCTAACCCCCCCCCTTAAAAGATTTAGATGCACTATTGTAAAGTGGTTGTTCCACTGGATATCATAAGGTGAATGCACCAATTTGTAAGTCGCTCTGGATAAGAGCGTCTGCTAAATGACTTAAATGTAAATGTAAATGTAATTCTTGCTGGCATCAAAAGTAAATTTTTTAAAATATTAATAGGAGACCGAATGCGATCAGACCACCATCTAATTGGCCTCCGTATAATTGTAAATTTAATCATAGCCTATTGGATGATAATTTGTTTTCAACTAAGACAAAATAAATCAGAATTTACTTTTTTCTGCACAGCATAGCAGTTTACAAATCATTAAAATCCAGACTGAAATCCCCTTATTGTTTGGAACACTTTTAGATGTACTTTTAGAGGCCATTCAATGCAATACTCATCATTAAAACAAAAGCAGTTTAGGTCAAAAGAGATTAGACGAATAAAGGAAATAACAGCGCAACTAGATGTAATGCAAACTGTACTATAGAGGCACAAAATAGGTTAGGGGAAAAAAAATAATAATTGGAAGTAGTTATTCAAGTACGACCAAGTGTAATGTATTACAAAACTAAAGCGAATTGGATGAACATTTTTGTAAAATGCACAATTTGTTTCTTCATCAACAAAGAAATGCTACCAAAAATAATTTACAGAAATTTGTTACAAATGGAGTCATCCATGATTCACCAAAATACATTTTTGAAAGAGGAAGCAACATATTTTAAGCATATGTTTTCTTTTCAGTCTCCTCGATTTAACTGAAAGGATTTCTTTCCTAATAATAATAATGTCAAATTGACACATTTACAGAAAGACCTGTGTGAAGGCCAACTTACAGAAGAGGAACTTTTTGAGGCAATTCATTATTTTCAGTCTGGAAGAACACCAAGGCTTGATGGTATACCAGTCGAGGTAAATCAGACCTTTTGATTTACACAAAGATCCATTATTAGCATGTTTTAATTACTCCTATACAAATGGTAGACTTTCAGAAATGCATAGCACATAGAATAAAAAAGTTTTCACAAGATATTGTTCATAGTGATCAGACAGGTTTTTTACATGGACAAAATATTGGAGATAATATACGACAATTACTTAACAAGTGTACATTATGAAACATTAAAGATACTGGCCTGGTCTTCATAGCAGATTTTGAAAAGGCGTTTGATAAAGTACAACTACAATTTATATATAAATGCCTGGATTGTTTTAATTTTGGCGAATCTCTTATACAATGGGTTAAAGTTACAGCAAAACCAAATGTAAAATAGTAAATAATGGTTATTTCTCAGAAAGTATTGAGCTTTTAAGAGCAGTAAAAAAAGTATGTCTGTTGTCTCCATATCTATTTATTATGGCCATTGAAATGCCTGGATTGTTTTAATTTTGGCGAATCTGTCACGTCCTGGCCAGTATAAGGGTTAATTGTTATTGTAGTTTGGTCAGGACATGGCAGAGGGTATTTGTTTTATGTGGTTCAAGGTGGTGTTTTTCTAGAAGGGCATTTGATTTAAGTAGTCCGGGGTTTGTTGGGCACTGTCTGATATTCAAGTATTCTATGTTTAGTCTAGTGAGTCTGTTTCTATGTTTGGTTAACTGTGGTTGGGACTCTCAGTTGAAGGCAGGTGTTGTCTATTTGCCTTTGATTGAGAGTCCCATATATTAGGGTGTGTTTGTCATTGGTGGGAGATTGTTCTATGTTTAGCCTTTAGCCTTGCCAGACTGGTTTGTTGATTGTTTGTTATTTTGGTGTTCATTTTGAATTTATTAAACGTCAAGATGAGCATACACATACCGGCTGCATTTTGGTCCTCCTTTACCAATGACAACCGTGACAGAATCTCTTATACAATGGGTTAAAGTTACAGCAAAACCAAATGTAAAATAGTAAATAATGGTTATTTCTCAGAAAGTATTGAGCTTTTAAGAGCAGTAAAAAAAGTATGTCTTGTCTCCATATATATTTATTATGGCCATTGAAATTACATTAAAATTACAAGAACATCAAGGGGTTAGAAATCCAGGGGATAAAAACAAAAGTTTCAATGTATGCCGATGACTGAAGTTTTTTCTTAAGTCCCTAATCTGGATCCCTGCCCAGTTTCATTGAAGATATTGATCACTTCTCTAGCCTCTCTGGACTAAAACCTAATTATGACAAGTATACCATATTACGTATTGGATCGTTAAAAGACACAGTGTTTACACTACCAAGTATGTCTACTTCACCACCCACCCATTTTATTGGTAAACTACAAGGTATTCACATCTTAAAAAATATGAATTAAGTTACCACAATCAATTTCAATAGAAAGTTTGCAGAAATAGATAAGATTCTACAACCATGGAGAGGTAAATACTTGTCTATAAATGGTAACATAACATTAACTAACTCTTTGGTCTTATAACAGTTTACTTACTTAAATAAGGATCTGCCCCTTTTTTTATTTAAATATTTTTACATTTTTTGCCTAAAATGACATACCCAAATCTAAATGCCTGTAGCTCAGGCCCTGAAGCAAGGATATAGATCACAACATTCACTTAAAATGAACCTTACAAATGGCAGTGTTGGGCTATTTGGAAAGTCATAGTCAGTCAATAAATAATATAATAATTATCGTAGGAAATATTTTAATCTTGAGCTCACAATCTGTGGATTAAATATGATTAAAAAGGTTACAAATATATGTAAAACATCACAGCAAAATTGAAACATACAGTGGGGAGAACAAGTATTTGATACACTGCCGATTTTGCAGGTTTTCCTACTTACAAAGCATGTAGAGGTCTGTAATTTTTATCATAGGTACACTTCAACTGTGAGAGACAGAATCTAAAACAAAAATCCAGAAAATCACATTGTATGATTTTTAAGTAATACATTTGCATTTTATTGCATGACATAAGCATTTGATCACCTACCAACCAGTAAGAATTCCGGCTCTCACAGACCTGTTAGTTTTTCTTTAAGAAGCCCTCCTGTTCTCCACTCATTACATGGATTAACTGCACCTGTTTGAACTCGTTACCTGTATAAAAGACACCTGTCCACACACTCAATCAAACAGACTCCAACCTCTCCACCATGGCCAAGACCAGAGAGCTGTGTAAGGACATCAGGGATAAAATTGTAGATCTGCACAAGGCTGGGATGGGTTACAGGACAATAGGCAAGCAGCTTGGTGAGAAGGCAACTGTTGGCGCAATTATTAGAAAATGGAAGAAGTTCAAGATGACGGTCAATCACCCTCGGTCTGGGGCTCCACGCAAGATCTCACCTCGTGGGGCATCAATGATCATGAGGAAGGTGAGGGATCAGCCCAGAACTACACGGCGGGACCTGGTCAATGACCTGAAGAGAACTGGGACCACAGTCTCAAAGAAAACCATTAGTAAACTACGCCATCATGGATTAAAATCCTGCAGCGCACGCAAGGTCCCCCTGCTCAAGCCAGCGCATGTCCAGGACCGTCTGAAGTTTGCCAATAACCATCTGGATGATCCAGAGGAGGAATGGGAGAAGGTCATGAGGTCTGATGAGATAAAAATAGAGCTTTTTGGTCTAAACTCCACTCGCTGTGTTTGGAGGAAGAAGAAAGATGAGTACAACCCCAAGAACACCATCCCAACCATGAAGCATGGATGTGGAAACATTATTCTTTGGGGATGCTTTTCTGCAAAGGGGACAGGACGACTGCACCGTATTGAGGGGAGGATGGATGGGGCCATGTATCGCGAGATCTTGGCCAACAACCTCCTTCCCTCAGTAAGAGCATTGAAGATGGGTCGTGGCTGGGTCTTCCAGCATGACAACGACCCAAAACACACAGCCAGGGCAACTAAGGAGTGGCTGCGTAAGAAGCATCTCAAGGTCCTGGAGTGGCCTAGCCAGTCTCCAGACCTGAACCCAATAGGAGCTGAAAGTCCGTATTGCCCAGCGACAGCCCCGAAACTTGAAGGATCTGGAGAAGGTCTGTATGGAGGAGTGGGCCAAAATCCCTGCTGCAGTGTGTGCAAACCTGGTCAAGAACTACAGGAAACGTATGATCTCTGTAATTGCAAACAAAGGTTTCTGTACCAAATATGAAGTTCTGCTTTTCTGATGTATCAAATACTTATGTCATGTAATAAAATGCAAATTAATTACTTAAAAATCATTCAATATGATTTTCTGGATTTTTGTTTTAGATTCCGTCTCTAACAGTTGAAGTGTACCTATGATAAAAAATTACAGACCTCTACATACTTTGTAAGTAGGAAAACCTGCAAAATCGGCAGGTTATCAAATACTTGTTCTCCCCACTGTATATGGCACATGGAAACCAAACAAGGGTAGGCTATGGTGATAGGTGGGATGGACTAAGAGTGGCTGAGGGGTTGTCACGGGCTGGCTCGAAGAACAACAGGAGAGGTAGAGTCAGGCGCAGGAGACAGAGAGTTCGTGACCACACTTCTTTATTTGAAGTAACTGGATGTGGTCATCAAAGTATAGGGGCGCAGCCCTTAAATATTCTGCGATGGTGTACACAAATAAAATAAACCACTGGCAGAAGGAAAACTTAGTACACGTTCTTTTCGCACACAAAAAAAAACCCGGACAAGCAACACAATCACGTACAACCACATACATCCTACGCTAACCTAAATAACCCCCCCTTACTAATGACTAACCCAAAACAGGTGCGTGCCTACCTAGACCTAACCAAACGAAAGTGAAACAAAAAGGGATCGATGGCAGCTAGTAGGTCGGCGACGACGACCGCCGAGCTCCGCCAGGCCGAGGAGGGGCGCCACCATCCATCACTGTCGTGACAGGGGTTCAGCTTATGTTTGGTAATGTGTTATTGTTATGTGATTGCTTTATATGAAAGTACCATGTACTGTATGTAAAATGTGTATGTAAAATGTATACTGCTCAAAAAAATAAAGGGAACACTTAAACAACACAATGTAACTCCAAGTCAATCGCACTTCTGTGAAATCAAACTGTCCACTTAGGAAGCAACACTGATTGACAATAAATTTCACATGCTGTTGTGCAAATGGAATAGACAACAGGTGGAAATTATAGGCAAGTAGCAAGACACCCCCAATAAAGGAGTGGTTCTGCAGGTGGTGACCACAGACCACTTCTCAGTTCCATTGCTTCCTGGCTGATGTTTTGGTCACTTTTGAATGCTGGCGGTGCTTTCACTCTAGTGGTAGCATGAGACGGAGTCTACAACCCACACAAGTGGCTCAGGTAGTGCAGCTCATCCAGGATGGCACATCAATGCGAGCTGTGGCAAGAAGGTTTGCTGTGTCTGTCAGCGTAGTGTCCAGAGCATGGAGGCGCTACCAGGAGACAGGCCAGTACATCAGGAGACGTGGAGGAGGCAGTAGGAGGGCAACAAGCCAGCAGCAGGACCACTACCTCCGCCTTTGTGCAAGGAGGAGCAGGAGGAGCACTGCCAGAGCCCTGCAAAATGACCTCCAGCAGGCCACAAATGTGCATGTGTCTGCTCAAACGGTCATACCACTCCATGAGGGTGGTATGAGGGCCCGACGTCCACAGGTGGGGGTTGTGCTTACAGCCCAACACCGTGCAGGAAATTTGGCATTTGCCAGAGAACACCAAGATTGGCAAATTCGCCACTGGTGCCCTGTGCTCTTCACAGATGAAAGCAGGTTCACACTGGGCACGTGACAGACGTGACAGAGTCTGGAGACGCCGTGGAGAACGTTCTGCTGCCTGCAACATCCTCCAGCATGACCGGTTTGGCGGTGGGTCAGTCATGGTGTGGGGTGGCATTTCTTTGGGGGGGCCGCACAGCCCTCCATGTGCTCGCCAGAGGTAGCTTGACTGCCATTAGGTACCGAGATGAGATCCTCAGACCCCTTGTGAGACCATATGCTGGTGAGGTTGGCCCTGGGTTCCTCCTAATGCAAGACAATGCTAGACCTCATGTGGCTGGAGTGTGTCAGCAGTTCCTGCAAGAGGAAGGCATTGATGCTATGGACTGGCCCGCCCGTTCCCTAGACCTGAATCCAATTGAGCACATCTGGGACATCATGTCTCGCTCCATCCACCAACGCCATGTTGCACCGCAGTTGGCGGATGCTTCAGTCCAGGTCTGGGAGGAGATCCCTCAGGAGACCATCCGCCACCTCATCAGGAGCATGCCCAGGCGTTGTAGGGAGGTCATACAGGCACGTGGAGGCCACACACACTACTGAGCCTCATTTTGACTTGTTTTAAGGACATTACATATAAGTTGGATCAGCCTGTAGTGTGGTTTTCCACTTTAATTTTGAGTGTGACTCCAAATCCAGACCTCCATGGTTTGATAAATTGGATTTCCATTTATTATTTTTGTGATTTTGTTATCAGCACATTCATCTATGTCAAGAAAAAAGTAATTAATAAGATTATTTCATTCATTCAGATCTAGGATGTGTTATTTTAGTGTTCCCTTTATTTTTTTGAGCAGTGTATATACATATTACATACATGGTATATGGATAACCGGGGGCATATTCCAACACTCAGACATCATTTACAAACAAAGTGAGTCCGCCAGATCAGAAATGACCAGGAATGTTATCCTGTTAAGAGTGTGAAATTGACTTATTTCCTGTCCTGCTAAGCATTCAGAATGTAACGAGTACTTTTGAGTAAAAAGTACATTATATTATTTTGGAATGTAGAGAAGTAAAAGTAAAAGTAATCAAAAATATAAATAGCAAAGTACAGTACAGATACCTAAAAATCGACGAAAGTACACAACTGCTAATTGCAAGATTGGCAGACTTGAGAAAATCAAGCAATAACTAAATGTACTGAATAAGACATTCCTTTCACTCTTTTTCCTAGATTTTAGCAGAGATACAGCAGCATATTTAGTTTCTTTAAAAAAAGAACCACCAATCAGGAGGTTACAGACAGTTGTGCCTTCGGAAAGTATTCAGACCCCTTGACTTCTTCCAAATTTTGTTAAGTTACAGCCTTATTCTAAAATTCATTAAATTGTTTTTTGTTGGAGCACCTTCGGTAGCGATTACAGCATCAAGTCTTCTTGGGTATGACGCTACAAGCTTGGCACACCTGTATTTGGGGCAGTTTCTCCCATTGTTCTCTGCAGATCCTCTCAAGCTCTGTCAGGTTGGATGGGGAGCGTCGCTGCATAGCTATTTTCAGGTCTCTCTAGAGATGTTAGATCGGGTTCAAGAGTGGGCTCTGGCTGGGCCACTCAAGGACATTCAGAGACTTGTCCCGAACCCACACCTGTGTTGTCTTGGCTGTGTGCTTAGTGTCATTGTCCTGTTGGAAGGTGAACCTTCACCCCAGTCTGAGGTCCTGAGTGCTCCGGAGAAGGTTTTCATCAAGGATCTCTCTATATTTTGCTCCATTTATCTTTCCTTCAATCCTGACTAGTGTCCCAGTCCCTAACTCTGAACAACATCCCCACAGCATGATGCTGCCACCACCATGCTTCACCGTAGGGATGGTGCCAGGCTTCCTCCAGACGTGTCGCTTGGCATTGAACCAGTGTTCAATCTTGGTTTCATCAGACCAGAGAATCTTGTTTCTCATGGTCTGAGAGTCTTTAGGTGCCTTTTGGCAAACTCCAAGTACACTGTCATGTGCCTTTTACTGAGGAGTGGCTTCTGTCTGGCCATGCTATTATAAAGGCCTGATTGGTGTGCTGCAGAGATGGTTGTCCTTTTGGAAGTTTCTCCCGTCTCCACAAAATAACTCTAGAGTTCTGTCAGAGGGACCATTGGGTTCTTGGTCACCTCCCTGACCAAGGCCCTTCTCCCCAGAGAGCCAAGCGGACAGCTCTAGGAAGAGCTTTGGTGGTTCCAAACTTCTTCCATTTAAGAATTATGGAGGCCACTGTGTTCTTGGGGACCTTCAATGTTGCAGACATTTTTTGGTACCCTTCCCCATATGATCTGTGCCTCGAAACAATACTGTCTTGGAGCTCAACAGACAATTCTTACTACCTCAAAGCATGGTTTTTGCTCTGACATGCACTGTCAACTGTGGGACCTTTTATAGACAGGTGTGCACCTTTCCAAATCATGTCCAATATATTGAATTTACCACTGATGGACTCCAATCAAGATGTAGAAAAATCTCAAGGATGATCAATTTCGAGTCTCATATCAAAGGGTCTGAATACTTATGTAAATAAGGTACTTCTCTTTTACATTTTTAATATATTTCCTAAAATATATATATTTTTAATGTTTTCTCTTTGTCATTTTGTGTGTAGATTGCTGAGGAATTTTGTTTATCGAATCCATTTTAAAATAAGGCTTT
The DNA here is from genome assembly GCF_901001165.1 of Salmo trutta. Taxonomy (NCBI): domain Eukaryota; kingdom Metazoa; phylum Chordata; class Actinopteri; order Salmoniformes; family Salmonidae; genus Salmo; species Salmo trutta. The sequence continues at coordinate 33,726,875 of NC_042962.1, read as the reverse complement.
AACGTAACAAAATTACAAAATACTTTCCGAAGGCATTGTATGTTTAGATACGCAGAAAAATATAAAAAAAATTTATGGGCTCCTGAGTGGAGCAGCAGTCTAAGGCACTGCATCTCAGTGCAAGAGACATCACTACAGTCCCTGGTTCGAATCCAGGCTGTATCACATCCGGCTGTGATTGGGATTTCCATTGGGTGTTGGCCCATGGTCATCCAGGTTTGGCTTGGGTAGGCCGTCATTGTAAAAATATTTTTTTTCTTAACTGACTTGCTTAGTTAAATAAAGGTTAAATAAATAAATACAAATATATTTATGCAGGCTGATTATGGCTCTAGATTGCAGGAAAAAGCTGTTCCAGGTGTTTGACAAATTCTCCAACTGATGGACCACCCCCAGTCATCATCACGTACTTTATGCCACTGGCAGCTTCATAGTACCCGCAAAATACCAGTATCAACGTCAACAGTGAAGCTGCAACTCCGGGATGCTGGACTTCTAGGCAGAGTTGCAAAGAAAAAGCCAGATCTCAGACTGGCCAATAAAAAGAAAGATTAAGATGGGCAAAAGAACACAGACACTGGACAGAGGTACTCTGCCTAGAAGGCCCGCATCCCGGAGTCGCCTCTTCACTGTTGACGTTGAGATTGGTGTTTTGCAGGTACAAATTAATGAAGCTGCCAGTTAAGGACTTGTGAGGCATCTGTTTCTCAAACTAGACACTCTAACGTACTTGTCCTCTTGCTCAGTTGTGCACCTGGGCCTCCCACTCCTCTTTCTATTCTGGTTAGAGCCAGTTTGCGCTGTTCTGTGAAGGGAGTAGTACACAGCGTTGTACAAGATCTTCAGTTTCTTGGCAATTTCCCACATGGAATAGCCTTCATTTCTCAGAACAAGAACAGACTGATGCATTTCAGAAGAAAGTGCTTTGTTTCTGGCCATTTTGAGCCTGTAATCAAACCCAGAAATGCTGATGCTCCAGATACTCAACTAGTCTAAAGGCCAGTTTTATTGCTTATTTTTCATTTAACCTTTATTTAACTAGGCAAGTCAGTTAATAACACATTCTTATTGACAAGGAACAGTGGCTTAACTGCCTTGTTCAGGGGCAGAACAACATTTTTACCTTGTCAGCTCGGGGATTCAATCTAGCAACCTTCAGTTTACTAGTCCAATGCTCTTACCACTAGGCTACCTGCCACCCATTTAATCAGCACAACAGTTTTCAGCTGTGCTAACATAATTGCAAAATGATTTTCTAATGATCAATTAGCCTTTTAAAATGATCAACTTTGATTAGCTAACATAACGTGCCATTGGAACACAGGAGTGATGATTGCTGATAATGGGCCTCTGTACGCCTATGTAGATATTCCATAAAAAATCTGCCGTTTCCAGCTACAATAGCCATTTACAAAATGAACAATGTCTACACTGTTTTTCTTATCAATTTGATGTTATTTTAATGGACAAAACTTTTGAACAGTAGTGTGTATATATATATGCAAAAAAATATATGGGGGATTGGAAGTGATGCAGACAATTACATTGATGGAAGCTTCAATCTATCTGCAATATTAAAGTTGATCTACCCCCTAAAAAAGAAATTGGTAATACCACAAACCAGATATGAGTTCTGCACTCGTACCATAATCATTTGATTCCTGCTGCGATGAGAGGAGGTCTTCCACAGGTTCACTGGAGGAAAGGGTTTTGCAGTCTGCGATGATCCTGGGTTTGAAAGTTGTTGGCCACTTCGTCAAGAATGTCTTAGTCACCCCCTCTCCAAAAAGCATGGTGAAATCTTGGTTGATCTGAAACACATAAAAAAAATATATAAAAAAACATTATCATTTGACTTTCTTTTGAAATCAACAAATCATGATGAATTATATTAATACAATCTTACCAAGCCTGGAATGTCAAGGAATCTGGGGAAGACATCTAGGATAGTTGAGGACTTCTCGAGATCATGAACCATCTCCTGTCTGTATTAGAACGTCATCTTCTCTTGGACCAGTGCCTCATCATTTGAAATCTTCAGCACTCATATTGCCTTTCTGCATTCATGACACAATAGTTGCTCAATTGCTGAAGGGGAATTTTGTTGAACCTTTTGATCATTTTGATAGCTGGACTTGGTTCTCTTCTTGGTCTCACATGATATGGTGATATGTGCCACTGTCTTTATTCTCCAGGTCAGGTAGCCAGACCCATCAATGCCATCTTCATATTGTTCATGTCATTCATGAAGAAAACAGTTAAAAATTATAAACACCATTTCTTGTCCTGGAAGTCTGGGCCTGATATCCCCTGAGAGAGAAATCTAGAGTTAAGAAAAACATGAGCATGCACTGGTAAACATTAGCTATTTTCACACTTAAATACCCATACTCTGAATCTGGATCAGTCAAGTAGGGAAATAAAGGGAAAGTCACAATCGCGAAGGCGTAGATGGTGCAGACAATTGATGGGGGGGATCCTCCTTTGAGGAATATTTTTTTTAAATCCTTAAAAAGTGTGGTAAAAGCTACTGTCAGTGATTAATTTCTCAGAAAAACTACATCCACACCACACATTTTAAACTAAAGCTGGGGGATGGTGCTGGGGAACCACCTCTGTATGAACAGACATGCTGATACTCCGAAGTAAATGTACAAGTTACTGATATTTCAGACCCACCTAAAATCACAAAGCCGCTTTCAAGGTGCGGGACTCTAACCCGGAAGCTTACAAGAAATCCTGCTATGGCCTGCGACAAACCATCAAACAGGCAAAGCGTCAATACAGGGCTAAGATTGAATCATACTACACCGGCTCAGACGCTCGTCTTATGTGGCAGGGCTTGCAAACTATTACAGACTACAAAGGGAAGCACAGCCGCGAGCTGCCCAGTGACACGAGCCTACCAGACGAGCTAAATCACTTCTATGCTCGCTTCGAGGCAAGCAACACTGAGGCATGCATGAGAGCATCAGCTGTTCCAGGCGACTGTGTGATCACGCTCTCTGTAGCCAACGTGAGTAAGACCTTTAAACAGGTCAACATACACAAGGTTGCGGGGCCAGACAGATTATCAGGATGTGGGTAGTGCGTACAGCCCAGTACATCACTGGGGCTAAGCTGCCTGCCATCTAGGACCTCTACACCAGGCGGTATCAGAGGAAGGCCCTAAAAATTGTCAAAGACCCCAGCCACCCCAGTCATAGACTGTTCTCTCTACTACCGCATGGCAAGTGGTACTGGAGTGCCAAGCCTAGGACAAAAAGGCTTCTCAAAAGTTTTTAGCCATAAGACTCCTGAACAGGTAATCAAATGGCTACACGGACTATTTGCATTGTGTGCCCCCCCAACCCCTCTTTTTACGCTGCTGCTACTCTCTGTTTATCATATATGCATAGTCACTTTAACTATACATTCATGTACATACTACCTCAATTGGGCCGACCAACCAGTGCTCCCGCACATTGGCTAACCGGGCTATCTGCATTGTGTCCCACCCGCCAACCCCTCTTTTACGCTACTGCTACTCTCTGTTCATCATATATGCATAGTCACTTTAACCATATCTACATGTACATGCAACCTCAATCAGCCTGACTAACCGGTGTCTGTATGTAGCCTCACTACTTTTATAGCCTCACTACTGTATATAGCCTGTCTTTTTACTGTTGTTTTATTTCTTTACCTACCTATTATTCACCTAATACCTTTTTTGCACTATTGGTTAGAGCATGTAAGTAAGCATTTCACTGTAAGGTCTACATCTGTTGTATTCAGTGCACATGACAAATAAACTTTGATTTGATTTAATGAGCGTATTTCCCAGTCCAAGCTAAAATTAAAGCTTGTGAGATGTTTTCATACCTCAAAAGTATACTACTGTCAAGATATGTTTACATTCCACACCATTATTTTGTCGATATAGTAACTATATACTGTAGCTCAACCTCAAATGAATGGAAAGGATTGGCAACGCATTAATGAAAGACGGCACCAATCTTCCATTCTTTTTGGATTGAGTAACTGCCAAACAATGGTGTGGGATGTGGACATACAGTATACACTGTATACATACAAAACCCCCCTTGTTTCCCTCAGAACAGCCTCAATTCATCGGGACATGGACTCTACAAGGTGCTGAAAGCGTTCCACAGAGATGCTGGCCCATGTTGACTCCAGTGCTTGTGTCAAGCTGAATGGATGTCCTTAGGGTGGTGGACAATTCATGATACACACAGGAAACCGTTAAGCATGAAAAACCGTTAAGCATGAAAAACCCAGCAGCGTTGCAGTTCTTGATACAAACTGGTGTGCCTGGCACCTACTACCATACCCCAGTCAAAAGCACTTACATATTTTGTGTTGCCCATTCACCCTCTGAATGGCACACATACACAATCCATGTCTCAATTGTCTCAAGGCTTAAAAATCATTATTTTACCTGTATCCTCCCCTTCATCTACAGTACACTGATTAAAGTGGATTTGACAGGTGACATCAGTAAGGGATCATAGCTTTCACCTGGATTCACCTGGTCAGTCTATGTCATGGAAAGAGCATATGTCCTTAATGTTTTGTACACTTCAGAAAGAATTCATAGTGTTACAGCCTGATTTCAAAATGGATAAAAGATCATAATAATCTCACCCATCTATGTACACACAATACCCCATAATGACAAAGTGAAAACATGTTTTTAGAAATGTTAGCAAATGTATGAAATATCTCATTTACATAAGTATTCACACCACTAACTCAATACTTTGTAAAAGTTCCTTTGGCAGTGATTACAGCTGTAAGTCTTTCTGGGTAAGTCTCTAAGAGCTTTATACATCTGGACTGTGCAACTTTGTCCATTATTCTTTTCAAAATTTGTCAAGCTCTTTCAAATTGGTTGTTGATCATTGCTAAACTAACATTTTCAGGTCTTGCCATAGATTTTCAAGTAGATTTAAGTCAAAATTGTAACTCGGCCACTCAGGAACATTCACTGTGTTACTGGTAAGCATGTCCAGTGTAGATTTGGCCTTGTATTTTAGGTGAATTAATCTCCCAGTGACTGGTGGAAAGCAGACTGGACTAGGTTTTCCTCTATGATTTTGCCTGCGTTTAGCTCCATTCCATTTCTTTTTAATCTTGAAAGACTCCCCAGTCCTTAATGATTATAAGCATACCCATAACATGATGCAGCTAACACTATGCTTGAAAATATGAAGAGTGGTACTCAGCAATGTGTTGTATTGGATTTGCCACAAACATAACACTTTGTACTCAGGAGAAAAAGTGAATTGCTTTGTCAAATATTTTGCAATACTACATTAGTGTCCTGTTGCAAACAGGATGCATGCTTTGGAATATTTTTATTTTTTAAAGGCTTCCTTCATTTCACTCAGTCAATACGGTTACTAATGTGGAATAACTACAATGTTGTTGATCTATCCAAATTCTTCTATCACAGCCATTCAATTCTGTCACTGTTTTAATTTCACCGTTAGCCTCATGGTGAAATCCCTGAGTGGTTTCCTTCCTCTCCAGCAACTGACTTAGGAAGGACGCCTGTATCTTTGTATTGACAAGGTGTGTTGATACACCGTCCAAAGTTTAATTAATAACCTCACCATGCTCAAAGGCATAATTAATATCTGCTTTCTTTTTTACTAATCTACCAAAGGTGCCCTTCTTGGTGAGACATTCAAAAACCTCCCTGTTCTTTTTGGTTGAATCTGTGTTTTAAATTCTCTGCTCAACTGAAGGCCTTACAGATTAGTGTATGTGTGGGGTACAGAGATGATGTAGTCATTCCAAAATCATGTTAAACACTATTATTGCGCACAGAGTGAGTCCATGCACATTATTATGTAACTTGTTAAGCAAATGTTTACTCCTGAACTGATTTAGGCTTGCTATAACAAAGGAGTTGAATACTTCATTTTTGATATCCATTTTTAATTCATTAGTAAAAAAAAAAAATTAACACAATTCCACTTTGGCATTATGGGGTATTGTGTGACAAAAAATAAATTTAATATATTTTTTATTCAGGTTGTAACTCAACAAAATGTGAAAAAAGTCAAGGGGTGTGAATACTTTCTGAAGACACTGTATTGACAGTAGTCTATTTTTGAGATCTAAAATCCTCTAACAGACTTTCATTTTGGGGTGAAAAATAGCTTTAAATTTGACTAAAATCACACTCTGTGTCACTGCTGTCGTAGGAATGAGAGGACCAAGGTGCAGCGTGTGTGTTGTTCCACATTTTATTTACTCTGTGAAACTAATCAATACATAAATAAACTGAATCGACACAACAACAAACCGTGACGCAGAGGAGAAACAAACACTACTCAAAAATAATCACCCACAAAACCCAGGAAGAAAAACCCCTACTTAAGTATGATCTCCAATTAGAGACAACGAGGACCAGCTGCCTCCAATTGGAGATCATCCCAAACAAACCAACATAGAAATACAAAAACTAGAACCCAAGAACATAGAAATAGAAAACATAGAAAAACACAAAACACCCCCTGTCACGCCCTGACCTACTCTACCATAGAAAATAACATCTTACTATGGTCAGGGCGTGACACTCTGTAAAATGTTATGCAGCTTGTCATCAAACAGTTCCAATGCACAGTGGCATATTAATGAATCCCAAGGCAAGCCAGGCTTCCCCAAAAATCGAACCAATAAAACATTTAATAATTAGCCAATCAGCGTTGAGCTGTGCTCAACTGTGGGTGGTCCTGGTGCAGCAAAATGCTCAAACTGGTCATTTAAAGGCCACGTTAGGCCTTCAACTGAGGTTGCACCAACTTTCCCAAAACATTGTTCCAGAACTTTAACAACCAGGATTTCTTGAAACATTAACTGTAAACACATTATGCTGGCTTTCAAAGTTAAGTGTTATTCTTATTGGAATCTGGCCAGCATTGGGCTAGCCAACTGTGGAAATTTGTAACACTTACAACCTGCATTCAGAATGACAGCCAGGATTAAACAAGTTGTAGGAAACTACCTAACCCATTTGAACTGAAACAACCATTTCAGTAACGGGTGCAAAAAAATCTAAGATTGGATCAGTTTAGAAATTGTTTATTTTTAATCATTGTATACATTTAATCAATCAATTACTCAATGTAGATGAAAAAACACAAATATTTAAAAAAATTCCCCAAAAACCTTCATAGACCTTCAATAGAGCATGCTGGGAAAAAAAGTTAATTTGTTATCATACTGTATCTTAAAAAAATGTTGGTGTGATTTCTCATTTAGTTTTTAGTCAGTACCACAAACATGTTAAGTAATAATGACTTTTCATTGACTTTGAGTCCAACATATTAGAAGTATTTGAGAAAAAAATGCCTTGGGGTTTACATTGAATCAGAAGCTGTTCAAAAGAGAGGCTCGATATTCGACAGTGGAGAAGGAGGGCTCTGGATTCATCAAGTGGACCACCGGGCTCCGCAGTGGATGGACAGGATGAAGGACTCCAATGCCTGCTTCAACCATTGGTACTTTTCCATACAGCCTTACAGGTCACCATCAGCCATGTCCCCAGCAAGGACAATGCATGGCTGAATTAATTTCCCGCTGGCCCGCCAGCTGAAACCAGAGGAAGGGGAGTGTGTGACCGTGATGTACTGTATAAATGACAATGCGACACATAGTTTTGTTTCTTATATCCTATACATTTATTGCAGAAATACAGTTTGAAATACTACTCTACCGGTCAAAAGCTTTAGAACACCTACTCATTCAAGGGTTTTTCTTTATTTCAACTGTTTTCTACATTGTAGAATAATGGTGAAGACATCAAGTCTATAAAAAAACACATATGAAATCATATAGTAACCAAAACAAATCCAAATATATTTTATTTTTGAGATTCTTCAAATAGCCTTTGCCTTGAAGACAGATTTGCACACGCTTGGCATTCTCTCACCAGCATCATGAGGTAGTCATCTGGAATGCATTTCAGTTAACAGGTGTGCCTTTTTAAAAGTTAATTTGTGGAATTTCTTTCCTTCTTAATGCATTTGAGCCAATCTGTTGTGTTGTGACCAGGTAGGGGTATATACAGAAGATAGCTCTGTTTTGGTAAAATACCAAGTCCATATTATGGCAAGAACAGCTCAAATAAGAAAAGAGAAATGACAGTTCATCATTAATTTAAGACATGAAGGTCAGTCAATATGGAACATTTCAAGAACTTTGAAAATGTCTTCAAGTGCAGTCGCAAAAACCATCAAGCGCTATGATGAAACTGGCTCTCAAGAGGACCACCACAGGAAAGGAAGACCCGGAGTTTCCTCTGCTGCAGAGGATGTTCATTAGAGTTACCAGCCTTATAAATTGCAGCCCAAATAAATTCTTCATTAAGATCAAGTAACAGACACATCTCAACATCAACTGTTCAGAGGAGACTGTGTGAATCAGGCCTCCATGGTTGAATTGCTGCAAAGAAACCACTCCTAAAGGACACCAATAACAAGAAGAGACTTGCTTGGGCCAAGAAACACGAGCAATGGACATTAGACCGGTGGAAATTTGTCCTTTTTGTCTGGAGTCCAAATTTGCAATTTTTGGTTCCAGCCACCGTGTCTTTGTGAGATGCGGTGTGTGTGAATGGATGATCTCTTTATGTGTGGTTCCCACCGTAAAGCATGGAGGAGGAGATTTTATCGTGTGGGAGTGCTTTGCTGGTGACACTGTGTGATTTATTTAGAATTCAAGGCACACTTAACCAGCATAGCTACTACAGCATTTTGCAGCGATAGGCCATCCCATCTGGTTTCCGCTTAGAGGGACGATCATTTGTTTTTCAACAGGACAATGACCCAACACACCTCCAGGCTGTGTAAGTGTTATTTGACCAAGAAGGAGAGTGATGGGGTGCTGCATCAGATGACCTGGCCCCCACAATGCCCAGTCCTCAAACAAATGGAAATTGTTTGGGATGAGTCAGACCGCAGAGTGAAGGAAAAGCAACCAACAAGTGCTCAGCATATGTGGGTACTCCTTCAAGACTGTTGGAAAAGTATTCCAGGTGAAGCTGGTTGAGAGAATGCCAAGAGTGTGCAAAGCTGTCATCAAGGCAAAGGGTGAAGAACCTCAAATGTAACAACAATTTTGATTTGTTTAACACTTTTTTGGTTATCACATTATTCCATATGTGTTATTTCATAGTTGTCTTCACTATTATTCTACAATGTAGAAAAGAGTAAAAATAAAGAAAATCCCTTGAATGAGTAGGTGTTCTAAAACTTTTTACCGGTAGTGTATGTTGAATGCACACTTCATAGTTTACGTTGTAGCAGTCTGATATAATTGAACTCAACATCAACATCTTGAATTTAACCATTATCATTAACAGCAAGCAGTAGAAATGCTGTATAATGTTTCTCCGCAGTTATATATGGTCACCATGTCTAGCATGGAAGCCGGCTGTGTTCTGGAAAAGGAAGTTTGACCAGAATTCCGATGTTAAAGTGTGGTTTCGGAAGTGCATTGAAAAATGCAACCCCTCCTTCACGTGTTGAAATTGCAAAGTAAATTTCATATTGATATTGTGTACTCTTAATGTTATAATCATTTCACGTATTTGAAAATCTGATCAGTACCTTGAAACTTTATATGATGATCGTGTGTATTTAAAATGTATGTTTTGGAAACTCCCTTTAAATAGAGAATGGAACTGTCCACTCCCATATATTCTCTCTGCGTAGTCCCCTCTTGTCAGTTGAGTTTTGATTTTATGTACGTTCTGTTCCTGCACCTTAGACAGTTATTATTTTTGTCCCCCAAGACGAAATCGGGGAGGGAACTGGGGATCAGTCTCCATCCATCCGTTCATTCATACGTTAGTCACATGCAATCTCTCAGACAGCACTGTCACGATTTTGACGAAACTCGGGTGAATGATGCAGCTTGTCATAGAGATCCAGCATTTACAAAATTACACTCAATGGCCCAAGACGAGAGCTATAGTAATTAACTGACATTTGTTGTCACACCAGAGAGGAAGAGGCGAAGTGAGAGTGATAATTGTGTCCAAAATCTGTCTTCTCCAGCAGGTGCTGTTTAAAAAATATATTTTTAGCTCACCAAGTATGGAATTTTTGTATTGAGGTCAATGAGAGTGTATCGAATGTGGTTAATGAAGAATGTGATGGCTTATTTGATCTAATAGATGTTTCATAGCGCTTAGGTTCTTATGAGTGTACTGATATGTAGGACACGTGACGTCCCCGCAACTTTGAGAAAAAAAAATTACATTGGAGTTGTGCCTGTTGTCCCGGTTCATCTGCCCTCTCATTGGCTAGAATGGTATCACCTGATCTTGCCTCCTCCTGACTGAGTACCAGTCTCTTTAGCTAACATTCCATTCCTTGCCATTCCTTTTCATTGCCATAGAGACGGGCATTTCAATAATCTCAATATTCAGTATGAGCTGGATTTACGGCGAAGATGCTCATTGATTGTAACATTGGAAATAACATTAATATTTCCCATGACATGTGGAGACTTGACAATATAATTAGAATTTATAACAAAGTTAAAACAAAGATTTAGCTGTTAACTAAGAGGTTTTGTGGTTGGAATCGCATTATGTATTTACTTTGAGAATTTAGATGTGAGCTTGCATCTTTTGACAGACTAGTTTCGTCTGGACTAACAAAAAATGGTTGCTTAGCAATCGGATACGAACATCTTTTGTGGAGAAAAAGTGATAGATACACACAGCGAGGCATGGCTTAATATGACCACATTCCCAAGTAGGGTACAGCCATAGGCAACACCCCCAAGTAGGGTACAGCCATAGGCTACTCCCATGTTAAATTGCCTACCTTACTCATAACTTGACAACTGCTCTATTCTATTTTATTGTTTCTATAATTCTATAAACATTTTGGATATGCTTGGTTGGTCATTTTTAACATGCTTTCATGTCCTCTTAATAAACACACTACATTATACCTAAAAACATTTTCATACTAAATGTAAAAGTTTTTGATGAATAGATATATGTAACGACCGTCGTCGCAATGAGACCAAGGCGCAGCGGAGGATGTGTTCATCATAAAGGATTTTAATAAACGAATGAGCACTACAAACAAAACACGAAAAGAAACGACAGCCAAACAGTCCTGTCAGGATTAACACAAACCTAGACAGAAAACAATCACCCACAAACCCCAAAGGAAAAACAGGCTGCCTATGTATGACTCTCAATCAGCAACAACTATCTAAAGCTGTTCCTGATTGAGAGGCACACACGGCCAAAACAAAGAAACAAACCAACATAGAAAAATAAACAGAACGCCCACCCATGTAACACCCTGGCCTAGCCAAAATAGAGAACAAAAAATCCCTCTCTATGGCCAGGGCGTTACAATATACTGTCGCTTGGAATGTACGTCATGATTATTAGCAAAAGAGCCAATTCCGACAGACTATCTCCAACTATCTAACTGTCGAAAAGCTGTTGCGTACCGTTTGTTTGAACAACAGTAAGAGGAAAGACCACCAAATTAAGTTTCATCAACTGCCCAAGGACCAGGTTAGACGAACCTCATTGTTTCAGGCTATTACATCGCGATGATGGAAAGCTGTCAGCTCCAGTTACACTATACATGTATGTGTGTTCAAAGCACTTCATCAGCGGTAAATTGGTAATACTTATTTTTACCTAACTGTCTGTGTGTATTGCATAAAGCTGTCTGGTTAGCTTGTAGTGATCTGTATTTGTCCAAATAACAGCTGTAATATTCTTCTGTATTTGGATATTTTTGCAAAAAAGAATAAAGCTAAATAAATGGTGTACTACTTCTGGCCACGGATGGCATGGAATTCAAAACTACTTATTGGACAGCGTTGCCACATTGAAATAAATTGTTTAAACCATGACAGAGAGGTGAGGGTCTTTGTTTCATTTGGAAGGCTTTGTTTTCATATTTATCACTGTAAAACATATTTACCACTACATTTTGAACAAATAGAGAATGGTTAAAATTAGCATTATTTATAGGCTCCCCCAAAGTTAGATTTTTGTTGCATTTAGGGGAGATAACGTCTCATTCAGGGGAGCTGAGCACCCCCTGGCTCCTCTGTAATTCACACCTTGCCTAACAGCGCAGCTCATTGAACAATTCCTTGCCGATTTAAAACTGTATCTTCTCTTCAGTTGTTGACTTTGATAAATGTATGCTACATCAAGCAGTTCAAATGTACGTTGATACATTATTGATGACGATGTGTAGCGTGACATGTTACCACACATAGATTGCACTGGAGTCAATTATGCATAAATCAGACAGCAGAACTAAATACATTTTAAGATTATATTGCTATAATGGGTCGGAGATTATATACAGTTTAATGTATTTTTGAATGTGCAGATGAGTATCACATTTTATAAGCATTTTGATAGACTTAATTTCACAGTTTTATACAGTACATATATTGTAAATGTGCATTGGCCTACAACTGGTGGTCACAATTTTCTGAATCCAACGTGTATTTTCCTTTCCATACTATGCAAAATATGTGACGCCCTGTTACTGGTTAATAAAACAACTTCATATGGAGACGCTCTTTAATAGAGCCATAGGGAAATGGGCAATTCGTCTCAGTTATTATTTCATATAACCACACTATTTCCACAGGGAAGTAATAATGCACCTGCCAGACTGGTTTTTGGTATATAATAATGTTTTACATTTTTTGTTATTGCTATAAAGTTGCAATTTCCACATTGCAATAACACATCAAAGTGACCACCATAAATGTAATGCCTAATTGGAACTCATATTCCCTAACAATCCAAATTACCCTACCACTAAACTTACAGAAAGGAACCAATCTCTGTTAACCAGGTCACAGTTATTCTTTGTGGATGAATGATTTAGTTGGTTCCCCATTTTGGTTTGGAAAAAACTTTATTCAGTTGCTCTGTAGTTGAGGAAATCTGAGTCTTGTCTAGAGTGATGTTTGATACCTACTGGATGGCCTTCTGAAGCTAGTCCGAAATAATCCGAAGTTATTGTGTCCATTTCAGATGTATAAATTGTATTAGTTGTATATGTGCATATTATTATTATATTAGCAGACAGTCATTGAGTTATTCACAGAGAACTAACAAAAATATAATTGCGTTGAAATATAACTGCATTGGAATCAGTATGAAGCACACGTGAGGAGTTGCGCGCTCGTTATGGTAAAATATGTCTAAAGGGCGAGCCTTTGATAAAGAAACTAGGCTTTAGCATGGAAGCTAATGAGTGCGGGATCTTAGGAGGCAATCCTGCACTGGACTGCTTTTCAAGGTTGGTGTGGTGGGTTTGGGCGAGTAATACCTGTTATCTAACATAAGGCTTTTTTCTCTCTCTCTTTTTACCTTCAGACACATTTACATACAGGGTCATTTCAAACTGAGCAGTAGTGAGATCTGACTTTGCAGTATCCGTCACCCTGTTTTAAAGTTCATGGTTGAGAGGACAGATACCGATCAGACTGCTTTTGATCAGGCGTCCTGTGGTGTTTTGCGTGGCTGACCACGTCCCTTGTTGCCTCATAGCTTCTCCAAAGAAAGCTTTTTCATCTGCGTCCACATAGTAACTTGAAGCGATTTGCGGAGGACTTTCTGCACCGCAGAGGGCCGTAATACTAATTAAGGGGGACGGAAGATCAAGATAGGGAGATAATAAGACGCTGATGTTCTCTAGCAACAACTTTGCAACTGAGCATTTTCAGTGTTAACATTGACACAAGTCTGTAGCCGTAGCTTGTAGTGTACTTTGTTATAGGATGTTTTATTGGGTTGTTATTGTTACATTTGCACTGTAAATTAATGCTACAAAAGTTGGAAAGTAGGAAAACAGAAACATGGACGTTGTCAGTTGCCAACTGAGGGTGTCATTCAACCTTTGCGGCATCAATTCTCATTTGAAAAGCCCTGTTATGTTGTAGTACTTTGTTGAGGGGATTTACAACAGCAGTATCTATGTACAATGAAAATAGCTGCAATAAAACATGAGCTGTCCAAATGATGGAAACTACCATAAGCCGAAGTGCATAACATATTCTATAACATACCGTTCATACAAATCAGATGACAAATGCAGGTATTTAAATAAGTAATGGAGGCCTGTGGTCATTAACAAGACAGCCAGATTGGGTTTGAGTGAAATTCATTTGATATGCCAGTCAATAATTGTACAATATTGATTTAGTATTAGCATTCCTTTTTACCTAAACACTTTCATGTGCTAAATCCATAGCATCTGTTTTTAGGTATAATGCAGTGTGATGGAATGAATTTATGTACTATGGTTTACTACCATTGTAATGGAAATGCCTACAGTATGGTCTATTGTTGACGTTTTTCTCCAACGTACTACTGTAAATGGGTTCCTTAAGTTTAATACAGTATGAATGTTTCTTACTGTAGATTTGAAACAGCAGTACTACTATGAATTTGGTAACTGTGGAGATGTATTCATATCCAGATAATCCCATGCGGAAAAAAATAATATTTAAATATACTTAAATCATACTTTATTAACATATTTTAAGTATATTTAAAAAGGCTAAATTGAAATTTTTTAATTCCATTTAATGTACATTTTCTGACTATTTTCTTAGTGTTTAAGTACATTCAATAGAATTTAAAATTATTTCAATTGGGATTTTTTGTATTTAAATATATTCTGAGTATATTAATAGACAATGAGCAAAACAAATATACTTTGAATAGACCTGAATACACCTTAAGTACATTGTATGTATATTTCTCCAATTCTAAGTATACTAAAATGGTATTTGAACTAGAATTCCAGTATTTTCTTGACAAAAAAAGTGTATTTATAATGTTTCAAGTATACTTTTAGGTAATGTGGTTTATTGTAATTAGCTATGCAAAGAATACCTTGGTTGACCAAGGCATCTCCTTTGCCAATGTTTTAACATGCTATTTACAAAGTAGCATAACATACAAGACACATGTTTAAAAACTGCACCATGGTCATTAAAACATTTGAATAAGCTAAATATGAGGAACAATATCAGATTATAAATCAACATTTCAGCTGCAGAAAAGGATGCTGCGTAATATGCAAATGTTTGTGCACATGAGTTTTTTAAAGTATACTTAAGCACATTTTCTTGACATAAGAAAGTATACTCTCAGGAAGCATGTTCTTCAGCTGTGCAGTAATATTTTAGTTCCTTGCTGCATTCTGTATTTTGCATTATTATTTTCACTTTTATTTAAATCAGTTTTGTGGAATCACTACAATTTTGTTGATCAATCTGCTTTTTTCCCCATCATAGCCATTTAACTTTTACAATCACCAATGGCCTCACGGTAACATTCCTGAGCAAGTTTAATTCATGCCCTGCAGCTTAGTTCAGAAGGACGACTGTATCTTTGATGTCTGGGTGGTTTAATACATAATCCACAGCATAATTATTAATTTGACCATGCTTAAAGAGATATTCAATGTCTGATTTGATATTGTTACCGATCTATCAATCACTGCCCTTTTATAAGGCTTTTGAAAGGCTCCCTGGTCTTTGTAGTTGAATCTGTGCATGAAATGTAATACTTGACTGACGGCCCTAACAGATGTTGTATGGGGGACAGAGTAATTAAAAAAATAATGCCAACCCCTATTACTTCACACAGAGTCCATTTAACATATTATGTGATTTGTTAAACCACATTTTACTCCTGAATTAATTAAGGTTTGCCTTAACAAAGGGGCTGAATACTTATGAAATGCCAATATTTTAGTTTTCTAATTTGTATTATTTATTTTTAAACTTGACATTAGAGTATTTTGAGTTCAATGTTGACGACAAATGACAGTTAAATCAATTTTAATCCCATGTTTTAACACAATTCATTTTGAAGAAATACAAGGGGTATTTTGCAAGGCACTGCATACTTATAGTGTACTTGATCACTCACAAGCAGTTTCAGAAAAAAAGCTGTGCTTCAACTTAAAAACAACTCCAAGTTGTGTATATTTAAGTATGCTTTAGTATACTTGTAATATATTAAAATATAAAAAAATGTTATATTAGGAAGTTACAGAAAGAGTACTGATGCTATCATTGAATCTCCATTTGGTGAATATGCAGAAAATGTTACTAAAGTTCCATAGAAATAACAGATCTACTCTTTCAGGTAGCTAATTTGAGTTAGACAAATACATGTATCTGCCTTACAACTAACTGTAGGTTAAGACTGTTGGATGTGTTAATGCCTACCCCTGCATACGTCTTTGGGTCTACATACAGGAACAGAACAGGGTAGTCTAAAGAGCCATGTAAGTTTCTCCAACTGCCTAAATTGGGTCAACATAGGAACAGCATAGGCCATTCTTATGAGCCAAGCATTACTCCAACCTTCTGAGTGTGCTGATGGAGCACAGAGCAGTTGGAGCAGTTGGTGTGCTTGTGTGAGAGAGAGAGAGAGAGGGAGGGAGAGTCGATGAGTGCCGGTGGTTGGGGTCACTTTTTTATGTTGCCCACCTTGGCATACAACTGTCTTGTCTCCAGATCAGAGCATTGCCATCAACCGGAGGTTGGCACTGAATCCAAGTGGCCGGGGGAGATAAGGCGACCACTGGGACATTACAGATTCAGGCATTAGCCGAGTGGAGACTGACGAAGAGCAGGGCAAGCTGAGGCCTTTGATAATGCCTCCCCATTTTTTCCGAGGCCATTCAAGGATGGGGCCACATCTCATCGGTTTGGTGGCCAAAAGAGACTCCAGAGTGAGCCCCACATTGCCTGACTCAACTGCTGCCTTCACACCTTGGCAAGCATATGGCCCATAACGCATGAAGGGTAGTAAGTGTGGTATAAAGCTGAACCAATAATTGAATACATAGCATTGCTTACTAGCAGAACTCACAGTACTAGCCTGAATGTCAATAATGACAGAATGTAATAATTACTTCACTTCAACAAAAAAGTTATCCAATATCTTAAGTCAAGACCCACATTCGGGTGTGTTTGTACAGTACAGTGGCATGCGAAAGTATTCACCCCCTTGGCATTTTTCCTATTTTGTTGCCTTACAACCTGGAATTAAAATAGATTTTTGGGGGGTTTGTATCATTTGATTTACACAACATGCCTACCAATTTGAAGATGCAAAATATTTTTTATTGTGAAACAAACAAGAAATAAGACAAAAAAACTGAAAACTGGAGCGTGCATAACTATTTTCCGGTGGTACAGTTCCATTCAGTACCACCGGAAAACTTCCGGTTTGGAGCGAGCAGTCGCACTACGCTTCACTCCACAGGTAATATTACACTTCACTACATTACAACGGTTTGATTTGTTTGATCCGAGCAATTCTTTTCTTTTCTTAGCTAGCTACATAGCCGTCTTTGTATCAAAGATAATCGTGTAGCTTAGAGTAATTATCGAAGTTAGCTATCTTCGTCCTCCTAACGTAGTCATCACTGCTAGCTAGCTAGTCAACACTGCTAGCTAGCCAACCAGCCAACTTCCACCGACTAGCTGCACTATCTATTACATTACAACGGAACGACTTGACTAGTGTAGTGTTAGTGAGCCAGCTACTTAGTTGTCTTTGCATCTAAGATAATTGTGTAGTTTAGAGTAATTATTAGTAAGTAGCCAGCCGCGACGCCAGACGTAGTCAACACACCTAGTCATCATTAATCCACTGCTAGCTAGCTAGCCAACAGCTAGCCAACCGTTACCGACTAGCAGCGCTGTAGATACCAATACTTTACAACGGAACGATTTGACTAGTGCAGTGTTGGCTAGCTAGCTACATAGTTGTCTTTGTCATAGCTTGATAATTGTGTAGTTTAGTAATTACCGAGGTTAGCTAGCCAGCTATTGCCGTCCCCCACGACGCCATTTTTCCTAACCCAGCCAACTAGTAACACTGTAGAAACTAAAATACATTACAAAGGAACGTCTTGATTAGTGTTATGTTAGCTAGCTACAAAGTTGCTTTTGTATCATGACAAGGTGTAGTACTGAAACTATCGAGGTCACCTAGCCAGCTACACCTAGCCAGCTACACGGTCAAACAAAGTCAACAACGCAGCAACTGCTAGCTAGCCTACTCCACCAGCCAGCAGTACTGTATCATTTTCGTCATTTTAGTCAATAGATTTTCTGCAACGTAAGCTTAACTTTCTGAACATTCGAGACGTGTAGTCCACTTGTCATTCCAATCTCCTTTGCATTAGCGTAGCCTCTTCTGTAGCTTGTCAACTATGTGTCTGTCGATCCCGGTTCTCTCCACTCTGCACAGGCCATACAAACGCTTCACACCGCGTGGCCGCTGCCACTCTAACCTGGTGGTCCCAGCGCGCACGACCCACGTGGAGTTCCAGGTCTCCGGCAGCCTCTGGAACTGCCGGTCTGCGGCCAACAAGGCTGAGTTCATCTCAGCCTATGCTACCCTCCAGTCCCTAGACTAACATGGATCAACATGGATCTGCGCTTGTGCACACTCAGACGAGAGTGCTCTGAAATCAGAGTAGATAGTCACAGCAAATTTACCAGCTACATCTATCACAGTTGTTGCAGTGAGATTCTATTGAAATGGTTACTTGCATAGTGGAGTCTTTTGTTAAGACATGTAGTTAGTTAGCTAGCTACGTAAACAATGAACCATAATCCCAACTCATGACGTTACTACCCTGCATGAATCTGCATGAGGCTAACCAACCAGGTTCAATGTTAGCTAGCTAACATTAGGCTATAACTAGCAAAACAAATGTCTCTGATACACAAATAATACGATCATACATGTAATGTTACCTTGAGAGAAAGCCAGCTAATGTTAGCTAGCCAGCCAACAGTACAATTTAACTTGAAATGAAAATTAATATAGGTCAAAATTAGAAACGTGTAATATCTGAAAATGTAGCTAGCTAGACTATCTTACACATGCTCTAAAATCGGAGTAGATAGCCAGAGCGAATTTACAAGTCACGTCTATCAACAGTTGTTGCAGTGACATTCTATTGAAATGGACACTTGCATATTGGAGTCTTTTTCTAAGACATGTAGCTAGCTTGCTAAACAATTAACCATAATCCCAACTCATGACGTTACTACCCTGCATGAATCTGCAGGTAGCTAACCAACCAGGTCCGATGTTAGCTAGCTAACATTAGGCTATAACTAGCAAAGCAAATGGCTCTGAGATATGAATAATAAGATCAGAGATGTAACGTTAGCTAGCTAGCCAGCCAGCTAACTTTAGCTAGTTAGCTAACAGTACACTTTAACTTGAAATGAAACCACTTTCTGTCAAAATTAGAAATGTGTAATATCTGTAAATGTAGCTAGCTAGACTATCTTACCCATATACATCATGGATGGATGCTTCTCCCTGTCATGGATGCCATGGTTGCCCTCAGTTTGAAAATGTCAAATCACAAATACAATGAAACTGAAATTGCTAACATATAAAATGCTAACATTTTATGTTCAAATCATTCTCCTGTGAAGTAGTGACCCATGACATATCCCTAGTTTCCTGAAATGAGTCACAAATGTATCAACCCCACCTTAAAATGTCCATTAATTATAATCCACATAATAATTCACAATTCCTGTTGCTGCAGGGTTATTTTCCTGATGAGGCAAACTGGCTGATAATTAATATCCTATATCTGTAGAAGAACCCAATACACAACAGAAATAATGTAACTTGCAGCAAGAATTGCTAAATGGACTAATGACATGATTGAGGGCCTATGTGTAGAAAGTCTGCATTTAAAAAAATGTTTTTAATGTTTTTATTTATTTATTTTATTTCACCTTTAGTTAACCAGGTGGGCCAGTTGAGAACAAGTTCAAATTTACAACTGCGACCTGGCCAAGATTAAGCAAAGCAATGCGACAAAAACAACACAGAATTACAATTGGGCTAAACAAACATACAGTCAATAACACAATAGAAAAATCTGTTTACAGTGTGTGCAAATGAAGTAAGGAGGTAAGGCAATAAATAGGCCAATAGGGGCGAAGTAATTACAATTTAGCAATTTACACTGGAGTGATATATGTGCAGATGAGGATGTGAAAGTTGAAATACTGGTGTGCAAAAGAACATTAAAAAAATAAAAAATGGGGATGAGGTAGGCAGTTGGTTGGATGGGCTATTTACAGATGGGCTGTGTACAGCTGCTCTGACATCTAACATTTAAAGTTAGGGAGGGAGATATAAGTCTCCAACTTCAGTGATTTTTGCAATTCGTTCCAGTCATTGGCAGCCGAGAACTGGAAGGAAAGGCGGCCAAAGGAGGGGTTGGCTTTGGGGATGACCAGTGAAATATACCTGCTGGAGCGTGTGCTTTGGGTGGGTGTTGCTATGGTGACCAGTGAGCTGAGATAAGGTGGAGCTTTACCTAGCAAATACTTATAGATGACCTGGAGCCAGTGGGTTTGGCGACGAATATGTAGTGAGAATCAGCCAACAAGAGCATACAGGTCGCAGTGGTGGGTAGTATATGGGGCTTTGGTGACAAAACGGATGGCACTGTGATAGACTGCATCCAGTTTGCTGAGTAGAGTGTTGGAGGCTATTTTGTAAATGACATCGCCGAAGTGAAGTATTGGTAGGATAATCGGTTTTACGAGGGTATGTTTGGCAGCATGAATGAAGAAGGCTTTGTTGCGAAATAGGAAGCCGTTCTAGATTTCAATTTAGATTGGAGATGCTTAATGTGAGTCTGGAAGTAGAGTTTACAGTCTAGCCAGACACCTAGGTATTTATAGTTGTCACCATATTCTAAGTCAGAAGCGTCCAGAGTAGTGATGCTAGTCGGGCGGGCAGGTGCGGGCAGCGATCGGTTGAAGAGCATTCATTTCATTTTACTAGCATTTAAGAGCAGTTGGAGGCCACGGAAGGAGTGTTGTATGGCGTTGAAGCCTGTTTGGAGATTTGTTAACACAGTGTCCAAAGAAGGGCCAGATGTATACAGAATGGTGTCGTCTGCGTAGAGGTGGATCAAAGAATCACCCGCAGCAAGACCGACATCATTGATATATACAGAGAAAACTAGTCGGCCCGAGAATTGAACCCTGTGGCACCCCCATAGGGACTGCCAGAGGTCCAGACAACAGGCCCTCCGATTTGACACACTGAACTCTATCTGGGAAATAGTTAGTGAACCAGGCGAGGCAGTCATTAGAGAAACTAAGGCTGTTGAGTCTGCCGACAAGAATACGGTGATTGACAGAGTCGAAAGCCTTGGTCATGTCGATGAAGACGGCTGCACAGTACTTTATGTTAGGGATAAGATGATGATGATTTGGTTGCATTTCATTTAGTAAATGAGAGTGATTTATCTGCCAAAGTTACACAATTACATGTTAAAGTTGTCCAGAAATTGTCACTCATGTCCATGACATGGCAAATGTCAACCAAATAAAATATTGCAATATTTTCCTCTCAGCACACTTTGTTTCATAGTCTGTAGTTTCATTGTAATATGGTAGGTTAAAAACGTAGTACATGTATTTCAGAAAATTATTATACATTTATTATGAACATTTGTTACTATTTCTGTTCCTTATGCAAAATATTCCATCCAATATTTATGTTTACATTATTTGTCTTGCTTGAAATCATCACAAATTCACTTGACTTTAAAACAGCTAACATTATCTGGTTGAAGGTTAAAAACTAAAATAGCACAACCGAAGAGTTATTGACATTTGTCCCTATTCCCTCAGCTCACCAAATTTGAATGATCTTCTTCCAATGAGTGATACAAGGCCCTCAATCCCATCAAGACATCAGTGGCTCTGGCTTTGTTCAAATGAGAGCAAAAACACAGTTTATAATAATATTGATCCATCACTTGGGTAATACAACAAAGATGTGCTTTGATGACTGAGCAGAATCAATCCCAAGATCATCTAACACTGTTTGAGTTCAAAATGGGAACAGTGTAGTTGTGTAAGTGAGGTAATATAACCTAGTATGCATCCCAAAGGGTACCCTATTCCCTATTTATTACACTACTTTTCACCAGAGCCCTATAGGACCAGGTCAAAGTAGTACACTATATATGAGATAGGGTGCATTTAAGACACAACCCCTACTGACTTTTTCATCTTCACTGGGTGAATCCACTTTGGCTCAGATCGACAATGGCCAAGCTCACATGCAGACTACCTACACTAGCTAACAATAGACACAATCGGTCAGTTGACCTAAACACCCTCCTGTTGCCGGGGTGGTTTGTAAAACAACTTTTAATATTGTTCTATTATGGAGTAAATCAAAATACAGTATTGTAGACATATTATATGTTAGATATGCAGCCATTGTGTACCATAGTCCTACCTACAGTACTCTGTCTCTTCATCTTAACCGGTAAAGAAAGATAATTCACTGGGCAGAATCAGGTTAGTGTTTGTTATTAGGTGCTCTATTCTCATGCTTTACCTATATTGTGAATGCTAGCCTTCAAGCACTGAGGTGATTTTGTAGCGGTCTTTAATATGTACCACAGAAGAACCAAGAAATGAAGAGCGACACTACGGCTGTCTTTTTGGCTTTTATGTAGTTCTGCAATAATATTATGAATAGACAGGACAGGAATACACCAGTCTCCAATGCACCATCTCACAAGGGGTTCTTTCTCTCTCTGAGTTTTCTCGGACGGGTAGTACAAAGGAGTTAGTAGGTGACGTAAGCACCCAGATTAAATAAAATACATTTAATGAAATAAAAAACGAAGATGTTAATATCATCCAGCTACTGTAGCTGCATACCCAACAGGCAGTACTAGTAGTGCAACAATTGAAAATAGAAACCACAAGTAAAGTTCCTGGCGATCATAGCGATCTGATTCCTTCTGTCTGAACTTGGAATAATCCTTTTCGCGGGCTTGGGCCACTGACTCTCAACCTGGACATTCTGTTCTGCGTTGTGTACTATTCTAGTAATTTAAAGTTTGATGGAATAATAATTGTAACTCTCCTACACTCACCCCTTCTTAATTTCAGCAAACTTAAAAAAAATATATATATTTCACCTTTATTTAACCAGGTAGGCTAGGAGAGAACACGTTCTCATTTACAACTGCGACCTTGACAAGATAAAGCAAAACAGTGGAACACAAACAACAACACAGAGTTACACATGGAATAAACAAACATACAGTCAATAATACAATAGAGAAAGTCTATATACAGTGTGTGCAAATGAGGTAGGATAAGGGGGGTGAGGCAATAAATAGGCCATAGTGGCAAAATGATTACAGTTTGGCAAATTAAACACTGGGGTTATAGATGTGCAGAAGATGAGTGTACAAGTTACGATACTGGGGTGCAAAGGAGCAAAATAAAAATAAATAAAATGAATAACAATATGGTGATGATGTAGTTGGATGGGCTGTACATACACATTGGCAATGTACAGGTGCAGTGATATGTGAGCTGCTCTGACAGCTGGTGCTTAAAGCTAGTGAGGGAGCTATGAGTCTCCAGCTTCAGGGATTTTTGCAGTTCATTCCAGTCATTGGCAGTAGAGAACTGTAAGGAAAGGCGGCCGAAGGAGGCCATAAGACATAAGGTAAGAGTTCTTCCACCACAGGGGTAACCTTGACCAAAAGTCATCTAGAAGGACAGCAAAGAGACTTA
The DNA here is from genome assembly GCF_901001165.1 of Salmo trutta. Lineage (NCBI taxonomy): Eukaryota > Metazoa > Chordata > Actinopteri > Salmoniformes > Salmonidae > Salmo > Salmo trutta. The sequence goes on along the minus strand of NC_042962.1, from coordinate 33,703,205 downwards.
GCCAGGTAGAAATATGCCCTTATACATATAACCTATAAAGTAAAGTGTGTATATATATATATATATTTATATATAAAGTATTTCTCATTCCCTTAATCAATTGATTAAGAATTTCTCTATTAACTTGTTATGGATAGGGGGCAGTATTTTCACGGCCGGATAAAAAACATACCCGATTTAATCTGATTATTACTCCTGCCCAGAAACTAGAATATGCATATAATTATTAGCTTTGGATAGAAAACACTCAAAAGTTTCTAAAACTGTTTGAATGGTGTCTGTGAGTATAACAGAATTCATTTGGCAGGCCAAAACCTGAGAAGATTCCAAACAGGAAGCGCCCTCTCTGACCATTTCTTGGCCTTCTTGATCATCTCTATCCGAAACAGGGGATCTCTGCTGTAACGTGACATTTTCTAACACCCCCATAGGCTCTCAGAAGGCGCCAGACCGTTGAATGATGACTTTGCAGGCCATGGCTGAAAAACAGTAGCGCATTTGGATAGTGGTCGATCTGAGAACAATGATACTGGTGCGCGCATGCACGAGAAGAGTCCATTTTACTTTCTCTGTCTTTGAACGAAAACAACGACTCCCGGTGGGAATATTATCGCTTTTTTACGAGTAAAATCACATAAAAATTGATTTTAAACAGCGTTTGACATGCTTCGAAGTATGGTAATGGAATATTTTGAAATTCTTTGTCACGAAACGTGCCGGTTCCATTTTTCAAACATATGACTATTTTACAGCTATTTAAAGACAAGACTCTCGTTAATCTAACCACACTGTCCGATTTCAAAAAGGCTTTACAACGAAAGCAAAACATTAGATTATGTCAGCAGAGTACCCAGCCAGAAATAATCAGACACCCATTTTTCAAGCTAGCATATAATGTCACAAAAACCCAGAAGACAGCTAAATGCAGCACTAACCTTTGATGATCTTCATCAGATGACACACCTAGGACATTATGTTATACAATACATGCATGTTTTGTTCAATCAAGTTCATATTTATATCAAAAAACAGCTTTTTATATTAGCATGTGACGTTCAGAACTAGCATACCCCTGCAAACTTCCGGGGAATTTACTAACAATTTACTAAATTACTCACGATAAACGTTCACAAAAAGCATAACAATTATTTTAAGAATTATAGATACAGAACTCCTCTATGCACTCGGTATGTCCGATTTTAAAATAGCTTTTCGGTGAAAGCACATTTTGCAATATTGTAAGTAGATAGCCCGGCATCACAGGGCTAGCTATTTAGACACCCAGCAAGTTTAGCACTCACCAAAGTCAGATTTACTATAAGAAAAATGTTATTACCTTTGGTGTTCTTCGTCAGAATGCACTCCCAGGACTTCTACTTCAATAACAAATGTTGGTTTGGTCCCAAATAACCCATAGTTATATCCAAACAGCGGCGTTTTGTTCATGCGTTCAAGACACTATCCGAAAGGGTAAATAAGGGTGACGAGCACGACGCATTTCGTGACAAAAAAATTCTAAATATTCCATTACCGTACTTCGAAGCATGTCAACCGCTGTTTAAAATACATTTTTATGCAATTTTTCTCGTAAAAAAGCGATAATATTCCGACCGGGAATCTGCGTTTAGGTAAAAAGACGAAAGAAAATAAAGCATGGGGTCGACTCGGGCACGCGCCTTAGCCCATTGTCCTCTGATCGGCCACTTGCCAAAAGCGCAAATGTGTTTCAGCCTGGGGCTGGAATGACATCATTCAGCTTTTTCCCGCCTTCTGAGAGCCTATGGGAGCCGTAGGAAGTGTCACGTTACAGCAAAGATCCTCAGTCTTCAATAAACAGAGGCAAGAAGCTCAAGGAATGGTCAGACAGGCCACTTCCTGTAAGGAATCTTCTCAGGTTTTTGCCTGCCATATGAGTTCTGTTATACTCACAGACACCATTCAAACAGTTTTAGAAACTTTAGGGTGTTTTCTATCCAAAGCCAATAATTATATGCATATTGTCGTGTCTTTGGCTATGCCGGATTAACCCTTTCACACGTACCATCACACGGGGTGTGATCGTTCTACAGTGGTCCCTGAAGCGTACGATCACACCCCGTGTGATTAGAACACTCATTTAGAACGGCCAGTTTCGAATGACGCAACAATCAACATTTGAGCTTGCCACACTTTTTTCAGAAACTATTTACACAAACAGTCCTTACGTAAACTATACCATGAATTAGCTAATAGCAATTACTATGTACAATTATTGAAAGTAATCCGACAATTAGTTTCAGCGCGCAGCTGGCCACACTTTTTCAGAAACTATTTACACAAACACAGTCCTTACAAAGTTATGTCCAGAATGTGAGCAGTTTATTTTTGGATGCAATGTTCAGATATTCACAGAACTATCTATAGCATAACACAATCATCCTAACCGGAAAAATGTAGGCTACATTTCTCCTAGAGCTCAGGAAAGATTGACGCTACACAAGCGGTCATATTTTCTAAATCTCGGCTGACATAAACTACACTATGAATTAGCTAATAGCAATTACTATGTACAATTAATCCCATCACGGGTTTGCTCACCGTTGATCAAAATAATTGAGTAAAACACTTTCTAGAAATCGAAAGTAATCCGACGATTAGTTTCAGCGCGCAGCCATGCATTTATTTCCTTACAGAAACCGAAGATAATAACAGACAAGATGAGTTCGGTCTGTTTATAGTATGCACGTTGAAGGGGTGTGTCTACCGTCGTTCACATCCCACCATTCATTTCCAGAAGTCCTCAAAAAATGAGTGAACTCTTACTCACCTCATTTTGTTATAACATCTTTGGTCAGACGATTACGTGAAACCCAGAATGCATTGTATGTCAACAAACATGGCTCCATACACATAGCTGGAATTAGCTTAGCTCATAATCAGTATAACCTTCAAATAAGTATTTTACACACATAATATGTGCCCATTACAATCTATGCAAAAATCGGAATGCATGATTTGTCACCTAGAATTGAAAACATGTGAATAAAACAGTAAATACACAAATAATTACCACACAAAACATTTTCTGATGGTGATTTATTGATACAAGTGACGCATGCCGGCAGTCAATCACGTCCCCTCTCACTCTGAGCCATTCAGTGTTGTTGTTTATGTATGTAGCTAGTGAGCTAAGCTGTTGCATTAGCAATGTCTTTCAAAAGGAGACAACTCACAAATGTGGAAATTCTGGAGATTTTTTTAAATTCTGACAATGAGTCTGAGTATGAAAGTCAGGAATCAGATTCTGACAGTGACAGTGAGGAGCTGCCCCCCAACCTTGTAGCCATTGAGAACCCTGAATCTGAGGTTCCCTTGTCCACTGACCAAGTACCAGGTCCCTTTGAAGATGCTGGTGGTGATGGAGGCAGAATGACAGTGGATGAAGTACAAGAGTTCTGTGGTAGCTGGAAGGCCGCCAGTCATTTCACCCCTCCTGGCCCTGCTGTTTGCTTTGACGAGTCCCAGTCTGGAGTGCAACGCCCCTTGCCATTTCCAACTGAGGCAGAGTGCTTCAAATTGTTTCTGACAGAGGAGCTCGTGGGAAACATAGTACAGGAGACCAATCGCTATGCCTTGGAGCTACAGGAGAAGAGAGAGCCAGGAGTGAGGGGGAAACTCGCTAAATGGGTGACAACCACAATTAGTGAAATGTATACCTTCCTGGTGACAGTCCTCCTCATGGGGATAGTAAAGAAGAACTCCCTAAGAGACTACTGGAGCACAGATCCTATGTTTGCAACTCCCTTCTTTGCCACCCTCTTTTCCCAAGACCGCTTCCTAATTCTGCTGCGATGCCTGCATTTCGTCAACAATGCTACTGCCATCCTAAGTGACCCGTTATACAAAATAAGAATTGTTCTTATCAGCCTGACATCAGCATTTGGTCGGGTCTTTGTGCCATACAAGGACCTATGCATTGATGAGTCCCTGATGTTATGGAAAGGTAGGCTGGCGTTCCGTCAATATATTCCCTCCAAAGGCACAGGTTTGGCGTCAAGTTCTTTGTCATGTGCGACGTGAAGACAGGATTTGTCCAGGATATTATAGTTTACACAGGGTCCACCACTGACATCAAACATTATGAGGGGCTTGGGGTGTCCGGGTCCGTGGTGATGACCATGCTGGCTCCTCATCTCGGCAAGGGACACACTTTGTACGTGGACAATTGGTACAGCAGTCCCACACTCTTCCAGCATCTGCTCTCCAACAGCACAGGGGCCTGTGGCACAGTCAGGTCGAACAGGAAGGGGATGCCGGCATTCGGATGCAGGAAGATGCAGAGAGGGGAGGTGGAGTTCCAGGAGAACGGTCAACAGCTGGCAGTAAAGTGGCATGACAAACGAGACATCCATGTCCTCTCCACTGTCCATACAGCAACCATGTCGGCCACAGGGAAGGTGGACCACCTGACGGGAGAGAGAAAGATCAAACCAGATTGTGTGCTAGACTATAACCTCAAAATGGTGGCCGTGGATAAGGCGGACATGATAAACAGCTTTGTGGAATGCACTCGGAAAACGACCAAGTGGTATAAGAAGATATTTTTCCAGCTGATCGACACTGCTGTCCTCAACGGCAGCATAGTTCACCGCCAACTAACAGGTGAGATGATTACTGAACAAGGTATTTTTGTAATTGGATGTACAGTTCACATACAAATCCATTATGCAATTACAGTGACAATATCTCACCAACCTACCCACTGCCTCCTCATCCTCCCCACTCCCTCATAGGTAAAGTAATTACCTACCAAAAATACAGAGAGAACCTCATGAGAGAGCTGTTGGAGGAGCACCACACCCCTCGGCGCCCCTCCACTGGGGGTCGCCCTGCTGTAGACAATCCCCTACGCCTCACTGCACGGCATTTTCCCTGCAAAGTCCCTCAAACTGCTGCTCAAGGTAGTCGCACACGGAGGCACTGCAAAGTCTGCCTGTCTGGCGCCAGGAGAAGTAAGCAGAGGAAGATGACAAAATACATGTGTTTAGCTTGTGATACACCTCTATGTATTTCACCATGCTTTGAGGAGTATCACATGCTCAAGAATTATTGAGCACATCTGCAGCAATAAGTGACTGACTGACCTGCCAGGTGACCTGCCATGATACTATGCCTTTAGAGGTGGGGGTGGAAATGCAGTTGTTATTCAGTCACTGCATGAATATTAAATATGGGTTATGCATATTCAATTTTTTTGTCCTCTAGTAAAACAAATTGTTGTTGAACCAACTACCAATACTTCAATAAAATAGACGACTATTACATATTGGCCTATGTGTTTTCTTGCTGTGTTTTCATCCAGTAAAACTGTTAAGGAGTGTACGTTAGCATACAAAAGCTGTCCTCAATCTTCAGCTGGAAAGATGTCCAGTTCCAGTTATGATATTGGCAAATACTGTTTGTGGTTTCTGAAAGTACAGAATAAAGAGGAATTATTAATTAGAATACAATATAAGGATATAGCAATAAAACAACATTACAAATAACATAATAAACACTGCTATAAAAATAGTTTATTGCATTGACAAAATCACAGATTTCAGTTATAACAGTAAGAAACTAACTTTTGAGCTCCACAAGGGGGCAAGGCAGGGCAGAACAGAGCTATGCTGAATAGACCAAATAAACAAACCATGGTCATATGTTTTATTTTATTTAACTAGGCAAGTCATTTAATTAACAACAAATGATTATTTACCTATGATGGCCTACACCGGCCAAACTCGGACAACGCTGGGCCAATTGTGCGCTGCCCTATGGGACTCCCAATCACAGCCAGTTGTGATACAGCCTGGATTTGAACCACGGTGTCTGTAGTGATGAGATGTAGCTCTGAGATGCAGTGCCATTGACCGCTGCGCCACTAGGGAGTCATAAGGCCAGGGTAGCTTCAAAATACAACACAAGCTAATACTTCTCCGACGCAAGTAGCATTGTTTTACAGAGCTAATAGAAGAATGTAGCTAGCTACCTAAGCACGATTGAATATAACATAAAGGTTATAAAATGAGTAACGTTACCTCACGTGTCCGCGGTTATAAAGAATATACACAAATCTATTATGCTCCATACATACAGTACGCTACAATTACAACGTAATACTGCACTTACTTTGATAGAAACGCACACATTTCCAAAGTTATTACTAGTAACGAAAACAATGAGGGCAACAGATGGAAAATGTGAACACGTGTGCAGATCCTGTTCTGACGGGAGATTAGCAAATGTCTGCAGACTTGAACTGCACAAACAATTGGAAAGTGCTTGGGGAATTTTGTCCGGGTCAGAAATGTCCCAAAAATTAAATTGTCCGCAAAAGAAAAAATGACTATTTTTATGTGAATGAATGAGGAGGCGGAACACACCTAAATTCAAACTGTTCTTAGAAAATAAAAACTTGTTAGAAAATCATTTGAAATTGAAGTTGAAACAGCCTATAAATAAAAACAGTCTGCGTGCTTTGGTTTGAGGACAGCGCGGATTAAATGCACTGTTACGTATCAATCACATCCTGGAATGGAGAGAACGTTCGAACATCACGTGCATAAAAAAACTCACGCTGGGGCGACCGTTAGAGATATTTGGAACTCACGCGTGAAAGGGTTAAGTGATATGACATGCTAACTTATAAAATTATTTCTCTGTAATTAATATTACCTGATTAAGCTAATCATGTAAATGTAATTAACTAGAAAGTCGGGGCACCACAGAAGAACGTTTATAGAGCTGTTATCTTCCGAATAAACTCTTAAAATACTTAGTACTATTTTACATCGATAGCAGTCAATATTAACCCTTATCTTATTTTCAGTCTCATAATGAAAGTTGTAAATTCTTGGTTATCTTCACGAACCCTGGCTAACAAGTTGAATCAGCAATACAAAATTGGGTTTAATTATTTATTTACTAAATACCTAACTAATCACACAGAATTACAAATACACAGAATACAATGATGTCATACAGAATTCGTCCTAGTGGACGGAGCCTATATCATGGCTGGTTACACAAAGGAAAGGGGGGTTGGGCTTGAATGAAAGAGCGGGAAGATTTAGGAACAAAGAAACAGCAGCTATGCTATCGTAAATACATTATCTTATGCATTCTAAATTACCGCCCATTTGGAAAAGGAAAATGCAATAAATATTTACTCTGAGCTGCGCTTCGGTAGATTGGTCGTAGATGCTGGCCGGGTTGGCCAACAGATCTTCCTGTAGTGGAAGAATGTCTCTGGTGGTAAATTGAATACGTGGTGGTATCTTCGTCTGGTTGTTAGACTGGATCCGTCGTCCGTCCTTTCCTAGCCCACGTTAGCAGCGGCTAACTCAACGGCTAGGAAGTATCACTTCTGTAGTGAATAAGCTCAAAGTTCATACCAGTTCATACCATAGCTCACACCGAGGTTGGCTTAGTTCTGTCCTTGATATGTGTCTGTCCTTCTAACGTAGAGGCTGCAGACCTCCCGTACTGGAACATACTGGTTATCTTTTCGTCAAAGGCTTATATATTGGAGAGGGGGGAGGAGGTGTTTCATCATTTATAATCCCATGTCTCTTCACAGGGTTGGGCCACTGATCGGACAGGGCACTTTCCTTATGAAAACCCAATTCTCTCATTTGGAAGCTAAAATTACATTTAATCTCCTAACAAACAATTTCAATATCAAAAATTTCAATTGCATACCAATTCCATGTGACTCTGATAACTAGAGGGTGTATACTTTCTCAGGTACAGTTTATGTCGTCCTGTCATCAATCATAATGTCTCAGATAACAATGAACTGACATACATACTCATTACGTTATCAAGCATATTTCCAACTGGCTTTATTATCAAAAGATGGTTCCTTTCCCCATTTGTTTGATGTTCCCGGACTCTCTATATTTAACAGGACAGCAGTCCTTCAGTAGGGTCAGTAAGAGAGGAGAAGGGAGAAAGGTATTTATGGGGGGGGGTCATAAACCTTACCCACAGGCCAACGTCATGACAGTCCCCCCATGTTGGGTTCAAACTTGCGATTAAACTGCATGTTGTAAACCAACATAAAAATTAACGTGGGTTGTCCTGGTTGTGGATCATCGTTGTGGTCCCCATCTGGCGGTCGACCCAGGTAGGGTGTCTGCAAATGAAGAAGTCCGCTCCAAGGCTGGGCAGCAGATGTCCAGTTGGTGGTTGCTATTGCATTCCCCCCTCTGGTGGTCGACCCGGGTAGGGTCTCTGCAAATGAAGATGTCCGTTCCATGACTCGGCAGCGGATGTCCGGATTGGGATCGCCGTTCCGGACCCGTCGTCTGGTCGTCCAGACTGGAATATCTGGGCAGTAACTTAGGCAGAGGTTAACAACGCACACACACTCATGAAATATATCATTACATTTCCTCCCAAATGAGCGGCGTTGTGGCACTAACTGATGGTTGTATGGGGGAGTTGTTTATGGCTCTATCACTTTCTATGTGCCAAAGAAAATGAAACAAAATTAATGAAAGCATAAACAAAACAAAATAGTTATGCCACCTTAATCATCTAATTGGACTGTATTCTATCTACGTCCATGGTCTTGGCAAAATGACCCTATCATGGCATTGTCTAATGTCATATCTAGGGCTTTCCTAATTTGCGGGGTGGCGCTTAGGGTACTATCCCTTGTTGACAACTATATGATAAGTCTACAGCTGTAAGGCACTAGTTTTGGGCAGTCTACAGGATGACCTATGGACTTCTGGTTAGAAAAATGGTGAGTGTCTTAGAGTCAAAGGCCTAGAAGTAAATGTTCAACTTTACTAAGGCTGGTATTTTGCTTGGACCCTTAAGTGATCCTAGCATAAATCCTAATTGGATGTTCCGTTGTGCATGTGCGTTTATGCTTACACAATCGCGCATGTCAAGGGAAGAAAACCAAGTATCCTTGCAGATTACAACTTGTTCAGAATGAGTCTGACGTAGTCAGGTAATTTTCAGGTCAATGCCTGGAGGTCAGTCAGAATTGGTGTCAAGGGAGTCTGTAGTAGTTTTCTACAAGTCACGGTGTCTTCCACTATTGTAGTGGCGGTAGGTATGAAGTCTATTTCATAGCTATGTTATCCACGGAGGAGCTAACCTCACGACGGAAGTATTAGACCAGTCGTACGTGGTGTGATCATGGTTCATGACTTCTAATAACTTTTCTCCTGAACGGAGGGTTCTATTTATTAGTGGCATGTGTTAACCATTGGAAGAGTGCACTGGAGATTCCCTTCCCTGTGTTGCACTCTGAGTGACTCCTATGTTGCTATTATCAATAGCAATTTAACTCGTGAGGTTACTAATCCTCTTACTGAGTGTTGCTGGACTGACTGTGGTATTGGCACTGGTATTCGAGGGGTCCAGTTGTCCTACCGATTTATTCTGAAATATTATCTACCGGAACACATGATTGGAGCATATTACTAGTTGTATTGCAGTTGAACCTACACATGGCAAGGAATGATTATTGTTGCCATTTGTTTTGGAGGTGGACAAGTCCACTGGACTTCCTTTACGACCAGTGTGGTACACCTCAGAACTATCTTAGATGTGTTCTAAGATAATCCCCGTCTGGGGGCCTGTCTGCTCCTCACTGTTCTCATAGGGGAGTTTACAACTAGATTTGATTTATGCTCTGGCGGCCTCGTACGGTGTTGTCCGTAGTCTCGACCCCCCCCACCGGCCTCGATGAGGCTCATCATGGGTCTGGGCTACTATTCCCCCCCTTTGTGTCTCGGGACCCCCCCACCAGCGGGTGGTGTTGGTGCCCGAGGCGCAAACGAAAAGGTCGGACCCTATGTACGAGTTGTCAGTGGCCGCGTTATTATGAGAATGGCTGTAACCTTTCAACCAAATCTGCTGGTGTTTGTGCTTCAACACCCTCAGTGGCTGTCGAGGTCTGTCAGTCACCACCGCGTCCGCGTGTGGCAACCTCTTCAGTACCTGCAAACTGAGACGAGGATATCGGTCTGTGATATCGCAAAGTGTTTCACCAGTGGGAGTCATCGGGTCAGTTGCTGGACTGACGCCATTAGTGTCATTGTAAGGGGTGACAGTCCCCAACAAAGCAGAAGGTGTATCATCGGAAGCAGAGTGTACTCTGCGCATCCATGTTTTTCTTGCTGAGACGGCCGCAGTGCTTGCGGAAGTGTCCGAAGGGCAAGAGAAGTTCATCTCAACTACCGTATTGCACGACTGCAAGGAGGAGGGAAGTTGCTCATTCACAGAGACAGCTGGCTCGAAATCATGAAAAGAATGGTCAATCAGATTGGCTGATGGAATGTGTCGAGATATCGTAATATCTCCTTGGATCGGATTCTGCACCAAGAGGTTTCTAAACGTCTTTTTCCCAATGGGTGCTTTTGACAGATACCCCTCGTGAATGACTGCATTGCAGCTAGCGTTAGGGGGAGACAGTGTGGTCAGTGGAGAAGGCACTGTGGCCTGTGACCATACCTGGTTGGTTTTCCAATCCATCAATGGGAGTAACCGATCCATCAAGTCTGCTCCAAGTAGCAGGGTTACAGTTTCGAGGCTGGTAACATACACAGGATGAACGAGCGATACGTCCTGGAAGTGTAGTTTCAGCATGACTCTCAATGTGAGAGGCGAGGTAGTCTGAGTGACCCCTCGAAGTGTAGTGTCGCATCGTTCCACTTTTAACCAACGTTTAGTTGGCTTCAAAGCCCTTTTGAGATCATCAAACAATGTTTGAGAGATGAGTGATATTGTCGCACCCGAATCAATTAGCGCATGACAAGCTAAGCAGTCCTCCAGGACTGTTTCCAGGTATGGCCGTTTAGATTCGTGGTTAGTGGACATATTCCCCACAAAGTGGAGTGGTCGTTCGCCACGACGTGATGTGCCATGTCTGTTCAAGATGGAAGCAGATTGACTTTTCCGATTTTCAGTGGGCTTGGCTTTAACGAAGCGTTTGACTTTTTTCTTCGCAACTTTTGTATCAGAGTCTATAGACAGAGCCCGGGGGCTTGTTTCTTGATCAAGCGGGCCCTGGATAGGGTCTTGAATGAGAGCGGGAGAAATTTGAACTTTAACGTCCTTGCTATGGGTGTTAATTCCTGCGGACCTGGTGTCCGGTAATTTCCCGTCTAGTCCTTGTGACTTATCTTTTACCCTTTTCTCAAATTGTTCTCGCTTAAGTTCTTCCCATAGTGGGACTTCTGGAGAACATTGGTCTACGTTTTGATCGTCCTTCAACCCTTTGTTACCCTTGTGCTCTGACACTTTTTGTGGGTTGGGTGCAGGAACGTAGCGAACGGGTCGATTGTAGCGGTAGTCATGTTGATGGCTACGTACTTTACAGTTATTTCGACCGCGGAGGTTATTGGAATCATGGTTTCGTGGTAGAAACTGTTGTTGTGCGTCATCTCTCGACGCTCCAATACCTGATAATGCACCCACTAACTGGAGTGAGTGCTCCTGGTTAAACTTCAAAACCGAGTGGTCAGGGCTCTTAGCGTTGCGAGCTTTTGATGCCTCAAAAGCTGTGCTTGCAAGCTCTCTGAGTTGTAAGATAGGCAAGCCAACGTGGACTGCAGGGCCCAAGTAGGTAATGAAGGTGGGATACATGTTCGACAGAAACATTTGTTTGAATGGTAACAGCTCTTCCATTCCTGTTTCCGTGAGTAGGCCAAAGTAAGCTGAACGAAGCCTATGATAGAAAGCTTGTGGGTGTTCGTTCCGAGCTTGTTTGACCGTGTTAGCCAGTGAGCTATCGTGTTTGCGAGTCGCAGAACCACTGAATTCTAATTTCAAAGCTGTGGCAAGTTTAGCGTAGTCATTTAGCACGTGTTGCTGTTGTAGGCGAATGAACCTCGTCACGTGTCTATTCGACATTCGCTTCAACAGGTAAACCCTGTCAGAACCCGTAGCGTTCGGGTAGCCACCCAACGCATCCTCTATGTCAGCTAGGAACGTCTCAGTATCGTTTGGCTGACCTGGAACGGGGTCAAAGGTGGGGAAATTCTTGACCAGTTTGTCAAGGTATTCCGCACCAAGCGGGCGGAGAGGATTGGCCTCATCCTGTGGAGAAATTGGGGCCGACAGGCCAAGAGGAGAAGCCAAGCTTTGGCTTTGTTGGCCAAGAGGCTCCATGTTACTCAGTGCCGAATGGCCAAGAGGAGAAGACTGAGGGACACATGATGGAGGCAATGTCTGAAACCTATCATCTTCACTCCTTTGAGTACCGGACTCCGGTTGCTTGGATGGGCAGTCATGCTGTAGAGCGTGACCATTCTGGACTTCCTCCAGATGGTACCTAAGGGTGGTCTTCTGCTGCATTGCAGAGTCCACTTGAGCGCTTAGAGTACCAATTTTGGACACGTGAGTGTCACACCTGCTCCTTTCAGTCTCAAACTTATCTGTCATGGTTTGCAGATAGAGGTCTCGAGTACGGAGCGAGAGATTCAGTGATGAGATTTCCTCTGCTTGCTTAGAAATCAATATGTCCATCCTCATCACCTGAGTTCTCTCATCATTCATTTGGTCAGCAACTTCAATAAGTTCTGCTGATTTATCATCCAACTTTGTCATTGTGTTCATTAACTGATCGTCTTTGGTCTGCAGCGCTTTGAGGAGTACCGTGTTATTTTGAGTAACATTCAACAAAACAGCATGCATGTTGTCAAGTTGAGCGCTCCTGTTTGTAGATAACTCTTCAGATGTATCTAGTTTGGCGTGGAAATCATCGTATTTAGTTTTGGCTAAATCGAGTTGTTCCTGTAGCATGTGATTTTGTTGAAGAGCTTGTGCTCGTTCATCGTCATAAGTATTTGCAATTACTTTTAATTGTTCCGATTTCAAACACAGTTCCTCGACTAGCAGAATGTTTTCATTTCCTGCTTTTGTCAATAGTTGCTCAGTTCTCTCCACCTGTGCTCTCATGTTAGCCATGTCTTGCACGTGCTTCAGCTTTGCACTGTGGTATTGGATCGATGCCAACCTTTGATGGCGATACATAAGTGCTAAAGTGGAGAGAACCGTCACAAAGCCTGTGTTTGATGGTTGATTTTGGACAGCGTTCGCAATTTCGGCTGATTTTTCACTAATGGCATAATTAGGGTTGGTATCGCTGCTGAGGTCAGAGATCAATCCTTTTATGGGTGGAGGTTCACTAATTAGCGGAGGAGTGGTGACCACCTCCTTTGGTAGCTTGCACATTATTAGAAAAATTTAGAGGAAAAATTTTCCTATTTTATTCAATGTTTGGGTTGGAATTCATTGGAAGCTGCAAAGACAAGTTTAATCTATTTATAGATGTTGACAAACCATCAGTACTGTACCAGTAATGTGGAAGTTGGGTGTGAATGAATTTGCAAAAGCAAATTGAATTAATTAATCAATGCCAATGATTAATCCTACCTAGGTATTAAACTTGAATTAACCTGAGGTTGCTTCATCCAGGTTAATATGGGAAGTTTAAAAGTGTCTCATTTGATTGCAAGAACATTAAGGTTTGTTCAACAATTTAACTTATTAAATTGAATGAGATGATAATCCATACAATCTCCATTGATTGGATATCATAAGTGTAAACAGTAGATTAAATGTTGGGAACACTTCCCACTATGGTACACTTCTTCCTTGGGCCGAAGCCACATGGGATTCCCGCTGGGGCGGGACTTCTGTCAGTACTGGATTACTGAATGGGTTTTGCAAAAAACAAATTTTACTGATTGATCAATTTTAATGATAAATCAAACCTGTATAGGCTATTTGGGATTTAAACTTTAATTAACCTGAGAGGTTTATTCATCTAGGTTAATGTGGGAAAAAAAGATTACAATGTCTCATTTAGAAACCTCATCAATTTGGATATTTTTTTAAAAGATCCACTTGAGAATGTAAATCTGGCAATTTCACTTATTAGTTCAATTGAATAAGACATCGATATCCGTCTGGATATCATGAGTAACGACTTGAGTGTCACCTGACTAATGATTTGAATTACAGTACTGGAGACTCTTCAGAGGTCCCTACTGGCACACACTGAAATCAACCGGAAGTACCCAGGGCAGGACTTTCGTTCCGCAAGTCGGATGAATTACAATGTGGCACAAACAAAATGGCTGTTTTCCCTTTTGTTAGCTTAGCATCTCAAGCAAGCTAATGCTACTTGATGCCTGAAAAATGCTCACATAGGATTCCCTTGGCAAGGGAAAGGTTTTACTTATAACGTATTATGTTCAAACCCTTTTCGGCGATATTTGACGATGTTTTAGCCGGAACTCGCGGTAAACAACAAAATGCACCGTGGTCTAATCGCATCGAAACGCGAGAGACAGACATACGCTGGTCAAGCTAATCTCTCCTAAATTTCAATCGGCTGGTTCTTTGTCCTCGCTCGAGAAATTAATAATGACCTAGCCAACACGCATCTGAAACGCGCGAGGCAGAAATAGCCCAGCATTTGGCCAAACGCGCTATTTATCAGATAGCTTTATCAGTCCTCATACAGAACTGTATAGCTTATGCTCGCCACTGACTACCTCAGAGCACAACACAGAGGCGATTCTCCAGAGCACACACGCACCAATAATTCCAATCTACAATTCCCATAATGTATATAATCAATTTGGTATATTATGTAATCTGCTTTTCAGTTTTATATAGGCTGAATCAAAATGAAAGCTTCATCCTATTTTAGATTCCTCGCACGGGGGCTCCATATGTCGTGTCTTTGGCTATGCCGGATTAAGTGATATGACATGCTAACTTATAAAATTATTTCTCTGTAATTAATATTACCTGATTAAGCTAATCATGTAAATGTAATTAACTAGAAAGTCGGGGCACCACAGAAGAACGTTTATAGAGCTGTTATCTTCCGAATAAACTCTTAAAATACTTAGTAATATTTTACATCGATAGCAGTCAATATTAACCCTTATCTTATTTTTAGTCTCATAATGAAAGTTGTAAATTCTTGGTTATCTTCACGAACCCTGGCTAACAAGTTGAATCAGCAATACAAAATTGGGTTTAATTATTTATTTACTAAATACCTAACTAATCACACAGAATTACAAATACACAGAATACAATGATGTCATACAGAATTCGTCCTAGTGGACGGAGCCTATATCATGGCTGGTTACACAAAGGAAAGGGGGGTTGGGCTTGAATGAAAGAGCGGGAAGATTTAGGAACAAAGAAACAGCAGCTATGCTATCGTAAATACATTATCTTATGCATTCTAAATTACCGCCCATTTGGAAAAGGAAAATGCAATAAATATTTACTCTGAGCTGCGCTTCGGTAGATTGGTCGTAGATGCTGGCCGGGTTGGCCAACAGATCTTCCTGTAGTGGAAGAATGTCTCTGGTGGTAAATTGAATACGTGGTGGTATCTTCGTCTGGTTGTTAGACTGGATCCGTTGTCCGTCCTTTCCTAGCCCACGTTAGCAGCGGCTAACTCAAATGCTAGGAAGTATCACTTCTGTAGTGAATAAGCTCAAAGTTCATACCAGTTCATACCATAGCTCACGCCGAGGTTGGCTTAGTTCTGTCCTTGATATGTGTCTGTCCTTCTAAGGTAGAGGCTGCAGACCTCCCGTACTGGAACATACTGGTTATCTTTTCGTCAAAGGCTTATATAGTGGAGAGGGGGGTGGAGGTGTTTCATCGTTTATAACCCCATGTCTCTTCACAGGGTTGGGCCACTGATCGGGCAGGGCACTTTCCTTATGAAAACCCAATTCTCTCATTTGGAAGCTAAAATTACATTTAATCTCCTAACAAACAATTTCAATATCAAACATTTCAATTGCATAACAATTCCATGTGACTCTGATAACTAGAGGGCGTATACTTTCTCAGGTACAGTTTATGTCGTCCTGTCATCAATCATAATGTCTCAGATAACAATGAACTGACATACATACTCATTACGTTATCAAGCATATTTCCAACTGGTTTTATTATCAAAAGATGGTTCCTTTCCCCATTTGTTTGATGTTCCCAGACTCTCTATATTTAACAGGACAGCAGTCCTTCAGTAGGGTCAGTAAGAGAGGGGAAGGGAGAAAGGTATTTATGAGGGGGGTCATAAACCTTACCCACAGGCCAATGTCATGACAATATTCTAGTTTCTGGGCAGTAGTAATAACCAGATTAAATCGGGTACGTTTTTTATCCGGCCGTGTAAATACTGCCCCCTATCCTAAACAGGTTAACGTGCATGTCATAGACCCACTCTCCCTGCCTGTGCCATTAAACCCCTACAACTTATCCAGAACGCCGCAGCCCGTCTGGTGTTCAACCTTCCCAAGTTCTCTCACAGCACCCCGCTCCTCCGCACACTCCACTGGCTTCCAGTTGAAGCTCGCATCTGTTACAAGACCATGGTGCTTGCCTACGGAGCTGTGAGGGGAACGGCACCTCCGTACCTTCAGGCTCTGATCAGTCCCTACACCCAAAGAAGGGCACTGCGTTCATCCACCTCTGGCCTGCTCGCCTCCCTACCTCTGAGGAAGCACAGTTCCCGCTCAGCCCAGTCAAAACTGTTCGCTGCTCTGGCACCCCAATGGTGGAACAAGCTCCCTCACGACGCCAGGACAGCGGAGTCAATCACCACCTTCCGGAGACACCTGAAACCCCACCTCTTTAAGGAATACCTGGGATAGGATAAAGTAATCCTTCTAACCCCCCCCCAAAAAAATATATATATAGATGTACTATTGTAAAGTGGTTGTTCCACTGGATATCATAAGGTGAATGCACCAATTTGTAAGTCGCTCTGCTAAATGACGTAAATGTAAATGTTAGATAGGCCAGCTGCAAAGTCAAAATTTGCTATATTGTAAAAATGTATAAAAAAAGTTTTAGGTTTGTGCTAGACATTAGGGTTAGCCGTCAGCTTTTTTTTTCACCACCTCGACCATCTCTGTATCGGGTAAACATCAAAGTGGCAAAACGGTGATTGTGTTATTTGCTCCCATAATTGTGTGTTATAGTATGCCGTGATGGAAATTAAGCTATCCCACTAGCCTGAACTAGCCAACCGGGTCGTCTACCTTGGCAGTACATTGCGCCCTGCGTCTGACTGACTGTTTGTCTCTGTGATGGCTGTCAATCATTGCCTGTAAATCTCCAACGGTCCAATTTTCAATAGGCTTGCACCTAAGAGTGGAGTATAGTGCTGGGTCGGGCAGTGCTTAACAAACATCATTTACCTCATGAACTGGATCATCCACTCTTTTTCCCTGTCTTTGCAAGCACTCATTGGCAAGGTCAATTGCTTTGTTCAGTCTAACCTAATAATCCAAGCAGCTCTCTGACGATCTTGGTAAGGTTTCAAAGAAGTATCCTAATGGAATTGTGGATGAGATTGCCTCTTCAAAGTGCTGTCTCAGGATATTGTATATGGCTTCAGGGTCTCTGCTTATGTTAACGAGGGGGGTTTCTACAGAGCCCAATTCTGACTGTCTTTAGCCCGCCCACCCAATCAGTCTGTCCTGTATCTCTTACCCCTGTTCTGATATACTGCATCCCTTCTTTTTCAGGTAAGCTTGCATCATTTCTTGCCATTCAGTCACTGTGCACCGGTCTGTGCTATCACCCCTGAAGTGGGGTGGTTCTCTCACGTCTGACTTCAGAATTAGGTTGACCTTTGACCAATCAGGTATTTGTGCTATGGGTTGGGAAGTGCTTGGAGCAGACTAGCGGCAACTTGATTTCCTATTTCACTGCCCAGTTGTTTGACTAACTCTGCTTGGGCTTGCAATTGTGTTCGATTTTCATTTTCACCCCCTATGGGCTTCAGGGACTCTTCACTGTTATCATTGCCTGGTTGGCTACTGTTATCATGCTCTGGTTGGCTACTGCTAACACTTGGCCCTCTAGTATCGATTGCTGGGTATCTAACATGACTGGCTCTAACACTATGTTCCACCATACTGGCCAACTGAGCCCCTCGCCCCACCCCAGTGGGAATACCTTGTGGACCTCTCACAGTAACACCAACCGGAGTAACATATACCTACATTGTTATCACCAACACCTGATACGTCTTCTCTCTCCTGTTCTGTAATCTCATACAACTGAGGTGTACGCAACATATTGTACAAAGTTTACCTTGCCCTCAAACGTTCTAAACGTGTGATGTCAATCCAGTTCTGTGTAGGGGTCCCCCGGCGTTCAGCTTCAGCTGATCTGTTGATCGGGGTCACGGCACCAGTGTGTAGCAGTCTTTATATGTACCACAGAAGAACCATCTGACAAGTTGTTCTTTCTCTCTGAGTTTTCTCGGGACTCAGGACAACAGGAGCTACGGTAGTACCAAGGTGCTAGTAGGTGACATAAGTACCCAGATTAAATAAAATACATTTAATGAAATAAAAACCGAAGATGTTAATATCATCCAGCTTCTGTGGCTGCCTACTTAACATCAACAGGCAGTACTAGTATTGCAACAATTGAAAACAGAAACCGAAAGTAAAGTTCTTAGCGATCATAGCGATCTCACTCCCCCTTCTGTCTGAACTTGGAATATTCCTTTTCGCGGGCTTGGGCCGCTGACCCTTAACCTGGATATTCTGTTCTGCGTTGTGTACTATTCTAACAATTTAAAGTTTGACGGAATAACCATTTTAACTCTCCTACAATATCTGGAACACAGCTGTGTAATTGCAGGGCACTCCATTTTACCGCTGCACCAGTTCCTAATCAGAAATGAACTATCAATCTCACGCGAGGATGAAGGGTAACGGATGGAAAATGTGAAAAGTTTAATCTGCCTAGGGGCAAGAGAGGTAAACATTGTGAGACTCTGTCAGGAGGCCAAAGGGACTTTCCCCCCTTAATAGTATTACTCCATTTCACAAACGTCTTGCCAGTAGCTCTACATGCCCACAGCTATTTTGCGCTGTGGGAAATCGTTTTCTCTGGTGACTCCTGGCAATCTTGTCGCCATTCCCAAAAGGTTATAGGAGCCCATTCCCTGCTCGCAGACTCGAAGTCTAACTTTCTCAGCTAGACTTCTCTTACCAGTTATCCTAATTAACTGCTAGTGCTATGAGGCATGAAAGATCACATGCATCCTTCCCATACCTAACAGGTCTCCAGCCACTAATTGGTCTCTACATTATAAAGGTGTATGAACAGGGAAAAACAGTATCCACAGCTACATGATGTGACCTGTGTATATCTGTGTGTAAATGCCTCAAAATAGTTTTGTTATAGTGGTTATTTCCTTCATAATAATATAGTAAGCATTTTTTCCCCAATGCCTGTTGTTGATAGTGGGTTTACTTTCATTTACTGATGAGTTATAGTATGATGGAAGTGGTAAATGCCTTCATTGTTAAGAGCAGTGACTCATTTAGGTATTTATATACTTTTTTTGACAGTTATTGAATTGGGCTTTTACTACTATAGCCCATAGTAGTCACTGCACAGCTATTTTCAGGTACTTTCAGAGATGCTCGCTCGTGTTTAAGTCCGGGCTCTGACTGGGCTACTCAAGGACATTCAGACACTTGTCCCGAAGCCACTCCTTCATTGTCTTGGCTGTGTGCTTAGTGTTGTTGTCCTGTTGGAAGGTGAACCTTCACCCCAGTCTGAGGTCCTGAGCGGTCTGGAGCAGGTTTTCATTAAGGATCTCTCTGTGCTTTGCTCTGTTCATTTTTTCCTCGATCCGGACTAGTCTCTAAGTCCCTGCCACTGAAAAACATCCCCACAGCATGATACTGCCACCACCATCCTTCACCATAGGGATGTTGCCAGGTTTCTTTCAGACGTGACATTTGGCATTCAGGCCAAAGAGTTCAATCTTGGTTTCATCAGACAAGACAATGTTATTTCTCATGGTCTGAAAGTCCTTTAGGTGCATTTTGGCACACTCCAAGTGGTCTGTCATGTGCCTTTTACTGAGGAGAGGCTTCCATCTGGCCAATCTACCATAAAGTCTTGATTGGTGGAGTGCTGCAGCGATGGTTGTCCTTCTGGAAGTTTTCCCATCTCCACAGAGGAACTCTGGAGCTTTGTCAGAGTGACCATCAGGTTCTTGGTCATCACCTTGACAAAGGCCATTCTCCCCCCATTGCTCTGGTTGGCCGGGCAGCCAGCTCTATGAAGAGTCTTGAAGGTTCCAAACTTCTTCCATTTAAGAATGATGGCGGCCACTGCGTTCTTGGGGACCTTTAATGGTGCAGAAATTTGTTGGTACCCATCCCCAGATCTGTGCCTCGACACAATCCTGTCTCGGAGCTCTACGGACAATTCCTTCATCCTACTGTGGGGCCTTATATAGAGAGGTCTGTGCCTTTACAAATCATGTCCAATCAATTGAATTTACGACAGGTACACTCCAATCAAGTTGTAGAAACATCTCCAGGATGATCAATGGAAACAGGAGTCTCATAGCAAAGGGTCTGAATACTTATGTAATAAGGTTCAAATTTTTTTTTTTGCTTTGTCATTATGGGGTATTAATACATTTTAGAATAAGGCTGTAACATAACAAAATGTTGAAAAAGTCAAGGGGTCTGAATACTTTCCGAATGCACTGTATCTAGGAGATATAATAAAGCTCAGGAAACATATATACAGTGTGTGTATATTATATATATATATATATATATATATATATATATATATATATATATATATATATATATATAAACATTACCAGTCAAAAGTTTGGACAATCTTGGGACACTAAAACTAACACCATCACGTTCGTGAGAGTCTTCCCTTTTTATCGAGTGGTCAAATTAGTTTGTACGCCAAACTGGGATGTCTCCTGGTCTGACAAACAGTGGTGTAGCTCTGCGACTTTCCACCGAAGGGGTGACATCGGTTGATGAGGTGGAGTGAGACGGAGCCCATACAAAAAATAGATATCTCTAGTTTAAACAGATTTTTTTATTATGTTACTTTGATTGACGCACCAGGTTTTAAAGAAGTTGCAAAAACTTCTGTATTAACCCTTTTAGACCAAAGTGAGATGTGTGGAGACCATGATAAAGTCTGCATCCCTATTGCCTAAATCTCGACTTACAGTATTAATGGGATAGTGCCATTTGGGATCCAGTCAAAGAAAACGGTTTGATTTAGCTCTGATTAACTGCTAGTTGGTTGGCAGTGGTGTAAAGTACTGAAGTAAAAAAATAGTTATATGTATTACTTAAGGAGTTTTGGGGGATAGCTGTACGTTACTGTGCTATTTATATTTTTGACTACTTTTACTTAACTACATTCCAAAGAAATGAATGTACATTTTGCTCCATACATTTTCCCTGATGATGTCTGAATGTTGGAGTGTTGTTACGTCCGTCGTTCAATGAAGACCAAGGTGCAGCGTGGTACGCGTACATTTTCTTTAATATTAAATGTACCACCAAAAAAACAATACAACGAACGTAAAGCTAGGAGTGCAAACACATGCAAGACAAAAGACAAGATCCCACAACTGAAGGTGGGAAAAAGGGCTGCCTAAGTATGTTCCCCAATCAGAGACAACGATAGACAGCTGCCTCTGATTGGGGACCATACTCGGCCAACAAAGAAATATAAACAGATTTCCCACCCTAGTCACACCCTGACCTACCAAATAGAGAATTTAAAGGATCTCTAAGGTCAGGGCGTGACAAGTGTGCCCATAGCTATCCGTAAATTTTAAGAAAGAGGATATTGCGCCGTCTGGTTTGCTTATTAATATAAGGAATTTGATTATTTTTGATTCTTAAGTATATTAGCATTTACAATTACTCTTAATACTTAAGCGTATTTAAAAATAAATACTTTGGTACTTTTACTCAAGTAGTATCTTACTGGGTGACTTTCACTTTTACTTGAATCATTTTCTATTGAGGAATCTTTACTTTTACTCAAGTATAACAATTGGGTACATTTCCTACCTCTGTTGGTTGGAGACTTGGAGTAGTAATAGTCTTCCTGGGCTCAGCTGCTCCCTGGTGACTTGGTCAAAGTAAGGCTACTTGGACAGGGAGAAACTTATGAGTACTTTTCTGATGTGAGCAGGTGGCTGCGGAGGAGGTCTCTGTGTCCAATTTAGGAGGGCATGGGTGACTACTTCAGAGAAGAAAATAACATATAAGGTGAAGATTAAATGGAGAGAAATCCTTAGAAATTGTTCCGATGTTATTTTATTTTTCTTTCTTTTATAGTTGGAATTCTTCCATAGTTGGAACTGTTGGATCCGACTGACATGCGTCACTGCTAATATTAATAAACAGTAGCTTCCTGTCTAGGGGATGTACTTGCACATCAAGCTGCCTCACTACAGAAACAGGAGACAGGCTCCTGCAATATGGGCCATTATGGCTTGGACAAGGCTTACTTATACTTTCATATTAAACCCAATTACCTATTTGCTTCAGGCCAGGCAGGTCTGGATGTGTTGTCATACTAAAAAGAGCTTCCCATCAATATCAATAGGCTAATGAATTTAATATAGTTTATGTTGTTTTGTTTCTTCTGGTGCAAAGTGGAAAGGACCTTCAGATTGTGACCTTTACATTCGGCTGATGCAATCATCTTTCCAAAAATACTTGAATGAAGATATTTTAAGATTAATTTTCTAATTTCCAATCATCAAATGTACTTCAATTTATTGTAATTATTAAGAAGGTATCCACTGTAATTGCATTTGGATCAGACGAAGCGAGACATCAAACAATAATTTGTATAATACTCCCCCTCCGCAGTTGGAAGACAGACTAGGCATTAGCCACAGTGACTGACATGTGAAATGACCCCACTGAGAATTCTGTGATTAGGCTGACCTTTTTGGTGAGAGGGCAGGATGCAGTAGCACAGTCCAGGTTACGATAATGTAATGTGATGCGACGTTGAAGAAAAAAATCCACCCCAAAACTATATTTTGGTATTTTTTTCATTAGTCCACTGTTGATACAGTCCCAAAATGTTTTGCATGTCAGCAGTCAATTTTTCGAGATATTATGTTTTCAAGATATTACTGCCACCTACTGTACTGGAGCGCCCCCACATCTTGCCTGTGTACCGGAGTCCTAGCTTAAAAATGGGGTATCTGCAGATGCAGGAATGCGCACATGAAGGAACGCCCCTAATTGTGAGCTGCAATTGCACCCTTCTCAAACATTGTGGGACTGTATCAACAGTGGACTACCAAAGAAATACCAAATGATAGTTTTTGAGTGTTGTTCATTATTACAATTATTACAATTATTTACATTTATCTTTAGACCCTGGAATAGTACAGCACTGAGATGAATGATAGAAGAGATTTCTACAGAAGAAAATATTTTATTGATTTCTTCTGTTTTAGCACCTAATATGTATTGGTATACATAAAGGAAATAGTGATAGTACCAACCTGAAATTCATCATTTTCAACAATATGTCAATGCTTTTTTTATGTTCTCACCTCATTCCAAAACTACATTTGGGCTGTCTAAAGTTAATATAAAACCCATTCTGACATGTATTTAAAAAATCCAATCTAACTCAGCACTAGGAGGATATCAGGTCTTGATGGAGTTTTGTGTCACTACTCTAATGAACAGTGCCAATGCGATGGCTTAGCAGCTGATGCATTTGAGCAGATGTCAGAAATTGATTTGACACATATTCCAGCAATTTCACCAGACACCTGTAAGGGAATACAATGTATGAATAACAATATTCAGTATACAAAGTATCTTCTCTTACACAGAATCACAATATGTAAATATTGCATTTAACCTAAGGCAATAAAAAAAATATGAATTTGGCCACCAGAGAAAATTGTGAAATTATTTTATGTCCATCTTTAGGACAGGTTTCATTTGATTAAATATGATGAGAC
Source organism: Salmo trutta (assembly GCF_901001165.1). Taxonomy (NCBI): domain Eukaryota; kingdom Metazoa; phylum Chordata; class Actinopteri; order Salmoniformes; family Salmonidae; genus Salmo; species Salmo trutta. The sequence continues at coordinate 33,679,354 of NC_042962.1, read as the reverse complement.
ATTGATATATATATTCCAGTCCAAATAATGAAGATACCAGATTCTGAGATCACCCAGAGCTCATATATGGCAGGAAATATGAAGAAAAAAAACTGTTAACTACTGGACTGAAGATATGATGAATTGAGATTGAGAAAGATACATATTTGTTGATATCTAGTTCCTACAGTAGCCAATGATTTTGTCCCATATTTAAAAACATGACCAAGATGTCAATGAGACAATGGCGGCTTAAAGCGAAATGTCTAAATTTTTCAACTTCTTATTGTAATGTCTGCTTCCAGATAGTTTTGGCCTGCCTCACTAAAGACGCCTTTTGCCTATTTCCTGCCTGTACTTTAGCCTATCAGATTTCCTCTTATCAACCTATTGCCTGATCTCTCGGATGACATTACAAGCCTTTTCCCTGCCTGTACTGTTGCCTTTTTGGACCCCCTGTGTATGACCTTCTGCCTGCCCCTGGACCCAGCTACCTGCCTCCTCCTGTGGTCCTTTACAAATAAACACCTTCTGCACCCTGCACTTGAAACCAGCTCTCTGTCTCCCATCATGTTCATTACACATATTTATCATCTACAGCACCACCCCAACAGTAACATATGAGAAAATGTCACATTTCTATGTTTTGTAGTAAAACATATAGAGGAAGATAAGTGTTTCCAATGACATCATCACCCAATTAGTAGGCAATTCGTAGGCAATGCTTACTCATAATTGGTTAAAATCACACGACAAACACAATGAGGTCATTGGAAGCAATTTTTACATATGTTGACGTTGTGGTGGTGCTGATGAATATGAAGTTGAAAAATGTCCCTTTAACAAAGTAGACATACTGTACATATACAAACGCTTAGTGGATATTATCCAGGGATGAAGAAATAGGCAAGGCTAGCTTGAGAGCAGTGAAAATTCCTCAGCCTCAAAATGACATACACGTCCATAACTCCCCCCTTAGAAAATGCCAGAGACTGACAGAATGGCAAAACAGTGTAAAGGTCTAATCTTGATGATCTGTTTAGACATATATAGCAAAATATTGACATTTTAATAAAAATGCCTCCTGACATTCCTGTCATAATTTTTTCCCATCCTGCCAGGATGACCTTTTCTTTGCCCCTACTGTGAGCATTTCCTCATAAATGACACCCTATTCCCTTTATAATGCACTACTTTAGACCAGGGCCGCTAGGGGTCTGGTCAAAAGTAGAGCACTATATACAGTAGGGAATAGGGTGCCATTTGGGATGCAGTGATGCTCAGATTATATCAGATGCTTTGGTATTGCCAGTCATACGTCTAGTCTATGTATGATACCTACAATAATTAGCATGCAGTTTGAGATTTAAATAAAATGTCTGTGGTGAAAAAAAGTCTGGATGACAAGGTTTGACTACTTGACCAATGAAAATCAATTGTACCCTTAGAGCTGTCAGGTAGATGGCTGGTAACCCTTAGGTCTTGGACACTTGTCTTATGTTTCATGTTCAGTACTGTCAAAACTCAAATTGACCTGTAAGTCTGGGTTTGTGTTGGTCATAATGAGGACATATTTCTAATAGTTTTGATTATCCCCATAAGTACAGAATTACAGCTTATGCATATTGGCCTGTCATTTTCTTATCTTTTTCTTTAACACTAATCCTTAGCTTGCCCTTTAGAGCAATCCTTCTTTATGGGGCTCAAGTTGTCTCTTCAAAAGAGTGATCATTTAATTTACTTGTGAGAATTAGATTACTAACATCATCAACAAAAAACAACTCTTAAAAACTGCAGAAAGTGGCATGTAGACGATTTACATACTCTTATGTGTGGCTTAGTGAAGTTTGGAATCATTATTTAGTTATTTGTCTTTATTCATGTTTTGCAAGCTCATTCCCAAACACATCTCCACCATACAAAGCCACAGTAGTCACACATTGCTCATAAGCCAATTTAATTAGCCCAAGTCTCTCAAAGCAATCCTAAGCAAGACGTCTTAAAATAAGACATCAAACATTACTGACAGCCTGACCCGAGGAAATCAGCCACATTGTTTTACACTCAGACAAGTATTAATCTTCTTCCAAGAACAATTTCAGGGAAAAGGCAGCATAGGTTCCTCCTGCAATGCCAATTTTCCCCAACATTTAATTTTTGTTGTTGTTGTTGTATTTCTTCTCCTTCCAGTATCATTGAGGAGAAAAGGGTTTCATTCTGTCGGTGGTCAACAAGTTCTGGTTTTATAATTGCCTTCTATTCATACTTAAGCCAGAGGCTAGATGGAGCTCCATGGTAATTGTGCAGGCCTTAGGACATTGTTGTCAGTCGAACATGCCAACGTGGTTAAACTAATAATTGATAAACTCAGCATATTATATTCCAGGCAAAGTTAACCAGTAGCTTTAAAACTGTTATTGTATAGAGATCTTTATTGTTTTACGTCACTATACTGTCCTAGAAAATATCACAAAATAAACAAACAAGTCCTATGGGAACAACCTGTATAGAATCTGTATAGACAATATTTTAAGTTAGAATAATACACAGTATATGATATACAATACATATGCAAGAAAATATATGAGTTAGTGTAATGTCATGCCCTGACCTTAGAGAGCCTTTTTATTTCTCTATTTGGTTAGGTCAGGGTGTGATTTGGGTGGGCATTCTAGTTTTTCTATTTCTTTGTTTGCCGGGTATGGTTCCCAATCAGAGGTAGCTGTCTATCGTTGTCTCTGATTGGGGATCATACTTAGGCAGCCTTTTTCCCACCTTAGTTTGTGGGATCTTGTTTTTGGTACTGTGCTGTGTAGCCCTACTGAACGTTACGTTTTGTTTGTATTTGTTTTGTTTTCGGTGTTCATTTTAATAATGTAAGATGTACGCCTACCACGCTGCACCTTGGTCCAATCCTTCCATCGATGAGCGTAACATGTAATGACAAATACATCAAATGGTATTATTAAATCTGATCCAATTACATTAAGGGGAGCAGGGAACAGGTGACTTGGATGCAACTCAATTCCAGTACATAAATGATCTGTGTACTGACCAGCTGGTGCCGCTGGGACACGCTATATCGAGATTGACAGCCGCTGGATTGCTTACGGCCTTGTCAGTACTACAGCTGACCTCTGATGCCTGCCATGTATTTTCAGGAATCCAAATGGGGGTGGTGGTGGCAGGGTCAGATGGACTGTTTTTTTATACTATTAACCATGAGCTGTCATACAAAATAATAAGATCACTCTAGTACTGCCATCCAAAGACCTTCCCATAAATTGGATATGACACATGGATGTTAGCAGAAGCACCGAGGAAGCCTACAGCCAGGGCTTGTAAACCTTAACCCCTGCAATACCCTAGCAATAATCCAACATTTTCAATATTACAATCCTGACTTACTGAAATCAGAAGTATTTACTGTCCCCATTTTATTTGTTTGCTGCTGAGGTGACATTCAATAACACATATAATCACAACATAATGTTCTACTTCCCTGCGGAATGAATAATAACTGAAAAGGCCTTTGTCATAAACCCCCAATAATTTTGTCAAGATGAAGATAGAGGTATTTAATTCACATTTATTTGAATGTCCAACAAATTCATAATGGCAAGTATTTTTGCATATCCAAACTATGGAGATACTTCATGCACAGAACATTGAGTTCCAAAACGTACGTAACTATTGAATATACAGAGTAAAAAACAGACAGTTAATATTTACTGACTCTGTGTCAATAATAAATAAATCACATGGGCATATGTTTGATTTGTGTACTATATTGTAATTAAGAAGACAGTTTGAACATTCAGTGAATTGTATGTGTAATTAGAGAAAATGTTGAGAGTGACATTGACAAGCCAATAAAGGTGGAAGAAAGGGTTTGAGGTACAGCAAACCCTCTGCATGAAAGGCATAAATGACTAATGTGGTATTTGCTGTCTGGGCACTGATATGACTGTGAAATGTAGATGCCTGACACATCTCCTCTACTCTAATTGGGAAGTACTATACTTGGCGAGCAAGGTTGGCGAGCAAATAATAAATTCTTAATAGAATGTGAATCAATATTTCTAGGTGTTGTTAAATAAAATAATCACTGTATTTTCACCATCTATAAGCAGGGGACCACATCAAGAAAATCTCCCTTTTTATCTCTGCAGTTTATTACTCGGGATGCTTATAATTCACACATCATAGCCTGAATAACAGTATCAAAACCAATAAGCCAGAAAAACATTAAGTTCATAGACGGTCGTTCCATTTTATTTCAATCACATTTTGACTGCGCACCTTCTGACTTGAACAAAACATTCCATACATATTTGCCAATGGCAGAAATGGTCAGAAAATGACTTTTTGGACCTGAATGCAAAAACACTCTGGAGATAGAGGTGTTCAAAGTTGACACATTTTGCATACCAAAACCTAACATGAATCATCCATATCCTCATCATTGTTAAAATTAATGGCTGAGTTTGAGGTAACTTAAAACCTAACAATCAGGGTTGTCAAAGTATTTTAAAATGTCTTTAATTATTTTATTTTGTTATACAACAAATGTCTCGCAGCCATTTTGTTTCCAATTTCAAATAATTTCTGGGTAAAAATGAAGTCGTTTCTTAGGAAACTTTTGCTAGGACTGCCTGGTGGTCTGAGTGGGGAAGGGAAAACTGAAAATGAGCTGTTATTCGCAGAGGTTTGGAACTCTCTTTCTTGTTGGTCTATTAACTCTTCACACTCATGGGAATTGGCCTGTATGGATATTATTAAATTGAAATGTTTCTTACAGAAGAAATAGCAAAAGCATATGCATCAGCATGGCAGCAACTGAAAGGGAACAGTTTGGAGATTATGGGGAAAATTATTAGACCAAAATTGAGGACACAACAGTTCACCTGACACAAGACTGAATCCAAACGTTACACTGTATGTGCATTTTACAAAGGTGCAGACTCCGGGCGCAAAACTGAACCTATAGGGGAGGGTCTGGGTGGGCATCTCATCTCGGTGGAGGCTCCAGTGCAGAACGCAGACCCCACTCCGCTTGAGGCTCCCCCCACTTCGGTGGCGCCTCTGGTGCGGGGATCATCGCCGGGGACTCCGGACCGTAGATCGTCGTTGCGGACTCCGGACCGGGGACCGTCGCTGGAGGCTCCGGACCGGGGACCGTCGCTGGAGGCTCCGGACCGGGGACCGTCGCTGGAGGCGCCGGACCGGGGACCGTCGCTGGAGGCTCCGGACCGGGGACCGTCGCTGGAGGCGCCGGACCGGGGACCTTCGCTGGAGGCTTCGGGCCATGGATCTTCGCTGGAGGCTTCGGGCCATGGATCTTCGCTGGAGGCTTCGTGCCATGGATCATCGCTGGAGGCTTCGGGCCATGGATCATCGCTGGAGGCTTCGGGCCATGGATCACCGCTGGAGGCTTCGGGCCGTGGATCATCACTGGAGGCTTCGGGCCGTGGATCACCACTGGAGGCTTGGTGCGTGGAGCCGGCACAGGGCGTACAAGGCTGGGGAGACGCACTGGAGACTGGGTACGTGGAGCAGGCACAGAGCGTACCAGGCTGGAGAGATGCACTGGAGGCTGGGTGCGTGGAACAGGCACAGGGCGTATCAGGGTGGAGAGACGCACTGGAGGCCGGGTGCGTGGAGCAGGCACAGGTCATACCGGGCTGGGGAGACACACTGGAGACCGGGTGCGCAGAGCTGGCACAGGATATACTGGGCCGTGGAGGCGCACTGGAGGTCTGGAGCATAGAGCTGGCACAACCCATCCTGGCTGGATGCTCACTTTAGCCCGGCAAGTGCGGAACGCTGGCACAGGACGCACTGGGCTGTGAAGGCGCACTGGCGACACAATGTGTAGAGCCGGCGCAGGATATTCTGGACCGAGGAGGCGTATTGGAGACCAGGAGGTCTGGAGCATAGAGCTGGCACAACCCGTCCTGGCTGGATGCTTACTTTTGCACGGCATGTGCGAGGAGCTGGCACAGAACGCACTGGGCTGTGGATGCGCACTGGAGACACATTGCGTATCTCCGCAAAACATGGTGCCTGAAGGGTCACACGCTCCTCAAAGCGACTGTCTTGCTCCAAACTCCAACCCCTCCAAGCTCTTTTATCCCTCTCCACTGCCAACCACTCCTCGCTCAAACGATCCAAGAATTCCTCCTCGGTCTCAGACTCACCCCTCACCACCGACGCCCACGTCATCTGCCACCCCCCCAAAAAATTGTGGCTGCCTTTCGGGTTTCCGTCATGTCCTCTCCTCCTGACCACGCTGCTTGGTCCGTTTGTGGTGGGATCTTCTGTCACGTCCGTCGATTGAAGAATTAGACCAAGGTGCAGCGTGGTAAGCGTACATCTTTCTTTATTAGATGAACACCAACAAAACAACAAAATACAAAACCGAACGTAACGTTCTGCAGGGACAGCACAATGCAAAAACAAGATCCCATAATCTCAGGTGGGAAAAAGGGCTGCCTAAGTATGATCCCCAATCAGAGACAACGATAAACAGCTGCCTCTGATTGGGAACCATACTAGGCCAACAAAGAAATATAAACATAGATTTGCCCACCCAAGTCACACCCTGACCAAACCAAATAGAGAATAAAACAGACTCTCTAAGGTCAGGGCGTGACAGATTAAAACACACTGTTTTGCAATAAGGTCTATAGTAACTTTAACAGCACAATTGTGTTGCTGGAGGACAGCTAGCTTCTGTCCTCCTCTGGGTACACTGACTTCCCATTCCATCGACCAACAAGGTAATTATAACCACTTCCGGATGACGTCCTCCAACCTTTTAAAGCTTTTGCAGTATAAACTGACATGTTGTCCATCCAATCATAGGATTATGATCAGAGAATGCACCTAATGTGTTGTATTGGGGTTCTTCCACAGATTATTTTATTTTATTTTATTTTTACTAGCAAGAACCCCTTTCATTCTCTGGGGTACACTGAAAAGGTATGAATTAAAACCAAGGGTCGACCTCTGCCAGAGATTAATTTCATGAAGAAGGATGAAAAGGTGAGGGCATTCAATACCAATTGATATCAAAAGTATAGCTGGTTAACAGGGAGCCTTTCATCAAGCCGCCTGTATTGCTGGCCTTGCCTGATTTTTTAAAAGTTTGAGCCTTGGGTGAAAGAGGGGTACCTGAAGAACAGGCTACTAATAAGAGCAGATATATACAGCCAATGTGTACTGTCCATTTGGTCAGGGAAACTAATTGGTAACGTTATGTATTTATAGTCCATTTGTGTGTCAGGAGAAAATGTGAATGCGATCGAATTTGGTTCATATTCAAAATTGGGCTGACTAGGCTGCCTATACCTTTTTAATCTCAAATTATTAACTGGAATTAATCAATAAACATAACAGAGATGACAGATGTGAGTACATTTTCAAAAGGCCTACAGTTGCATAGGCCTGCATGATGCAAACATGCATAAACATGCTCAGCCCTGTGAGTTCAATAGTCTATCAGTTGTTGTTTCTGTGTTTGGGTAGAGGAAATCCCCCTCCTAATCTAGTCTAAATATAATGAATATGAACAATTATAAGGCTGCTGGGTGTTCATGCCCAGCAGGAGTTTTTTTCCCCAGTTTTTTAAAACCATGTGACCTGATTAGGAAAAACAGGGCCCATCACTGCCCTTATAACACCTTTTTACAACTGATGAATCACTTTCATACCTTATAGGGTCCAGAGTTTTTCTGGTTAGATTAACAAGGAAGAACTCTGGGCCCCAGGGGATAAAAATTGCCCCCCCCACTCTGGGACCTATGGTGCCACTAGTCTGCTTGCAGTTGTCAGTTATCGTCAGGTGTGTGGATGATCAGGGCTGTATTCAGGAACGTTTCTTGGGCTACTTTGATGTGTCAAGTTGGCGAGATGTGCTGTCTGTGTTTAACTTCATGGAGAAACTTGTTGTTCAAACCTTTGATGGTGCAGCTGTAATGGAATGTGTCTGCCATTTGTATCAGGGAACGGGAGGGAATGTGTCTGCCCTCCCGTTCCCTGATTAAGAGGTGATGACAGCTCCTCTCCACTACCATTGTCAACTCTCTCCTGACATGAACTGAAGCCACTTCTCATGTGCCCGCTCATCCACTGGCATATTGAATGTTTCCTCTCCAAGCACTGTGAGTACCGCTATTCATTTTCTGTCATTATTGTATGTAGAGTCAATCACATACACAATCACATTATTAAACATCAATGGTTTTACTCCTTGCTTGGACTAACTCATTCTTAGGTCTTTTGTCTAACTGTGTAGTGTTATTGTTTTTTGTCTTCCCAGCCAAATTCTGTCCTGCACTTAAGTCAAACCTCTTAACACCTCAACTAATGCCTCATACCCTCATTCAATCACTGCTGTGATCCCTTCCCAAAACGGTGTAAATAGCCCTCTCATTCCCATTAAATAGCCCTCTCATTCCCATAATATTGCACTATAAATGTCTTTATTAAAATCTTTAGGTTAAAATAATTCTTCTTTGACGATTTTTGAAACACTCTTTGACGTCTCCGTGCGTTCCGCGCCTTTACCGTGGGTCTCCCATCCTTCTCAATTTTTTAAGTCACCAGCCTCCACTGACATAAACTCATAGAAAAAGGGTTCCAAAACAGTTATTTTGGGGGCAAAGGGTTCTACCTCGACCTTTAACTTCCCAATAACCGTTTTTGGAGGAAAGGTTTTGTTGATCATTCTTTGGAAGGCAGGAGTGATTCTTTGGAAGGTAAGAAGGGTTTTACATAGAACCATACATCATATTTCTCAGAATTCTGTATTGCAGGGTGATTTTCAGAATTGTTTTTTTTCATATCTATGTTTTTAAATGAACATTGATTCATTGATTAATTTCATGATAAAATAAGACATAAAATACATGTTTCTAAACTAATCCAATCTGTTAGTAGTTGGACTTATTGCACCCATTAATGAGATGGTTGTTCCAGTTTAGATGATTGAGGTAGTCTTAGTATTCAATCTTCCCTACCCTGGCAGTCATTCTGAATGCAGGTTGTGGGTAATTAAAATGTCCACTTATTGGATGTCCTGACTCTGGCTCGATTCCAATAGGAATTACACATCACTTTGCCAGCCAGCATAATGTGGCCTGCAAACCAGGATTTTCCTAACACCACTGTGTTAGGATATAACTAGGCCCTCAAAGAAAGGCCTTATGATACAGTATATGTAATGCATAAATCATTTAATTTTAAAGGCTAATAAGGCTGGTGGAACAATTCCTAAAGTGTTTCTAGGAAGAATCTTTAGATTATAAAATGGTTATTGGTAGAACCCTTCATAGAGGGTTCTAGGTAGAACCCTCTACAAAGGGATCTATACCTAGCACCAAAAATGGTAACTCTATAGTGTGTGTGTGTGGCAGGCTTACAATGATGGCAAAAAACAACATTTGAGAGTGTGCTGACCCTGGTGCTAGAGGGGGTACGCAGCTGGAGGTTGAATGTTTGCAGCGTACGGGACTATAAAAAGTTTGGGAACCTCTGCTCTATGTCAACAAACCGAAGAACGCTATATGGTTCTACTTAACAGAAAAAAATACAGGATTTTGAGTGTGAACTGGTGTCTCTAAATGGCCACACACCATTCCAAAGTGTGTACAGTTTCTAAGTAATTTCAATGTACTTTTTTGACTCAAAGAAGTCTTCAACTAGAAAGGTGCTTTTTTGAGCTCTCCTAGCTGTGCTGTTGACGAACTAGAGCAAGCACACTTGTAGTTGTTTTATTTGGAACACAGCCCTGCATCCCCGCCATCACACAATTACTGTTGGTGGTTACACAATCCAAAAAACTGCCCATTTATAAATTGCCATCTGGGTCAGGTGGGCAGAATTTGTTTATTGCCAACATGACTAGCTAAGTTATAAAATATGATCTTACAGTGTTAGGCTTTCACAGGGTAATTCAGACACTGTTGACACTATATGATATGAGTTTTATGATATGCAAATATGAAGTGAACATTTGGAATCAGGGTCTTTGGCTTGTATGACATCAAAGTGGTATTCTCCACATCTCATCTTTCTTAATTTACAGCATTTCCCTCACTCGGACAACAAAACATTTGCAAAGGTGGCTCAATTAGCTGGAGGGATGTCGGCAACGTCTTGTTGCGCGCAGTGCTCAAGTTCAGAACGTCTGTCAGTCAAACCCCAGACAGCGCTGTGAAGCACAGTGCCTGAGATCTGACGTCATTTATTGTATGTTACTGTACAGCCTCTGCATTCAAATCTAGGTGCTTATAAGTGTCCAAATCTGTCATTTTAAAGGGCTACCTAATTTATTGCACGGTGATTTCACCATGGAAAGCCAAACCTCCATCCTACCAAAAAAGGCTGACATTTCTGTATTTTTAAAAAGCTCTCATACTAAAAGGACATTATTGTAATTTGTACAATTTCACAGTATTATTCCAACCTCATAGTGTGGAAATATATATAAAACACAGGAAATCACGTTTTTGATTGTGCAGGACCTTTAAGGCCAGGCACCACAGGCTAAAATGACATTTTTGCATGTACTTATACATTTGAGCTTTTTTGGTATTTTGGTCCATTCATAGTAGTATAATGTCAAAAAGTGTCATGAATTGTAATCCCTTTTAAATGGACATAAATCCATAATTTCAAAAGTCACTACATTGAATCACACATAATTTAAAAACCCATTTCATAGAGAATGTTACAAACTGGACTATATGTAATAACTGACTTTGAAGAGATGGTGATTGGGTCCAAATAGGTGTTTGGTAATCTAAATTCAGTGTCCTTGTCTTTAACTGCCATTTCCCAAAAGTTTGACTCTAGCCAAACAAATTTTGCTCAGCCTCAGAAGCCTCTGTATTCACCAAAGGTTGTGTGAGTATCCTTTGACATATTCTCCAGACCTCCACATAAGGGAATTGTTGATATGTTGTCAAATTTCTATTCTAGATCACATTTTCTTCTGAAATATGCACCAAAAATGAATTTTATGTATTATATTTGTGTCCACATTCATCTGTTAAAATGTGCCTGGCCTTAAAAAGCATAAACTCCAATTATTTTTAATGTTTGCATATGTTGCAGCTAATACCCTAATTTACTTCATCTGAGGTGTTTGTTGTGCCCGCCGTCGGTTGAGGCACAGCATATTCTTGAATACGGGGTGAGTGTCATTTCAATTGTATAAATATAATTAGTAGAATGGACCTATCCCTTCAGACCACTGCAATTTAGCTGCTATAACATTGAAATTGAAATAAAATTCCAATTACTACCACAAAGATGGCCGCCAGTCCAGCCACTGTCGAATATCATCTTAAATGGGAATGTTTATTCTATTATGTACATTTACAGTGCCTTGCGAAAGTATTCGGCCCCCTTGAACTTTTCGACCTTTTGCCACATTTCAGGCTTCAAACATAAAGATATAAAACTGTAATTTTTTGTGAAGAATCAACAACAAGTGGGACACAATCATGAAGTGGAACGAAATTTATTGGATATTTCAAACTTTTTTAACATATAAAAACTGAAAAATTGGGCGTGCAAAATTATTCAGCCCCCTTAAGTTAATACTTTGTAGCACCACCTTTTGCTGCGATTACAGCTGTAAGTCGCTTGGGGTATGTCTCTATCAGTTTTGCACATCGAGAGACAGAAATTTTTGCCCATTCCTCCTTGCAAAACAGCTCGAGCTCAGTGAGGTTGGATGGAGAGCGTTTGTGAACAGCAGTTTTTAGTTCTTTCCACAGATTCTCGATTGGATTCAGGTCTGGACTTTGACTTGGCCATTCTAACACCTGGATATGTTTATTTGTGAACCATTCCATTGTAGATTTTGCTTTATGTTTTGGATCATTGTCTTGTTGGAAGACAAATCTTCGTCCCAGTCTCAGGTCTTTTGCAGACTCCATCAGGTTTTCTTCCAGAATGGTCCTGTATTTGGCTCCATCCATCTTCCCATCAATTTTAACCATCTTCCCTGCCCCTGCTGAAGAAAAGCAGGCCCAAACCATGATGCTGCCACCACCATGTTTGACAGTGGGGATGGTGTGTTCAGGGTGAGGAGCTGTGTTGCTTTTACGCCAAACATAACGTTTTGCATTGTTGCCAAAAAGTTCGATTTTGGTTTCATCTGACCAGAGCACCTTCTTCCACATGTTTGGTGTGTCTCCCAGGTGGCTAGTGGCAAACTTTAAACGACACTTTTTATGGATATCTTTAAGAAATGGCTTTCTTCTTGCCACTCTTCCATAAAGGCCAGATTTGTGCAGTATACGACTGATTGTTGTCCTATGGACAGAGTCTCCCACCTCAGCTGTAGATCTCTGCAGTTCATCCAGAGTGATCATGGGCCTCTTGGCTGCATCTCTGATCAGTCTTCTCCTTGTATGAGCTGAAAGTTTAGAGGGACGGCCGGTCTTCGTAGATTTGCAGTGGTCTGATACTCCTTCCATTTCAATATTATCGCTTGCACAGTGCTCCTTGGGATGTTTAAAGCTTGGGAAATCTTTTTGTATCCAAATCCGGCTTTAAACTTCTCCACAACAGTATCTCGGACCTGCCTGGTGTGTTCCTTGTTCTTCATGATGCTCTCTGCGCTTTAAACGGACCTCTGAGACTATCACAGAGCAGGTGCATTTATATGGAGACTTGATTACACACAGGTGGATTCTATTTATCATCATTAGTCATTTACGTCAACATTGGATCATTCAGAGATCCTCACTGAACTTCTGGAGAGAGTTTGCTGCACTGAAAGTAAAGGGGCTGAATAATTTTGCACGGCCAATTTTTCTGTTTTTTATTTGTTAAAAAAGTTTGAAATATCCAATAAATTTCGTTCCACTTCATAATTGTGTCCCACTTGTTGTTGGTTCTTCAGAAAAAAATTACAGTTTTATATCTTTATGTTTGAAGTCTGAAATGTGGCAAAAGGTCGAAAAGTTCAAGGGGGCCGAATACTTTCGCAAGGCACTGTATATGATTTCAATAGGTTTCTTATGGAAGTGTGACACTATAATATAAAATCAATCGATATTCCCATTCAAATCAACATTATCTGATGTGTAGACCTCCAATCATCTTTGTAGTACCATTTAAATTTTATTCCAATTTTACTTAATTTAAAAGACAGAACACGACTCCCATCTTGTATTCATGAGAATGCTGTGTCTTAAACGATGGCGGCACAACACAAACACATCAGATTATGTCATTTAGGGTCTAAACTACAACATACTTTTTTAAACAAAAATATTACATTTTTGAACCTTTAAAATCAATTACTTAAAATATTACATATTTTTGTTTAAAAAGTACGTTTTTTTTCAATAAATAATAAAACAGCTTTACAACCCTGTTTCTTAACTTTCAAATTATATCAAACTCTACTGTTTATATTTTCCAGTGATGAAAACATAAGTCTCATGGTATGATGGGGTATGCATAATGGGTCAACTTTGATCACCTCAATCTCCTAAATGTTTTGCATTCAGGACCACTTCTCCCATGGGCAAATAAGTATGGAAAGTTTGGTTAAATTAGATTGACATCTAATGGAACAGCCCTAGAGGAAGTCAGTGCCAGACAGAAGACATTGATTTAGAAGAGAAAAACAAACCCTTGATAGGTACCGTTGGCTATTATTTTGATATTTTCATAGTTCGGTTGTCACGATTCTCTAAAGCAGAACCCAGAAGCCGACCAGGACAAGGTGAGTAAAATGAAGGTGAGTATTTATTTACAGAGTCAAGGTGAAAGCAGAATAATCCAGGAGACGGAGCGGCAGCGGAGGTGAGTTGATGAGAGTGAATAGGCAGATCCAATGATGTCACAGAAGCCACCGACGACCAGGCAAGGGGGGGTGAATGTTCTGGGAGAATGACTGTAGACAGCGTAAACGGTAAAAAGTACAGAACAACAAAACTAACTCTGGTAACATGCAGCTGATACGCTGACACAACATACTGTTCATTGCTAATGATCCAGCAGGGAATGGATGTCAGGTCAGAGCTTATGAAGAGAAGAGGTGATGATCAGGACCAGGTGTGCAGATGGCTGATGAGATGCATATGCGTATAATTGAGAGATCTCCCGCCTAGCTTCATCGCCCGGCAACCAGACAGGGTGTGATCAGAAACCTCAGGAAACAACTCCAAAACAGAAAACAGGCAGAACACAGACTCAGGAAGCGGGATTCATGACATCGGATTTATTATCAGCTATTACTATTACTTATTTAACCAGGTTGTTTTAGTAAACTATTATTGTATCCTTCGTTACGTACCCGGTTAAATAAAGGTTAAATAAATTGTTGTAAACCTTAGGGGGTTCTTAGAAATAAGTTTGCCAGCTTGTGTAACATGCTTGTATAACACGCTCCATACACATGCCACTGCAAGTGGCTTTATATTTCATGAAATGGCAATCTTCCAGTCTCATGGAGCACACTGTAATCATCAAACCTACTATTAAGGGATGATTTAAACACAACTTAGTATTCTAGGCATAAAGTCTTTAATATGTCTTTCAACAGCACGTTAATAGGGTATGTAAATGCCATGGGCATATTCTCTTCTGGATACAGTGTTTCTGTTACATTTTGATTAGGGGCTCCTGAACAGCAAGAAAAAAGTATCTGAATGGATGTGCCATGCCCTTTTTATTCCAATGTTAAGTCTGATTATTTACTTGCCAGTGTTGATTAAGTGGTACTTCTCTTTGGGAGTTGTTAAGGTTGTACAAGATGTGCATCTCCATGATAGGGTTTTAACTGAGTAAAAAAAAAATATACAACTACTTGAATATAAATATATGTAAGGGGGAAGAAATACAAAAAATCTAATGTCCTGTCGGTTCTATTCTCATTTATCAACACTCATGTCTATCAGTAGATAAAAACCAAACTCCTGACTCAAAAAGCACATTTCACATCCCCAAAAACAGTTTTTTTCAACACAAATATATTACTAAGGAAACATTTCTAGAATTTCCCTGTCAGTGTCATTGAATAGAAAAGTGTAGGCTATATAGTGTTTCATTCTCATAGTGTTATTTGGAACAACAAGTAGAGAGGTTTTGGATTATCTCTGTAGACGACATCCACATTTCTGCCAACCACCTATATGAGGCCATAACCATACACAATAACCCTAGTAGCTAGCACCCTCACTGGGCACATGGAGACGTCATTTCAATGTTTAGTTTTGATTTAAATTTGATTGAGTTGTCAACTAACGTGAATTCAATGTGAAATCAACAAAACATTTCACCATGTCATTAAGGTTAAAAGTTGGGTGAAAAAAAGACAACATTCCCTTATGTTGATGACTTTTTGCAAATCCAATCAGTTTTCCACATTTGTTTAAATGACGTGTAAACAACGTTGATTCAACCCGTTTTTGCCCAGTGGGACCCTTCTATCATCATGTTGTTCCATCATGCCTGTCGAACCACAGAGCCAAAAATAAATGTTATGTGGATTGGAAATACTGTCTGTATCCCATTATTAAACCAGTTTATCAAGATAATGCCTACACAAAGTCATGTCGCAATTTGTAAAGATATGAAAGTTAAATTCTATATACCCATATCCATATGGAAATGGAAATTTGGGTGAGATAGAGAAAGGTTTAGCTCTTCTATCTCTATCTTGCCTTGCCTTATCCCCCCACACTATATGAGCGCACGCAGTGCCTCTGATCTCCCTCGTCTTAAGTTCATTTTAGCTGATCCCGTTCCTGATATGCCATAAAAATTCAGAAGGATTGTGCTGATTAAACTTGTGAGATGGTGTCATATTGTAGAAAGTGTTGAGAGAGCAGCATCTCCAACACTAAGCCGGGCTGATGAAAGCATTGCGTGACATAGATGCATACAAAGCGAAGACAAGAGAATATTCAACCTTGAGGCTCTAGCTTCATCCTGAATGGGATACCTGCCTGCTGCTGTTCAAAGTCTCCAATGCTGCAGTTAGGTGTCATTTTGGTTATGGCTTTGTATGCTTTTTTTTCTTTCCTCAATCTAATTTGAGACTGCCTGACAAGTATATTTCAAAAGAGGCTTTTCAGTCACATCACTAATGTTTCAATCCATGATATGATCACGGGCGACGCTCAGAGCCCCACCAATATCCAGGAGATTTGCATGAAATTCTGTTATTTCATGACACAACAATATATCATATCAGTTGACAAACAATATTATTTTCCCATTATATTGTTGTTTTGGTAAATTTTCGTTGAGTAAGGCAGCTCCAAAATGCAGCTGTTTCAGCCTCGCTCTGTGCTTTCTGTGTTGGAGGAGCAGACAAAGAAAGTACAAAGCCTTGAGCTTCTCTGGTTGTGCGTGATTGGCTCAAGGTGCTGTCGCTCATGGGGTCACCACAACACCTGCTGGGAGAGCTAGCCAGCAAAAGCCCCTCTTCAGTGCTACATTGTTTTACAGTAGAAGTGCCCACCCAAGAAGGCTCATTGTCAATGGCCACATATAAATCAATATCTTAAGAACAGTAACTTTGATTGGACTGATGTGTCAACTTCATAGCTAGCTAGTTGTTTACCACGCACTGTTACCACGTCTTCAAGCTAGGTAGCTTAGCTAGCTGAAACATGTCGACTAGCTTAGCTATCTCTTAGCAAATACTTTTCTAGGTTACCGTTATGAAGGAAATGTAGAGATAAAACATCTTGTTGCTCATTAGCCTAAACTTTAAAATATGGCCATCCATTAAAATAAAACAAGCTGGAAAAGGAGATTCAAGTTGAGTGGAGGATCATGGAGCAGCAGCTAACATCTGTTTTGTGGTGGGCTAGCTATAATATCCTATAGACTACATCTTATTGTTGATGTTTGATGGCAGACTAATACCCATGGAACAACATTTAGAAGAAAGGTTAGTTATGAATATACAGTACCAGTGAAAAGTTTGGGCACACCTACTCATTCAAGGGTGTATCTTTATTTTTACTCTTTTCTACATTGTAGAGTAGTGAAGACATCAAAACTATAAAATAACACATATGGAATCATGTAGTAACCAAAACATTGTTCTACAAATCTGAATATATTTTATATTTGAGATTCTTCAAGGTACCCACCCTTTGCCTTGATGACAGCTTTGCACACTCTTGGCATTCTCTCAACCAGCTTCACCTGGAATGCTTTTCCAACAGTCTTGAAAGAGTTCCCCCATACGCTGAGCACTTCTTGGTTGCTTTTCCTTCACTCTGTGGTCCAACTCATTCCAAACCATCTCAATTGGGTTGAGGTTAGGTGATTGTGGATGCCAGGTCATCTGATGCAGCACTCCATCACTCTACCTCATGAAGCTGGTTGAGACAATGCCAAGATTGTGCAAAGCTGTCATCAAGGCAAGGGGTGGCTACTTTGAATAATCTCAAATATTAAATATATTTAGATTTGTTAACACTTTTTTGGTTACTATTTGATTGAGTTATTTCATAGTGTTGATATCTTCACTATTATTCTACAATGTAGACAATAGTAAAAATAAAGAAAAACCCTTGAATGAGTAGGTGAGTCCAAACTTTTGATTGGTACTGTATTTGATGGAACTGGTACTGTGCAATTTATGAAGTGCTTGCATATTGTTAACCGGGCCCGTTTGTAACAGGCAGGCAGATGCACACTGTGTCGCAATATTTCAGACCGATTACTAGCTAGTTCACTCTATAAAAGTATGGTCGACTACCATGGTCTTCCCTGCAATAACAGCTAAAGATATGGGAAGTAGCCATAAACTGATCATAACCCAAATGTTGTAACGTTTGTGTGTGTGGCTCAAAACTATTTATGGGATTGGTTATTAGTGCATTCAATGTCTAGTGGTTTCGATGTATATGAGCTTTGTTGATAGAGTTTGAGCTTTGTTGATTGAGTTTGCCTTGCCAATATTTTTATTTTTTAAAATCGAGACTGGACAACATCCAACACAATTTGTATTCAATACCTTCCTTCTCTTTGACTCAGACAAAAAAAATGAACATTTAGGACTCGCATTTCCTCTCTTTTTTGATTATATTATTATTGTCTTGCTTTGCTCCAATTCCCTTCAATTGAAACCTGATTAAGTGGTCTTCCAAAATCCAATTTAACCTTCGTTCTCACTCCTGTTTTCCCTCCTCCCAAATGAGGCTCTAAATTGTTCTTGCAGTCTGTTTTGAAGTAGTTAACTTTTCATTGTAAACTTACCATTTTAGCTAGATTTTTAACAATGATTGTCTTGTGCGTAACATGATAAATGAGTCATAACAGTACACAACATTGGGTCCAGAGTTTACAGTTGTTTGGTTGAAAGAAACCAAATTGAGTTCTCAAGTCAAAATTGACGTGAATTGGTAGAACTGAACTGCTATGATACTGTCTATCAGTTGTGAGTGTTTGAATGTGTTTCTGGGGAGCTAGACTGTTTCAAGCAGTTAATTGTGTGGTCTTCAGAGATCATTGTGTGGTTTTCAGTGTTACTTTTCCCATTGTTTCTTTCTTAGAATTGAAACCACAAAATGCCTCAATCATTTCACTTGCTCATAAAATATTGATCTGCACTTTCAAGCCTTGAGCACCATACAGATTGAACTAGTCTTAAAAAATAGCTTGTTATGGATTTAAAAGTTCAGAGGGTTAATTTCTTGTTTTAACTACTCTTTATAAACTCTTCGAAAAAGGGTTACAAAAGGGTTCTTCGGCTGTCCCCATTGGAGGACCCTTTTGGTTGCATTTAGAAACCTTTTTGGTTCCAGATAGAACTCTTTTGGCTTCCATGTAGAACTCTCTGGAGAAAGGGTTCTACATGAAACCCAAAAGGGTTCTACCAGGAACCAAAAAGGGTTATTCAAAGGGTTATCCTATAGGGACAGCCAAATAATCCTTTTAGGTTCTAGATAGCACCTTTTGTTCTAAAAGTGTAGTTTACAAAAGTTCAATCAGGAATTCTCATTTAACTTCATCCAGTAAGCGTAACATAATTCATCTTGTTTTCTATTCTCCGGGCATAGTGGGAATGAATACAAATGTTTTATCAGCATAGCATCTTGTTTCTTGTCCTCTTTCCTATTAGCCATGAGCATAATGTCATTCGCCTATTTACGTTATAGCCTATAAGCACGACACAATAATACCTGTCATCACATCATCTTTCCTCAGAAACGAGGCCATTCCACAAACTATTTCATAAAATGTCTTATTACATTCCGTCTTTGTTGTTAATTCAGTTAAGTCTGTACTCGATTGAACTAAAGTTGGAAATACGATTCACAAATCAAAAGGGTTCTTCATCCTTTATTGTTCTGTAAATGTAAATAAATTGTTTCTTTAACCTCTTATGGCTAGGGGGCAGTATTTTCACGGCTGGATAAAAAACGTACCCGATTTAATCTGATTATTAGTCCTGCCCAGAAACTAGAATATGCATATAATTATTAGCTTTGGAGAGAAACACTCCAAAGTTTCTAAAACTGTTTGAATGGTGTCTGTGAGTATAACAGAACTCCTATGGCAGGCAAAAACCTGAGAAGGTTCTGTTCAGGAAGTACCCTGTCTGACTATTTATTTGCTTTCTTTGACATCTCTTCCAAAAACTAAGGATCTCTGCTGTTACGTGACACTTCCCACGTCTCCAATGGGGTCTCAGAGCCCGGGAAAAACAGGAATGACGTAATTCAAAGCCCTGGCTGAAACAATAGAGAGGAAAAGCTAAGTGGTCTCTCATGGAGAAATGCCTACGCTTGCGACATGCCCCGCCCCCGTCTTTCGGTTTTCCCTCAGTTTACAGACATGCAGATTCCCGGTCGGAATATTATCGCTTTTCTACGAGATAAATTGCATAAAAATTGGTTTTAAACAGCGGTTGACATGCTTCGAAGTACGGTAATGGAATATTTAGACATTTTTTGTCACGTTCTGCGCCATGCTCGTGACCGTGATTTACCATTGGGATAGTGTCTAGAACGCATGAACAAAACGTCGTTGATGGAACATAACGATGGATTATTTGGGACCAAACCTACATTTGTTATTGAAGTAGAAGTCCTGGGAGTGCATTCTGACGAAGAACAGGAAAGGTAAGACCATTTTTCTTATAGGAAATGTGATTTTGGTGAAGGCTAAACTGGTTGGGTGTCTAAATAGCTAGCCCTGTGATGCCGGGGTATGTACTTAGAATATTGCAAAATGTGCTTCATCCGAAAAGCTATTTTAAAATCGGACATATCGAGTGCATAGAGGAGTTCTGTATCTATAATTCTTAAAATAATTATTATGCTTTTTGTGAACGTTTATCGTGAGTAATTTAGTAAATTCACCGGAAGTGTTCGGTGGGAATGCTAGTTCTGAACGTCACATGCTCTCAGAATGACCTTCTTGATCCTAATCAGTCAGGTTTCAAGACTGGGCATTCAACTGAGACTGCTCTTCTCTGTGTCACGGAGGCTCTCCACACTGCTAAAGCTAACTCTCTCTCCTCTGCTCTCATCCTTCTAGACCTATCTGCTGCCTTTGATACTGTGAACCATCAGATCCTCCTCTCCACTCTCTCCGAGTTGGGCATCTCCGGCGCGGCCCACGCTTGGATTGCGTCCTACCTGACAGGTCGCTCCTACCAGGTGGCGTGGCGAGAATCTGTCTCCGCACCACGCGCTCTCACCACTGGTGTCCCCCAGGGCTCTGTTCTAGGCCCTCTCCTATTCTCGCTATACACCAAGTCACTTGGCTCTGTCATATCCTCACATGGTCTCTCCTATCATTGCTATGCAGACGACACACAATTAATCTTCTCCTTTTCCCCCTTCTGATAACCAGGCGGCGAATCGCATTTCTGCATGTCTGGCAGACATATCAGTGTGGATGACGGATCACCACCTCAAGCTGAACCTCGGCAAGACGGAGCTGCTCTTCCTCCCGGGGAAGGACTGCCCGTTCCATGATCTCGCCATCACGGTTGACAACTCCCTTGTGTCCTCCTCCCAGAGTGCTAAGAACCTTGGCGTGATCCTGGACAACACCCTGTCGTTCTCCACTAACATCAAGGCGGTGACCCGATCCTGTAGGTTCATGCTCTACAACATTCGCAGAGTACGACCCTGCCTCACACAGGAAGCGACGCAGGTCCTAATCTAGGCACTTGTCATCTCCCGTCTGGATTACTGCAACTCGCTGTTGGCTGGGCTCCCTGCCTGTGCCATTAAACCCCTACAACTCATCCAGAACGCCGCAGCCCGTCTGGTGTTCAACCTTCCCAAGTTCTCTCACGTCACCCCGCTCCTCCGCTCTCTCCACTGGCTTCCAGTTGAAGCTCGCATCCGCTACAAGACTATGGTGCTTGCCTATGGAGCTGTGAGGGGAACGGCACCTCCATACCTTCAGGCTCTGATCAGGCCCTACACCCAAACAAGGGCACTGCGTTCATCCACCTCTGGCCTGCTGGCCCCCCTACCTCTGAGGAAGCACGGTTCCCGCTCAGCCCAGTCCAAACTGTTCGCTGCTCTGGCACCCCAATGGTGGAACAAGCTCCCTCACGACGCCAGGACAGCGGAGTCAATCACCACCTTCCGGAGACACCTGAAACCCCACCTCTTTAAGGAATACCTGGGATAGGATAAAGTAATCCTTCTAACCCCCCCCCCTTAAAAGATTTAGATGCACTATTGTAAAGTGGTTGTTCCACTGGATATCATAAGGTGAATGCACCAATTTGTAAGTCGCTCTGGATAAGAGCATCTGCTAAATGACTTAAATGTAAACATGTAAATGTAACATGCTAATGTAAAAAGCTGTTTTTTGATATAAATATGAACTTGATTGAACAGACATGCATGTATTGTATAACATAATGTCCTAGGTGTGTCATCTGATGAAGATAATCAAAGGTTAGTGCTGCATTTAGCTGTGGTTTTGTTTTTTGTGACATTATATGCTAGCTTGAAAAATGGGTGTCTGATTATTTCTGGCTGGGTACTCTGCTGACATAATCTAATGTTTTGCTTTCGCTGTAAAGCCTTTTTGAAATCGGACAGTGTGGTTAGATTAACGAGAGTCTTGTCTTTAAATAGCTGTAAAATAGTCATATGTTTGAAAAGTGGAAGTTTTCGGATTTTAGAGGAGTTTGTATTTCGCGCCCCGCCCATCATTGGATATTGGAGCAGACGTTCCGCTAGCGGAACATCTAGATGTAAGAGGTTAATGCAGCATTTCTTAAAGTATGGGTCATGTAAATACTGCCCTACCAAGCAAAAAGAAAGTAACTGCTCATTTGGTTAAAAAATTAGTTAATATCATTTTTGCTAATGCATGCTTAATCATGTGGACAAGTGTCCTGTCTCTATTGTATTGTGTTTTGGAGAAAACGGGGTTTGAATTCGCAGTAACTGTTAAGCGGAGCGACACAGGGGAACCCAAGAGCAGACTCAGATGAGGAAACAGGGATGAAAGAACCAAAATATTTATTGTTACACAGGGAGATATGGAGTGCAGATCCGGGGAAGCTCGGATGAGTTGCAGAAAAACCAGATGTGGAGACTGAGGTTGGAGTTAGCTGAGTAGAACAGGGTAAACAGGTCCTGAGGGGAATCCAAGGTAGTATTGGTGAGTAAAATCCAGAGCAAGGTAGTTGGGTGGTGAGATGTGGAACAGGAGACAGAGACAGAGTGGTAACTGCAATGAGAGGATAAACGGTGCCAGGCAGAGAAACAGGAACGTAACAGGATCTTGACTAATCATATAAATGGCTAAAATCATGAACTGACTGAGCAGAGATTACAATCTGGCAGAATGGAAGTGGCAGGACTGAGTATTTGTAGAGGTTTTGATTATGGAATGAGTTGCAGCTGGTAGGGATCTGCTCTGACTCCAGCACACCTGTCTCCAACCACACAATCACACAGAGAAGGAGAGGGGGAGAGAGAGTGTGTACAGGGGGAGTAACTGCAGGTCAAGAAGACACCGGGTGAACACCAGAGGGCGTAGCAGGAGCAGATGTGACAGTAACTACAAAAGGTTACTGTGAAACCAAGGTAAATGGCAGTAACTGAACTTACTGCCTTTTAGCTTGGTTTTAACCTGCCCCTGGCTGGAGTTACTGCCTTTTACCTTGGTATCATATAATTTTATTCTGATGGTGATACAATCAAACCTGTATGACACTGACTGACACACTACACATGCATACATTGCTAATCTAGGGACACAACGTCATGGTACAGCCTTTCCGGGGGCAAATGATGGTTGAAGTTGCTCTGAAACGCCAACACTCATAAACTATCTAACTAAGCAGATTTGAAAATTAGCTAGCTAGCTAACTAGTTAGCTAACTAGCTAGCGAGCATAGACTAACAATGCTACCAGCTCCCATAAGAGGAGATCTACAATTGATATTAACTTCAATATATTAGCCCTATAATGAATATAATCCCTATAATTGTATTGAGACATTCCTTGGGTTATTTGAATCAGTAACGTTACAACACACACACAATCTCTAGCCAGCTGACAGTCAGTTAGACGTGCACCCCATACTTGATTGTCAAAAGCCACACCCTCATTTTCCGGTTGAGCACACACACGGGATTGCTACTTCATTAATATATTTTCCAGGGTTTCTTGTTTTCATTTATATTCCAGTATTGAGTGACTGTCCCGGTCAGGAAAGTTCAAATCGAAAATTGTATCCATCACCTTTTTTGGGGGCGTATGTAATTACAGTGGTTCTTCTGTAAATTTGCGTAATACTGCAACACACCTTGCGGGTTACCGCAGAATTCTATGGCACGTTATTTAATTGTCAGCCATTTTTGCCATTAATGCTAGTTAGTGCTCGTTTGACCACCAGAGGGCATCTATGAGAAGCATTCGACTTTTTGTAATATTGTCTGTACTAGAGAATGTAAAACCTTTTTTTGTAAGAACATAGTATATGAGCTTGATTACATTTAGCTTAATTATTTTGATTCATATTATTGTGTTTCTATTCCAAGAAAAAATATAACTAAACCCTCAGGGTTTCCATTAGGAAATATGGCGCTGTACAACGTGATCGCTTCCACACCCTAATTGTAGGCTAGCCAATACCCAAACGGAGATTCAGTGAAAATAAAAATCTCATTGATTTATGAAGACCAGTCCCCATGCTTGACTCAAAGCAGCGGGAAACGGTGCTGAAATAGTTGACCACACCCAGGTAGGCTATTGATTAAAATCCTATTCTTACAATTGGATGATGGTGGGCCGGAACATAATAAGTATATCATATTAGCACAATTAATGTGTATTATTTTTGTCTATTTCTCTATGCGTTGATTGGTGGGGGAAAACAGGTCTACATAGCCTATTGTAGGCTACACTACTTTTTTTAACATCAACATTTGATCAGAACAATTTGCTTGATAGCAAGGTAAAATGTCGCTCTCAAAAAGTATCAAGAAGAAAGGTGGATAATGAAAATCATAATATGCTTTACTAGACTATAGGATATACATGCTTTACGAGACTTCTCACAGAGAAGAGAGAAACAAGGAACAGAGAAACAGAAACAGAAACATTTAACAAAAAGCTTATGCAGAGGGTGTGCAGTTGGTTTGATAAAGATGGAATTAAGGTTTTATTACAGTGAATATGTGATTAATATATTTACAAAAAAAGCTAACATTTGAGTCCAAGAATGCAGTAGACATGATTAAATGTATGTCCAAATAATAGCAATATACCAAATGATATAGGCAAAATGACTTTAAACAGGCCTAGACAACTTGCACAATTGAGAATTCCTTTGAGAACTTATATTTTCCAAGCAGTCCTATGGTCAAGAACGAGATGACACAGGCGCAAATTAGTAGAAAACATGAATGTGCACTTTAAACAGGCACATCAATAATACATTTAGACAAAGTACAATAGATATAATTCAACATGATAAACTAACAACCATTTCTACAATGACTCTGATCTCTAAATTATTGGCATCCCGCCATTACCGGGGATGATAAAAAAATATGAAATGGACTGTTCAAAACTGGGCCTGGGACGATATATACAAAATTCATACAAACCCTGTAATTAAAAAGCCAGATACAACAGATCAAAACATTTAGCTTAAAATGTTGACTATTATTTATTCACATTATAAGTGCAGCAATTGCACACTGCAGTTGGCTATACGCGCGGATGTTCAAAAATGCAACAGGCGGGAAAAAACGTTCTCAAAGCGCACTGTTCTCCCAAAGTGCACCTCGCCTCAAATGCCAGTGGTTTCATTTGACTGGGATACCAATATTCATGAGAAATTTTACGAGAGGTAAGATCTAACAACTAGCATGGGTTGATAGTATGATTAGGATTGTGTGTTTGGCTTCTGGAAATCGAAAATAAAGTTTATTTGAAAACCAACAGAACAAGAGAAAATGCTGGTTTCAATGGCATTATGTTAATGAGGATATGTTTAGCGTATGGTCAGATTTTGGTTAGGCTACTTTGAAACAAGGTAAGACTTGCCTCATAAAATTACATAAAACATCCAGGTACTGTACTCCCTCGCTCAGGTTGCAAGTTGGGTGTAGTGCTATGTGCAATTGGCCTCTCAGGTTACAATTGACATTCAGGTTGCAATAGGTCATAAGTATACAGCAGATTGCTGATTGTCCTCACTTTGATTATGCTGTAGCAACATAATGTAGCACCATGACCATTCATTTAAGTGATCAGATTAGGGCTTTCAGTAGGAATGGAAAATCTACTGGAGACATTTCTGGTAGACTTGTGGATTTTGGTCATGGGCAGTGCTGTTCGCAAAGACTACCATCAGATGCCTGTGTTACGCCGAACGCGAAAGCCTGGGAAAATGAACAGATATGAACAGACACCTCACAAGTCCTCAACTGGCAGCTTAATTAAATAGTACCCGCAAAACACCAGTCTCAATGTCAACAGTGAAGAGGCAACTCTGGGATGCTGACCTTCTAGGCAGATCTGCTAAGAAAAACCCATATCTCAGACTGACCAATAAAAATAAAAGATTAAGATGGGTAAAAGAACACAGACACTGGAAGGCCAGCATCCCAGAGTCGCCTCTTCACTGTTGCCTGGGGTTTTGCGGGTACTGTTTAATGAAGCTGCCAGTTGAGGACTTGTGAGCCATCTGTTTCTCAAACGAGACACTAATGTACTTATCGTCTTGCTCAGTTGTGCACCAGGGCTTCCCACTCCTCTTTCTATTCTAGTTAGAGCCAGTTTGCACTGATCTGTGAAGGGAGTAGAACACAGCGTTGTACGAGCTCTTCAGTTTTTTGGCAATTTCTCTCATGGAAAAGCCTTCATTTCTCAGAACAAGAATAGACTCACGAGTTTCAGAAGAAAGTGCTTTGTTCCTGGCCATTTTGAGCCTGACGCTCCAGATACTCAACTAGTCTAAAGAAGGCCAATTGTATTGCTTCTTTAATCAGGACAACAGTTTTCAGCTGTGCTAACATAATTGTAACATTTCTAATGATTAATTAGCCTTTTACAATGATAAACATGGATTAGCTAACACAACGTGCCATTGGAACACAGGAGTAATGGTGGCTGAATATGGGCCTCTGTACGCCTATGTAGATATTGTAATGCGGGTCGTATAGAGGGGACCAAGGCGCGGCGTGTTGAGTGCTCATGATTATAAATTTAACCTGTCTGGGCTAGGGGGCAGTATTTTCACGGCCGGATGAAAAACGTACCAGATTTAAACTGGTTACTACTCTTGCCCAGAAACGAGAATGTGCATAATATGGCCCATGTTCTGAATTCTGTCACTGTACATTTCAAAAGTGCTAAACAAATTGTTATATTGACTATGTCCGTCCTAGCTCGCTCATTAATGTCTTAATCAAAATTACAGATTGCCACTTGTCGTCCCCTTATGCCATAGTTTGTTCATCTCAATTATCATTAGAAACCAAATTTGTTTAAGCAAGTCAGCCATATGTATTTTTTTAAAGGCAGTAAATGAGGCTGAAGGAAGTGTTTCGGTTCCAGACAAGGCTCAGCTGATAGCAAGGTGTAGCAGTGGTAAGCTGTTGGGACTGATGTTGGGAGATCTTTATGTAGGCCCTAACAGTTTGTGGGCACCGTTTGTCACCATTATAGTGCAATTAATGTGTTGTTTAGTGTTGTGTTGTGTATTGGCTTTGCTGGCATGCATCCCACTTTTAATTTTTTTGCCCCACCAAGATTTATATGCGAAATTCTCCACTGACTAAATTATATATTCAGGTAGTGTATTGTGATACTTGGAGTTAACTCCAATCTATTCTGTGACAATGATTATATATCAGTATTTTATTAATACACAAGGTCAAGGCTTTTGAATTAATTGTAATTGGTCTTATAAGTATTTTGTTTTCTATGATAGAGCACTTTCTATGTAATGGAGACATTGGCAGGCTATTTACTTAGTTACTGGTTTAACATTCTTATTGTGCTCATAGGAGTATTAGGTTCTCTTTCTTCCTTAATTTAATGGAAATTGGTGCCATCTATGAAAATAAAAAAAGGTAAGTTTGAAAAGATTCAATGCTTGCTATTGAATAAATACATTTAAGTAATGGCTGAATTTGGCTTTCAAGTGCTAGGGGTCGTCTCAAATGTACATTTATTTAAAATAAGTGTGGCAAGACCAAGTTAACATTTTAACAAATTAATTGGGGCTAGGGGGCAGTATTTGCAGGGCCGGATAAAAAACGTACCCGATTTAAACTGGTTACTACTCTTGCCCAGAAACGAGAATATGCATATAATTAGAAGATTTGGATAGAAAGCACTCAAAAGTTTCTAAAACTGTTTGAATGGTGTCTGTGAGTATAACAGAACTCATATGGCAGGCCAAAACCTGAGAAGATTCCATGCAGGAAGTGCCCTGTCTGACAATTTGTTGTCCTTCTGTTGCATCTCTATCGAAAATACAGCATCTGTGCTGTAACGTGACACTTTCTAAAGCTTCCATTGGCTCTCTAAAGTCGCCAGAAAGTGGAATGGTGTGTCTGCTGTCTCTGGGCAAAGTACAGCAGCAGAGTTTGTAAGTGGTCAGCCTGGGGACAGTGAGACTGAGATGTGCATTCACGAGACTTCTCCATTTTTTTCTTTCAGCCTTTGAGTGAATACAACGTTGCCCGGTTGGAAAATGATCACTATTTTACGAGAAAAATAGCATAAAAATTGATTTTAAACAGCGTTTGACATGCTTTTTTGTCATGAAATGCGCTCGCGCGTTACCCTTCGGATAGTGACCTGAACGCATGAAGAAAGCAGAGGTATTTGGATATAACTATGGATTATTTGGAACCAAAACAACATTTGTTGTTGAAGTAGAAGTCCTGGGAGTGCATTCTGACGAAGAACAGCAAAGGTAATCCAATTTTTCTAATAGTAATTCTGAGTTTAGTGAGCCCCAAACTTGGTGGCTGTCAAATTAGCTAGCCTGTGATGGCCGAGCTATGTACTCAGAATATTGCAAAATGTACTTTCACCAAAAAGCTATTTCAAAATCGGACACCGTGATTGCATAAAGGAGTTCTGTATCTATAATTCTTAAAATAATTGTTATGTATTTTGTCAACGTTTATCATGAGTAATTTAGTAAATTCACCGGAAGTTTTCGGTGGGTATGCTAGTTCTGAACATCACATGCTAATGTAAAAAGCTTTTTTGATATAAATACGAACTTGATTGAACAAAACATGCATGTATTGTATAACATAATGTCCTAGGAGTGTCATCTGATGAAGATCATCAAAGGTTAGTGCTGCATTTAGCTGTGGTTTTGGTTTTTGTGACATATATGCTTGCTTTGAAAATGGCTGTGTGATTATTTTTGGCAGGGTACTCTCCTGACATAATCTAATGTTTTGCTTTCGCTGTAAAGCCTTTTTGAAATCAGACAATGTGGTTAGATTAACGACAGTCTTGTCTTTAAAATGCTGTAAAATAGTCATATGTTTGAGAAATTGAAGTTATAGCATTTTTGAGGTATTTGTATTCTCCTCCCTCCTGAATCTTCCTCCCCCTCCCCCCCCCCTCCCTCTCTGCGGATGACTTCGTCAACCATTTAGAAAAGAAGGTTGACGACATCCGATCCTCGTTTGCTAAGTCAAACGACACCGCTGGTCCTGCTCACACTGCCCTACCCTGTGCTTTGACCTCTTTCTCCCCTCTCTCTCCAGATGAAATCTCGCGTCTTGTGACGGCCGGCCGCCCAACAACCTGCCCACTTGACCCTATCCCCTCCTATCTTCTCCAGACCATTTCCGGAGACCTTCTCACCTCGCTCATCAACTCATCCTTGACCGCTGGCTACGTCCCTTCCGTCTTCAAGAGAGCGAGAGTTGCACCCCTTCTGAAAAAACCTACACTCGATCCCTCCGAAGTAAACAACTACAGACCAGTATCCCTTCTTTCTTTTCTCTCCAAAACTCTTGAACGTGCCATCCTTGGCCAGCTCTCCTGCTATCTCTCTCAGAATGACCTTCTTGATCCTAATCAGTCAGCTTTCAAGACTGGGCATTCAACTGAGACTGCTCTTCTCTGTGTCATGGAGGCTCTCCGCACTGTTAAAGCTAACTCTCTCTCCTTTCTTTCTTTCTGCATGTCTGGCAGACATATCAGTGTGGATGACGGATCACCACCTCAAGCTGAACCTCGGCAAGACGGAGCTGCTCTTCCTCCCGGGGAAGGACTGCCCGTTCCATGATCTCGCCATCACGGTTGACAACTCCTTTGTGTCCTCCTCCCAGAGTGCTAAGAACCTTGGAGTGACCCTGGACAACACCCTGTCGTTCTCCACTAACATCAACGCGGTTACCCGATCCTGTAGGTTCATGCTCTAAAAAATTCGCAGAGTACGACCCTGCCTCACACAGGAAGCGGCGCAGGTCCTAATCCAGGCACTTGTCATCTCCTGTCTGGATTACTGCAACTCACTGTTGGCTGGGCTCCCTGCCTGTGCCATTAAACCCCTACAACTCATCCAGAACGCCGCAGCCCGTCTGGTGTTCAACCTTCCCAAGTTCTCTCACGTCACCCCGCTCCTCCGCTCTCTCCACTGGCTTCCAGTTGAAGCTCGCATCCGCTACAAGACCATGGTGCTTGCCTACGGAGCTGTGAGGGGAACGGCACCTCCGTACCTTCAGGCTCTGATCAGGCCCTACACCCAAACAAGGGCACTGCGTTCATCCACCTCTGGCCTGCTCGCCTCCCTACCTCTGAGGAAGCACAGTTCCCGCTCAGCCCAGTCAAAACTGTTCGCTGCTCTGGCACCCCAATGGTGGAACAAGCTCCCTCACGACGCCAGGACAGCGGAGTCAATCACCACCTTCCGGAGACATCTGAAACCCCACCTCTTTAAGGAATACCTGGGATAGGATAAAGTAATCCTTCTAACCCCCCCCCTTAAAAGATATAGATGTACTATTGTAAAGTGGTTGTTCCACTGGATATCATAAGGTGAATGCACCAATTTGTAAGTCGCTCTGGATAAGAGCGTCTGCTAAATGACTTAAATGTAAATGTAAATGTACGCCACGCGATTCCACTGGCTGTTGACTAGGGTGGGACGCAAACGTCCCACCTAGCCCAGAGAGGTTATTGAAAAAATTAAACACTTTACAATGGAACAAAAACGACAGCAAACAGATCCGTCAGGCAACAACCACAAAACGGAAAACAACTACCCACGAAACACCATAGAAAAACCCCAACTTCAATATGATCTCCAATTCCAGACAACGCGAACCAGCTGACTCTAATTGGCGATCATCCCAAAACTCTAACATAGAAATAGAAAAACAAGAACTAAACATAGAAACAAAAAACATTGAATGCCCACCCCTATCACACCCTGACCTAACTAAACAGAGAAAAAACAACTCTCTTAGGTCAGAGCGTGACAGTACCCTCCCCCAAAGGTGCGGACTCCTGGCCACAAACCTGAACCTATAGGGGAGGGTCTGGGTGGGCATCTGTACTTGGCGGCGGCTTTGGTTTGGGGCGTTGCACCCCCACTGCCCGCTGATCCCCCCGCTTCTGTGTGTCTGGAGGAACCAGACCGTGGATCATCGCTGGAGGCTTTGGACCGCCAACCGCCGCTGAAGACTCTGGGCTAAAGGCCGCCGCTGAAGACTCCGGGCTGCAAACCGCTGTTGAAGACTCTGGGGTGCGGACCGCCATTGAAGACTCCGGGCTGCGGACCACCGTTGAAGACTCCGGGCTGCGGACCGCCATTGAAGACTCCGGATTGGGGAGCGTCGCCGGAGGCTCCGGATTGGGGAGCGTCGCCGGAGGCTCCGGGCTGGGGAGCGTCGCCGGAGGCTCCGGACTGGGGTGCGTCGCCGGAGGCTCTGTACTGGTGAGCGTCGCCGGAGGCTCCGGACTGAGGAGCGTCGCCAGAGGCTCTGGACTGGGAAGCGTCATTACAGGTTCCGGACTAGGGACCGTTGCTGCGGGCTCCATGCCATGGATCATCTCTACAGGTTCCGCGCCATGGATCATCACTAGAGGCTTCGTACCATGGATCATCCCTACAAGCTCCAGGCCATAGATCATTCCTACAGGCTTCTTGCCATGGATTATCCCTACAGACTCCGGACCATGGATAATCCCTACAGGCTTCTTGCCATGGATTATCTCTACAGGCTCCGGGCCATAGATTACCTCTGGAGGCTTTGTGCCATGGAACATCCCTACAGGCTCCGGGCCATGGATCATCACTACAGGCTTCGGACCATAGATTATCACTGGAGGCTTTTCTCGTGGAGCTGGAACATGTCTCACCGGACTGGAAAGACGCACTGAGGACCGGGTGCGCAGAGCAGGCACCGGCCGTACTGGGTTATGGTGGCGCATTGGAGGGAGAGTGCAAGGAGCAGGCACAGGACGTACTGGGTTATGAAGGCGCACTGGAGGGAGAGTGTGAGGAGCAGGCACAGGCTCACCACAATAAGCACGGGGAGTTGGCTCAGGTCTCACGCCTGACCCGGCCAAACTACCCGTGTGCCCCCCCAAAAAATATTTTTTGTGGCTGCCTCTCGTTCTTCCCGGGTAGGCTACGCTACCTATCTCTTACCTGACCCCAAGTCCAGTTTCTCATTTCGGTCCACTCCTTATTAGACCAGGTATCCATCTCTGCCCGGGCATGCCGCTTGATCCAATCGTGGTGGGTAGTTCTGTAATGCGGGTCGTATAGAGGGGACCAAGGCACGGCGTGTTGCGTGCTCATGATTATAAATTTTATGAAAAAATGAAAATTTTTACAAAGGAACAAAAACGACAGCAAACAGTTCCATCAGGCAACAACCACAAAACGGAAAACAACTACCCACAAAACACCATAGAAAAACCCCAACTTAAATATGATCTCCAATTAGAAACAACGCGAACCAGCAGCATCTAATTGGAGATCATCCCAAAACTCTAACATAGAAATAGAAAAACAAGAACTAAACATAGAAACAAAAAACATAGAATGCCCACCCCATCACACCCTGACCTAACTAAACATTGAAAAAACAACTCTCTTAGGTCAGAGCGTGACAGATATTCCATAAAAAATCTGCCGTTTCCAGCAACAATAGTCATTTACAACATTAACCTGTTGGGGCTAGGGGGCAGTATTGAGAATTTTGGAAAAAATATGTGCCAATTTTTAACCTCTTGCGTATATCCTACCACTGGGGGCGCCACAGCGCATTTTGGAAAAAATTCGTTCCCATTTTCAACGGCCTACTAATCAAACTCAGAAGCTAGGACATGCATATACTTATTTTATATGGATAGAAAACACCCTAAAGTTTCTGAAACTGTTTGAATGGTGTCTGTGAGTATAACAGAACTCGTATGGCAGTCAAAACCCCGAGACCGATTGAACCAGGAAGTGGGATTCTGAATTGTGGACTCGACTTCACAGCCTTCCCTGTAATTCACAACGTGAAAAAATGATAATTGAGCACTTTCCAGTGCATCCACTAGATGTCCCCAGTCTTTACAAAGTGTTTTGAAGCTTCTGCTGTCGAAACTCAGTGCAGGAGACGATGTGGCAATTGGTCACATTTGTCGTGGACCTGGGATGCCGGGAAGTGCTTTCCGATGAAGACAACTAAATGTGAGGGATTATTGGCAATATTATACAAGATCAGATGTGATGTGCGATTGTTCCAAGATGGCGACGAGCTAGGCTTTCTAGCTCATTTTCTGGGTATCGCATCCCCTTTTATCTCAAAGTGTGATTACCCTGTAAAGTTAATTTAAAATCTGTTATGACGGGTGTTTTCAAGAGATATTCATCTATAAATCTTAGATTGACAATATAAAAAAAAAAAACATTTTCGAATAGTAATTTATAAAATTGTAGCACTGTTTCCCGGGACGCATTTTATGAAAAAATAGTTAGTCAACGTCAGGTGCCGATGTAAAATGCTGTTTTTATATAGAAATATGACCTTTATTGAACAAAAGATTGCATGCTGTGTGTAACATGATGTCCTAGGTGTGTCATCTGATGAAGTTTGTAAAAGGTTAGTGCTGCATTTAGCTGTTTTTTGGTTATATGTGATGCATGTGCCTGGTCGGAAAATTCATATGATGCTACTTTTACCATGTACTCCTCTAACATAATCTAATATTGTGCTTTTCCTGTAAAACCTTTTTGAAATCGGACAACGAGGGTCGATTCAAGAGAGGTGTATCTATAAAACGATATGAGACAGTCCTATATTTGAAAAAAAAAATATTGAATTTCGTTATGCTAATGTCGCTAGGAGTTTTTCGCTGGAAAATGATCCCGCTAACGGGATGAGAGTCTCGAGGTTAACTGCCTCCTACACCAACTCAGAAGCTAGAATATGCATATTATTGTTCAGGTTTGGATAGAAAACACCCTAAAGTTTCTAATACTGTTTGAATGGTGTCTGTGAGTATAACAGAACTCCTATGGCAGGCAAAAACCTGACAAGGTTTCATGCAGGAAGTGGCCTGTCTGACAAGGAGTCGTTCTTCTTGCCTCTGTTTATTGAAGAGTAAGGATCTTAGCTGTAACGTGACAATTCCTAGGGCTCCAATAGGCTCTCAGAACCTGGGAAAAACCTGAACGATGACGAGGCAGCCTCAGGCTGAAACACATTATCGCCTCTTCCAAGTGTCCCATTAGGTGACAATAGAACTAGGCGCGTGCGCGATTCGCCCCCGTGGAGTATTTTCATTCGGCGGTTTAGCTTATTGCAGATTCCCGGTCGGAATATTATCGCTTTTCTACGAGATAAATTGCATAAAAATTGATTTTAAACAGCGGTTGACATGCTTCGAAGTACGGTAATAGAATATTTAGAATTTTTTTGTCACGAAATGCGCCATGCGCAAGACCCTTATTTACCATTTCGGATAGTGTCTAGAACGCACGAACAAAACGTCGCTGTTGGAACATAACTATGGATTATTTGGGACCAAACCAACATTTGTTATTGAAGTAGAAGTCCTGGGAGTGCATTCTGACGAAGAACAGGAAAGGTAAGACCATTTTTCTTATAGTAAATCTGATTTTGGTGAAGGCTAAACTTGCCGGGTGTCTAAATAGCTAGCCCGTGATGGCTGGGCTATGAACTTAGAATATTGCAAAATGTGCTTCATCCGAAAAGCTATTTTAAAATCGGACATATCGAGTGCATAGAGGAGTTCTGTATCTATAATTCTTAAAATAATTGTTATGCTTTTTGTGAACGTTTATCGTGAGTAATTTAGTAAATTCACCGGAAGTTTGCGGTGGGTATGCTAGTTCTGAACGTCACATGCTAATGTAAAAAGCTGTTTTTTGATATAAATATGAACTTGATTGAACAAAACATGCATGTATTGTATAACATAATGTCCTAGGATTGTCATCTGATGAAGATCATCAAAGGTTAGTGCTGCATTTAGCTGTGGTTTGGGTTTATGTGACATTATATGCTAGCTTGAAAAATGGGTGTCTGATTATTTCTGGCTGGGTACTCTGCTGACATAATCTAATGTTTTGCTTTCGTTGTAAAGCCTTTTTGAAATCGGACAGTGTGGTTAGATTAACGAGAGTCTTGTCTTTAAAATGCTGTAAAATAGTCATATGTTTGAGAAATTGAAGTAATAGCATTTCTAAGGTATTTGAATAATGCGCCACGGTATTCCACTAGCCCTAGAGAGGTTAACTGCTTTGTTCAGGGGCAGAACAACAGATTTGTACCTTGTCAGCTCGCAGATTCAATCTTGCAACCTTTCGGTTACTAGTCCAATGCTCTAACCACTAGGCTACACTGCCGCCCTATCATGTGCTTCATAAACAGCAGGTATAGACTGAAATGCTTACTTATACAGGCCCTTCCCAACAATGCAGAGAAAGAAAATAGAGAAATAATACAAAAGT
Organism: Salmo trutta; assembly: GCF_901001165.1. Lineage (NCBI taxonomy): Eukaryota > Metazoa > Chordata > Actinopteri > Salmoniformes > Salmonidae > Salmo > Salmo trutta. The sequence goes on along the minus strand of NC_042962.1, from coordinate 33,643,920 downwards.
AACACATAATACAAGTAAAATAAATACACAATGGTTATATACACAGGGTACCAGTACCAAGTCAATATGCAAGGGTATGAGGTAATTGATGTAGATACGTACATATAACTAGGAATAAAGTAACAGATAATAAACAGTAGCAGTAGCGTATGTGATGAAACAAAAAAAGGTTTGTGCAAAAAAGGGTCAATGCAGATATTCCGTGTAACTGTCTATCAGGTAGAATTGCGCCGGAGCGGATGGCTGAATTTTTACGTGCTCCTCAAAAACTGTGCTATTTTGTTCGTTTTTTCACGTTGTTTGTAACTTATTTTTTGTAACTTATGTTGCTGCTACCATCTCTTATGACCGAAAATAACTTCTGGACATCAGAACACCTCGAACTGAAAGAATATTATTTTCTTTACCACCTACCCTAGAGAGGTTAAACGTTTCTCCAAGTGCAATCGCAAAAACCATCAAGTGCTATGATGAAATTGGCTCTCATGAGGACCTCCACAGGAAAGGAAGACCCAGAGTGACATCTGCTGCAGAGGATAAGTTCATTAGAGTTACCAGCCTCAGAAACTGCAGCGCAAATAAATGTTTCACAGAGACACATCTCAACATCAACTGTTCAGAGACTGCGTGAATCAGGCCTTCATGGTCGAATTGCTGCAAAAACAACACTACTAATGGACACCAATAAGAAGAAGAGACTTGCTTGGTTCTATCAACACAAGCAATGGACATTAGAACGGTGGGAATCTGTCTTTGGTCTGATGAGTCCTAATGTGAGATTCTTGTTTCCAACTGCCGTGTCTTTGTGAGACGCAGAGTGGTTGATCGGATGATCTCTGCATGTGTGGTTCCCACCGTGAAGCATGCAAGAAGATGTGTGGTGGTGTGGGGATGCTTTGCTGGGGACACTGTCTGTGATTTATTTAGAATTCAAGGCACTCTTAACCAGCATGGCTACCACAGCATTCTAAAGCGATACGCCATCCCATCTGGTTTGCGCTTAGTGGGACTGTCATTTGTTTTTCTACAGGAAAATGACCCATCACACCTCCAGGCTGTGTAAGGGCTATTTGACCAAGAAGGAGAGTGATGGAATGCTGCATCAGATGACCTGGCATCCACAATCACCCAACCTCAACCCAGCTGTGATGGTTTGGGATGAGTTGGACCGCAGAGTGAAGGAAAAGCAGCCAACAAGTGCTCAGCATATGTAGAACTCTTTCAAGACTGTTGGAAAAGCATTCCAGGTGAAGCTGGTTGAGAGAATGCCAAGTGTGTGCAGAGCTGTCATCAAGGTAAAGGGTGGCTACTTTGAAGAATCTCAAATGTACACTATTTTGGTTACTACTTGATTCCATATGTGTTATTTCATAGTTTTGTGTTAACTATTGTGTTAACTATTATTTTACAATGTAAAAATAGTAAAAATAAAGAAAACTTAATTAATGAATGAGAAGGTGTGTCCAAACCTTTGACTGCTACTGTATATATATATTTTTTTTTTGGGGGGGGGGAACTCAGTAGGGGTCTCAACTTACTGTAGAGTTAGAATAGTAGAATACAGAGGGTGCAATAATATTTTTCTTTAATGATAAGTTAGTCAGCCCATTCCAATCCAAGTTTTCAAGGACTATGTTTTAAAACAGACTCATGATACAATTGAGTCCGTAACAATAGAGTCTGTTCAGTACTCACTGAAACTCATTGTGAGACTGCTATAGTATTGTCCTGAGTCCCTGTTCCATAACTGGTATGTTATCAATACTGTCATTCATGCCTAGCTTCAATTGCAGAGAAGAAGAGGAGGTGAAAGAAATGTTAATCTCCAATCAAAAACATGCTCAACAGTGTAACAATATAAACTGTAATACTAGGGCCTCGTGCCCAGAGATTACACTTCAACCTGACCCAAATTAGTGACAATCTATTATGTATTGATGAGCTTCTGTAAGTCTCCATCTTACGAGAAGCACCTTTCGACATTGCTACAGAGAAAGCCAAGGTGTCATCACAGCCAGAATCGAGCAATGTCACATCTGTGTCTCTCAGTGCCCCCATTGGGTTGGAGTAGTCACACACTGTCAGCCAGGTCATTCTCTACTTGGCATACAAAAAGACCCCCACAAGCCAACAAAAAATAAAAACACTAAAAGGAAGACTTGAGGCACTGCTGGATGTGGATGCTGGGATGGAGAGATGGAAGGATGAGGGAATAGAATCCTGGCTGACTTTGACGAACTGATTATTGAAAAGACTGCTAACACAAGATTAATCAGAGTAATTATCGTCAACATGACTTATCTCACAAGGATACATTTTATGACAAGGAGATGTACTTGGATGTATTCCACCCCAAGTCCATGTCTATTTGCCAAGTACCTAAGCCTTGTGAGACTAATGTGAGGAGGTGGTCTGACTTTAATTATGAGCTGTTTAACTGGAGACTGAGAAAGAATAATTTGTGGTGTGAGCATGAGCAAGTGTGAACATGACAATTGGAGCTCAGTTTATCTTTATTTAGCTGTTGGACACAGAGAAAGATTATCAGGGCATGCTTTTTTAACTACCACAGCCTGTCCCTTCCCATAATGTGCTACATGACTCATGGTTTTGGAAAAGTAAGTTGTTTTTGTTGCAGAATAAGTATTGATAACATCTTATTTCGACCAATTTGTCACTCCCCAAGATCTTTCTGCTTCTAATCAATTGGGCACAAAAAGGGGAAAAGTCATTTGATTTACCATTCCCCTTTTCCTTCTCCTTCTCTTTCTCTAGAGGTTAAACGTATGATTTCCTGGAAAAACATCCTGCTTATTCTCCAGTTTTCTCAACTCCCAGCAGGGGTATGTCAATATCTGTGTCAATATCTCACACTTGATTGTCTGATATCCTTTGAAACCAAATAACCTGTTTATACCAGTGGAGCTGCGCCTGTCCCTACCCATGTGCATAACCTGTGCTGTTTCTGATGATGAGAAACACCCATCAGTTAGGTTTGTGTTGCTGTCCTGGGGCTCTGTGGGGTCTGTTTGTGAACAGATCCCCAGGCCCAGCTTGCTTAGGGGGCTCTTCGCCAGGTTAATTTCTCTGTAGGTGATGGCTTTGATATGGAAGGTTTGGGAATCTCTTCCTTTTAGGTGGTTGTAGAATTTAACCTCCACAGGATCGGTGGGTTCCCCCACCGGACGGTTGAGCTAAAGAAGGCTAATGCGATTAGCATGAGGTTGTAAGTAACAAGAACATTTCCCAGGACATAGACATCTGATATTGGCAGAAAGCTTAAATTCTTGTTAATCTAACTGCACTGTCCAATTTATAGTAGCTATTACAGTGAAATAATACCATGCTATTATTTGAGGAGAGTGCACATTTATGCAATGAAAATGTATTAATAAACCAATTAGGCACATTTGGACAGTCTTGATACAAAATGTTGAACAGAAATCCAATGGTTCATTGGATCAGTCTACACTGCTGCCATCTAGTGGACAAAATCTAAATTGTGCCTGGGCTGGCAAAATACATTATGGCTTTTCTCTTGCATTTCAAAGGTGATGGTAAAAACAAAATACAAAAAAAAGGGGCAGATCGTTAAGTTAACACAAGCTCATGTTGAGTCGCTCAGCATAACCCACAGAAAGCATTAAAATAAAAATGTCGGAACCCCAATGTACATGTGTATGTATACATAATGATTGTATGCTTTTACTTATAAATGTGTTTGTATAAGTGTGGCAAGTGTATTTTAAGTGGTGATGTATTGTCATTAAACCACAGCAAAATAATGTACAAAAGTATTGTTGTTTTAATATGTTTACCATCTTTCACATAGCGCTTGATTACATGTCTTTAGCGTGCTGAATACTATCACATTAAGCAATCCATGATCTATGTCTCTTGAATAATATAATGTTCTCTCCTGTGGTCACATTAGCTGTGCAATCAAAGCAACACATCTAGGTGAAAAATGACAACGACAACGAGATAAACAACAAACCCTGTATTTCCATGTCTTTTTGAAGGTTGTTAGTTAAGAATTTGATTGTGTTTAAGATAGTCTGGGGTTCATTATGATGGGCGTGATCCCTGCTGGTTCCTGGCCCTCCCACTGTGCTCGTCAGCCCTGGCTCCCCGCCTGAAGGAGACGCAGCTCAAGGTGGACAACCAGGGACACAACAAGAAAAAGCTTCCACCACCCACAGACAGAGAAATGATTAATGTAATATAACACACAAGCCTACCAGGTCTTTGCTTTTGAACGCTCCCTCATGAGCTGTGTTGTGAGTACCTGAATGCCTGTCACTATTAACCTCCATGAAAGATGCACAAATACAAACTGGCCGTCAGTGCTTTATTTGTTGTTGGGGGAAGGGTGTGTGTTTGAGATTAGTCTCAATGGTGAGTACTGAATATTGACTGACAGGAGGTTTTATTGTCTCAAGTTTGTCTTTATACAAACTGTTATTACATTATATTCTATTCTGCCACACACAATGGCCCTCGTGACACAGCGTCTTTTAAATTTCTTTCTATACTTGTTTTTTTTTTTTTACAAAGACATATAAGTAAGGCAATTTCCCTTGCTGTCTCTCCTGTCAGTGTTATTTTCTAGTTATCCTGTTTATAATTTATAGGAAGTGACAGTGTTATGCAGATGGTTACGATATGTCTCATCTTTCTTCACAGACTGTCTTTTGACCTTGAATTAAGTTTTAGTTCCATTGTTAACTAAAACATTTACATCTCTCATCATTTCAATTAATGGTTATAAAAAAACGTTTTGTTTTCAATTAAGTTAATAAGGTTGTGATTACAGGCAAGCCTCTGAAAAAACATTTGACACCCATTGTGAATATAAATGAAGACCTTTATATTTCACTATATAATTATCTCGTATCAAATGACATACTGCCCAATAACTGTTATGTACACATCATAGTATCTCTCTCTCTCACCTCCCAAGTGGCTTGTCGGACCTCTAATTGCATCCGGTGCTCCCAAACATTCACATTCCACAGACATTGGATACTGATAGATAGCCACACCTCTCAAATATTTATATGAATCCCAACTGTGGTGGATGCAGATGTCTGCTACACATATTCTGTATGGTGCATGTGACTGATTAGACAGAACTCTTGCTGTGCTTCACACCGTCTTCCAGGCGAGTATGACACCAGAATATCCATTGCCCATCAATCTTTAATATACAACATGAACCACAAGAAGAAAAATACACATTTAAGATTTGTTGCATGAATCTGAATCCCTCTGTTTTCAAAAAGATGTGAAACCAAAACTTGAGAAAATGAAACTGATCCTATAGTCATCAGTGAACACAAAAATGCTAAGATGAATGGATGACTGGCAGGAATGACTGAAGTAAAAATCCATGAATAGAATACAAGAGAAATGTATACATTTAACAGCCCCTATCAGTGGCAGTATTTGACTCAATAGAACAGTCAAGGGCTCTTTCTAGTCCAGTCGGAGGTCCTGTCACCCTCCCCTCCATGTCATCCTTTCCCTCAGAGAGCAGCAAGGGGCAAGCCACTAAGTCCTGGAGTCAACAGCCCAACACTGGATCGATTGCAGGTTAGAGCACAGAGACCTGGTGAGTATACAGTTCAACTGACAGCTATGTGCTCTTCCTTAACTTACTGATTTCTGCTTTAGCCTTTGGCCCCAGCACTTTCCTCAGCCTTGCTGTGCTCCTTCAAGTCCACTGGCAAGTGTAAGACTCCAGCTTGCTGCTCAGTTGGGTTCAGTCAGTAGAATAACTTGGTCACTTCAAGTTGTGTTTGGTTTTACATTTTACACAAAGTTATGTAAACGTGCCGAGGAAGCCAGGCATCAAGGAAAAGAGAGCAGGAGATGAAGGGAGGAGGAGAGAGGGAGAGAGAAATAGTAATATGACACGAAAATAGAGGTCTTTGGCCAAACACAAAAGAGCAAAGCACATGCAAAAAATACCTCACCCATTCACTCTTAGAATTAGTCGTGACTCGAGGAACCCTGGAGATCCTCAAGGAACCCCCGAAGTTATGGAAATTATATTTCACAGCGGTTTAGATTGTACAGTGATTTTCTATACTATTCTTGCTTGTTTTGTCACATACACTGAAATTAGGCGAACTATTAGAATTTTTGCAACCAGGAAATGGCGGAACGATTTCTGAACAGTGCATCTTTAAAACATGATGAACAGGAATGGCAAAAAATAACTATCTGATAGCCACGCTGCTACAATATCTTATTAAAATGGTTCAACATTGAACCCCTCCAGCCACAATAAGGTTCTGGTTCGAACCTTTAAACAGCAGTTGCTCGAAGACCTTTTTCAGAGGGGTTCCTTGAGGAACCTTTTTTAACTAGAAAGGTTCAACCGGTGTGGCAACACAAAAGGTTCTTCAAGGCATCTTAACTTCTAAGAGTGTTCAGTAAAATGTGGTGGTGGATCTCTGATGTTATGGGGGTATTTTGCTTCCACTGCTCCTGGGGCTCTTCTCAATGTCAACGGCATCATGAACTTAACCAAGTACCAGAATTTTCTTAGCAAAAAACCTGTTTGCTTCTGCCAGAAGGCTGAAACTTGGCCTAAAATGAATCATCCAACAAGACACTAACACCCACCAGATACTAAAGAGAAGTCTTCACTGTTTTATGGGCCTGCTGTAAGCGGTCTGTATGCAGCCAAAATGCAGTCAGAGACCTAGAGCACCACTGCCCCCTCAAGATTCTGAGCCTGCTTGGCAGGGTTGGTCCTGCAAAGCCAAAGCCCCCTAAAGGGAGAGCATACTATAAGTATACAAGGAAATTCTCAAAGCTGCTAATGAGAACCTTGACGACCTTATACCAAGCTGGTGGGGATTCCGGTGGGGTGCCCCCACCCAGGCAGTGACAGTGCTGGCAACACTAGCTGCAGTAACCCATGGGGAGGGGGTCACACTCGGACATTCAGAGAGAGGGGTATATTATTGTGGCCCTGGTGGCACAAAATCAAAAGTCTGACTGCATGGGGATGCTTGGGAAATGGTCAATACAGGGGACAGGGAAAAGGTGTACATTTGACCTCCACCATCTAGGACGTGACAATGGTTAATAAAATCTCTCAATTTCTGCCCAGTCTTGCAGGCCTTCTCATACAGCTACAACTGTATATGCATTTGTAAATCAAAACCTTTCATGAGTTGGGCTCTGGGTTGGTGCAACTGTTGAGAATGTGAGCCTATGGTTGTGTGGGGGGAAAGGGTTGAGTGTGTATGTGCGTATCCCAACACTTTTGCGAAGGAGTAAAAGATGTTAGGGACAATATAGGATGAATCACAATAATTGTTTGCTAATATAATAGTTGCTTGCAATAATGTCATTTTGGTAATGGCGAGACTGGTGAGAGGTAAAATCATTTACATAAATTGCCTACATTACTACAAATATTAATAGCTAATTATGGAAATTAAGAAAGAGGATTTTAAAATATATATATATATATTTTTTTTTTTAATTGCTATATATAAAACGCATCGAGGTGAGGGCGATGGAAATGCATTTGGCGGTTGATCTACTTCTGTTCTGTAAATTGCAGTGTGCTCTTTTTGAAGGATGGATCCCAGTCTTTTCAGGGCTATGGGATACGGGGGGTCGGGTGGTCTTTCGGGCATTGGGATGACAACCCAACTCGGGATGAGGAGGGCTTTTAGCGGGTGGAATAGTGGGGACCAATTGGAGGTTTACTTAGTAGCAATGCAAATATCAAGGTACAGCTATATAAACACTCAATCATCATGTTACTTTTTAATGGTACATTTACAAACATATATTTTGATGAATAGAATTGAAAGTTGTGTATAGTAGCTATTAAGTGGTGAAATAAGTATAGCCAGATACAACTGTAATGGCTTAGCAGATAATACAAAAAGATGATCAGTATTTACCTGGCTAAAAGAGAAGGAATACAATAACTATTGTTTACAGGAAACTCATTCAACAAATTTAGATGAAGTTTTGTGGAAAAAGGACGGGGGGGAAATTCAAAAGGGGTGATGGTTTTAATTAACAGTATTTTGATCCACATGTGCAAATTGTTCAAACAGATCATCAAGGTAGATAGATTATTTTAAATATGTTATTGGACAATAAACATATATGGCTTATTAACCTATATGGTCCAAATAATGATGATCCAAGCTTCTTTGAAAATATCTAAGAATTTATCAACCCTACAAGCAACACTTGACTCTATTATTATGGGGGGAGATTTTAATACGGTCTTACATACCTCTATGGACCGGAAAGGAAATCACACTACAAACTATCACCCTCAGGCACACTCAGGAAATCATGAATGGCATGGATATATTGGAATTAGTGGATATATGGAGACTTAAATACCCTGACCTAGTGAGATATACATGGCGGAGGCTTAATCAACCTAGTTGTCTTGACTACTTTCTTATGCCATTCTCTCTGGCTTCAAATGTTAAAAAAGTGTTGACGGGACAGAATTCGGTCGGATCATCACATAATTGGCATATATATTACTCTTACAGAAATTCCACATGGGCGAGGATATTGTATATTTAATCAAAGCCTACTAGATGATATATTGTTTAGAACTAGGACAGAAGAATTTATAACTGACTTTTTCAGACATACCATAGGTATATCAGATTCCCTTATTGTATGGGACACTTTTAAATATGCCTTTAGAGGCCATGCAATTCAGTATTCATCTATAAAATTGTCTGATTTCAAAAAGGCTTTACGGAGAAAGCATAACATCAGATTATGTTAGGACAGCGCCTAAACAAGAAAAACCACACAGCCATTTTCCAAGCAAGGAGAGGCGTCACAAAAACCAGAAATACAGCTAAAATTAATCACTAACCTTTGATGATCTTCATCAAATGACACTCCCAGGACTCAATGTTACACAATACATTTATGTTTTGTTTGATAAAGTTCATATTTATAACCAAAAACCCCATTTTACATTGGCGTGTGATGTTCAGAAATGTTTTGCCTCCCAAAACTTCCGGTGAATGAGCACATCAATTTACAAAAATACTCATCATAAACGTTGATAAAATTTACAACAGTTATTGAAAGAACTATAAGAACACTTCTCCTTAATGCAACCGCTGTGTCAGATTTCAAAATAGCTTTACGGCGAAAGCACATTGTTCAATATTCGGAGTACAGAGCTCAGCCATCAAAGCAAGCTATACAGTTACCCGCCAAGTTCTGGAGTCAACAAAACTCAGAAATAGTATTATAAATCTTCACTTACCTTTGCTGATCTTTGTCGGAATGCACTCCCAGGACTCCCACTTCCACAAGAAATGTTTGTTTTGTTCGATAAACTCCATATTTATGTCCAAATACCTCCGTTTTGTTTGCACGTTCAGATCACTATTCCAAAGGCATAATGCGCGAATGCAAAACCCGAGACAAAAAGTCAAAAAGTTCCATTACCATTTGTAGAAACATGTCAAACGATGTTTACAATCAATCCTTAGGGTCTTTTTAACATAAATCTTCGATAATATTCCAACCGGACAATAGCGTATTCATTACAGAGGAAAAAGAAGGAATGGCGCGCCTGCATTACCGCGCAGTAAACAACTCATAGGTCTCAGGCTTGAGTCAGCTCTTATTCTCTCCCCAGTAACAGTAGAAGCATGAAACAAGGTTCTAAAGACTGTTGACATCTAGTGGAAGCCTTGGGAAGTGCAAAATGAACCCACAGACACTGTAGTTTGGATAGGCAATCACTTGGAAACACTAAAAAACACTTCCTGGTTGGATTTTTTTCTCAGGTTTATGCCTGCCATATGAGTTCTGTTATACTCATAGACATCATTCAAACAGTTTTAGAAACTTCAGAGTGTTTTCTATCCAAATAGAATAATAATATGCATATCCTACCTTCTGGGCCCGAGTAGCAGGCAGTTTAATTTGGGCACGTCATTCATCTGAATTTCCGAATACTGCCCCTTGTCACTAAAAAGTGAATTTACTGTCATAAAACTTTGTCATCAAAGTCTGGTATTCTCTGAATTTATGGTGCTTTCAAGACAACTGTGAACTCAGAAAAACAAGGTCGAATCATGATGTAAGTGATCTTCACGTCGGAGCTCTAGAAAGAGGCCCAAGTTCTCGACTTGGAATTCTGAGTTGGATAACCGTTCAAAACGTATTTTCCGGTCAGACCTCATTTTTTTTCCCGAGTTCCCAGTTGACTTGAACACACTGAAATCTGAGATTTTCAAGTTCTGAGTTTCCAGTTGGTTTGAATACAGCAGAAGTCATGCTGGATTGACAGCATGGCTAATGTATTGAACCTTTTTTGACCCATGGTGTTGAATGTTTATCCTTTAAAAGATGGAAAAGTGACCCTTAAACCCAGACTTGGACCACACACCCACTCCACTGAATAGCAGGCTACTGATTGCTTTGCAACGCTTGCAGTTAGCCACTGATTCATTCCAAACCACTCATTGTTGAATTTTGCGATTTCCAACTTGTTTATGTCCAATGGACGATGAGCACCAATACGTTTTATCTATAATTTCTCTTCATATGACAAGGCTTGAAAACAATTTGCCAGTAGATTGTTGACTTGATTCATGATGATGACTACTTGTCCAGCTCGCTAGCTAAGATTTTGAAAGTATGATGTTGACATGATCAGTCCAATCAAAGCTACCGTAGATATGAAGTGATTTTACATAATTTTATCTGTGGCCAATGATTTGAGCCTTCTTGGATGGGCACTTCTAATGTAACTCAATGGCAGCATGCACGGGGCCGTGACGTAGTGTCCCCATGAGTGACAGAACACTGAGACAATCACAGCGCAACTAGAGAACATTCAACCCCTACGCTCCGCATTTTCCGTTGGCTGCCCCACCATCACAGAAAGCACTAAGCTAAGTTGAAACACCTACATTCTTGGAGCTGCCTTACTCAAGAAAGCGAATAAGGGACCATGTTTGTATGCATCTTTATTATCTCAATGATTTTGTAGATTTTTTTACATTGTTTGCAAACTGATATGTGACATGTATTAATTCCAAAATAACACGCAAAACAGACAACAAAAAATATCTATATATTTTTTAATAGCTAAACAACGGGGGGCTCAAAACAGGCTATGCCCCACCTGCCCTGAATGACGGGTCGCCACTGACAGTATGATATGATTACTACCTACCTAAGGAATGTCTGATAGACATGTGATTGGAGTGAAACTGACACGATCACTATCATAAAACATGTTATCTTCACTGTGTAAATGATGAATATATTAGTCTACTTTTGCATGTACATTTCCATAAAAAAGTGATCACCTATTTTCTTTGGTTCCAGCAGGTCCTAAATGATCAAAAAGAGCTTAGCAGTGGACTAACCTCAACTCCACACCTCATACCTTACTCCCTCAGTGTTGTTTTCCCCATTAGTAAGATGAATCCATTCACGGCTCATTTGCATAAACACCTGTCAGTGCTTTGTCCCCCACTGGTATCTAATTATTCTTTTTTTATGCATTGAGAATCCCTCGCTGTTCACTTGCCTGCTAGTCTTGAGCTGTTTGTCCTTACTGCACACTCAAGTGTTGTGCATAGCTGCATAGTTCTTTCTGTAGTTCAATGCACAGCCTTTCAAACAGAATTTGAATAGATTCACCACATTCATTTAAAAAGAAACAATAATAAAAAAGAAAATGTACTAGGCAAGTCATTTATTAAAAATAAATTCTTATTTACAATGACAGCCTACGGAGGAACTGCTTTGTTCAGGGGCAGAACGACAGATGTTTACATTGTCAGCTCAGGGATTTGATCCAGCAACCTTTCAGTTATTGGCCCAACACTCTAACATCTAGGCTACCTGCCACCCCATGTGTTTATGCTTTCTCCCAAGTTGTATATCTATGAGCATCCAATCACGTAGTGAGGTTAAAGTTAGGCCAGATGTCATATTTGGTGTATGGATTAGCTGTATGAACAACACATTCAAACCCTTTCATCAACATTCCTGCAAACATTGCTTTTATGCATTTGCACAGATAATATGCAGTTTGCAGATCATAGAGGTCTGCTGATCACCACATCACTGCAAACGGTATGTGTCAAATGATGCATTCATTTCATTGAAGACAGTGAAAGTATTTTCTTTAATCTGGCAACTTTACAAGTAACTGCATGCTAATTTAAGAATATATACAGTACCAGTCAAAAGTTTGGACACACCTACTCATTCAAGGGTTTTTAATTATTTTTACTATTTTCTACATTGTGGAATAATAGTGAAGACATTAAAACTATGAAATAATACTTATGAAATCATGTAGTAACCAAAAAAAGTGTTAAACAAATCAAAATATATTTTATATTTAAGATTCTTCAAAGTAGCCACCCTTTGCCTTGATGACAGCTTCGCACACTCTTGGCATTCTCTCAAACAGCTTCACCTATATGCTTCTACCAGTGTGAATACCGTGTAAATAGAGCTTCTTCTGCTGTTTGGTCTGTGTGCCTTGGCGTCTGTGTCTGCTGCTGCCTCACTCACATACAGTAGTTTGTTAAACATACTGCTGCTTTCTGACTGGTTTTAGAAGCCATGCATCACTAGGGAAGATGGACCAGTAAAGTGATGATGCGTGCCCTTGGTGTGGTGGGGCGAGGGGGGTGAGAAGGGCTCATAGCGTTCATATTTGACAGCATCAGCAGAGAACAGCCGTCCCCAAGCTCAGCCTTCTCAAGGGCTACATCCTAAATGGCACCCTATTCCCTATATAGTGTACTACTTTTGACTAGCGTCCATAGGGCTAACGTCAAAGTATAAAGGGAATATGGTGCTGTTTCGGATGCAGCCAAGGTGAAACATCAGATGATATTATCATGTCTGGAATGAGAGAAGATGGCTTGAATAAAGTCTCACTGTTAAAATAAATCAATAGGTTTATTAGGGGGATACATTGCCGGAAATGGCACTTTCACCTGCAATAGATGTGGCTAGATAAGTATGCTGCTGGCTTTGTGTGTTCAGTACTATTTAGTGTGAAACAGGTTTGCAAAGAAATTTAAACCGAAAATAAATAAATAACAAATCAAAATATTTGGCAGATGCATACTGCATTTACCAAAATAATTGTTTGCACAGTATTTCCAAATACTGTAGCTTTAGGCATTCACTGTTGATACAGTGTGGTACCTGTGATTTCAGTGCAAAAGTATGCCTTCAAGAGGCCTCTGACAGACACAGAGAGCCACAGAAAGCAAGGTAAATGGAAAAAGACAAAACACAAAAACCCATCTTCTTTCTCTTCACATGAACCTCTGCCACAGGTGGTTTGCCACCAGTGGCCAACTTCTGGCATGATGGACCACAGTAGGGGTGATATTAGTCAGGCAAAAGGAAGGTGACCATTCTTGGCAGAAAAAAACATGTTTGCTTAGTTGGAAAACCTATGAGAGGCTTGGTATGAAACAGATGGCCAAACAATAACTGGGAGCGAAACGCGGCCTCGGGGGGACAAAATGGAACTTGGTTGGGTTGTGGGCATTCTGAGGTTCTCTCCCCTACTGGTTATGCTTGGCCTTTTTTGATGTGTTGTTCCCTGTGGCTGTCGACCAACTAAAGCAATAAATCATTGTGACAATAAATGTTGTGACATCTGCCACACAGCAACTGATGGCTGACAGAAGTCGTCTGTACCCTTGATGGGTGAAAAAAGGCATGAGATCACATGCAACAGCGGGGGACATTGAAAAGGGTTACCCTAAATGGTCCCACTTGTGACACAAGCATCACTTAATAAAGGCTTTATAAATCATATTTATTTGAGGCTTCACAAAGAATGTATAACCTTGTCATGCATGTTGGTAGAGCATTGCAACGCCAGGATAGTGGGTTAGATTTCCAGGACCACCCATGCGTAAAAATATATGTGTAAACATATTGCTTCCGTCCCTCTCGTTGGCCCAACCAGTCCCTTTGAACACAACATCGGTCACCCACGAAGCATTGTTACCCATCGCACCACAAACTCCCCGGCTCTTGCAGAGATGAGTATACACGTTCCCGCTGCACCTTGGTCTAATCCTTACGACGCCCGTTACAATATAGATACTTTTGTACCCGTTTCCTCCAGCATCTTCACAAGGTACTTTGCTGTTGTTCTGGGATTGAATTGCACTTTTCGCACCAAATACATTCATCTTTAGGAGACAGAACGCATCTCCTTCCTGAGCGTTATGACGGCTGCGTGGTCCCATGGTGTTCTTATACTTCTACAGATTTTTATTTATTTATTTATTCCACCTTTATTTAACCAGGTAGGCAAGTTGAGAACAAGTTCTCATTTACAATTGCGACCTGGCCAAGATAAAGCAAAGCAGTTCGACACATACAACAACACAGAGTTACACATGGAGTAAAACAAACATACAGTCAATAATACAGTAGAAAAATAAGTCTATATACAATGTGAGCAAATGAGGTGAGATAAGGGAGGTAAAGGCAAAAAAGGTCATGGTGGCAAAGTAAATACAATATAGCAAGTAAAACACTGGAATGGTAGATTTGCAGTGGAAGAAAGTGCAAAGTAGAAATAGAAAAGATGGGGTGCAAAGGAGCAAAATACATAAATACAGTAGGGGAAGAGGGAGTTGTATGGGCTAAATTATAGATGGGCTATGTACAGGTGCAGTGATCTGTGAGCTGCTCTGACAGCTGGTGCTTAAAGCTAGTGAGGGAGATAAGTGTTTCCAGTTTCAGAGATTTTTGTAGTTCGTTCCAGTCATTGGCAGCAGAGAAGGAAGCCTGTCAGAAGCTTCTAAAGCCATAACATAATTTTCTGGAATTTTCCAAGCTGTTTAAAGGCACAGTCAATTTAGTGTATGCTAACTTCTGACCCACTGGAATTGTGATACAGTGAATTTAAGTGAAATAATCTGTCTGTAAACAATTGTTTGAAAAATTACTTGTGTCATGCACAAAGTAGATGTGATTGCAAAATCCAATGATTCATACAGAAAGAGTGTTAACAAAACAAACTCCATACTGTCATTAATTTAAAGGGATTCTGCAATAATTATGCATAATATTTGTTTTATGTGCGTTCGATGTCAAGATGTTTAGTTACAGTGCAGACCCATTTACTTTTTCTACATTTTGTTATGTTACAGCTTTATTCTAAAATTGATTAAATTAATGTTTTTTCTCATCAATCTACACATAATACCCCATAATGACCTAGTGAAAACACGTTTTTAGAAATTTCTGCAAATGTATATATTATTTTAAACAGAAGTACCTTATTTTCATATGTATTCAGACCCTTTGCTATGAGACTCGAAATTGAGCTCAGGTGCATCCTGTTTCCATTGATCATACTTGATATGTTTTCTACAACTTGATTGGAGTCCACCTGTGGTAAATTCAACTAACTGGACTTGATTTGGAAAGACACATACCTGTCTATATAAAGTCCCACAGTTGACAGTGCATGTCAGAGCAAAAACCAAGCCACGAGGTCGAAGGAATTGTCTGTAGAGCCCCGAGACAAGATTGTGTCGAAGCACAGATACGGAGAAAAGTAAAAAACACATTTCTGCAGCATTGAAGGTCCCCAAGAATAAAGTGGCCTCCATCATTCTTAAATGGAAGAAGTTTGGAACCACCAAGACTCTTCCTAGAGCTGGCCGCACGGCCAAACTGAGCAATCAGGGGAGAAGGGCCTTGGTCAAGGAGGTGACCAAGAACCCGATGGTCACTCTGACAGAGCTCCATAGTTCCTCTGTGGAGAACCTTCCAGAAGGACAACCATCTCTGCACTCCAACCATCTCCTCAGCAAAAGGCACATGACAGCCCACTTGGAGGTTGCCAAAAAGGCACCTCAAGAACTCACACAATGAAAAACAAGATTCTTTGGTCAGATGTAACCAAGATTGAACTGTTTGGCCTGAATGCCAAGCATCACATCCGGAGGAAACCTGACACCATTCCTACAGTGAATGCTGGTGGTGGCAGCATCATGCTGTGGGAATGTTTTTCAGCAGCAGGGACTAGAAGACTAGTTAGGAGTGAGGGAAAGATGAATGAAGCAAAGTACAGAGAGATCCTTGATGAAAACCTATTACAAAGCGCTCAGGACCTCAGACTGGGGCAAAGGTTCACCTTCCAACAGGAAAACGACCCTCAGCACACAGCCAAGACAACACAGGAGTGGCTTCGGGACAAGTCTCTGAATGTCCAGCCAGAGCCCGGACTTGAACCCAATCAAACATCTCTGGAAAGACCTGAAAATAGCTGTGGTAAGACACTTCCCATCCGACCTGACAGAGTTTGAGAGGATCTGCAGAGAATAATGGGAGAAACTCCCCAAATACAGGTGTGTCAAGCTGGTAGCGTCATACTCAAGAAGACCAGCGGTTGTAATCGCTGCCAGAGGTGCTTCAATAAAGTATTGATAAACGGTTGGAATACTTTTGTAAATGTGATATTGATTTATTTATTTTTTATATACATTTGCAAACATTTCTAAAACAAGTTTTTGTTTTGTCATTATGGGGTATAATGTGTAGAATGATGAGGGAAAAAATGATATAATCCATTTTAGAATAACGCTGTAGCATCAAGGGGTCTGAATACTTTCCGAATTCTCTTTAGGTATTGTTCAAGTGACTAGTTAACAGGATAGATAACAAGCAGTAGCAGCAGCATATGTGATGAGTCAAAAGAGTACAAAAGAGGGTCAATGCAGATAGTCTGCATATCTACTCATATCTATTTAGCAGTCTTATGGCTTGGAGGTAGAAGCTGTTCAGGGTCCTGTTGGTTACAGACTTGATAGCAGCAGTTCTAGCCTTGAACTCAGTGTGGATGTTGCCAGTATTCCATGGCTTTTGGTTGGGTATGTACAGTACAAGTCAAAAATTTGGAAACACGTACAAATTTTAAATTTTTACTATTTTCTACATTGTAGAACAATATTGAAGACGTCAAGACTATGAAATAATACACATGGAATCATGTAGAAATCAAAAAAGGTATTTCAGATTCTTCAAAGTAGCCACCCTTTGCCTTGATGACTGATTTGCACACTCTTGGCATTCTCTCAACCAGTTGCATGAGGTAGTCACCTGGAATGCATTTCAATTAACAGGTGTTCCTTGTTAAAAGTTCATTTGTGGAAATTATATCCTTCTTAATGCATTTGAGCCAATCAGTTGTGTTGTGACAAGGTAGGGGTGGTATACAGAAGATAGCACTATTTGGTAAAAGACCAAGTCAATATTATGGCAAGAACAGCTCAAATAAGCAAAGAGAAATGACAGTCCATCATTACTTTAAGACATGAAGGTCAGTCAATACGGAACATTTCAAGAACTTTGAACCTTTCTTCAAGTGCAGTCACAAAAGACCCCGAGTTACCTCTGCTGCAGAGGATAAGTTCATTAGAGTTACCAGCCTCATAAATTGCAGCCCAAATAAATGCTTCACAGAGTTCAAGTAACAGACACGATGCAAAGAAATCACTACTAAAGGACACCAGTAAGAAGAAGAGACTTGCTTGGGCAAAGACACATAAGCAATGGACATTAGACCGGTGGAAATCTGTTCATTTGTCTGATGAGTCCAAATTCGTCTTTGTGAGATGCAGAGTAGGTGAACAGATGATCTCTGCATCTGTGGTTCCCACCGTGAAGCATGGATCAGGATTTGTGATGGTGTGGGGGTGCTTTGCTGGTGATACTGTCAGTGATTTATATTGAATTCAATGCACACTTAATCAGCATGGCTACCACAGCATTCTACAACAATACACAATTCCCATCTGGTTTGCGTTAGTAGGAATATTATTTGTTTTTCAACAGGTCAATGACCCAACACACCTTCAGGGAGTGTAAGGGCTATTTGACCAAGAAGGAGAGTGAGAGAGTGCTGCATCATTTTTTTACATTTTACATTTTAGTAATTTAGCAGGCGCTCTTATCCAGAGCAACTTACAGTAGTGAATGCATACATTTCACACATTTCATACATTTCTTTTTCCCGTACTGGTCACCCATGGGAATCGAACCCACAACCCTGGCGTTGCAAACACCATGCTCGACCAACTGAGCCACATGGGACCAGATGACCTGGCCTCTTCAGTCATCCGACCTCAACCCAAATGAGATGGTTTGGGATGAGTTGGACTACAGAGTGAAGGAAAAGCAGCCAACAAGTGCTCAGCATATGTGGGAACTCCTTCAAGACTGTTGGAAAAGCATTCCAGGTGAAGCTGGTTGTGAGAATGCCATGAGTGTGCAAAGCTATCATCAAAGCAAAGGGTGGCTACTTTGAAGAATCCCAAGAAAATAAAATATATTTTGATTTCTTTTAACACTTTTTTGGTTACTACATGACTCCATATATGTTATTTCATAGTGTTGATGTCTTCACTATTAATATACAATGTAGAAAATAGTAAAAATGAAGAAAAACCCTTGAATGAGTAGGTGTGTCCAAACTTTTGACTGGGGACAACATTGTTGATGCACTTATTAACCCTGGTGTTTTGTTGAAGAAAAAAAACGATGTTCATTGTGGTATGGGTCAGATTGACCCGCACAGTTTAAACACACTCAAGACAGTCAAAGAATCAACAGCCAAAACTTTATTCAGTCTTGTCAGACCTTTCAGAAAGAAGAAATACAAGAACACTTGATTTCAAAAACTCTTGGTTAAACATATTTCCTTTCTCACAAACAATAATTTTCTGTTTCCCCAAGTACGCTTTTTTTTGGTATTTTCCAGTAACAGTAACATTTAGGTGTGATTTGACCCTATTTGTCAAAATTATCCCTTCAGTCTTTCTTTCCACATGTTGAACACAATGTACATGTGTGCTTTCTGAAGATGTATTTATTGCATTCTACACAAGTGGTGTTGGCTTTACTGTCTTGTCAAGGGGTCAGAGCAAATCGTGTAGGGCCTGGAACAATATATATTATATTTGAAGCTGACAGTCTACATTGACTTCGTTGTGGTGGCGGTGACCATTCTATATTACCATCTTTAGATTTCTATGTCCTCTCTTCTCTGGATGATGGTTGTTGCATGCTCTTTCTCTCATCTGATGGAGGGGATGGTATGGCAGACTCCTCTGTGAATTTTTCTTTGGCGAAGAGGATTCAATCTGGGTCATCAACAGCATTGTGCTCTCTGAAATGTCCTCTGTCTCTGAAACCTCTTCCTCTATTTCACTGTCACAGTCCAGAATTTGTGATAAGACTTCATTGACAAAAAATCTTTTGGAGCTCATTTTTGAGTCTGTGTCAGATCTGCTTGGGAAACTCATTTTCACCCAAACATATTTATAAAAGTGCAACCAGAACCTGTCAAAACAAAATACATCAAAGGCACTTGTTTATTTTGGACCTGTGGAAATATCTAAACACATGAAAGCCTCTGGGTCAAAATGACCCACAACATCATGTTTGTATACAAAATCTACACAGACATTCCACAACACATCAGTGTGTCGACATTTTGAAGTTAGGTTCATGACCCTAAATGAGGAAAAGCAATTTAATTTCATGGAGAAAAAGAGAGGTTAGCTAGTATTTTAGACAACTCAAAAGTGGAAATGAGTCAAATTTACCCGCAACATAACAGGAGGGTTAATGAAGCTGGTGACTGATGTGGTAAACTTCTCATTGTTATTGGATGAATCCCAGAACATATTCCAGTCTGTTCTAGCAAAACGTGGAAATATCACCTGTGAAATTATGCGATTTTCCAAATGTGAATTCATGTAGTTTTTCCGTAAGGGATGCATTTGTTGTTATTGCATTGGTTCTTATGTTATGTTGCCTTGACTCTTATCTCTGTTTAATAAGCTCTCCAGGTAAATAGCCAAGGAAGGCACTGAGCTGCAAGCTGTCCCCACAAATCCAAGTGTTTGAGATGTCCTCCTCCTCTACCTCATCCCATTCCACAACAACTTCATCCCCAGACTGCTGCATTGACTGCAGACATTGCTGACAGGTTAGGTCAGACAGAGACCTGTCATTACCTGTCCTGAATTGTTGTCTTCCAGAGGAGGAGAAGAGGGCAAGAGACCTGGCAGAGGATGCTGAAACCCTTCTAATGGTAAGACAACATGAACAATATACTAGGTCTATCATAAATCTTCTTCAGGCTAGGGTCTATTTTTCTCCACTTCCTGTCTGACTGAAGTGGCCAAAGTAAACTGCCTCTTACTCAGGCCCAGAAGCCAGGATATGCATATAATTGGTATAATTTGATAGAAAACACTTTGAAGTTTGTAGAAATGTTAAAATAATGTATGAGACTATAACACAATTGATATGGTAGGAGGAATTCCAAAGAAAAACCAACCAGAATTTTTTGAGAGCCCTTGCTCTTTCATTGGAACGCTATGGGTCCTATGCAATTCCAGCTCCCAGATTGAAATTCCTATGGCGTCCACTAGATGTCAACAGTCTTTGTTCAAGGTTTCAGGCTTGTTTCTTCCCAAACAAGGAAGAATTTAGAGTTTTGGTACAGGGAGTCAGAGTTGGAAATCAGTCTGCGCGCCCGACGAACGTGCACTTGCTAATTTAGCTTTTCTATTGAACATACTTCTTTCCGAAAGAAATATTATAGTTTAATTACATTTTAGGGTACCTGAGGTTTAAATAGAAATGTATTTTTACTTGTTTTAACAAAGTTTAGCTGTAGCTTTTTGGATTCCTTTCTCTGTCCGTTGAACGAGTGGATTACCAAAATCGATGGCGCCAACTAAACAGACTTTTTGGGATATAAAGAAGGATTTTATCTAACAAAACGACCATGCATGTTGTAGCAAAACAACCCTTGGGATTGCAAATCAGAGGAAGATTTTCAAAAAGTAAGTGAATATTTAATCGCTATTTGTGATTTTACGAAGCCTGTGCTGGTTCAAAAATATTTTGATGTGGGGCGCCGTCCTCAAGCAATCGCATGGCATGCTTTTGTTGTAAAGCCTATTGTAAATCAGAAAATGCAGTTAGATTAACAATAATTTAAGTTTACACCGATATAAGACACTTGTATGTACCTAAATGTTTAATATCCATACATTTTTATGATTATTTATTTGAATAGCACGCCCTCCAATTTCACCGGAAGTTGTCAACAGGTGTCCCACTGATGGGACGCCTAGCCCTAAGCATTTGACATCATACTTTATTTGTTCATTATGGAATTTGACATACCAATGTCCTGATCCAATAAGTTTTCCTGATCACATCAATAATTTGATATTTGAAATCGGACAGTGTGGTTAGATTAACGAGAGTCTTGTCTTTAAAATGCTGTAAAATAGTCATATGTTTGAGAAATTGAAGTAATAGCATTTCTAAGGTATTTGAATAACGCGCCACGGGATTCAACTGGCTGTTGAGTAGGTGGGACGCAAGTGTCCCACGTAGCCCAGAGAGGTTAACCTCTTACATCTGCTCCAATATCCAATGATGGGCGTGGCGCGAAATACAAATTCCTCTAAAATCCGAAAACTTCAATTTTTCAAACATATGACTATTTTACAGCTATTTAAAGACAAGACTCTCGTTAATCTAACCACACTGTCCGATTTCAAAAAGGCTTTACAACGAAAGCAAAACATTAGATTATGTCAGCAGAGTACCCAGCCAGAAATAATCAGACACCCATTTTTCAAGCTAGCATATAATGTCACAAAAACCCAGAAGACAGCTAAATGCAGCACTAACCTTTGATGATCTTCATCAGATGACACACCTAGGACATTATGTTATACAATACATGCATGTTTTGTTCAATCAAGTTCATTTTTATATCAAAAAACAGCTTTTTACATTAGCATGTGACGTTCAGAACTAGCATACCCCCGCAAACTTCCGGGGAATTTACTAACAATTTACTAAATTACTCACGATAAACGTTCACAAAAAGCATAACAATTATTTTAAGAATTATAGATACAGAACTCCTCTATGCACTCGATATGTCCGATTTTCAAATAGCTTTTTGGATGAAGCACATTTTGCAATATTCTAAGTACATAGCCCAGCCATCACGGGCTAGCTATTTAGACACCCGGCAAGTTTAGCCTTCACCAAAATCAGATTTACTATAAGAAAAATGGTCTTACCTTTCCTGTTCTTCGTCAGAATGCACTCCCAGGACTTCTACTTCAATAACAAATGTTGGTTTGGTCCCAAATAATCCATCGTTATATCCAAACAGCGGCGTTTTGTTCGTGCGTTCTAGACACTATCCGAATGGTAAAGAAGGGTCGTGCGCATGGCGCATTTCGTGACAAAAAATGTCTAAATATTCCATTACCGTACTTCGAAGCATGTCAACCACTGTTTAAAATCAATTTTTATGCAATTTATCTCGTAACAAAGTGATAACATTCCGACCGGGAATCTCCGTTTCGGTAAAAAGAGGGAAAAACAGAAAGGCGAGGGCGGCCAGTACACGCGCCTAAGCCTTTTGTCTGCTGATAGACCACTTAGCAAAAGCACTCGTGTGTTTCAGCCAGGGCTTTGAATTACGTCATTCAGGTTTTTCCCGGGCTCTGAGAGCCCATTGGAGCCGTAGGAAGTGTCACGTAACAGCAGAGATCCTTTGTAATGAATAGAGATGACAAAGAAGGGCAAGAAATGGTCAGACAGGGTACTTCCTGTACAGAATCTTCTCACGTTTTGGCCTGCCAAATGAGTTCTGTTATACTCACAGACACCCTTCAAACAGTTTTAGAAACTTTGGAGTGTTTTCTATCCAAAGCTAGTAATTATATGCATATTCTAGTTTCTGGGCAGGACTAATAATCAGATTAAATCGGATACGTTTTTTATCCAGCCGTGAAAATACTGCCCCCTAGCCATAAGAGGTTAATGGGAAGGGGTTTACAATGTAAAAATACAAGGACATCTATGGTTTAAACTTGAATGTTTATTTGTTTTAACTGTTAGTGATAATACCTTAGGTGTTAAAGCATTTGGGTTTCGTCATTAAGCCGTTATGTATGTGTTGTGAATGACCAAAGGTGACTGACTTTATAGTAAGTACAGCGTCATACGATAAGGCATTTATGTACGTGTTATGAATGACCAAAGGTGTCTCACTTTAAAATAAGTACAGTGTCGTGCGATAGAGTCTTTATGAATGTGTTATTAATTATTATTATTTAAGAACAAATTCTTATTTACAATGACGACCTACCCCGGCCAAACCCGGACGACGCTGGGCCAATTGTGCGCTGCCCTATGGGACTCCCAATCATGGCCGGATGTGATACAGCCTGGATTCGAATCTGGGACTGTAGTGACGTCTCTTGCACTGAGATACAGGGCCTTAGACCGCTGCGCCAAAAAGCTTTTGCAGGAGCATGGTGTTGTTGTGGCTCTTAAACATATTTTGAGGAGTGCCTTGGTAAATACTACGCTTGTTGCATCCATTAGTGAGATTGCTATACAAATTTAAGTGATATGTAGTAGCAGTTCCATTACATTTAGATGAAGTTGCACATTTGTAACGGTTGAATTTTGATTCAATTCATTTTTTCTTTTTTATTAGCTTACCTTGGATTGATTTGTTATTGTATGAAGCATTCTGTAAATCATGTTGCATTGTGGACACATTTTGAGGGAAGGGAAAGAATTGCTGGCTCATTAACATATTTGAGACATGCCTTGTAAGTGGCTGTATTTGCTGCACCAGTTAGTGTGAATGCTATACCAATTGAACTGATATGTGGTAGTAGTGCCCTAATCATTTAATATATACGGTGCCTTGGAAAGTATTCAGACCCCTTGACTTTTTCCACATTTTGTTACTTTACAGCCTTACTCTAAAATTCATTGAATTATTTATTTCCTCCTCTATCTACACACAATACCCCATAATGAAACAGCAAAACTGTTTTTTGAAAATGTGTGTTAATTTATCAAAGTAAGTATTCAGACCCTTTACTCAGTACTTTGTTGAAGCACCTTTGGCAGCGATTACAGCATAGATTCTTCTCTGCAGATGCTCTCAAGCTCTGTCAGGTTGGATGTGGAGCATCGCTGCACAGATATTTTCAGGTCTTTCCAAAGATGTTCAAGTCCGGGCTCTGGCTTGTCCACTCAAGGACATTCAGAGACTTGACCCGAAACCACTACTGCGTTGTTTTGGCTGTGTGTGTAGGGTCGTTGTCCAGTTGGAAGGTGAACCTTCACCCCAGTCTGAGGTCCTTAGCACTACAGAGCAGGTTTTCATCAAGGATCACTCCGTACTTTGCTCCATTCATCTTTCCCTCGATGCTGACGAGTCTCCAAGGCCATGCCGCTGAAAAACATCCCAAAAGCATGATGCTGCCACCACTGTGCTTCACAGTAGGGATGGTGCCAGGTTTCCACCAGACGTGACGCTTGGCATTCAGGCCAAAGAGTTCAATCTTGGTTTCATCAGACCAGAGAATCTTGTTTCTCATGGTCTGAGAGTCTTTAGGTGCCTTTTGGCAAACTCCAAGGTGGCTGTCATGTGCCTTTTACTGAAGAGTGGTCTCCGTCTGGCCACTCTACCATAAAGGCCTGATTGGTGGAGTGCTGCAGAGATAGGAAAGGCATAGACATTTTCTGACAACCTGTTTTCACTTCATCATTATGGGGTATTGTGTGTAGAATGCTGAGGATTTTTTTTATTTAATCAATTTTAGAATAAGGCTGTAACGTAACAAAATGTGGAAAAAGTAAATGGGTCTGAATTCTTTCCGAAAGCACTGTATAGGGAACAGATCAGAAAGGCAGTGGGTCTTAAACCTTTAATGGGTGAATATTAAGCATATCCTTTAAGTCTGTTTTGCCCTGTAATCACAGCCAGTTTGGAAGCCTTTGTTTAGGCCTCTAGAAGTGCAAGTGATATACAAATACCTGACAACCGACCTGTTTACACTAATCCCATGTAAGTACAATAAAGTACCGACATGATTATAGTATCATTTACCTTCTCACAGTATAGTAGGCTGAAAGGCGCTGCATGGTCAATTCGACATCTGCATTGCTGAGCAGCATTTACGGTGATATGGCCAATGCAGTAGTCAGGGCATTCATTCTTCTTTCACTTCCCGGAGCAGAGCAGAGCTGTTGTGAAGGAAGTTGTCAAGGAAGTGAGTTCTGTTTATACAGGACCTGCCGCCGTCACCTACCGTCAACCAATCATGTCGATACGGATCTATTTCGGAGCCCTCCGCATTGTTACACAATTTGAGAGGCGCACGGAGATGCGGTACGCAGCTCAATTTGGCCACTGCGTGCCTCCGGAGGCTCCGCAATTGCGTCACACCAATCATACGGCACCGACGACCTGTCACAGGTTCCAACGAGAGTGGCGCCCCTCCTCGGTCGGGCGGCGCTCGGCGGTCGTCGTCGCCGGCCTATTAGCTGCCACCGATCATTGTTTCTGTGTCGTTTAGTTTTGTCTGTCTGTTCCGCACCTGTTTTGTGTATGTCATTAGTGGGGACTTATTTAATGTGTGTTTTTCAGTTGGGATTTTGTGCGGGATTGTTTATTGTCTACATTGTGTTACCGACAGTTTTGTCGAGCGATTTACCGGCTGCGCTCCTTGCGCATTGTAATTATAGTTTGTGTTTTATGGGCGCAGTTCAAAATACTGGAACTTTGTATAGCGCCCTGTGTTTTTTCGGCGTTTGTGTGTGTCAGTTATATTAAAAGACACTCACCTCCAGCACCTCTGTCTCCTGCATTTGATTCCGCCTATCCGCCAGTCCAAATCAGTCGTGACAGAATCCCGCACCCGAAAACTGATGGAGTCAGCAGGAGCAGAAGCGCCATCCATGGCTGAGCAGGTCTCCCAGCATGCCGGCCTCCTCCACCGCCTAGGCTCGGCCATGGATCAGGTGTTGGCCCGGTTGGAGAGATGGGAGAGAAGTGCCTCCCCAGCAGGACCAGTTCCGGTCCCTCACCCTGCGCCCCTACCTACATCCACTGAAGCGGGTGCCAGCGGGATCCGGATTTCACCTCCCAGGGAGTTCGATGGGACGGCCGCTGGGTGCAAGGGGTTCCTCCTCCAACTGGAACTGTACCTGGCGACCGTCCGCCCACCTCCCTCCGACGAAGAGAGGGTGAGCGTCCTCGTCTCGTGTCTCACGGGTCGAGCCCTGGAATGGGCCAATGCGGTCTGGGATGGTCCAGACTCGGCCCGGGGTGACTACCCTGAGTTCACCCGCCGCTTCCGGGCGGTTTTCGATCATCCCCCGGAGGGCAGGGCGGCGGGTGAGCTCCTATTCCATTTGAGACAGGAGACGAGGACCGCTCAGGATTTCGCGTTGGAATTCCGGACTCTCGCCGCTGGATCGGGGTGGAACGAGCGGGCCCTAATAGACCACTATAGGTGCAGCCTTCGTGAGGACGTCCGCCGGGAGCTGGCATGTAGGGACAACACCTCCACTCTGGACCAACTGGTGGATTTGTCCATTAGATTGGACAACCTGCTGGCTGCCCGGGGACGTTCCAGTCGGGGCCTGTTCGTTCCACCTACCAGTCCTCCCGCTCCACAGCCCATGGAGATAGGGGGGGCTGCACCGAGGAGGACCGGAGGTGGGGGTCTCTCCTGCACCCGATGTGGACGCAGAGGACACACTGTGGACCGGTGCTGGAGAGGTCCCTCCGGGAGTTCGGAGGGCAGGCAGAGCACTGCTTCGGCCCCCCAGGTGAGTCCGCACCAACCACACCCAGAGCCCCCTGTCGACCACTTGTACACCTCCGTTTGTTTTCCTAATTTTTCCCCTCACTTCCAGTATAAGGCGCTAGTCGATTCAGGCGCAGCTGGGAGTTTTATGGACCATGGGTTAGCTGAGAGGTTAGGGATTCCCCGGGTTCAGCTGGACCACCCCTTCCCTGTGCACGCCCTAGATAGTCGACCGCTAGGGTCAGGCCAAGTAGGGGAGGTCACCGTGCCACTGGTTATGCAGACGTGGGGGGGTCATGTGGAGCGTATCAGCCTGTTCATCATTGACTCCCCAGCGTTCCCAGTGGTACTGGGAATCCCCTGGCTAGCCACACACAACCCCCAGATTTCGTGGAGACAGAGGGCTCTTACGGGGTGGTCGAGGGAGTGCTCAGGTAGGTGCATAGGAGTTTCCATCGGTGCGACTACGGTGGAGAGTCCAGACCAAGTCTCCACCGTGCACATTCCCTCAGAGTATGCCGATTTGGCTATCGCCTTCAGTAAGACGAAGGCGACTCTATTACCACCCCATCGACGAGGGGATTGTGCGATAAACCTCCAGGCCGACGCGACCCTTCCGAGGAGTCACGTGTATCCTCTGTCTCAGGAGGAGACAGTGGCTATGGATACATACGTCACTGAGTCCTTGAGACAGGGATACATTCGGCCCTCTAAATCCCCCGTCTCCTCGAGCTTCTTTTTCGTGAAGAAGAAGGAGGGAGGTCTGCGCCCGTGCATTGACTATAGAGGTCTAAATGCTATCACAGTGGGTTTCAGTTACCCGCTACCTCTCATTGCTACGGCAGTGGAGTAATTTCACGGGGCGCGCTTCTTCACGAAATTGGATCTCAGGAGTGCGTATAACTTGGTGCGTATCCGAGATGGAGACGAGTGGAAAACCGCATTTAGTACCACATCGGGCCATTATGAGTACCTCGTCATGCCGTATGGGTTAAAGAATGCTCCCGCTGTTTTCCAATCCTTTGTGGACGAGGTCCTTAGGGACATGCTCGGGCAGGGTGTGGTGGTGTACATCGATGACATCCTGATCTGCTCCGCCACACGCGCCGAGCATGTGTCCCTGGTGCGTAGAGTGCTTGGGCGGCTGCTGGAGCATAACCTATACGTCAAGGCTGAGAAATGTGAGTTCTTCAAAAGAGCCGTCTCATTTCTAGGATATCGCATTTCCACCTCGGGGGTGGAGGTGGAGTGTGACCGCGTGACGGCTGTGCGTAATTGGCCAACCCCAGCCACTGTGAAGGAGGTGCAGCGGTTCTTGGGGTTCGCTAATTATTATCGGAGGTTTATCCGGGGTTTTGGCCAGGTGGCAGCTCCCATTACCTCACTGATGAAAGGGGGGCCGGTGCGGCTACGATGGTCAGCAGAGGCGGACAGAGCCTTCCATCGTCTGAAGGTTCTGTTCACCAATGCACCTGTCCTGGCGCATCCGGACCCCTCTTTGCCATTTATAGTGGAGGTGGACGCGTCCGAGGCTGGGGTAGGAGCTGTGCTTTCGCAGCGTTCGGGCGTTCCACCGAAGCTCCGCCCATGCGCGTTCTTTTCTAAGAAGCTGAGCCCGGCGGAGCGCAATTATGATGTGGGGGACCGGGAGCTGTTAGCCGTGGTCAGGGCTTTGACGGTGTGGAGACATTGGCTTGAGGGGGCACGTCACCCTTTTCTCATCTGGACCGACCACCGTAACCTGGAGTATATTCGGGCAGCGAGGAGGCTTAATCCCCGTCAGGCAAGGTGGGCCATGTTTTTCACGAGGTTTAACTTCACTCTCTCGTACATTCCAGGTTCCCGGAACCGGAAGGCTGACGCACTGTCGCGTCTCTACGACACCGAGGAGCGGACCATCGATCCTACTCCCATACTTCCCGCCTCCTGTCTGGTGGCACCGGTGGTATGGGAGGTGGATGCGGACATCGAGCGGGCGGGTCGGTCAGAACCTACTCCACCGCAGTGTCCCGTGGGCCTGAAATACGTTCCGCTTGGTGTTCGCGATCGCCTGATCCGATGGTCCCATACTCTACCCTCCTCGGGTCATCCTGGGGTGGAACGGACAGTGCGGGGCCTGAAGGGGAGGTACTGGTGGCCCACCTTGGCTGAGGATGTCCGGCGTTATGTCTCGTCCTGTTCAGTATGCGCTCAGTGTAAGGCTCCTAGGCACCTACCTCGAGGGAAATTACAGCCCCTCCCTGTTCCACAGCGGCCATGGACTCACCTCTCGGTGGATTTCCTTACGGATCTCCCGCCGTCTCAGGGGAACACGGCGATCCTGGTCGTTGTGGACAGGTTCTCTAAGTCCTGCCGTCTGCTCCCTTTGCCCGGTCTTCCTACGGCCCTGCAGACCGCGGAGGCCCTGTTCACTCACGTCTTCCGGCACTATGGGGTGCCCGAGGACATCGTATCTGATCGGGGTCCCCAGTTTACATCCAGGGTATGGAAATCGTTTATGGAGAGGCTGGGGGTCTCGGTCAGCCTGACCTCGGGGTTCCACCCCGAGAGTAATGGGCAGGTAGAGCGCATCAACCAGGATGTGGGCAGGTTCCTGCGGTCGTATTGCCAGGACCGGCCAGGGGAGTGGGCGCAGTTCGTGCCATGGGCTGAGATGGCCCAGAACTCTCAGCGCCACTCCTCCACTAATCTGTCACCCTTCCAGGTGGTGCTGGGTTATCAGCCGGTCCTGGTGCCATGGCAACAGAGCCAGACAGAGGCTCCTGCGGTGGAGGCATGGGTGAAGCGCTCTCAGGAGACCTGGAGCACGGTCCAGGAATGTTTAAGGAGGGCGAGCGAACGGCACAAGGAGAGCGCTGACCGCCACCGCAGTGACGCCCCCGTGTTTAACCCGGGGGATAGAGTCTGGCTCTCGACCCGGAACCTGCCTCTCCGCCTGCCCTGCCGGAAGCTGGGTCCGCGGTTTGTGGGGCCGTTCAAAGTCCTGAGGAGGATAAACGAGGTGTGTTACAGGTTACAACTTCCTTCGTATTACCGTATTAACCCCTCGTTTCATGTGTCTCTCCTCAGGCCGGTGGTAGCTGGTCCGCTGCAGGACAGTGAGGTGCTGGAGGCCCCCCCGCCCCCCCTGGACATCGGGGGGAGCCCGGCGTACACAGTCCGAGCCATCCTGGACTCCCGACGTCGGGTAGGGGGCCTGCAGTACCTCGTGGACTGGGAGGGGTACGGTCCGGAGGAGAGGTGCTGGGTTCCGGCGGCGGACGTTCTGGACCCCTCTATGCTGCTGGACTTCCACCGTCGCCGACCGGATCGGCCGGCGCCTCGCCCTCCGGGCCGTCCCCGAGGCCGGCGTCGGCGCGCGGCTGGAGCCGCGCGTCAGGGGAGGGGTACTGTCACAGGTTCCAACGAGAGTGGCGCCCCTCCTCGGTCGGGCGGCGCTCGGCGGTCGTCGTCGCCGGCCTATTAGCTGCCACCGATCATTGTTTCTGTGTCGTTTAGTTTTGTCTGTCTGTTCCGCACCTGTTTTGTGTATGTCATTAGTGGGGACTTATTTAATGTGTGTTTTTCAGTTGGGATTTTGTGCGGGATTGTTTATTGTCTACATTGTGTTACCGACAGTTTTGTCGAGCGATTTACCGGCTGCGCTCCTTGCGCATTGTAATTATAGTTTGTGTTTTATGGGCGCAGTTCAAAATACTGGAACTTTGTATAGCGCCCTGTGTTTTTTCGGCGTTTGTGTGTGTCAGTTATATTAAAAGACACTCACCTCCAGCACCTCTGTCTCCTGCATTTGATTCCGCCTATCCGCCAGTCCAAATCAGTCGTGACACGACCACTTTCTCGGTTCAAGCATAAATTGTGTTTTATACTCTGCATTTTCCAGTAACTTGCAGGAAGCTGGTGTCAAGTTCTTGTGAATATTACAGTAACGTACTTTGCCCTTCAAGTTAGTGGATTCGGCTATTTCAGTCACACCCATTGCTGACAGGTGTATAACACCGAGCATACAGCCATGCAATCTCAATAGAGAAACATTGGCAGTAGAATGGCCTTACTGAAAAGCTCAGTGACTTTCAATGTGGCATCGTCATGGGATGCCACCTTTCCATCAAGTCAGTTCATCAAATTTCTGCCTTGCTAGAGCTGTAAGTGCTGTTATTGTGAAGTGGAAATGTCTAGGAGCAACAACGGCTCAGACGCGAAGTGGTAGGCCACACAAGCTCACAGAACGGGACAGCCGAATGCTGAAGCATGTATCATGTACAAATCGTCTGTCCGCCGTTGCAACACCCACTACTGAGGTCCAAAGCCTGTGGAAGCAACGTCAGTACAGGAGCTGTTCATCGGGAACTTCATTAAATGGGTTTCCATGGTCGAGCAGCCACACACAAGCCTAAGATCACCATGCACATTGCCAAGCGTTGACTGGAGTGGTGTTAAGCTTGCTGCCATTGGACTCTGGAAGCGATGAATCACGCTTCACTATCTGGCAGTCTGACAGACGAAATCTGGGTATCTGCCCCAATGCATAGTGTCAACTGTAAAGTTTGGTGTAGGAGGAAAAATGGTCTGTGGCTGTTTTTCATGGTTCGGGCTAGGCCCTTTAGTTCCAGTGAAAGGGAAATCATAACGCTACAGCATACAATGACATTCTCGACGATTCTGTCCTCCACCCCATCGAACAACTTTGGAATTAATTGGAATTCCGACTGCGTGCCAGGCCTAATCGCCCAACATCAGTGCCAGACCTCATTAATACTCGTGGCTGAATGGAAGCAAGTCCTCGCAGCAATATTCCAACATCTAGTGGAAAGCCTTCCGAGTACATTGGAGGCTGTTGTAGCAGCAATTGGGGGAATCAACCTCATATTAATGCCAATGATTTTGGAATAATGTATTCGACAAGCAAGTGTCCACATACTTTTGGTCATGTAGTGTACATACAAAAGATATCTTGTTACAAATGCAGAATATTTTGAAGACAAATGTATGCCTGACTAAATCAACATTCACAGTAACGGTTACGGGTACTTTTTACTAGCTATTAAGGAGATACAGTTCAAGTCGGACATTTACATACACCTTAGCCAAATACATTTAAACTCAGTTTTTCACAATTCCTGGCATTTAATCCAAGTAAAAATTCCCTGTCTTAGGTCAGTTAGGATCACCACTTTATTTTAATAATGTGAAATGGCAGAATAATAGTAGAGAGAATTACTTATTTCAGCTTTTATTTCTTTCGTCACATCCCCAATGGGTCAGAAGTTTACGTACATACAATCAATTAGTATTTGGTAGCATTGCCTTTAAATTGTTTAACTTGGGTCAAACGTTTTCGGTAGCCTTCCACAAGCTTCCCACAATAAGTTGGGTGAATTTTGGCCCATTCCTCCTGACAGAGCTGGTGTAACTGAGTCAGGTTTGCATGCTCCTTGCTCGCACATGCTTTTTCAGTTCTGCCCACACATTTTCTAGGATTAAGGTCAGGGCTTTGTGATGGACACTCCAATACCTTGACTTTGTTGTCCTTAAGCCATTTTGCCACAACTTTGGAAGTATGCTTGGGGTCATTGTCCATTTGGAAGACCCATTTGCGACCAAGCTTTAACTTCCTGACTGATGTCTTGAGATGCTTCAATATATCCACATAATTTTCCCACCTCATGATGCCATCTATTTTGTGAAGTGCACCAGTCCCTTCTGCAGCAAAGCAACCCCAACGACATGATGCTACCACCCCTGTGCTTCATGTTTGGGATGGTGTTCTTCGGTTTGCAAGCCTCCCCCTTTTTCATCCAAACAGTTCTATTTATGTTTCATCAGACCAGAGGACATTTCTCCAAAAAGTACAATCTTTGTAGTCTGGATTTTTTATGGCAGATTTGGAGCAGTGGCTTCTTACTTGCTGAGCAGCCTTTCAGGTTATGCTGATATAGGACTAATTTTAGTGTGGATATAGATACTTTTGTACCTGTTTCCTCCAGCATCTTCACAAGGTCCTTTGCTGTTGTTCTGGGATTTTGCACCAAAGTACATTAATCTCTAGGAGACAGAACGCGTCTCCTTCCTGAGCGGTTATGATGGCTTCGTGGTCCCATGGTGTTTTTGTACTGGCGTACTATTGTTTGTACAGATGAACGTGGTACCTTCAGGCGTTTGTAAATTGCTCCCAAGGATGACTTGTGGTGGTCTACAATTTGTTTTCTGAGGTCTTGGCTGATTTCTTTTGATTTTCCCATGATGTCATGCAAAGAGGCACTGAGTTTGAAGGTAGGCCATTAAATACATCCACAGGTAAACCTCCAATTGACACAAATTATGGAATTAGCCTATTAGAAGCTTCTAAAGCCATTACATCATTTTCTGGAATTTTCTAAGCTGTTTAAGGCAGTCAACTTAAGTGTATGTAAACCTCTGGACCACTGGAATTGTGATACAGTGAATTGTAAGTGAAATAATCTGTCTGTAAACAATTGTTGGAAAAATTAATTGTGTCATGCACAAAGTAGATGTCCTAACCGACTTGCCAAAACAAAAGTTTGTTAACAAAACATTTGTGGAGTGGTTGAAAAACGAGTTTTAATGACTCCAACCTAAGTGTATGTAAACTTCCGTCTTCAACTGTATGTTTTTTTTTATCAACCTAGGATGAATGCACTGAGTGTAAGTCACTCTAGACAAGAGTGTCTCATAAATGACAAATGTAAATATTAAAAATCAACATTTGCAAAGCACTCTGCTGGGTATTATTCAAATTAGCTCCTCAATAAAACAATTTGTGTTCAAATTTCGTCTTTTTGAGGGTGGAATAATACCCAGCAGTGTGCTTTGCAAGTGTTCCTTTTTACATTTACATTTTGGTCATTTAGCAGACACTCTTATCCAGAACGACTTACAGTACCAGTGTATTAAACTAAGGTTAACAAGATTATACCACAGTCATAGAAAGTAAAAAATACTATGATACAGTTACCAAAAATGTTGTAGTTAAAGGAGCTACTTACAAGTATATATTTGAAAATACAAAATACATGTATAATTAATGAAGTCTTACAAAATAGGTTGCAAGAATTGCAGTTCAGGCTAGTGAAATACAAAATAAAATAGGTATTGAAAGTATGGAAATACCTATATCAAATACATGTAACAGAAAATCTGCCTGTCGTTGACACTAGCTACCTATACTGTGAATCTGCAACCGTTTACTTTCCAGTAATTTACTGTAAATTCTAGAAATACAGCATGTTTCTGTAGTCAGGTGTTCCAGTAACATGCTGTAAATTTGTGTTACTGTAAAGGTCCTGCAAATCTACAGTAATTTACTGTTTCTGTGCTGCCTGTATTTTACTGTATTTTACAGGAAATGTTATACAGTGTAGTTCTCTGTGACTATAAGGACGATTATGATATGAGAATTTAAAGTCTGTATTACACTAATCAACAGTGTTAGAAGATGATATCACACAAAGGTTGAGTTTGTTGCCTGGATAATAAACATTGCATTAATGGACAGTAAAGGCCTGCAATGTTTGTATTCCGTTTACAAAGTCATCAGTGTAATAGAGAAATGTGTTGGGTCCGACCCAAATGGCGCCCTATTGCCTATTATAGTGCCCTATAATGAGAATAGAGTGTCATTTGGTCAATGCACCATAGCAGCTAGTCCATTCTCTTTCACTGCTGTATGGCATCATAATCAATTTTAACTGAGTGCCACATATTTCCAAATGTAAATCTCATAACTGGTAATTGATGAGCATTGTTGGGTATATAATTAACTTGTCACTAGCATTTAACCTTTTCGTGGCCATAGCAATCCTACAATGCAAAATCAATAACACATCATTGAAATAGCTTCTATTTTTAAGGAAACGTTTGTTTGTTCATAACATAAACTATGATGGGCGTCATTGTTTGATTTGCGTTTTTAGTCATACAAAATGTTGAATATGTTGATCATGGTATTTATTTAGTTGATCATGGCATTTCTTTAGTCGAGAGAGCATAGGAAATATATACTGTATATACAGTTCATATTTAAAAGATGCAATATTACATTGCAAGAAAAGCTGTTTTGAGGACTTTGACCAGAACATAAGCCACACTGTCACTGACCAAGAACTTGATATCCATGGAGCATACAAACATAAAATGACAAAAACATAATGACAATCAAGAGGTGTTAAAATGCATGCTGGGCAGAAAGAGTGTCTTGAGTTATTCTCCCTGGTAAAAGGTGTATGCCTGTGGGCTGTGGGGTTCAGCGGTGCAGGTTGCAGCAGGAACATATGGGGGCTGAGGAACCACCTGGGTGTGTTTGGTAATGGGGTTTTGGGGGGGTTATACAGCACAGTACCAATACCAGTGTTGCCGGTTATCACACCAGCAGGAGGGAGGGGGGATATGGCAGAGTTACTACCTCAGGCTGGTAGAGTGTGGAAGGGGATGGGGTGGAACAACAGGCTAACGAACAAGAGGTGAGTAAATCTTTGGGTTATGATACAGAAGATAGTGTTATTCATGAATATGTTTGCAAATGGTTGACAAGCGTATGCACATAAGCAGGTAAAGTATCAAAAAGCAAGTAAATAGTAAGTTATTTTAATATTAAAAATAAGTTATTTTGCCATCAACAATGTCACACAACAAATGTAATTATATGACATGCATGTACTGTAACACAACTTTTTTATTTGCACTGCAGGGATGGGTTTGAATGATGAGGCCATTTTTCTTGTTACTTATTTACATTTTCTGTCCTATTTGTCTACTTATTTATAAATGTTTCTACTTATCTACAGTTTGGACACACCTACTCACTCAAGGGTTTTTCTTAATTTGACAATTTTCTACATTGTAGAATAAAAGTGAAGACATCAAAACTATGAAATAACACATATGGAATCATGTATATATTTTAAATATATATTTTATTTTAAGTATATATTTTAAATTTGAGATTCTTCAAAGTAGCCACCCTTTGCCTTTATAGCTTTGTACACGCTTGGCATTCTCTCAACCAGCTTCACCTGGAATTCTTTTCCAACAGTCTTGAAAGAGTTTCAACATATGCTGAGCACTTGTTGGCTGCTTTTCCTTCACTCTGCGGTCCAACTCATCCCAAACCATCTCAATTGGGTTGAGGTTGGGTGATTGTGGAGGCCACGTCATCTGATGCAGCACTCAATCACTCTCCTTGATCAAACAGCCCTTACACAGCCTGGAGGTGTGTTGGGTAATTTTGCTGTTGAAAAACAAATGATAGTGGGACTAAGCGCAAACCGGATGGGATGGCGTATCGCTGCAGAATGCTGTGGTAGCCATGCTAGTTAAATGTGCACTGAATTCTAAATAAATCACTGACACTGTCACCAGCAAATCATCACCACACCATCACACCTCCTACTCCATGCTTCACGGTGGGAACCACACATGCGGAGATCATCCATTTACCTATTCTGCATCTCACAAAGAGATGGCAGTTGGATCCAAAACTCGCAAATTTGGACTCATTAGACCAAAGGACAGATTTCCACAGATCTAATGTCCATTGCTCGTGATTCTTGGCCGAAGCAAGTCTCTTCTTCTTATTGGCGTATTTTAGTAGTGTTTTCTTTGCAGCAATTGAACCATGAAGGCCTAATTCACGTAGTCTCCTCTAAACAGTTGATGTTAAGACATGTCTGTTACTTGAACTCTGTAAAGCATTTATTTGGGCTGCAATTTCTGAGGCTGGTAACTCTAATGAACTTATCCTCTGCAGCAGAGGCAGCAGAGGTCTTCCTTTCCTGTGGTGCTCCTGATGAGATCCAGTTTCATCATAGTCCATATTGACTGACCTTCATGTCTTAAAAAAGTAATGATGGACTGTCATTTCTGTTTGCTTATCCTCTTATGGCTAGGGGGCAGTATTTTCACGGCTGGATAAAAAACGTACCCGATTTAATCTGATTATTAGTCCTGCCCAGAAACTAGAATATGCATATAATTATTAGCTTTGGATAGAAAACACTCCAAAATTTCTAAAACTGTTTGAATGGTGTCTGTGAGTATAACAGAACTCATATGGCAGGCCAAAACCTGAGAAGATTCCATGCAGGAAGTGCCCTGTCTGACAATTTGTTGTCCTTCTGTTGCATCTCTATCAAAAATACAGCATCTGTGCTGTAACGTGACACTTTCTAAGGCTTCCATTGGCTCTCTAAAGCCGCCAGAAAGTGGAATGGGGTGTCTGCTGTCTCTGGACAAAGTATAGGAGCAGAGTTTGTAAGTGGTCAGCCTGGGGACAGTGAGACTGGAGATGCGCGGTCACGAGAACTCGCCATGTTTTTCTTTCTCTCTTTGAATGAATACAACGTTGCCCGGTCGGAATATTGTCGCTATTTTATGAGAAAAAAGGCATAAAAATTGATTTTAAACAGCGTTTGACATGCTTCTAAGTACGGTAATGGAATATTCTGAATTTTTTTGTCATGAAATGCGCTCGCGCGTTACCCTTCGGATAGTGACCTGAACGCACGAAGAAAACGGAGGTATTTGGATATAACTATGGATTATTTGGAACCAAAACAACATTTGTTGTTGAAGTAGAAGTCCTGGGAGTGCATTCTGACGAAGAACAGCAAAGGTAATCCAATCATGAGTAATTTAGTAAATTCACCGGAAGTTTTTGGTGGGTATGCTAGTTCTGAACATCACATGCTAATGTAAAAAGCTGTTTTTTGATATAAATATGAACTTGATTGAACAAAACACGCATGTATTGTATGACATAATGTCCTAGGAGTGTCATCTGATGAAGATCATCAAAGGTTAGTGCTGCATTTAGCTGTGGTTTGGGTTTATGTGACATATATGCTTGCTTGGAAAATGGCTGTGTGAATATTTGTGTCTATGTACTCTCCTAACATAATCTAATGTTTTGCTTTCGCTGTAAAGCCTTTTTGAAATCGGACAATGTGGTTAGATTAACGAGAGTCTAATCTTTCAAATGGTGTAAAATAGTTGATCGTTTGAGAAAATTGAATTGTGGTATTTTAGTTGGTTTTGTATTTCGCGCCTTGCGATTCCATTGGCTGTTGGCTAGGGGTTCCGCAGGCGGAACGGTGTTCCACTAGCGGAACATCTGTCCTCCTGTCTCTAGTATCTCTTAATGGAGCTAAAAGTACTCAGTCCAAAAAAACAACTGGTATTAAAACAAGTCCAGGGAGTGTAACACTCTGTTGAAGATTAAGATGGTGAACTCCAATCTGTGATTTCAACTCTCCTTGATTTACTTTACAGCCTGTCTGCATTTGTGATTTCTATAACCACTATCTCATCTGTGTAATATTGATATCTGTGTAATATGGTTCTGTTTTATCAATTGCTGTGCTGATTAATGGACAGGTCATTCATTACCTCTGTCAAATGAATATGTAGCTTAAAGTTACGTTTTGTATATGTTTTTATTTTTGCAATAAGATGGTGACACTACAATGAAACACATTTTCAAAAGGCCTATATTTAAAATCACATACAGCATAATGAGCTACGGTAGTAGGTCAAAGCTGTGTGCTTGAAAACCTTGGTAGATCATGGGTGAAATAGACATTTTGGTGCTCATGTGAACTTCCTTTTGTTTTATGCTTCAGACCAATCTCTACTTCTCACTTAAATCAGTGATTTTTTTTAAGCATTATACAATGTTTTTTAACGCAAAGCCTGCGCTCTGTCAACAAGCTGGTGTCGGCATTTCTCTGTGACAGATACATGCCCCAATCCGCCACCCTGCCATCAAGCAGTCCCTGCAATGTACCGTCGGGATGGCGTCCATCTCACATACGTTTCAACTACCTTTTCCTTGAGAGTTTGAGAGCTGGTCTCTCTTCCGTTCTCACTTTCCTGCCACTCCACAAACCAAAATGCTCTTTTAAGAGCCACCTAATTAATAAAAATAAGCACACACCATGCCTGGTGTACAAACCAGTCCTCAAAATGTGGTCAAAATGGTTCCTCTGGGAGGCAAACCCAACGTCTTCAGATCCCCAGACTGCAACGCTAACCGTTACACTAAAAACCCT
Source organism: Salmo trutta (assembly GCF_901001165.1). Lineage (NCBI taxonomy): Eukaryota > Metazoa > Chordata > Actinopteri > Salmoniformes > Salmonidae > Salmo > Salmo trutta. Next base: position 33,605,135 of record NC_042962.1, on the reverse strand, counting down.
TTTAATATTTGTTTTACTTGACACTATTTAAATGGTGAGTTTGGTGATGATAGGAAGTTTTCGTTCCAAAATGCTTTTAATCATCCACTCAGTAGTGATTGAATGTTTATTTATCTTACTTGATTAAAAAAAATTGAGTAAAACAATTGAAAACAGCCTTGTTTAATCACAGAGCTAACCAAGTTAGCAAGCATGACATTTATTTGAACTGCGCAAAGGTCGAGCAAACAATGATGTTATAGCTAGCACCCCTTGGTACTTTTTACTTGTATATGGCGACTTCATATTTTTGGTAAAACACTAAAAAGTAGCTTGACTTGACATTGTGTTGTCCAGTGAGAGCAAATGTGGATTTAAATGGCATGAAAAAATTGCATTAACAGAGGATGGAGCTTACGAATTTAAGAATTTGTACACAGCAATGCAAAGCCGATACTAGCTACTTGCATGTTCATTGGCAGGGTGTTGATTCAACGTTAGCTAACATTAGCAAGGCATTTTGATTTAACTACTACAGTTTGTGTTGTAACAGCCTGGTCTCGGTTGATGCTAGCGACTGTGGTGTAAAGTATTTATGCAACAATACTTTAACTAAATGATTTATACATTTTTGTTACACTGTTTGCAAACTGATATGTGACATGATTTATTCCAAAATAACAAAATGAAAAACAGGTATTTTTTTTGCAAAACATATGGGGCTCAAAACAGGTCTCCACTGCATTTAGTTATAGGTGAACCTGCATACATTCCTTGAATAGCACAGCTAGAACTGTTCCACACTTAACAGCAAGTATTCCTGCTGTGCATCTCCTTTCCAGCGGTAACACCATTATGGCATAATACCCCAACATGAGGCCCACAGAGCTAGCAAAGCATTGCCCTACAGCGTTCAAGTCTGACATATACTGTATCTGAATGAACCCCCCCCCCCCATTTAATGTTGTCTCAACTCAATTACCTGACACCCCCCCTTGTAAAGAGAGCGATAGAGAATCATCCATTCAAGCGTTATGATCACAGCTGATGGTTTCCAATGACACAGTAATGAGACCCATTTCCATATGATTCAGTTGGAACAGGTGTGGTCTTAAATGCAAATACACTACAGCTAAATAGAGGTTTCATATGGCAGAGCGGAAATGCAGCATTAACACTGTTAGCGTGAGCATTCACTCATACTGCATGAGGGCGATGCCTGTTATTCAGAGACAGAACATACTCCTGTTTCCTGATGGTTCTTTTTTCACATCAGAAATTGAAGCACAACCTTCTGTCTCTTATAATTTGTATTTATTTATTGATCTAAAGTAAAAAATATAGGTCAGAGACCTTCATCAGACAGAGAGTCAGACAAATGTTTATTTTAACAGTAATGGTGACTACATTTTACTGCAGGTCTAAAGCTGCATAAATAGCTTTACAATTTTCACATTGGACTGTGTGGCCGGCCGGGGTTTGAGATGTTGTCTCTGCCTCTCACACCGTTGAGTCCTTCTGGTCACAGAAGGGACTACAAGATTACAATCACGAGAGCATCAGACAGACAGACCATACTTTAGAGAGAGGTTGTGTCCCAAATGGCACCCTATAGAGCTCTGGTCAAAAGAATTGCACTATGTAGGGAATAGGCTGCCCTTTCAGACACAGACACCATGTAGTAGAGATAGAATAGAGAGAGATGCTCTTGGTCTCTGATTAGGAAGCCAGTCCATTACTGGGTGACCCTGAAGAGTAATTTAGGAAAAGCAATCAAACTCAAGATGAATGTCTCAGCTGGTTTTGAGGAGGAAGGAGGATACAGACAGACTGCTTAGAGGACATCAAGGATGTACTGTATATGAACTTCTCAAAAAAATAAATATCCCTTTTTCAGGACCCCATCTTTCAAAGATAATTCATAAAAATCCAAATAACTTCACAGATCTTCATTGAAAAGGGTTTAAACACTGTTTCCCATGCTGGTTCAATAAACCATAAACAATTAATGAACATGCACCTGCAGAACGGGCGTTAAGACACTAACAGCTTACAGACGGTAGGCAATTAAGGTCAGAGTTATGAAAACTAAGGTCACTAAAGAGGCATTTCTACTGACACTGAAAAACACAAAAACAAAGATGCCCAGGGTCCCTGCTCACCTGCGTCAAAGTGTCTTAGGCAGGCTGCAAGGAGGCATGAGGACTGCAGATGTGGCCAGGGCAATAAATTGCAATGTCCGTACTGCGAGACGCCTAAGACAGCGCTACAGGAAGATAGGATGGGCAGCTGATCATCCTTGCAGTGGCAGACCACGTGTAACAACACCTGCACAGGATCGGTACATCCGAACATCACACCTGCGGGACAGGTACAGCATGGCAACAACTGCCCGAGTTAAACCAGGAACGCACAATCCCTCCATCAGTGCTCAGACTGTCCGCAATAGGCTGAGAGAGGCTGGACTGAGGGCTTGTAGGTCTGTTGTAAGGAAGGTCCTCACCAGACATCACCGTCAACAACGTCACCTATGGGCACAAACCCACCATCGCTGGACCAGACAGGACTGGCAAAAAGTGCTCTTCACTGATGAGTCGCGATTTTGTCTCACTAGGGGCAATGGTCGGATTCGCTTTTATCGTCGAAGGAATGAGCGTTACACCAAGGCCTGTACTCTGGAGCGGGATCAATTTGGAGGTGGGGGCTCTGTCATGGTTTGGGGCGGTGTGTCACACCATCATCGGACTGAACTTGTTGTCATTGTAGGCAATCTCAACACTGTGCGTTACAGGGAAGACATCCTCCTCCCTCATGTGGTGCCCTTCCTGCAGGCTCATTCTGACATGACCCTTCAGCATGACAATGCCACCAGCCACACTGCTCGTTCTGTGCGTGATTTCCTGCAAGACAGGAATGTCAGTGTTATGCCATGGCCAGCAAAGAGTCCGGATCTCAATCCCTGTCACGTCCTGACCATAGTAAGATGTTATTTTATATGGTAGAGTAGGTCAGGGCGTGACAGGGGGCGTTTTGTGTTTTTCTATGTTTTGTATTTCTATGTTTAGGTTCTAGTTTTCTATTTCTATGTTGTTGTTTTTTGGAATGATCTCCAATTAGAGGCAGCTGGTCCACGTTGTCTCTAATTGGAGATCATACTTAAGTAGGGTTTATTTCCACATGTGTTTGTGGGTAGTTATCTTCTGTTTAGTTTTCTGTACCTGACAGAACTGTTGGCCGTTTGTTTGTTATTATTCTTTAGTGTTCTATGTTAAAATAAATATTCATCATGAGCACTCAACACGCTGGTCCCCTCTCTACGACAGCCATTACAGAAATACCCACCACAACTGGATCAAGCAGCGTGCCCGGGAGGAGATGGATTCCTGGTCTCTGGAGGAGTTGCGAGAGAGGATAGACTGGACTTGGGGGCAAGTATTGGAAAGATACAGAAGCCTGCCGGGGAAGCACGAGAGGTGGGGGGGCAGGCACACGGGTATATTGGCGGAGTCAGGGTTGAGACCTGAGCCAACTCCCTGTGCTTATCGTGATGAGCATGTGCCTGCTCCTCGCACTCTCCCTCCACTGCGCCTCCACAGCCCAGTAAGTCTTGTGCCTGCTCCTCGCACTCTCCCTCCAGTGCGCCTCCACAGCCCAGCACGTCCTGTGCCTGCTCCACGTACCAGGCTGTTTGTACGTCTCCTCAGTCCGGTGAGACCCGTTTCGGCTCCACGTACGATGCCTCCAGTGATGATCCATGGTCCGAAGCCTCCAGTGATGATCCATGGCACGAAGCCTCCAGTGATGATCCATGGGACGAAGCCTCCAGTGATGATCCATGGCCCAGAGCCTGTAGGGATAATCCATGGCGAGAAGCCTGTTGGGATGATCCATGGCCCGGAGCCTGTAGAGATGATCCATGTCACGAAGCCTCCAGTGATAATCCATGGTCCGGAGCCTCCAGTGATGATCCATGGCACAAAGCCTCCAGTGATGATCCATGGCAAGAAGCCTCCAGTGATGATCCATGGCGCGGAACCTGTAGTGATGATCCATGGCACGGAGCCTGCAGCGACGGTCCCCTGTCCGGAACCTTCGGCGACGCTCCCCAGTCCGGAGCCTCTGGTGATGCTCCCCAGTCCGGAGCCTCCGGCAGCGGCCTGGAGCACAGAGCCTCCGGTTGGCGGCCTGCAGCACAGAGCCTCTGGCGATGATCTACAGTCCGGTTCCTCCTCCGACAATCCACGGTCCGGTGGTGCTGAAGTAGAGAGATCAGCGGGTGGAACCGGAGCCACCTCCTCTGCTGGAGGATCCGCTGGAGGATAAGGTTATGTGGACTGCACTAGGGCCGCCATAGACAGGACTTACCCACCCTACCCTCCCTTTTGTTTTTTTTGTTTTGTTCCACCTTTCTGGGGGGGGGGGACTTGTGGGTGCTTTGGTGGAAGAGTGGGGTAACATCGCACAGCAAGAACTGGCAAATCTGGTGCAGTACATGAGGAGGAGATGCACTGCGGTACTTAATGCTGCTAGGGGTCACACCAGATACTGACTGTTACTTTTGTTACTGTTACACCCCCCCCTCCCCCTTTGTTCAGGGACACATTATTCCATTTCTGTTAGTCACATGTCTGTGGAACTTGTTACGTTTATGTCTCTGTTGTTGAATCTTGTTATGTTCATACAGATATTTACGCATGTTAAGTTTGCTGAAAAGAAACGCAGTTGACAGTGAGAGGACGTTTATTTTTTGCTGAGTTTATTTTGAGGGGGATACGAACATAGAAGTGCATTTCCATCTAAAAGGACCCATTAGCACCAACATGTGGAGGAGGATAAAGTTCATAGAAGCAACAAGTAAAGGTAGACCAACCATTGAGTTATAGTTAGTGTTTTTACTTTTATCAAGTTTGTTTATTAAGTGATTAAAACTCAATTCTATTACCAAATCAGTAAGGGAATTACTGAAATTCAATTGGCTACAATGGGAAATCATAGTAGTCACAAACCACAGTTGGGTCACATGCTTCTGTACTCCCTTGCACTGGCGTACTGTTATGGTCAGCTGATGACTATTGTCTTTCTTTTTCTGTCATCTGGTGCTCAAAGCAAGAGTGTGAAAACAGTCTGGACAACCTCGCGCTCTCTCTGCCGCTCGCTCTTCTCTCTCTCCAGTTAGTGTCACCTCTCCCGGCTCTTATTGGCACCTACCATGGAACCTACCCGCTTTCTATTTACTGTAACAATAGCAATGAACATCGAAATTGTTAAGGTTTAAAAACAATTATAATAAATCGTTAGAAAATGGATGAAGATACTATAAACATTTTGAATGTTTAAAATTCATCTGATATTGACTGATTTATAGCACATAGAACATTTTCCTGGCCCAAACAAATAATTAACGGAGTTCAGCGATTTTGGTTGGAATTCAGGTTTTCAATTTATTGTAAAAATGTACCTTTTGTTCTTAAAACGCACTCATTTTGTTATTGTATCATGTTTAAAAATACATTTTGTGTTAAAATAAAGACAAATATATATGTGCCACATTTGCATATATGAATACATTAATACAAAAGGGGTGGAACAGGGATGGAACCACCAAACACTTGCTTTGTCTACCCTAGCAGCACTCACCTGTGCTGTCTAGACTGCCTCGTTAAGTATGTCAATAGCAGGATATCCTCGGATTAAAAATCAACACGCTTGGTTCTAGTTTACACCTATCGAAGCATACCTTACATTGTTTGCATGACCTGACATGAATTCACTTATAATCAGTGTTCATCTTCGGAAATTGCTTTCATCTCAGCACATCTAATATAGAAACATTTCAAATGTATTAAATCATTACTTTTTTCAATTCCACAAAAAATGAAGAAACATCAAAATAAAGTTCTCTCTTTCTTGTGATGTAAGTGTTGAGATGATTAAATCGTAGACGAAGAGTTACCATTCTTATAAATGCAACAGAAAGCCAATGTATTCCATTGAGCCCATTTCAGCCATTACCGGGGTGTTTGACAGGCCATTACAAACATTTCTGTGGTTGTGACATTAACGGGAAAAACGACAGGCACACGCAAGTGTATGAAAAAGTCACAGGAGTAAAATGAAAGCAATCAATCAAGTGAGATTTCGGTGACAAGTGGATTTTGCACCCCTCAAACACAGGAAACAGATGGCTGGAAAAGACAGATCCTCAGGTAAGCGGGGCATGCACATTCCTAGTAGCAAGCATCCTCACCCACTGTGCATCGACCAAGACCACGGATGTTGAAAAGTATACTAAACAAAAATATAAAATGCAACATGCAACAATTTCAACAATTTTACTGAGTTACATTTCATATAAGAAAATCAGTCATTTGAAATAAATGAATTAGGCTCTATTCTATGGATTTCACTTGACTAGGCAGGGATGCAGCCATGGGAGGGCATAGGCTCACCCACTGGGGAGCCAGGCCCAGACAATCAGAATGAGTTTTCCCCACAAAAGTTTAATCAGCTGCCTGGGAGGCTGGCCTCAGACAATCCCGATGGTGAAGAAGCCAGAGGTCCTTACTGGCGTGGTTACACGTGGTCTGCGTTTGTGAGGCCGGTTTGACGTACAGCCAAATTCTCTAAAACAACGTTGGAGGCGGCTTATGGTGGATAAATTAACATTAACAGATCTGCTGGACATTCCTGCATTCACCATGCCAATTGCAAGCTCTGTCAAAACTTGAGACGTCTCTGGCTTTGTGTTGTGTGACAAAACTGCACATTTTAGAGTGGCCTTTTATTGTCCCCAGCACAAGGTGCATCTGTGTAATGATCATGCTGTTTAATCAGCTTCTTGATATGTCACACCTGTCAGGTGAATGGATTCTCTTGGCAAAGGATAATTGCTTTCTAACAAGGATATAAACACATTTCTGCATAAAAATAGAGAGAAACGTTTTTTGAGCGAATGGAACATTTCTGGGATATTTTATTTCACCTCATGTTGCTTTTATATACACTGCTCAAAAAAATAAAGGGAACACTTAAACAACACAATGTAACGCCAAGTCAATCACACTTCTGTGAAATCAAACTGTCCACTTAGGAAGCAACAATGATTGACAATAAATTTCACATGCTGTTGTGCAAATGGAATAGACAACAGGTGGAAATTATAGGCAGTTAGCAAGACACCCCCAATAAAGGAGTGGTTCTGCAGGTGGGGACCACAGACCACTTCTCAGTTCCTATGCTTCCTGGCTGATGTTTTGGTCACTTTTGAATGCTGGCGGTGCTTTCTCTCTAGTGGTAGCATGAGACGGAGTCTACAACCCACACAAGTGGCTCAGGTAGTGCAGCTCATCCAGGATGGCACATCAATGCGAGCTGTGGCAAGAAGGTTTGCTGTGTCTGTCAGCGTAGTGTCCAGAGCATGGAGGCGCTACCAGGAGACAGGCCAGTACATCAGAAGACGTGGAGGAGGCCGTAGGAGGGCAACAACCCAGCAGCAGGACCGCTACCTCCGCCTTTGTGCCAGGAGGAGCAGGAGAAGCACTGCCAGAGCCCTGCAAAATGACCTCCAGCAGGCCACAAATGTGCATGTGTCTGCTCAAACGGTCAGAAACAGACTCCATGAGGGTGGTATGAGGGCCCGACGTCCACAGGTGGGGGTTGTGCTTACAGCCCAACTCCGTGCAGGACGTTTGGCATTTGCCAGAGAACACCAAGATTGGCAAATTCGCCACTGGCGCCCTGTGCTCTTCACAGATGAAAGCAGGTTCACACTAAGCACGTGACAGACGTGACAGAGTCTGGAGACGCCGTGGAGAACGTTCTGCTGCCTGTAACATCCTCCAGCATGACCGGTTTGGCGGTGGGTCAGTCATGGTGTGGGGTGGCATTTCTTTGGGGGGCCGCACAGCCCTCCATGTGCTCGCCAGAGGTAGACTGACTGCCATTAGGTACCGAGATGAGATCCTTAGACCCCTTGTGAGACCATACGCTGGTGCGGTTGGCCCTGGGTTCCTCCTAATGCAAGACAATGCTAGACCTCATGTGGCTGGAGTGTGTCAGCAGTTCCTGCAAGAGGAAGGCATTGATGCTATGGACTGGCCCGCCCGTTCCCCAGATCTGAATCCAATTGAGCACATCTGGGACATCATGTCTCGCTCCATCCCCCAACGCCACGTTGCAGCACAGACTGTCCAGGAGTTGGCGGATGCTTTAGTCCAGGTCTGGGAGGAGATCCCTCAGGAGACCATCCGCCACCTCATCAGGAGCATGCCCAGGCGTTGTAGGGAGGTCATACAGGCACGTGGAGGCCACACTCACTACTGAGCCTCATTTTGACTTGTTTTAAGGACATTACATCAAAGTTGGATCAGCCTGTAGTGTGGTTTTCCACTTTAATTTTGAGTGTGACTCCAAATCCAGACCTCCATGGGTTGATAAATTGGATTTCCATTGATTATTTTTCTGTGATTTTGTTGTCAGCACATTCAACTATGTAAAGAAAAAAGTAATTAATAAGATTATTTATTTCATTCAGATCTAGGATGTGTTGTTTAAGTGTTCCCTTTATTTTTTTGAGCAGTATATTTTTGGTTCAATATTGTTGAAATTTTGTCAGTCTGCCCTGGCCGAACCAAGTTTGAACCAATCATAGATGTCTGTTTCACAAGTTTGGACAGTAAAGAAAAGTACAGTACAATGCAGTACTGGACAGTAGAGTTCAGTACACTACAGTACAGTATAATTTACTGTATTGTAATGTTCTCTATTGCACTGAACTTTACTCTACTATGCTCTACTGTGATGTCCAAACTTGATGTGAAACATTGACGCCTATGATTGTTTCAGATGTGGTCTATTCCGGAGGCAAAGATAACAATAATAGGCAGTGTGTAGAATAATACCCAAATATGCAGAAAAAGGATATTGCATATTTCTACCCTTTGTGTACCTATTCAGGATGCATCACCATGAAACGAATGATATTCATATGTACATTTATGCTTTTCTGTACGGTATAGTACAGACCAGAGACCCAGGAAATCCCACCTGTGCAGAGAGCGCCGTAGACAGAGGTGGACACACACACACACGTTTCGTCCTTTTTATAATATGAGAGGGGTCTGGTGGAAGGAGCTATAGGAGGACGAGCTCATTGTAATGGCTGGAATGGAACCAATGGAATGGTACCAAACACATTCAACACATGGAAACAATGTGTTTGACTACATTATATTGATTCCATTACAGTGATTACACTGAGCATGTCTTCTTATCGCGTCTACCCCCAGCCTCTTCTGATCTGAATGTACTGCATATTACCTTGAATACATCTGAGCGACTAAAGAAACAATTGCGTATTTTGCTTATTTTAGTTAATTTAGCTGGTTTAACATTGTTGAGTTGAGGTCATCAGGATTACAATGGGACCTTACTAAATACCTGTGATCCAGCCACCTTACTAAATACTTGCATCACTGAAACTTTCCCATGATCCTCTGGGATAAAGGTTTGTGCCAATAAATGTTCTGTTTCCGTGTGTGTGTGTGTGTTCGCGTGTGTGCATGCGTGCGTCTCCCCCTAGGCTAAAGGGAGATTGATTAGCGATGAAGTCATAATTGCTGACTCAATCACGTCCATAGTTAATCAATCTTTGGCTGAAGGATGAATACGTTTGGTGAAAAAGGACAATACTTGGTGTTGAGGTGATGAATGGTTGATAGAGGACATATTCATTCATCACGGGTGGCTTTCCTTGCTGGATATGCAGGCATCAATGGTGGGCCCTTATCTATCAATCAGGGAAGTGGGAGGTAAGCTTTGAAGAACAAAGCTCCAGCTCCCTGCTAAACCATACAGAAAACCTACAGAGCTAAAGGGGTAATGGGTTTTAAAGGGTTATCAAGATATAATCACCTGTTTCATGTCACCTTGAGGTGTCATCGTTCCACCATCTTATTCATGCTTCATAAAAGTAGGTAGAGTCAGTAAGTTGAAGTAGAGTTAGTGTTAAGTAAGTTATTTGATTCCTGATATTCTTCTTGTGCCAATAAATGTTCTGTTTGTGTGTGTGTGGGTGTGTAACCGATGTGAAATGGCTAGTTAGTTAGCGGTGGTGCGCGCTAATAGCATTTCAATCAGTGACGTCACTCGCTCTGAGACTTGAAGTAGGGTTTCCCCTTGCGTTGCAAGGGCCGCGGCTTTTGTGGCGCGATGGGTAACGATGCTTCGTGGGGTGTCAGTTGTTGATGTGTGCAAGGGTCCCTGGTTTGAGCCCGGGTTGGGGCGAAGAGAGGGACGGAACCTACACTGTTACATTGATGCTGTTGACCCGGATCATTGGTTGCTGCGGAAAAGGAGGAGGTCAAAGGGGGGGGTGAGTGTAACCGATGTAAAATGGCTAGTTAGTTAGCGGTGGTGCGCGCTAATAGCTTTTCAATCAGTGACGTCACTCGCTCTGAGACTTGAAGTAGGGTTTCCCCTTGCGTTGCAAGGGCCGTGGCTTTTGTGGCGCGATGGGTAACGATGCTTCGGTGGGTGTCAGTTGTTGATGTGTGCAAGGGTCCCTGGTTCGAGCCCGTGTTGGGGCGAAGAGAGGGATGGAACCTACACTGTTACAGGTGCATGCATGTGAGTGTGTGTGTATGCACGTGTGCATGCATATTCACATGTGTGTAAGTATGTGTGCATACGTGAGAGAGAAGGCACTATGACTGAAGCACTTTAAAATTGCATTCCAGTGGACAAACATACAGTACTACATTATGTGACATGACAATATATAAACATGGTAAACAAATGCTAAATAGGATTGGTGCAGGTGTGCATCACTATATAACATATTTAAATTGCAAACACAGAGGAAGGAGAACACTGTTTATGTATACTGTAGCTTAACTGATGGAGTTAGATTTTACAGTACCGACCTCAGTAGAAAATAGAGACCCACAGACTGGCTGGTGTCTACAGTCTCTTTAGGGAGGAAAATACACCTGCCTTTCATATGTGAAAAATCCTTTCTTTTTAATGTCATTTCTGACATTCCTTTTCTTGGCTCACAATGAATTACATTGAAGCTTGTGACTTATGAATTTCTGAGCGATCCTTTGATGTCGGCTCCTTTTGAACAGAAATCAATAACCGTAATAAGGATGAAGGGAACAGAGGCCTTTTTTTATGTATGGTGTGCTTCTCTGTATTGCTCTATGCTGTCAATAGCGGTTGACTCCCTTCCTACCGACTACACCTTTCTCACCACATAGACTTGTTGAAACATCGGAAAGCAAATATTATTTCATACAAATTGAGGGCTATTTCCACACCCACCATGATTGCACTAAACCCAGGGGGTATACATTATATTTTGTCATATTTGAAGTTCCTGATATGACTGCCTCTAATCCTTACCTACTCTCCATTTATTTTCAATAGTGGGAATTCTTCTGTTAGGTGTGTTTTTGCTAGGAATATGGGACCAAATACTAAACTTTTTACTACTTTATTTATAGGAATTTTTAGGTGTGTCAATAATTTTGACCCCTACCTTTTAGAGAAAATAAATGATTACTTGTTTAACAAAATATCCTTCTCTAAGAAATGGTATCAGTATAAAGTAATATAATAAAAAAATACGATATCGTGTAACGTGATATTTACACGTACAGCCGAAAGCTTCTTGAACCTGACAGGAGACTCACATTTGATCTCAGTGGCAATTCTTTCAATTACACTCCAGTCACATGAGATAATTTGATTGCGCCATTATTATTAACAAAGTTATACTTTAATGTACCGATATTTGAGAATATAATGAATGATTTCAATGGAACCAAAGTACTTAACCTGAGATGGAGAACAGACATGGATCCCTGCTCTCCCTCTTGTCCATAAAATCAAATAACTTTATAACCTGAGAATTTAATTCATTAAACACATATGTCTGTGAATATATCTGGGCTTAATACGAGTAAATAGAAACTCTCTGTTCCTAACCTACAGCCATATAAGTCTCTTCTGAGTAAAAAATGTGTGGGGAAAAAAAATGCTCTGAGGTAAATTATGCCAATGTCCAACTATTTCTTTGCATGTATTCTCTCTGAAGATGTGAATTAATATTTACAGATTTCTGAGAAATACTACAAAATGTCTCAAGATACAGTGCACACATACCTGACCTAAACACTATCAACCAGCATTTTTACCACATTCTAGCCTTTTATACCTCCCATGCACATGCCGGTACAGGTGTTGAGTGCATGGGAGTAGGGCTGTGCATATGTGGGTGGATGTCATTTGAATAAATCCATTGAATATACACAATCGCAAAGAAATATATGATTCATTAATTAAGGCAGGTCCTCAGAAACATTATAAGACTAATACAATTTATTTTCTAAATAATAGAATAGCATAGTTTTGTTTCATTATGTTACTTGTCTGTGCAGCCTATAAGCTACATGGCTGCACCATGCACATTAAAGCAATAGTTTGTTATTTTGTTCATTGAACAGACAAGACAGAGTTACATTCCCCTGATCTGATCACAGTCAACACACATACATTTTATAGTAAGAATTATTTTTACCACACAACTTGAGTGTCACGGGAACGTGTGGAACCACTGTCATATATATTGATACCTTGGGGCAGTGACTCAGGGACTGCTATTGTCCCCATTATGCCTGTACATGCTGACTAATCTTTGCATGTCACAATGCAGACACCCTAACCCATGCAATTTCAACTTTGAACCATCCCTACTATTTAATTTGGGACAGAAGACATATTGAAAACAAATCCCCAGCCATCAACAAGAAGCTGTTGAAAAAGCTTTTAAGGTTAGACAATTATTATAATTTTGTTTACGTCACAATCAATCAACCACCACTCATCTGTGTGGTGCCTCTATGGAACTTCTACTCGTCAATAGAAACTCATATAAACTCATATAGAAGCTCATTTAACACTTCCACACTTGTGGGGATCCTTGAGTTTGAATGAAACTATACAGAAAACATGCACACATTTGCATTCCCTTAAAGGAAAAAACACATGTTCACATGTGGAAACCACATGATTTCACATCTGAAATCATGAGTTTTTGGAACTGTTCACATGTGACATTTACCATGTGAAAACATTAATTCATCATTATGATGTGTTGAACTTACATATTTGACACTCTTGACTAAATTGTGCATGTTTATACAGTAATTATTATTCAGCATGTCTTCACCTGGGATTGGAACTGACAACCTCTTGTTTCATTGACGTTTTGAAATTTCTGCTACACCACCACGTCTGTGTCAATCATGAATTTCACCTGTATTCCTACATTCCCAGCTTTGTTAAAAATACACTAAATAAAGCAACGTAACCAAATGTGGAAAAACTCAATGGGTCTGAATACTTCCAGAATGCACTGTATTTATCATAGTGATTCAGGAGTAACATTAAAACTGAATAATATGTCCCACCAACATTAGACATCTACAGAAAGCCCCTCAAATTGCTAAAATAAGTAAATAAATTCAATGTTTAGCAAATAGGCAGGTTAACTGATTAATAGAAGTGCAGAAGGCACTCTTTTGCTAAGTACAGAGATGCATTATGTAATCAATGTGTAGGGGAATGTTACAGACTTTGTGGTGCAACCGAAAGATCGCCACACCTCAAACCTGAGGTGAAGTTTCATGTAAAGTCTTCCAAAAACACGTTTTTACATGATTTCACATGTTAAATGTCACATGATGTGTTAATAAAAAACAATTTAACATATGACATTTCACATGTAAAGTGTTATAAAAACAATTATTTTTTTACATGATTTCACGTGCGATTAGCATATTTGTGGGCATGGTCTAAAACATATGGTATTTGTGCCAACCGTCAGTGGAAATGTTGTATTAATTTAACTGGTTTAATTGTATGTTAACCTTTTCACACATACCAACACACGGGTGTGATCATTCTACAGTGGTCCCTGTAGCGTACAATCAAACCAGTGTGATTAGAATGCTTATTTAGAACATCCAGTTTTGGTATGATGCAACAATCTGCATTTGAGCTGGTCACACTGTTTTTTCAGAAACATTTTGCACAAACACAGTCCTTACAAAGTTATGTCCAGAATGTGAGTAGTTTATTTTTGGATGCAATGTAAAGACATTCACAGAAGTAGCTACAGTATAACACAATCATCCAAACCTTGAAAATGTAGGCTACATTTGTCCTAGCGCTGAGGAAAGTTTGCCAAAACACAAGCCGTCATATTTTTATAATTCTCGGCTGACAGAAACTACAATATAAATTAGCTAATAGCAATTACTATTTATAATTATTCACATCACGGGTGAGCTCACCATTGATCGAAATAACTGACTAAAACACTTTCTAGAAATCGAAAGTAATCCAATCATGGGTAGTTTCTGCACACCGCCATGCTTGTTTTTTTCCCCACATCAACCAAAGATAATAATAATAGGAGACAAGGTGAATTTGGTCTGTTTATAGTATGCATGCTGAAGGGGGTGTGTCGTTGTAACGTTCGGCATCTGGTGACGAGGAAGCGGACCAAAACGCAGCTGGGAGCGAACACATGTTTATTCTTTTACACCGAAATAAACACGTACACAAAAATCAAGAAAATACCGAAAAGTTAGCTGCTCAAAATCAAAGAGACAACAACCCACAAACATCGTGGGGGGAAAAGGAACTTAAATGTGATTCCCAATCAGACATAACTAGCGACAGCTGTCTGATTGGAAATCACCTCCGAGCCCAACATAGAAATAAACCACAAAGAAAGGCTATAACAAAACATAGAAAATAAACCATAGAAATACCACACCCTGACCAAAAATAGCAGAGTTCCCCTGGTCAGGGCGTGACAGTACCCCCCCCTCCAACGGTGCGTACTCCCGGCGCACCAACCTAAAGTCTATTAGGGGGGGGACCCGGGTAGGCGCCTCACCCTCGGTGGAGGCTCTGGCCCCGGGCGTGTTTCTCCCCCTGCCTCCACCCTAGCCCTACCCCTCTGGCCCGGACTGGACCACGGTGGAGCGGCATGCTCAGGCTCCGAAGCGGAGCCGCCGACCGGAACAGGACTGGTCACCGGTGGACCGGACACAGGCCGTGCCGGACTGTGGACACGCGCCGTGGGCCTGGTGCGGGGAACAGGGACGGGCCGGACAGGACCGGGGACACGCACCACCAACCTGGTGCGGGGAGCAGGGACGGGCCAGACTGGCATGGGGACACGTACCACTAACCTGGTGCGGGGAGCAGGGACGGGCCGGACTGGACTGGGGACACGCACCACTGGCTTGGTGCGGGGAGCAGGGACGGGCCGGACAGGACTGTGGACACGCACCACTAACCTGGTGCGGGGAGCAGGGACGGGCCGGACAGGACCGGGGACACGCACCACCAACCTGGTGCGGGGAGCAGGGACGGGCCGGACAGGACCGGGGACACGCACCACCAACCTGGTGCGGGGAGCAGGGACGGGCCGGACTGGACTGGGGACGTCTGGCAGCTCGGGACAGTCTGGGCAGTCTGGCCACTCCGGCAGTTCAGCGCAGTCTGGCCACTCCGGCAGTTCAGCGCAGTCTGGCCACTCCGGCAGTTCAGCGCAGTCTGGCCACTCCGGCGACTGTTGACTGGCGGGCAGCTCCGACGACTGTTGACTGGCGGGCAGCTCCGACGACTGTTGACTGGCGGGCAGCTTCGACGACTGTTGACTGGCGGACAGCTCCGACGACTGTTGACTGGCGGGCAGCTCCGACGACTGTTGACTGGCGGGCAGCTTCGACGACTGTTGACTGGCGGGCAGCTCCGACGACTGTTGACTGGCGGGCTGACGCACTATAATCCTGGTGCGTGGTGCTGGTACCGGATATGCCAGCTTGGGAACACGCACCTCTAGGCTAGTGCATGGAGCGGGAACAGGATATATAGGACCATGGAGGCTTACTGGCGGTCTCGAGCTTAAACCTGGCATCGCCCTTTCTGGCTGAATGCCTACTACCCCCTGGTAACTGCGGGGCGCTGGTATAGCGCGTACTGGCCTAAAAACACTTGGCCTTGCCATAACACCCATTACCCCGAAGTATAAGACCTGTCCATTAACTGGCCTCCGAGAAACAGTCCGGGGATTTGGCCTGGGGCTCCAAACTTGCCCCGCCAAACTACCCATATGCCCCCCCCCAAAATTTTCTTGGGGTTGCCTCGGGTTTAATCGCCAGTCGTGTTCCTCGGTAGCATTCCCGGTCTTTGCTCCATTTCCTCCATGTATCCAATCCAAATTCCCTCTGCTCCTTCCTCTGCTGCTTGGTCCTTTGGTGGTGGGTTGTTCTGTAACGTTCGGCATCTGGTGACGAGGAAGCGGACCAAAACGCAGCTGGGAGCGAACACATGTTTATTCTTTTACACCGAAATAAACACGTACACAAAAATCAAGAAAATACCGAAACGTTAGCTGCTCAAAATCAAAGAGACAACAACCCACAAACATCGTGGGGGGGAAAAGGAACTTAAATGTGATTCCCAATCAGACATAACTAGCGACAGCTGTCTGATTGGAAATCACCTCCGAGCCCAACATAGAAATAAACCACAAAGAAAGGCTATAACAAAACATAGAAAATAAACCATAGAAATACCACACCCTGACCAAAAATAGCAGAGTTCCCCTGGTCAGGGCGTGACAGTCGTCTACGACCATTCACTTCCCTTCATTCACTTCCGTAAGTTTACCCAAAAAATTTGTGAACCATTTCTTCACCTCATAAGAACATCTTTGGTCTGACAGATTATGTGACACCCAGAATGCATTGTATAATGTCAACGAACATGGCGCCACACATAGCTGGCAAATTGCTTAGCTCATTATAATCAGTACAACCTTCAAAAAAGTATGTTACACACATCATAATATCCATTACAATATATGCAATAATCGGAATGCATTATTTGTCACCAGTAATTGAAAACGTGAACAAAACTGTAAATAAATTATGCTCCATACATACATATATACAGTATGCACCTACAGTAGAAATGACAACACGATATACAGAAAACAAGGAACTTACTTTGATTGCAACGCACACATGTCCAAAGTTATTATGTGTCAGAGAAACAACAAGGAAGGCAAAGCGAGCACCAGCAAGAAAATGTTCCAATTCTTGCAAGACTGCACAAATTTATGCATACTTGATCTGCGCAAACATGAGTGAAGTATCTCCATAGTCAAACATTGACAGTAGAATGGCCATACTGAAGAACTCAGGGAATTTCAACATTGCACCGTCATAGGATGCCACCTGTACAACAAGTCAGTCAGTCAAATTTCTGCCCTGCTAGAGCTGCCCTGGTCAACAGTAAGTGTTGTTATTTTGAAGTGGAAATGACTAGGAGCAACAGCGGCTCAGCGGCAAAGTGGTAGGCCACATTAGCTCACAGAACGGGACCACCGAGTGCTGAAGCGTGTTTATTGTCTGTCCTCAGTTGCAACACTCACTGCTGAGTTCCAATCTGCCTATGGAAGCAACGGCAGCAAAATGGTGGTCATGTGTGGCTCAGTTGGTAGAGCATGGTATTTGCAACACCAGGGTTGTGGGTTCGATTCCCACGGGGGACCAGTATGGGGAAAAAAATGTATGAAATGTATGAAAAATGTATGAAATGTATGCATTCACTACTGTAAGTCGCTCTGGATAAGAGCGTCTGCTAAATGACTAAAAAATGAAATAAAAAAAATAACTTATTGTCGGTAGCTTCATGAAATCGGTTTCCATTACCGAGCAGCTGCACACAAGCCTAAGATAACCATGCGCAATGCCAAATGTTTCCTGGAGTGGTGCCGCCATTGGACTCTGGAGCATTGGAAACACGTTCTCTGGAATGATGAATCACGCTTCACTATCTGGCAGTCTGATGGATGTATCTGGGTTTGGTGGATGCCAGGAGAATGCTACTTGCCCCAATGCATAGTGCCAGCTGTAAGATTTGGTGGAGGAGGAATAATGGTCTATTGCTGTTTTTCATGGTTCGGGCTAGGCCCCATGGAAATCTCAACGTTACATCATACAATGACATTATAGACAATTCCGTGCTTCCAACTTTATGGCAATAGTTTGGGGAAGGTCCTTTACTGTTTAGGCATGACAATGTCCCCATGCACAAAGCGAGGTCCATACAAAAATGGTTTGTCGAGATCGGTATGGAATAACTTCACTGACCTGCACAGATCCCTGACCTCAACTTAATCTAACACCTTTGGGATTAATTGGAACGCTGATTGCGAGCCAGGGCTAATCGCCCAACATCAGTGCCTGATCTCACTAATGCTCTTGTGGCTGAATGGAACGAATTCCCCACAGCAATGCTCCAACATCTAGTGGAAAGCCGTCCCAGAAGAGTGGAAGCTGTTAAAGCAGCAAATGGGGAACCAACTCCATATTAATGCCCATGATTTTGGAATTAGTTGTTTGACCAGCTGGTGACGACATACTTTTGGTCATGTAGTGAATGTGAAAATTGCATGTTTCTAGGTTTTGTGGAAAAAAGATAATTGAAGATGTGTTTCTAATAAAATTATCTGTATGTGATTTTAATTATGAGTATGCTTCACCTACTAATTTGTTGATGTTGTCATTGGAAGGACGTATCTTCCTCTATCTTTCAACTACAAAACAGAGAAACACATTACCTTCACTTATGTTGAAGATAATTCATATTTAATTGAGTTACTTGAAAATGCACCATCATTTCTACAAAGTGCAGCTCATTAGTGGCACATACAAAGTGTGCAGAACAGACAGTGTGAAAGGACGTATTCTACTTATTCCACCCATATATTTAAGGGTTGATCCGAGCGTTCTGTCCTAAAAAAGCACCCAAGCTATCTGGCTAACTTCAGCTAGCTTGCTAGCTACTTCCAGACACAATTGAGAGAGCAGCTCACTGGCCATTTTACTTGCCCTAGCAGAGCTGGTTAGGTTGTTTTTATGTTATCCAGAGTGTTGGTGACTACAACTGCACTGCTGGCAACAATTTACATTTTTTTGCCAAAGTTTACTGACACTGGCCATATTCAATGGGTGTTGAGCGTTCGTAAACTCGTCAGTTATTCTGCGCTGATAGCTACGTCTATCAACAGTTGTCACAGTGACATTCTATTGAAATGGTTACTTGCATAGTGGAGTCATTTGTTAAGACATGTAGCTAGCTAGCTAGCTAGGTAAATAATGAACCATAATCCCAACTCATGATGTTGCTAACCAACCAGGTTCAACGTTAGCTAGCTAACATTAGGCTATAACTAGCAAAGCAAATGGAGATTTGAATAATAAGATCCTAAACATACCAACCAGGTTCAATGTTACCTAGCTACCATTAGGCTATAACTAGCGAAGCAATGGGAGATGTGAACAATGAGATCATTACATGTAACGTTAGCTAGCAAGCAAGCCAACAAGCTAATGTTAGCTAACAATACACTAACTTGAAAAGAAAATGACTTTCTTTCAAAATTAGAAATGTGTTATCTCTGAAAATGTAGCTAGCTAGACTATCCTACCCGTATACATCATGGTTGGACGCTTCACCCTGTCAAGGATGCCATGGTTGCCCTTAGTTTGAAGTAATCTGGATACAGGTGTTTTCTCCATCTCCTGGATACAGGTGTTTTGTCCATCTCCTCCAGAAAGTGGAGAACAACACTTATGCAGTTCTACTAGACGCTATATTTTAAAAATATATGTGTTAGACACGATTACCTACACATACTGACCAGCTCAAATAGACAGAAGTGTGCTATATGGCAAACCAATCCGAACTCAACTCTCGGCATGTCCAGCCCAGTCATTATCTCAGCCAATCAGAGCTAGCGGGATGGTTGCTGACTTTTTCTGTGGCTAAACCAACTAGGCTTGTAATTTAACAATTGTATTCATATTTACAGATGGCATACAAGTTATTATCAAGGCCATGAAAGTCCAGAAGGCATTTCTGCCCAAAAATGCATTTTGACCCCCACCCCGCAAAAAAGGCTCTCCTGTGACGTAGTGACATATGCCTAGTTCCCTGAAACTGGTCTCATATGTGTATCTGTGACTTTTTTGTACACCAGGGAACAACACTGTACCCTATCCATACCCTTATTTTTTGAGTGTCTTAATACATGTTCCAGGCAATAAGTATGAACCTGTTGGTTCTGCAGCAACATTGATGCACTCAACCAAGAGGTTGCAATCATGTACTATATACCCTACGTCAAGTGTCTTTGAGCACTGCTAGATTTACATTGATGTGACGTTGGTGGTGATAATTAGACAAGTATTTACTTGATTGTGGGCAGCTTTTAGCAAAGTGCAGAAATGTTTTCTTGTCAATATGTCTGTGGCCATATATATTTTATACTCATAGACCTGGTGGTGTAGCAGGACAGCTTGCTATCGACCAGGAGGTTATAAGTTCAAATGCAGTCACGGCTGAGACCCAAGTGTGGTCACATTACAAAATGTTTTACTAATTGAAATCAGAATACAGCAGCATACTTGTCATTTTATAGAAATAACACCTTTAAGTTGTTTTATATACTTCAGGCAAGTGCAAAAATGTATTTTTGGCAATATACTGTATTCTCCATTATACCCACAGAACTGGTGGTGCAGCAGGAACCTCAGGTAGCTAACAGCCAAGAGGTTTTGAGTTGAAATCCTGAGTGAGGTAGAGTTTCCCATGATCAGCATACAGCAGGATACTGTCCAATTAAACCTTCATTTTTCTGTAAAAATACAGTACGTTTTTGTAAATGTACTGTTGTTTCGCCACAACTAGACAAAATCCTCCAAGGGACCATAGCACATAATTCTAAGAACTTTCTTGGGGACATCCCTGGAATAAACCGGGAACTAGACAATAGTTATGGGGGTCCATGGCTGTTTTATATTGAATTAATGGCCATTATACCTTCTAAAGTAAAATATTGTCAGTGGGGGATATTCCGACCCGATTTACCACAACTGTGCTTATGGAACATTTCTGGGATCTTTATTTCTCTTTTTATTAACTTATCTCGCCTGTCATAACTCTCCTGTGAAGATCTGAAGGATCAGGTTACAGTGGGTCCACTCTACAGCGCCCTCTCTCTCCCACAGAAGTGGAGGGGTCCGCTTTATGGCGGTCATAAAATACTATGCTTCTGGGCTCTGTAGTATCGAGATTGGAATGTGACTGTGGAACACAGAGAGACACTTGGACATCAAAATGTTCAATACTTGAACAGGATTTCTGTATTCCAAGCAGTTGGAGTGGTCAGTGGACACTTAAGGAACAGTCATGTCGAGTTTGTGTCATTTGGTGACCTCATGAAGGACAGGAGACAAACATGAATGTTTCTTTGTTTGTATACACATCTCAATTATAGGGTTTGCATCTGATTGTTGTATCAAATAAATTATATCTTTCCAAAAGTATTCATATACTCAATGTGATCTTAGTCTTCTAAATGAGAATTGTTTTTCATAGTAACTTAGGATCAGTGGCCACGCCCCTGTGAGCACAGACATTACACGGCCTCATGGAACGCCCCCTTTCTACTCCAGTATAAAACCCACTTCTGACAACATGGAAGCTGTCGCTACATGTTGAAATGGTTGGCAACTCTACCAAAGGACAAGACCAGAGAACGTGATCATTCTCACATTGAAATGGCTAAGAAATCTACAAACTAAGAACAATTATTCAGGCTGCAGCTGTTTAAGTACTTTAGTCTGGTAAACGCAACCGTCAAACGACCGAGTGGTACACTGACATATCCATTATAACAAACTACAACTACAAAACACTTTGATCTCACTGTATCATGTCAATAACCAATGTATAACTATTTTGTGTGTGTTTATGTAATTCTGTGATTGGTTAGTTAGTTAGTAAATAAATAATTAAGCCAATTTGTATATTACTGATTTAGGGTTCATGCACATATCAAAGGGTTTGTGACATTCTGGGATGAGACTGATGAGGTAATAATACATTAGTAGAAGACTGTAATCGATAAGATAATAAAATATCTGAAGAGTTATATTCAGGAAATTGTAACTCTATAAACAATATTTTCCCATGGTGCCCCGACTTCCTAGTTAATTACTATTCCGTGATTTGTTTAATCACATAGAGAAATTATTTGATAATGTGATAATATAGTCTTCACATTTAATGACAGCAAACACTACGACACACCATTCTGACCATGAACTTAAATATAATAATAGCATGTTATTCACCTGCTATTTGTTTGGCTAGAGATCTAAGAAATTAAAGTGTGGCGGAGGTGTGTATTCCTCGTATAAGGTTTAGCGAACCCTCCGGTTTCAAGTGGAAAAAGCATCTACTTGCTTTTTTTACGATAGAAATAACAGAATTCTCCATGCACTGTTTTAATTATATGCCCAGGCTTTTCTCAGTTTTTTTAAACAATTTGTATAATGTTAAATATTAGCCACTATCGAGAGCCACCATCAGCAATACCCACATACATTTATTTATAACTGTCACTTTAGTGTTAGTTTCCTTCATTTTTTTGCCTACATTTTGCATCATTCTATTCCATTCTGTTTACCTTTATTTCCTCTATCATGTCCCTGTAGTTTTTCATGTGTGTCACTAGCATTATAACGTTGTGCAATAATTTGATACATGTAGCCTATTTGAATAATTATGGAACTCAGGCCCCGTGTAGCTGTCACGTCCTGACCATAGAGTGGTCTTATTTTCTATGGTAGAGATGGTCAGGACGTGACTAGGGGGTTTATCAAGTTTATTTTTCTATGTTGGGGTTTTGGCATGATTCCCAATTAGAGGCAGCTGGTCATCGTTGTCTCTAATTGGGGATCATATTTAAGTAGTTGTTTTTCCCCCCTTTATTTTGTGGGAGATTATTTTCAGTTAGTGTATGTTGCACCTCTTCGTCACGGTTTGTTGTTTTTGTTTATTCCTTTATTGTATGTCTTGCATAGTTTCACAGTTAAATAAGATGTGGAACGATACACATGCTGCGCTTTGGTCTCATTCATACAACGACCGTGACAGTAGCAGGTTAAACCTGGAGCCTGGTGCACGATTCATAACGATTGGACCATTATCATACAGTTTAATGATTCGTGAGAATTAGGGTACATTTATAGGACTATTGTTCAACCCCTATTGTACACTTTTTTGCACCCTATTTAATGGATTGAACTTGAATATGACAACTTTCAGAATGAATCAATCCACTGTATTTTTGATTCATAAATTCATTTAGTGGGTAAAGGCACTCCAAGGATTTTTTAAAATCATTCAAACATACTTTACTGACCCTAAAATTTCGATATTCTGAACCATTTCTCTCAATGTATTCCAGTGAGTCTGTCAACAAAATTATAATTAAAGTTACACCGTATTTAAAGGAAAGGCTTAAGATAAATGTACTGAAAACTATGAGAAAATCAACGCACTTAAGGGAACCACACCTACAAAGCCCGTTATGCACCTGTCTAAGGCAAGTCTTAATATCAACTACTGAGAAATGCATAGGAAAGGTGTGCGTAGGAAAGTCATACATTTCCTAAGTCTGAATCGGGCCCAATTGCATTTGACAGATAAGTAGTTTCATGGTATCACACATAAAATGTTTGCATCCCCATGTTTCCACATGGCTCAAATGTTGTCACATGTGTAGTTTCATGTTATTACAGTACAGTCGTGGCCAAAAGTTTTGAGAATGACAGAAATATGAATTTCCACAAAGTTTGCTGCTTCAGTGTCTTTAGATAATTTTGTCAGATGTTACTATGGAATACTGAAGTATAATTACAAGCATTTCATAAGTGTCAAAGGCTTTTATTGACAATTACATGAAGTTGATGCAAAGAGTCAATATTTGCAGTGTTGGCCCTTCTTTTTCAAGACCTCTGCAATCCGCCCTGGCATTCTGTCAATTATCTTCTGGGCCACATCCTGACTGATGGCAGCCCATTCTTGCATAATCAATGCTTGGAGTTCAGAATTTGTGGGTTTTTATTTGTCCACCCGCCTCTTGAGGAATGACCACAAGATCTCAATGGGATTAAGGTCTGGGGAGTTTCCTGGCCATGGACCCAAAATATCGATGTTTGGTTTTCCGAGCCACTTAGTTATCACTTTTGCCTTATGGCAAGGTGCTCCATCATGCTGGAAAAGGCATTGTTCGTCACCAAACTGTTCCTGGATGGTTGGGAGAAGTTGCTCTCGGAAGATGTGTTGGTACCATTCTTTATTCATGGCTATGTTCTTAGGCAAAATTGTGAGTGAGCCCACTCCCATGGCTGAGATGCAACCCCACACATGAATGGTCTCAGGATGCTTTACTGTTGGCATGAGACAGTACTGATGGTAGCGCTCACCTTGTCTTCTCCGGACAAGCTTTTTTCCGGATGCCCCAAACAATCAGAAAGGGGATTCATCAGAGAAAATGACTTTACCCCAGTCCTCAGCAGTCCAATCCCTGTACCTTTTGCAGAATATCAGTCTGTCCCTGATGTTTTTCCTGGAGAGAAGTGGCTTTTATGCTGCCCTTCTTGTCACCAGGCCATCCTCCAAAAGTCTTCGCCTCACTGTGCTTGCTGATGCACTCACACCTGTCTGCTGCCATTCCTGAGCAAGCTCTGTACTGGTAGTGCCCCGATCCCGCAGCTGAATCAACTTTAGGAGACAGTCCTGGCGCTTGCTGGACTTTCTTGGGCGCCCTGAAACCTTCTTCACAACAATTGAACCGCTCTCCTTGAAGTTCTTGATGATCCGATAAATGGTTAATTTAGGTGCAATCTTACTGGCAGCAATATCCTTGCCTGTGAAGCCCTTTTTGTGCAAAACAATGATGACGGCACGTGTTTCCTTGCAGGTAACCATGTTTGACAGAGGAAGAACAATGATTCCTAGCAACACCCTTCTTTTGAAGCTTCCAGTCTGTTATTCGAACTCAATCAGCATGACAGAGTGATCTCCAGCTTTGTCCTCGTCAACACTCACACCTGTGTTAAAGAGAGAATCACTGACATGATGGCAGCTGGTCCATTTGTGGCAGGGCTGAAATGCAATGGAAATGTTTTTTGGGGGGGATTCAGTTCATTTGCATGGCAAATAGGGTCTTTGCAACTAATTGCAATTCATCTGATCACTCTTCATAACATTCTGGAGTATATGCAAATTGCCATCATACAAACTGAGGCAGCAGACTTTGTGAAAATTAATATTTGTCATTCTCAAATCTTTTGGCCACGACTGTACACGTTGCTTCAGAAAAACATGTGATCATGTGATTTTTCCATAAGGGTTATTCAGCTTCAGCCATTAACCCTATAAGCTCAATATGACTGGCTGCATTCATTAGGAGAGGCAAAAACCAATTATTGTCTCGTTTAGCATATTAGAGGTAATGAATTGATGTATCTGAATTCCTGCAATCCAGTTGTACATTGTAAACAATTATACATAAAGGGCAAAGTAGTAACCATTCTACTGTGCATTTAGACCATTATCCAGAGAGGAAACAATCTCTCTGTGGGTTACACTATAGACTCCTAATTAAGTGAATCTCATAAAGACTTAGTTAAACTTTCATAAGCCCTTTATAAGTCTACATAAATGGTTCACAAACCATTTATAAGCAAATGTCATACTGTATGAAGGGTGGCTTAGAGCTTATTCCCCATTTGGGAAAGCAACATCATGTCTAAAGACCTGCTATATCACACTTTCATTATAAATGTGTGTACACCTTTAGTGTGATAGAAGTTTTCATTGACTCCCTCCACTAGTTTTACTTTCTGTTTGATTCTGTCTTTGGACACCGATTGTGTGACTTTCAACTGTGTTGTGAGAGACACTTCATCAGTATGACTAACTGCATCCCAAATGGCACCCTTTTCCCATTGTAGTGCACTACTTTTAAACAGGCATAGGGCTCTGGCCAAAAGCAGTGCACCATATAGGGAATAGGATACCATTTGTGACACACACTGTATTATGCAGCAGGTGGAAGTAAGTCAGAGCAGATGAACAGATGACACCTTAAAGTATTACTACACCGACTGCATGAAATAAATGATATGTGGCTGCATCAAACAAAAAGGCTACAAAGTTAGGGGCTGCCGAGCGTGTGACATTATTTTCAGAGAAGGGGAGAGAGAGATTAATTTCCACCAGCAAGACCACTAGCTATATCTCTCTCCTCTGCATTCAGTCAAAATTATTTTTATTGACTTCATGTTACAGACAATTTGAGTGATGAGAACAGTAGCAAAATAATTATGAAACTGGAATACTAAGTATACTGTATTAT
The DNA here is from genome assembly GCF_901001165.1 of Salmo trutta. Classification (NCBI taxonomy): domain Eukaryota; kingdom Metazoa; phylum Chordata; class Actinopteri; order Salmoniformes; family Salmonidae; genus Salmo; species Salmo trutta. The sequence goes on along the minus strand of NC_042962.1, from coordinate 33,578,791 downwards.
ATACAGTGGGGAGAACAAGTATTTGATACACTGCCGATTTTGCAGGTTTTCCTACTTACAAAGCATGTAGAGGTCTGTAATTTTTATCATAGGTACACTTCAACTGTGAGAGACAGAATCTAAAAAAAAAAATCCAGAAAATCACATTGTATGATTTATAAGTAATTAATTTGCATTTTATTGCATGACATAAGTATTTGATACATCAGAAAAGCAGAACTTAATATTTGGTACAGAAACCTTTGTTTGCAATTACAGAGATCATACGTTTCCTGTAGTTCTTGACCAGGTTTGCACACACTGCAGCAGGGATTTTGGCCCACTCCTCCATATAGACCTTCTCCAGATCCTTCAGGTTTGGGGGCTGTCGCTGGGCAATACGGACTTTCAGCTCCCTCCAAAGATGTTCTATTGGGTTCAGGTCTGGAGACTGGCTAGGCCACTCCAGGACCTTGAGATGCTTCTTACGGAGCCACTCCTTAGTTTCCCTGGCTGTGTGTTTTGGGTCGTTGTCATGCTGGAAGACCCAGTCACGACCCATCTTCAATGCTCTTACTGAGGGAAGGAGGTTGATGGCCAAGATCTCGCGATACATGGCCCCATCCATCCTCCCCTCAATACGGTGCAGTCGTCCTGTCCTCTTTGCAGAAAAGCCTCCCCAAAGAATGATGTTTCCACCTCCATGCTTCACGGTTGGGATGGTGTTCTTGGGGTTGTACTCATCCTTCTTCCTCCAAACACGGCGAGTGGAGTTTAGACCATAAAGCTCTATATTTGTCTCATCTAAACACATGACCTTTTCCCATTCCTCCTCTGGATCATCCAGATGGTCATTGGCAAACTTCAGACGGGCCTGGACATGCGCTGGCTTGAGCAGGGGGACCTTGCTTGCACTGCAGGATTTTAATCCATGACGGCGTAGTGTTCCTAATGGTTTTCTTTGAGACTGTGGTCCCAGCTCTCTTCAGGTCATTGACCAGGTCCTGCCGTGTAGTTCTGGGCTGATCCCTCACCTTCCTCATGATCATTGATGCCCCACGAGGTGAGATCTTGCATGGAGCCCCAGACCGAGGGTGATTGACCATCATCTTGAACTTCTTCCTTTTTCTAATAATTGCGCCAACAGTTGCTGCCTTCTCACCAAGCCACTTGCCTATTGTCCTGTAGCCCATCCCAGCCTTGTGCAGGTCTACAATTTTATCCCTGATGTCCTTACACAGCTCTCTGGTCTTGGCCTTTGTGGAGAGGTTGGAGTCTGTTTGATTGAGTGTGTGGACAGGTGTCTTTTATACAGGTAACGAGTTCAAACAGGTGCAGTTAATACAGGTAATGAGTGGAGAACAGGAGGGCTTCTTAAAGAACAACTAACAGGTCTGTGAGAGCCGGAATTCTTACTGGTTGGTAGGTGATCAAATACTTATGTCATGCAATAAAATGCAAATTAATTACTTAAAAATCACACAATGTGATTTTCTGGATTTTTGTTTTAGATTCCGTCTCTCACAGTTGAAGTGTACCTATGATCAAAATGACAGGCCTCTACATGCTTTGTAAGTAGGAAAACCTGCAAAATCGGCAGTGTATCAAATACTTGTTCTCCCCACTGTATAAATATATGACCAAGATATCTGCTCCTGATTCTTTCTTCGCTATAGTGTTCAAAGGAAAGTTGACAGTCTGGGCCTTGCCATGCATTATCTATTTATTTATGGAGTTGTCATTGTTAGCAGTATCCATTTACCCTTGCAGAGTTGTTTTGTATTCGACACATGGTAATGAATATATTGATTTACATTTTAGGCCCCTGCCAGAAATCAAGGATAGTGATGACAATATTTCTGCAGGCAATAAGGTGAGGAGATTAAACATGGATCCCAGAGAATATGGCCAGAGCAAGTGAGGGGAGAAAAATGCCAATGAAGTTAACACAGTCCATCATATTTGAGCTTTGACCTTGAAGAAAATGAGGTTATATTGGAATTAAACATGCATGCTTGCTAGGGAATTGGCTGGTATACAGTATTTCTTGTTGAGCAGAGGTCCAAGGCTTGCAATAATAATAATCGAGAGTCAGCTATATCTGGGTATTGTTTGGTTTTCAATTGTTCTATACATGAAGAGTTTCTTTCCAAAATGCTATCCATTTTCAGAAATGTTGGTAAATATTTTTTTTTACTATCTAGTCATGCCATGGGGTTGTTCAATGATAGATTTCAAACACATACATGTCTATCACTTGATGGTTTTCATTTGAGAGAGACCAATAATCAAAACGCTATGCAGTGCCTTCAGAAAGTATTCACACCCCTTGACTTATTCCACATTTTGTTGTGTTACAGCATGAATTCAAAATTGTTTAAATAGATTTGTTTCTCACCCATCTACACACAATACCCCATAATGACAAAGTGAAAAGATGTATTTAGAAAATGTTGCTAATTTATTGAAAATGAAACACTGAAATATCTCATTTGCATAAGTATTCACACCCCTTTGCTATAACAAATTGAGCTCAGGTGCATCCAATTTCATTTGATCATCCTTGAGATGTCACTACAACTTCATTGTAGTCCAGCTGTGGCATATTCAATTGTATGGACGTGATACAGAAAGAAACACATGTCTATATAAGGCCCCACAGTTGACAGTGCATGCAAACTATACCATAAAGTCCAAGGAACTGTCAGAGGTGACAGGTTAGAGTGTTGGGCCAGTAACTGAAGGGTTGCTGGATCGAATCCTCCGAGTTAACCCACTGTTCCCTGGTAGGCCGTCATTGTAAATAAGAATTTGTTCTTAACTGACTTGACTAGTTAAATGAAGGTTACACACACAGTAGATTTCTGAGATATAATTGTGATGAGGCATATACTTGGGGAAGGGTATAAAACCATTTCTAGAGTGTTGAAAGTTTCCAAGAGCAAAGTGGTCTCCATCATTGGGAAATGGAAAAAATATGGAACTACCCAGAATCTGCCTAGAGCTGGATGTCTGAGCAACCGGAGAAGAAGGACCTTGTTCAGGGAGGTGACGAAGAACACAATGATCACTCTGACAGAACTACAGAGTTCCTTGGCTGAGATGAGAGAACCTGCAATAAGGACAACAGTCTCTACAGCACTTCACTAATCTGGACTTTATGGGAGAATGGCTAGATGGAATCCACTCCTGAGAAAAAGGAACATGACAGCACACTTGGATTTTGCAAAAAGGCACATGGAAGACTGGGATCATAAGGCAAAAGATTTAGTGGTCTGATGAGACAAAGATTGAACTATTTGGCCTGAATGCAAAGCGCTATGTCTGGAGAAAACCCTGCACAACTCATCACCCATCTAACACCATCCCTACTGTGAAGCATGGTGGTGGCAGCATCATGCTATGGGGATGCTTTCCAGCAGCAGTGACTGGTAGACTGGTAAGGATAGAGGGAACAATGAATAGAGCCAAATACAGGGAAATACTTGATGAGAACCTGCTTCAGAGCGCAAACGACCTTAGACCGGGGGCGAATATTTACATTCCAACAGGCCAATGACCCCAAGCATACAGGTGAAAGCATCAAAGCAACATTGGAATGGCTTCAGAACAACAATGTGAAAGTTCGTAAGTGGCCCAACCAAAGCCCAGACATGAAGCCCATTGAAAATCTATGGAATGACTTAAAGATCGTTGTTCGCCACCATTCCCAATCTAACTTCGACGCCAAAGGTGCTTCTACAAAATATTGCCTCAATGGTATGAATACTTAAGTAAATTAGATATCTGTATTTAATTTTCAGTAAATGTTCTAATATTTCCAAAAACGTGTTGATTACCAAAACAACATTGAATGTTCCTGAGAGGCCTAGTTACATTTTTGACTTATGGCTGTCTTGCAATGATCAACAACCACCTTGACAGAGCTTAAAGAATTGCAAAATAATAAAATGCAATATTCTACAATCCAGGAGCCTAAACTAACATGTATTGACTCAGGGGTGTGAAAACTTATGTAAATGAGATATTTCATATATATTTAATCCATTTAGAATTCAGTCTGTAAAACAACAAAATGTGGAATATGTCACAGGGAAGGAAGACTTTCTGAAGGCACTGTATTTCCTCACTAACAGAGATATAGGTATTACTGCTAGGTTTTACACAGTGAAATGGAACAAATACAGTGCCTTGCAAAAGTATTCATCCCCCTTGGCATATTTTGTTGCATTACAACCTGTAATTTAAATTGATTTTTATTTGGATTTCATGTAATGGACATACACAAAATAGTCCAAATTGGTGAAGTGAAATGAAAAAAGAACATGTTTCAAAAAACGGAAAAGTGATGTGTGCATATGTATTCACCCTCTTTGCTATAAAGCCCCTAAATAAGATCTGGTGCAACCAATTACCTTCTGAAGTCACAGCGGCGCACCATTAAATCCATTACTAAAAAATTTAAAGAATATGGCATAACAACAAAACTGCCAAGAGAGAGCAGCCCACCAAAACCCATGGACCAGGCAAGGAGGTCATTAATCAGAGGCAACAACGAGACCAAAGATAACCCTGAAGGAACTGCAAAGCTCCACAGCGGAGATTGGAGTATCGGTCCATAGGACCACTTTACGCCATACACTCCACAGAGCTGGGCTTTAAGGAAGAGTGGCCAGAAAAAAGCCATTGCTTGAAGAAATAAATAAGCAAACATGTTTGGTGTTCGCCAAAAGGCATGTGGGAGACTCCCCAAACATATGGAAGAAGGTACTCTAGTCAGATGAGACAAAAAAATTGCTTTTTGTCCATCAAGGAAAATGCTATGTCTGGCGCAAACCCAACACCTCTCATTACCCCAAGAACACCATCCCCACAGTGAAGCATGGTGGTGGCAGCAACATGCTGTGGGGACGTTTTTCGTCAGCAGGGACTGGGAAACTGGTCAGAATTGAAGGAATGACGGATGGCTGATTAATACAGGGAAATTCTTCAGGGAAACCTGTTTCAGTCTTCCAGAGATTTGAGACTGGGACAAAGGTTCACCTTCCAGCAGGACAATGACCCTAATCATACTGCTAAAGCAACACTCGAGTGGTTTAAGGGGAAACATTTAAAAGTTTTGGAATGGCCTAGTCAGTCAAAGCCCAGACCTCAATCCAATTGAGAATCTGTGGTATGACTTAATTAAAGATTGCTGTACACCAGCAGAACGCATCCAAGTTGAAGGAGCTGGATCAGTTTTGCCTGGAAGAATGGGCAACAATCTCAGTGGCTAGATGTGCCAAGCATATAGAGACATACCCTAAGACACTTGCAGCTGTAATTGCTGCAAAAGCTGGCTCTACAAAGTATTGACTATGGGGGGTGAATAGTTATGCACGCTCAAGTTTTCAATTTTTTTGTCTTATTTCTTGTTTGTTTCACAAAAAAATATATATTTTGCATCTTCAAAGTGGTACGCATGTTGTGTAAATAATGGTACAAACCCCCCAAAAAATCTATTTTAATTCCAGGTTGTAAGGCAACAATATTAGGAAAAATGCCAAGGGGGTGAATACTTTTGCAAGCCAATAACTATTTTTTTTATTAAGATCTGCACACTTTACTTGACACTCAGTGTCAAAACACCATGTCAGAATATGTAATTACAGCTGACATAACCTGTTAACACTGTCATGAGACATACCTGTTATGACATATATTGCGTTATTTTATGGATGGTTATGACACCAACATAAGAGTGTCAAAACCTACTACACAAGGCAAAACATTCCATTACACCATTACCTACATGTGAACAGTATGTTTATGTTATAAGCTCAGCAAAAAAAGAATTGTCCTCTCAATGTGAACAGTTTTTTTCAGCAAACTTAACATGTGTAAATATTTGTATGAACATAACAAGATTCAACAACTGAGACAAACTGAACAAGTTCCACAGACACGTGACTAACAGAAAGTGAATAATGTGTCCCTGAACAAAGGGGGGGGGGTCAAAATCAAAGTAACAGTCAGTATCTGGTGTGGCCCCCAGCTGCATTAAGTACTGCAGTGCATCGCTTCCTCAAGGACTGCACCAGATTTGCCAGTTCTTGCTGTGAGATGTTACTCAAATCTTCCACCAAGGTACCTGCAAGTTCCTGGTCATTTCTGGGGGGAATGGCCCTAGCCCTCACCATCCGATCCAGCAGGTCCCAGAAGTGCTCAATGGGATTGAGATCCGGGCTCTTGGCTGGCCATGGCAGAACATTGACATTCCTGTCTTGCAGGAAATCACACACAGAACAAGCAGTATGGCTGGTGGCATTGTCATGCTGGAGGGTCATGTCTGGATGAGTCTGCAGAAAGGGCACCACATGATTGAGGAGGATGTCTTCCCTGTAACGCACAGCGTTGAGATTGCCTGCAATGACAACAAGCTTAGTCCGATAATGCTGTGACACACCGCCCCAAACCATGGCAGACCTCCACCTACAAATCGATCCCGCTCCAGAGTACAGGCCTCGGTGTAACGCTCATTCCTTCGACGATAAACACGAATCTGAGCATCAACCATGGTGAGAGAAAACCATGACTCGTCACTTTTTGCCAGTCCCGTCTGGTCCAGCAATGGTGGGTTTGTGCCCATAGGTGACATTGTTGCCAGTGATGTCTGGTGAAGACCTACCTTACAACAGGCCTACAAGCCCTCAGTCCAGCCTATTTCAGCCTACTGCAGACAGTCTGAGCACTAATGGAGGGATTGTGCATTCCTGGTGTAACTCGGGCAGTTGTTGTTGCCATCCTGTACCTGTTGTGACGTTCGGATGTACCGATCCTGTGCAGGTGTTGTTACACGTGGTCTGCCACTGCGAGGACAATCAGCTGTTCGTCCTCGTCTCCCTGTAGCGCTGTCTTAGGCGTCTCACTGTACGGACATTGCAATTTATTGCCCTGGGCACATCAGCAGTCCTCATGCCTCCTTGCAGCATGCCTAAGGCACGTTCACGCAGATGAGCAGGGGCCCTGGGCATCTTTCTTTTGGTGTTTTTCAGAGTCAGTAGAAAGGCCTCTTTAGTGTCCTGAGTTTTCATAACTGTGACCTTATTTGCCTACCGTCTGTGAGCTGTTAGTGTCTTAAAACCTCTCTGGGCCAGTGGAACGCTTGCGTCCCACCCTAATCAACAGCCAGTGGAATCGCGTCGCGCTAAATGCAAAAACTCATAAATGCTATAACTTAAATTTCTCAAACATATGACTATTTTACACCGTTTTATAGATACACCTCTCCTGAATCGAACCACGTTGTCCGATTTCAAAAAGGCTTTACAGCAAAAGCAAAACATTAGATTATGTCAGCAGAGTACCCAGCCAGAAATAATCGCACAGCCATTTTCAAAGCAACTAGCATGCATCACAAATACCCAAAACACAGCTAAATGCAGCACTAACCTTTGACAACCTTCATCAGATCACACTCCTAGGACATCATGTTACACAACACATGCATTTTTTGTTCGATAAAGTTCATATTTATATATAAAAACAGCATTTTACATCGGCGCATGACGTTCAGAAAATCTTTTGCCTCAAATGCTTCCGGTTTATTAGCGCTACAATTTACAAAATTACTATTCGAAAACATTGTTAAAATGTAATATTGTCATTCAAAGACTTATAGATTAACATGTCTTGAATGCCATCTCTTTCCCAGATTTAAAAATAACTTTACTGGGAAATCACACTTTGCAATAAACGACGTGGTATGCCCAGAAAAAAAGTCTAGGCTATAAATGTTGGAGCCATCTTGGAACGATCAACCATCAAAAATACTATTGTAAATAATCCCTTACCTTTGATTATCTTTATCAGAAGGCACTTCTAGGAATCCCAGGTCCATAACAAATGTATTTTTGTTCAAAAAAGTTAATAATTTATGTCCCAATAGTATTAGCGCGCTCCGAAGGCTACTGAAAATTTACCGTGTGCGTCTGACTTGTCGTCAGGAATGAGCAAAAAAAATATATTTAAGTTCTTTCAAACATGTCAAACGTTGTATAACATAAATCTTTAGGGGCTTTTTCAACCAGGGCTTCAATAATATTCCATTGGGACGGTTGCATTGTCTTTCAAAACGTTTCGAAAAGGGAGAGTACCCATGGGCGCCGACGTCACAATGGTAATGGCCCATCCCCTGTGACCAAGATAAACAGGCTCTCTTTCAGTCTTTTTTGATAGTAGGAGACTCAAACCACTTTGTAAAGACTGGGGACATCTATTGGAAGCCATAGGAAGTGCTAAATGATCCACAAGCCCCTGTGTGTTTCAATGGCAAATGTTTGAAGTGATATCCACACATCAGATTTCAGTTTCCTGTCAGGATTTGTCTCAGGGTTTTGCCTGCCATATGAGTTCTGTTATACTCACAGACACCATTCAAACAGTTTTATAAACTTTAGGGTGTTTTCTATCCAAATAATTATATGCATATTCTAGTTACTGGGCAGGAGTAGTAACCAGATTAAATCGGGTACGTTTTTTTATCCGGCCGTGTCAATACTGCCCCCTAGCCCTAACAGGTTTTAACGAGCGTTCCACAGGTGCAAGTTCATTAAATGTTTATGGTTCATTGAACAAGCATGGGAATGTGTTTAAACCCTTTACAATGAAGAAGTTATTTGGAGTTTTACGAATTCTCTGAAAGACAGGGTCCTGAAAAAGAGACATTTCTTTTTTTGCTGAGTTTATTCCAGTTTTTTTATTGGTTATATTATATTATCATTGTAATTGTGTACACATTGATGTCAGACATGCACCTACATGCATGTTCTGTTGCTGATAACTGGGATGATTGCAGGGCATGTACTGTAAGTTATAGGCCTATCTGGCTTACATGATTATGATGGTCATAATGCTTCTTGACAGTGTCATAAAATGTATTTTCTTAGTTCAAGTAAAGTGACACAGGAGGGTCATAATGCTTCATGAGAGTGTCATAAAGTGTATTTATATAGGTTATTTAAAATTTCTTGAAAACAACATAACTGTAAAGAATTTATTGCAACAATGGATTTAAGAAACAAACTTTGAAACAAAAGGAAACTTCTTGACAGGGAATAATTAATTTTAATTAATGTGGGTTTTCACACTCTTATGTAGGTGTCATATTTATACAACGGGTCACTCTAATCCTGAATGCTGATTGGTTAAAACCGTATTTCAGCCGATGTCTATTCCACAAGTTACCACCGGCTAAGTATATGATGTTAAAATGCATATTTACTCTGTTCCATCTGACTGTGCAATCCACTGTCTCATCAGCCCAGCCAGACAATTTATAAAATTGATCTCCACTATAAAAAGCATGTAGACGTTATCTCACATTTCTTTTAGACTAACATTCAATTTTTAACAGCGGAGATTATTATAAACCTTGCTTTCTGTCTCTGCAACATTTGCAACATTGTTTCAATATTCAAATTTGATCTCCAGCTGTCCCATAGTGATGAAAGTGTCAGGAGTAGGGATGAAAGAGAAAGGCAGGCAGCGTTTCTCAGCCAGTGGAAATCATGAATCAGCTGGCATCATTTTTATGATTATATACAAAGAAATGTAAATTGAAATAAGGTCAAACGAAATGAAATTTCCAGCTTCATTTTGAAATGATTGTGTTACACTGGTTCCTCCTTTAAAAGTTGTGTCATACTGCGGCAAACCTTGCGGGCTGCTGCAGCATTCTATGGCACGTGATCTATTTGTCAGCCATTTTTTCTGTTAACCTCTCTGGCGCATGTGGGACGAATTCGTCCCACCTACGTAACAGCCACCTGAATTCAGTGGCGCGATTTTTGAATCGTTTGAAATACTATTACTTCAATTTCTCAAACATATGACTATTTTACAGCTATTTAAAGACAAGACTCTCCTTAATCTAACCACACTGTCCGATTTCAAAAAGGCTTTACAACGAAAGCAAAACATTAGATTATGTCAGGAGAGTGCCCAGCCAGAAATAATAAGACACCCATTTTTCAACCTAGCATATAATGTCACATAAATCCAAACCACAGCTAAATGCAGCACTAACCTTTTATGATCTTCATTAGATGACACACCTAGGACATTATGTTATACAATACATGCATGTCTGTTCAATCAAGTTCATATTTATATAAAAAAACAGCTTTTTACATTAGCATGTGTCGTTCAGAAAAAGCATACCCCCCGCAAACTTCCGGGGAATTTACTAACAGTTTGCTAAATTACTCACGATAAACGTTCACAAAAAGCATAACAATTATTTTAAGAATTATAGATACATTACTCCTCTATGCACTCGATATGTCCGATTTTAAAATAGCTTTTCGGATGAAGCACATTTTGCAATAATCTAAGTACATAGCCCGGCATCACAGGGCTAGCTATTTAGACACCCACCCAGGTCAGCCTCCACCAAAATCACATTTCCTATAAGAAAAATGTTCTTACCTTGCTTGTTCTTCGTCAGAATACACTGCCAGGACTTCTACTTCAATAACAAATGTTGGTTTGGTCCCAAATAATCCATCGTTATATCCAAACAGCGACGTTTTGTTCGTGAGTTCTAGACACTATCAGAACGCTACATCACGGTCTCGCGCATGGCGCATTGGCGTGACAAAAAATGTCTAAATATTCCATTACCGTACTTCGAAGCATGTCAACCGCTGTTTAAAACCAATTTTTATGCCATTTATCTCGTAGAAAAGTGATAATATTCCGACCGGGAATATGCATTGAGCCTAAACAGCCGAATAAAATTTCTCCTCAGGAGCGAATCGTGCATGCGCCTCATTCAAAGGTCCTCTGAGCCGCCACTTACCAAAGGCGATAATGTGTTTCAGCCTGAGGCTGCCTCGTCAACCTTCAGGTATTTCCCGGGTTCTGAGAGCCTATCGGAGCCCTGGGAATTGTCACGTTACAGCTAAGATCCTTACTTTTCAATAAACAGATGCAAGACGCACGACTCCTTGTCAGACAGGGTACTTCCTGCTTGAAACCTTGTCAGGTTTTTGCCTGCCATAGGAGTTCTGTTATACTCACAGACACCATTCAAACAGTTTTAGAAAATTCAGAGTGTTTTCTATCCAAACCTGAACAATAATATGCATATTCTAGCTTCTGAGTTGGTGTAGGAGGCAGTTAAAAATGGGCACATATTTTTTCCAAAATTCTCAATACTGCCCCCTATCCCAAACAGGTTAAGCTTGAGCAAGTAAATTGTTAGCTAGCTATGTTACTTTAGCTGCATTACAAGGCAAGCTTACACATTATTGTACATTCAATTTGCAGTAAATGCTTTAGCTAGCTCGATTTTTTACATCCACTGTTTCCCAAGACAACAGCCTGGTTTGCTGGTTTTCTCAGGAGTCCCTAAAACATTAAACAACACGATTTACAATGTGATTGTAACGGGCGTCGTAAGGAGTGGACCAAAATGCAGTGGGTATATTGATCATCTTCTTATTTATTGAAGGTAAAATCACTTCAACAAAACAACGACGAAAACAGTCCCGTAAGTTGCACAGACTATACAGGAAACAACCACCCACAAACACAAGTGAAAACGAACCCAACTAAATATGTCCTCCAATTAAAGATACCAACAACCAGCTGCCTCTAATTGGAGGTAATTGACAAAACTCACATAGAAAATGCAAAAGCTAGATAAACACATAGAAATAGATAACATAGAACATAAACCAAAAACCCCGAAACACACAAAACAAACACCCTCTGCCACGCCCTGACCAAACTACAATAACAAATAACCCCTTTTACTGGTCAGGACGTGACAGTCATGCTGTTTTCATGTCATAACACCAGCTAGATAGCTGGCTAATGTTAGCTAGTCAGTTTACTTGCTAAATCGCGACCCCCTTGTGGTGGTCTGGAGCACTGAAGCCGTGACACTGGGTCCCGCGGTGTATGCTTGCAACTTTTAAAGAAAGAACCACTATAGCTGTGTTGTTGGCTAGCTCCTCTGACAAACAGTGTCCTGATGAGTGAGCACATTTTCTATGCCAGGGAAAATCAAGGCTCATTAGCTCATTGTTATGGATGTATCCAAATAAATGTCTCTAGAAAACACCATAAACAACTGCAAATGCAACTACCAGCATCCCGGAGTCGCCTCTTCACTGTTGATGTTGAGACTGGTGTTTTGCGGTACTATTTAATGAAGCTGCTAGTTGAGGACTTGAGGCGTCTGTTTCTCAAACTAGACACTAATGTAGACACTTGTCCTCTTGCTCAGTTGTGCACCGGGACCACCCACTCCTCTTACTATTCTGGTTAGTGCCAGTTTGCACTGATCTGTGAAGGGAGTAGTACACAGCATTGTACGAGATCTTCAGTTTCCTGACAATTTCTCACATGGAATAGCCTTCATTCCTCAGAACAAGAACAGACTGATGAGTTTCAGAAGAAAGTTTTGTTTCTAGGCATTTTGAGCCTGTAATCGAACCCACAAATGCTGACACTCCAGACATTCAACTAGTCTAAAGAAGGCCAGTTGTATTACTTCTTTAATCAGTACAACAGTTTTCAGCTGTGCTAACATAATTGCAAAAAGGGTTTTCTAATGATCAATTAGCCTTTAAAAATGATAAACTTGAATTAGCTAACACAATGTGCAATTGGAGCACAGAAGTGATGGTTGCTGATAATGCGCCTCTGTACGTCTATGTAGATATTCCATTTTAAACAATCCGTCGTTTCCAGCTCAAATAGTCATTTATTAAATTAACAATGTCTACACTATATTTCTGATCAATTTGATGTTATTTTAATAGACCAAAAATGCCCTTTTCCTTTAAAAAAAGGACATTTCTCAGTGACCCCAAACTTTTGAATGGCAGTGTAAATCTGGGCTCAGTCCCTGAATATTACGTATCAGATTGCTATATAAATATACCAAAAATGCATTGGACAATAGAGTTGTTCACTCCAGCCTCTTTTAAACTGTCTGAATGTCACAACCAGATTATATTTTAGAAAATTGCCACTATTAAGAGGGCGAGGCTTGCTGAAATGAATACTTATGGCCCACTCTTAGTGATTAACCCTCATCTTACATTGCAGTCACTATTTAGGGCTCTATGGTGTGTCATGTTTCTATGGATACCCAGCGACTGGTCATGCAGAGCATTTATACTGTAGTCCAGTGAAGTGGTCTTTATGGTGGCCATGTGGTCTGATCTAATAGAAGTCCAGAGATAATGATCAATGAAAGAAATCTCAGTCATGGAAAAAAGTTGAATATCTAGGAGAGAGAGGGTAAAAAATTGCCGTGTGCATACATACGTACATCTGATGCAGATTGTCATCCATTGGCTTCAAACTCATGATTTATGAATGCTTGTTTTACATGCTCTCCTATTTAAATACTGTATGTCATCTATTGTATTGCTGTCTGCCTACAACTATTTATTTGCAACTTTACTGCAAGATTACATTTTGAAAAGGGGTTCTCAGTGCATGTTAGAAAGTCAATATTTAATGTGCTTGGGAAAGCATCATAAATCTCTAAGGCACTCATCAATTTCCTTCAATGGCAGTCCAAACCACTCAGTGGGTGAAAAAGCTGACACTCTTGACTGGGTGCAGATTGGAAGCTCGCTGGCAATGGATTCCTCTGACTTCTCACTCATTTATCATGCTCATATTTCAAATCTTTCTGAGATTTCAGGGGTCGAAGATATTCAGCAGCACTGAAAGTCTTTTCTCTAGTAAATGTAATACATTGTTATGTACTGTTGGATTTGTGTCAAAAAATTATTAGTCAATGTCTATCTGAGAGAGAGAGAGATTTTACCAAATTACCGAGCAACGGACCACATATTCACCCTGCAGACCTTAATTAACAAACAAACAAACCAAAATAATGGCAAAGTCTTCTCATAATTTGTTGATTTAAAAATAGTTTGACTCAATTTGGCACGAGGGCCTGCTATACAAATTGATGGAAAGTGGTGTTGGGGAAAAACATACAAAAAACAAAATCCATGTACACAAACAAGTGTGCGGTTAAAATTGGCAAAAAACACACACATTTCTTTCCACAGGGCCGGGGGGTGAGACAGGGATGCAGCTTAAGCCCCACCCTCTTCAACATATATGTCAACGGATTGGCGGGGGCACTAGAACAGTCTGCAGCATCCGGCCTCACCCTACTAGAATCTGAAGTCAAATGTCTGCTGTTTTCTGATGATCTGGTTCTTCTGTCTCCAACCAAGGAGGGCCTACAGCAGCACCTAGATCTTCTACACAGATTCTGTCAGACCTGGGCCCTTACAGTAAATCTCAGTAAGACAAAAATAATGGTGTTCCAAAAAAGGTCCAGTTCCCAGGGCCACAAATACAAATTCCATCTAGACACCGTTGCCCTAGAGCACACAAAAAACTATTTTGGCCTAAAAATCAGCGCCACAGGTACCTTCCACAAAGCAGTGAACGATCTGAGAGACAAGGCAAGAAGGGCCTTCTATGCCATCAAAAGTAACATCAAATTCGACATACCAATTAGGATCTGGCTAAAAATACTTGAATCAGTTATAGAACCCATTAACCTTTATGGTTTTGAGGTTTGGGGTCCGCTCACCAACCAGGAATGCACACAATGGGACAAACAACAAATTGAGACTCTGCATTCAGAATCCTGCAAAAATATCCTCTGTGTAATTATGTAAAACACCAAATAATGCATACAGAGCAGAATTAGACCTGTACCCGCTAATAATCAAATTCTACAACCACCTAAAAGGAAGCAATTCCCAAACCTTCTATAACAAAGTCTAAGCCTAAGCCTAAGCAAGCTGATCCTGGGGCTCTGTTCACAAACAGACCCCACAAAGCCCCAGGACAGCAACAGAAATTAGACTCAACCAAATCATGATAAAACAAAAAGATTATTATTTGACAGATTGAGTATAATTTACAAAAAAAGAGAACTAGAATGCTATTTGGCCTAAACAGAGAGTAAACTGTGGCAGAATACCTGACCACTGACACAAAATTAAGGAAAGCTTTGACTATGTACAGACTCAGTGAACCTTGCAATTGAGAAAGGCCGCCAAAGGCAGACCTAGCTCTCAAGAGAAGATAGGCTGCCCACAAAATGAGGTGGAAACTGAACTGCACTTCCTAACCTTCTGCCAAATGTATGACCATATTAGAGACACATATTTCCCTCAGATTACACAGACCCACAAAGAAAACAAATCCAATTTTGATAAAGTCCCTTATCTATTGGGTGAAATACCACAGTGTGCAATCACAGCAGCAAGATTGGTGACCTGTTGCCACAAGAAAGGGCAACCAGTGAAGAACAAACACCATTGTAAATACAACCTATATTAATGTTTATTTATTTTCCTTTTTGTACTAACTATTGGCTCATCGTTACAACACTGTATTATTACATAATACGACATTTGAAATGTCTATTCTTTTACAACTTTTGTAAGTGTAATGTTACCTGTACATTTTTTCTTGTTTATTTCACTTTTGTTTATTATCTATTTCACTTGCTTTGGCAATGTAAACATACGTTTCCCATACCAATAAAGCCCTTAAATTGAAATTGAATTCAAACATACAGTAGAGAAAGAGACGCAGAGAGAGAGAAGAGCAGAGGCAGAGAGAGATAGAGAGGGAGAGATCCACAAAGAATTTGAAAACAAAACCAACTCCGTCTTAATCCACCACATCTGCCAATGGCGGCCATCCGCATCTGGAGTGGAACGTGGCCAAGCTATAGTGGTGTTGTCAGAACATGAGGTGTCACGAAAACCAGTTTTTTTACAAAACATCTGTAGCGTCCGAATAGTTTGGCCAACAAACTAATATGACCACTCCATGGAATGATGAGACTCTGATGAATATGTACACCTCTAGGCTCTAGGATGCCCACAAGCTTCACAAGACTCGTCTGAAGGTAGCCCGCATCCAGTTAAAGAAAATTAATGAAACTATACACTGAGTGTACAAAACATTAAGCACACATTCCTAATATTGAGTCCCATCCCCCCTTTTGCCCTCAGAACAGCCTCATTTCGTTGGGGCATGGACTATACAAGCTGTCGAAGGTGTTCCACAGGAATGCTGGCCCATGTTGACTCCAATTCTTCCCCCAGTTGTGTCAAGTTGTCTGGATGTCCTTTGAGTGAGGGACCATTCTTGATACGTGGGAAACAGTTGAGCGTGAAAAACTCAGCAGTGTTGCAGTTCTTGACACAAACCGGTGCTTTTGGGACCTACTTTGTCTTGCCCATTCACCCTCTGTATGGCACACATACACAATCCATGTCTGAATTATCTCAAGGCTTAAAAATTCTTCTTTAACCTGTCTCATCCCCTTCATCTACACTGATTGAAGTGAATTGAACAAGTGACATAAAATATATTATAGCTTTCAGCTGGATTCACTTGGTCAGTCTATGTCATTGAAAGAGCAGGTGTCCTTCATGTTTTGTACACTCAGTGTATATGGAAGTAGTTTAGTGCCAAACATTTTTCAAAAAATGTCACATCATTTCCTGATCTTTCTTATAGAGTATCTCTCAGATATAGGACAGAAACAAACTTTGAAACAAACTGCCTTTGATTTATATCTGTTTTTCCATGTATGAATAATTTATTCAATGCATTTCTATGAGCAAATAGTAGTAAGGCCAAATTCTATTCTATATACATTTTTTTACGCATTTTTTTTATACCTAAAGGGGTCTTAAAATTCATAACCAAATAGCTAAATCATCCTTGGTATGACCATCTTAAAACAATTCCATATGTTAGCTATTTGTACCTCTGAAAGTACCTTATGTGTAACTTTGATCCTTTTTGTACACCAGGGTACACTGTACTATAACAGTACTCTTATTTTTGAGAGAGTGTGGATATACAGTACCAGTCAACATTTTTGACACACCTACTCATTCAAGGGTTTTTCTTTCTATTTTCTATTTTCGACATTGTAGAATAGTATCGAAGAAATCAAAACTATGAGATAATACATATGGAATCATGTAGGAACCAAAAAAGTGTTAATCAAATCAAAATATATTTTTGATTTATCAAAGTACCCACACTTTGCCTTGATGACAGCTTTGCACACTCTTGGCATTCTGTCAACCAGGTTCATGAGGAATAATTTTCCAACCGTCTTGAAGGAGTTCCCACAAATGGTGAGACAATGTTGGCTGCTTTTTGTTCACTCTGTGGTCCAACTCATCCCAAAGCATCTCAATTGGGTTGAAGTCAGGTGATTGTGGATTCCAGGTCATCTGATACAGCATTCCATCACTCTTCATCTTGGTAAAATTGCCCTTACACAGCCTGGAGGTGTGTTGGGTCATTGTCCTGTCGAAAAACAAATAATTGTCCAACTAGGCGCAAACCAGATGGATGGCGTATCGCTTCAGAATGCTGTGGTAGCCATGCTGGTTAAGTGTGCCTTTAATTCTAAATAAATCACTGACAGTGTCACCAGCAAAGCACCCCCACACCATCACACCTCCATGCTTCACAGTGGAAAACACACATGCGGAGATCATCTGTTCACCTACTCTGCGTCTCACAAAGACATGGCAGTTGGAACCAAATATCTCACATTTGGAGTCATCAGACCAAAGGACAGATTCCACAGTTCTAATGTCCATTGCTTGTGTTTCTTAGCCCAAGAAAGTCTATTCTTATTATTGGTGTCCTTTAGTAGTGGTTTCCTTGCAGAAATTCGACCATGAAGGCCTGATTCACGCAGTCTCCACTGAACAGTTGATGTTGAGATGCGTCTGTTACTTGAACTCTGTGAAGCATTTATTTGGGCTGCAATTTCTGAGGCTGCTAACTCTAATGAACGTATCCTCTGCAGCAGAGGTAACTCTGGATCTTTCTTTCCTGTGGCAGTCCTCACGAGAGCCAATTCCATCACAGCACTTGATGGTTTTTGCAACTGCACTTGAAGAAACTTTTCCGGAATGACTGACCTTCATTTCTTAAAGTATTGATGGACTATCGTTTCTCTTTGCTTATTTGAGCTGTTCTTGCCATAATATAGAATTGGTATTTTACCAACTGGGCTATCTTCTGTATACCACCCCTACCTTGTCACAACACAATTGATTGGCTCAAACACATTAAGGAAAGAAATTCCACAAACTAACTTTTAACAAGGCACACCTGTTAATGGAAATGCATTCCAGGTGACTACCTCAAGAAGCTGATTGAAAGAATGCAAAGAGTGTTCAAAGCTGTCATCAAGGCAAAGGGTGGCTACTTTGAAGAATGTCAAATATAAAATATATTTAGATATTTTTCACACTTTTTTGATTACTACATGATTCCATATGTGTTATTTCATAGTTTTGATGCCTTCAATATTATTCTACACTGTAGAAAATAGTAAAAATGAAGAAAAACCCTTGAATGAGTAGGCGTGTCCATTTTTTTGACTGGTACTGTATGTTCTTTCTAACAAATAACCACCTGGTGGCACTGCTAAGACATTAAGGCAGTCCAGACCAAAAGGTTGCAAGTTCAAATCCTGAGAGCATTTATACATATTTAGGGCTAGATTCTATCAGATCCGCGCTAGTTCCCACCCTTATAGCGGTTGTTTCGGTGTTGTCGCGGGTTGGAACTGTGTTAGAGCTGTCAAATCTACAAGTGTTTCCTGGCATTATACCTGAATCAAAAATTGCCATTGGATGCACAAAGCTGCATTAAGAGAAATTCCATGCCTTGTTTACAAGTTGGAACACTGGAATGTGATGTGTATTGTACACCTTGGTAAGGCTGATATAAATCCTTGTTATTTTCTTCGATGATTTTCAATTTAATGTCATTTTTATACAGTCTTCACTTTCTCGTTCTGAACTTGTAACGCGATTAGGACTGGTGTGGCTTAGTGGCAATCACCACATGAACAGCCTCTCTGATTTGACAGCTCTAACAAAGTTACACCTCTGACACTGCCAAAACACTAGCTATGCAGGTGTCATGTACCACGTGTTTATGGTTGACCTGATTGAATCTAGGCCTTAATGTCAAGTGTCCTCGAGCACTGCTAGTTTTTAGTTGGTGTTGTCAGATAGTCGCACAATTATTGACATGAAAGTGCAGAAATGTATTCTTGCCAATAAATCTGTGGTCTATCTCTCTCATGGCCACAGACCTGGTGGCAAAGCAGGCAAATCAGGTTCCAGTCATCTATTTTCTTTTAATCAATTTGGAAATGTTCTTACTTTTTAACTGCATTGTTGGGAAAGGGCTTGTAAGTAAGCATTTCACGGTAAAGTGTACACTTGTTGTATTCGGCACATGTGACAAATAAAATGTGATTTGATCTAAGAGGTTGTGAGTTCAAATCCCAGGTGGGCTACCCAATGCTGAGGTCAATTCCATTTGTTTCTTCCAATTCTTAATTTTCCGGTTTTGAAAATATTTGAATTCAAATTCAAATTTCTGTGTAGTTCCTGAATACAGTTTGTTGTTGTATATTTACTGACAAAATACAGTTCAGCTGTAGAAGGATTTTTTTTTACAGTTTGTGCCATAAACACACCTAAAGTATCCTATAAGTTTAATGTAATATTGAGTGAAGCATGTTAAGTTAATTTGAAGGACGGGTTCAAAAAGTACTCAAGTGCATTGCGATTGACAGTAAATATACAGCAAAACTCTAGTACGGTATCCTATTACTTTAGAAATGTACCGTATAATGACTGACATTTACCACAAAATTAACAGCAATGGCTAACAGCGTAGTTTTATGTTATCACATGTTGAACCACATGATTTTCACATGTGGAAAATCACATTATGTAATGTGAAGTTGCACATGTGAAATCATGTGAAAACCAGTTTTTGGAACACCTCAAATCTGACATTTCACATGTGAACACGTGTTTTTGAAACACTTCACAAATGTGCAATTCAATTATGGTTATAATCGTTTTTCTTGAGTGTATTTTTAACAAAGGTGAGATTTACTTTGAAGTCCAAAGTGTAGGAATACAGGTGAAATCAGTTACTTTTATACAGATATGGTGGCATAGCAGGAATATTGGAATGCTTTGAACCAAGAGGTTGTCAGTTCAGATCCCAGGGAAAGACATGTTGAATAATAATTACTGTATAAATAAACATACACTATACAGTTGTGGCCAAAAGTTTTGAGAATGACACAAATATTAATCTCCACTAAGTTTGCTGCTTCAGTGTCTTTAGATATTTTTGTCAGATGTCACTAACGGAATACTGAAGTATAATTACAAGCATTTCATAAGTGTCAAAGGCTTTTATTGACAATTACCTGAAGTTGATGCAAAGAGTCAATATTTGCAGTGTTGACCCTTCTTTTTCAAGACCTCTGCAATCTGCCGTGGCATATTTTCAATTAACTTCTGGGCCACATTCTGACTGATGGCAGTCCATTCTTGCATAATCAATGCTTGTAGTTCAGAATTTGTGGGTTTTTGTTTGTCCACCCACCTCTTGAGGAATGACCACAAGTTCTCAATGGGATTAAGGTCTGGGGAGTTTCCTGGCCATGGACTCAAAATATCGATATTTTGTTCCCCGAGCCACTTAGTTATGACTTTTGCCTTATGGCAAGGTGCTCCATCATGCTGGAAAAGGCATTGTTCGTCACCAAACTGTTCCTGGATGGTTGGGAGAAGTTGCTCTCGGAGGATGTGTTGGTACCATTCTTTATTCATGGCTGTGTTCTTAGGCAAAATTATGAGTGAGCCCACTCCCTTGGCTGACAAGCAACCCCACACATTAATGGTCTCAGGATGCTTTACTGTTGTCATGACACTGGACTGATGGTAGCGCTCACCTTGTCTTCTCCGGACAAGCTTTTTTCCGGATGCCCCAAACAATCGGAAAGGGGATTCATAAGAGAAAATGACTTTACCCCAGTCCTCAGCAGTCCAATCCCTGTACCTTTTGCAGAATATCAGTCTGTCCCTGATGTTTTTCCTGGAGAGAAGTTTGCTGCCCTTTTTTGCTGCCCTTCTTGACACCAGGCCATCCTCCAAAAATCTTCGCCTCACTGTGCGTGCAGATGCACTCACACCTGCCTGCTGCCATTCCTGAGCAAGCTCTGTACTGGTGGTGCCCCTGTCCCACAGCTGAATCAACTTTCGGAGACGGTCCTGGCGCTTGCTGGACTTTCTTGGGTGCCCTGAAGCCTTCTTCACAACAATTGAACCGCTCTCCTTGAAGTTCTTGATGATCCGATAAATGGTTGATTTAGGTGCAATCTTACCGGCAGCAATATCCTTGCCTGTGAAGCCCTTTTTGTGCAAAGCAATGATGACGGCACATGTTTCCTTGCAGGTAACCATGATTGACATAGTAAGAACAATGATTCCAAGCACCACCCTCCTTTTGTCTGTTATTCGAACTCAATCAGCATGACAGAGTGATTTCAGCTTTGTCCTCGTCAACACTCACACCTGTGTTAACGAGAGAATCACTGACATGATGTCAACTGGTCCTTTTGTGGCAGGGCTGAAATACAGTGGAAATGTTTTTTGGGGATTCAGTTCATTTGCATGGCAAAGAGGGACTTTGCAATTAATTGCAATTCATCTGATCAGTCTTCATAACATTCTGGAGGATATGCAAATTGCCATCATACAAATTGAGGCAGCAGACTTTGTGAAAACAGTAAGTATTATACAGTAAGTGCTGTACTTAACTTCTATTCATGCGTCCCACCCCTGGTACACCCTATCAACAGCGCCAAATTTGAAAACAATTCAAATGTCATAATTCAAATTTCTCAAACATACAACTATCTTACACCCTTTGAAAGATAAACATCTCCTTAATCTAACCACATTGTCCGATTTCAAAAAGGCTTTACGGGGAAAGCATAAAGTTGGATTATGTTAGGACAGTACATTGAAAATAGCTGTGTGTAATGTTTTGTCAATGCAAAGACCGGCGTCACCAAAAGCAGAAAACCAGCTAAAATTATGCTCTAACCTTTGACAATCTTCATCAGATGACACTCCTAGGACATTATGTTAGACAATACATGCATTTTTTGTTCTATCAAGTTCATATTTATATCCAAAAACAACATTTTACAATGGCGTTGATGTTGAGAAAATAATTTTCCTTCCAATACCGCCAGTCAATCAGCACAACAAATTAAATAATTACTTTTCGAAACCATTGGTAAAATATTATATTGTCATTCAAAGAATAATAGATTAACATCTCGTGAACGCAACCGCATTGCCAGATTTAAAAATAACTACTGGGAAATCACACTTTGCAATAAACGAGGTCCTGTTCTCAGAAAAATAGGCTTGGCGATACAGACTAGGCGCCATGTTGGAGAGATCTAAAATCAAAAATACTACGTAAATATTACCTTACGTTTGATTATTTTCATCAGAAGGCACTTCCAGGAATCCCAGGTCCATAACAAATGTAGTTTTGTTCGAAAAAGCTCATAATTTATGTCCAAAAAGGTCCGTGTTGTTAGTGCGTCCTGTAGGCTACTCAAAAACATGAACGTCGCCCGCCGGACTTGTCTTCACCGAAGAGGGAAAAAAAATATTTACGTTCGTTCAAACATGTCAAACGTTGTATAGCATAAATCATTAGGGCCTTTTTCAATCAGAACTTCAATAATATTCAAGGCGGACGATTGCATTCTCTTTTAAAACGTATTGGAACGAGAGTACCCAAACATGCACTCGTGCGCCAGAGTAGTATCGGCCATCCGCTTATGACCAACGTTCCAAGTCTCTTGTTCGGTCGGTCAGTTTTCACAGTAGAAGACTCAAACCACTTTGTAAAGACTGGTGACATCTAGTTGATGGCATAGGAAGTGCTCAATGATTAATAAGTCCCTGTGTGTTTCAATGGCATAGGCTTAAAAGTAATTCAACACATCAGGTATCCACTTCCTGTCAGAAATTGTCTCAGGGTTTTGACTGCAATATGAGTTCTGTTATACTTACAGACACAATTCAAACAGTTTTAGAAAATTCAGAGTGTTTTCTATCCAAATCCTAGCTTCTGAGTTGGTGTAGGAGGCAGTTAAAAATGGGCACATATTTTTTTCAAAATTCTCAATACTGCCCCCTAGCCCCAACAGGTTAACCTCTATGGGACCGGCGGGACGAATTCGTCCCACCTACGTAACAGCCAGTGCAATCCTGTGGCGCGATTTTTAAAACGTTTGAAATGCTATTACTTCAATTTCTCAAACATATGACTATTTTACAGCTATTTAAAGACAAGACTCTCGTTAATCTAACCACACTGTCCGATTTCAAAAAGGCTTTACAACGAAAGCAAAACATTAGATTATGTCAGCAGAGTACCCAGCCAGAAATAATCAGACACCCATTTTTCAAGCTAGCATATAATGTCACAAAAACCTAAACCACAGCTAAATGCAGCACTAACCTTTTATGATCTTCATCAGATGACAATCCTAGGACATTATGTTATACAATACATGCATGTCTGTTCAATCAAGTTCATATTTATATCAAAAACCAGCTTTTTACATTAGCATGTGACGTTCAGAAAAAGCATACCCCCCGCAAACTTCCGGGGAATTTACTAACAATTTGCTAAATTACTCACGATAAACGTTCACAAAAAGCATAACAATTATTTTAAGAATTATAGATACATTACTCCTCTATGCACTCGATATGTCCGATTTTAAAATAGCTTTTCGGATGAAGCACATTTTGCAATATTCTAAGTACATAGCCCAGCCATCACAGGGCTAGCTATTTAGACACCCAACCAGTTTAGCCTTCACCAAAATCACATTTCCTATAAGAAAAATGGTCTTACCTTTCCTGTTCTTCGTCAGAATGCACTCCAAGGACTTCTACTTCAATAACAAATGTAGGTTTGGTCCCAAATAATCCATCGTTAAGTTCCATTAGCGACGTTTTGTTCGTGCGTTCTAGACACTATCAGAATGCTAAATCACGGTCGTGCGCATGGCGCAGAACGTGACAAACAAATTCTAAATATTCCATTACCGTACTTCGAAGCATGTCAACCGCTGTTTAAAATCAATTTTTATGCAATTTATCTCGTAGAAAAGCGATAATATTCCGACCGGGAATCTGCAATTAGCTAAACAGCCGAATGAAAATACTCCACGGGAGCGAACCGCAAACACGCCTAATTCTATTGTCCCCTGATGCGACACTTGGAAAAGGAGATAATGTGTTTCAGCCTGAGGCTGCCTCGTCATCGTTCAGGTTTTTCCCGGGTTCTGAGAGCCTATTGGAGCCCTAGGAATTGTCATGTTACAGCTAAGATCCTGACTCTTCAATAAACAGAAGCAAGAACAACAACACCTTGTCAGACAGGGTACTTCCTGCATGAAACCTTCTCAGGTTTTTGCCTGCCATAGGAGTTCTGTTATACGCACAGACACCATTCAAACAGTTTTAGAAATTTTAGGGTGTTTTCTATCCAAACCTGAACAATAATATGCATATTCTAGCTTCTGAGTTGGTGTAGGAGGCAGTTAAAAATGGGCACATATTTTTTCCAAAATTCTCAATGCTGCCCCCTAGCCCGTAGAGGTTTTAAGTACTGCAGTGCATCTCCTCCTCATGGACTGCACCAGATTTGCCAGTACTTGCTGTGAGATGTTACCCCACTCTTCCACCAAGGCACCTGCAAGTTCCCAGACATTTCTGGGGGGAATGGCCCAAGCCCTCACCCTCCGATCCAACAGGTCCCAGATGTGCTCAATGGGATTGAGATCCGGGCTCTTCGCTGGCCATGGCAGAACACTGACATTCCTGTCTTGCAGGAAATCACACACAGAACGAGCAGTATGGCTGGTGGCATTGGCATGCTTGAGGGTCATGTCAGGATGAGCCTGCAGGAAGGGTACCACATGAGGGAGAAGGATGTCTTCCCTGTAATGCACAGCGTTGATATTGCCTGCAATGACAACAAGCTCAGTCTGATGATGCTGTGACACACCGCACCAAACCATGACGGACTCTCCACCTCCAAATCGATCCCGCTCCAGAGTACAGGCCTCTGTAACGCTCATTCCTTCGACGATAAACCCGAATCCGACCATCACCCCTGCTGAGACAAAACCAGACTCGTCAGTGAAGAGCACTTTTTGCCAGTCCTGTCTGGTCCAGAGACGGTGGGTTTGTGCCCATAGGCGACGTAGTTGCCGGTGATGTCTGGTGAGGACCTGCCTTACAACAGACCTACAAGCCCTCAATCCAGCCTCTCTCAGCCTATTGCAGACAGTCTGAGCACTGATGGAGGGATTGTGCATTCCTGGTGTAACTCGGGCAGTTGTTATTGCCATCCTGTATCTGTCCCGCAGCTGTGATGTTCGGATGTACCGATCCTGTGCAGGTGTTGTTAGACGTGGTCTGCCACTACGAGGACAATCAGCTGTCCATCCTGTCTCCCTGTACTGCTGTCTTTGGCGTCTCACAGTACGGACATTGGAATTTATTGCCCTGGCCAGATCTGCAGTCCTCATGCCTCCTTGCAGCATGCCTAAGAGCAGAAGAGCAGGGACCCTGGCATCTTTCTTTTGGTGTTTTTCAGAGTCAGTAGAAAGGCCTCTTTAGTGTCCAAAGTTTTCTTGTGACCTTAATTGTGACCTTAATTGCCTATGGTCTGTAAGCTGTTAGTGTCTTTACGAGCGTTTCACAGGTGCATGTTCATTAATTGTTAATAGTTCATTGAACAAGCATGGGAAACAGTGTTTAAACCCTTTACAATGAAGATCTGTGAAGTTATTTAGATTTTTCCGAATTATCTTTGAAAGACATGGTCCTGAAAAAGGGACGTTTATTTTTTTGCGAGTTTACTTCAGTAAAAATACTTTAATGCAGCTGTTGGCCACACCAGATACTGACTGTTACTTTTGATTTTGACCCCCCCCCTTTGTTCAGGGACACATTATTCCATTTCTGTTAGTCACATGTCTGTGGAACTTGTTCAGTGTGTGTCTCAGTTGTTGAATCTTGTTATGTTCCTACAAATATTTACACATCTTAAAAAAACAATGTGGTTTTTGATCATTGCTAGACAGTAATTTTCAAGTCTTGCCATAGATTTAAGCATATTTAAGTCAAAATTGTAACTAGGCCATCCAGGAACATTCAATGTCATCTTGGTAAGTACCTCCAGTGTATATTATTTGGCCTATCGTTTTAGGGTATTGTCCTGCTGAAAGGTGGATTTGTGTCCACCATGCCTGAAAATATGAATGTTTTTCTTGCCTGAAGTTATCCCAAATCATGCCTCAGCCGGCCCGTCGGGCACCCAAGCCTCAGCTGGCCTGTCGGGCTCGCCCAGGTGGGACGCCGGGGGGGGGGGGGTTACTGTGACGCCTGCTTCCGCGGCCCCTCTCTGACACTCGAGGGCACCAGGCGGCCCATCATTACGCACACCTGTCACCATCATTACGTGCATAAGCGCTTCATGGGACTCACCTGGACTCCATTAATTTATTGATTGCCCTATAAATGTCACTTCATCAGTTTCTTCCACATGTCTGCATTAATGTCATTTTGTTCACCTTGTCCAGACGCTCTCCTTGTTTTGTTTTAATGTCAGTAATTTATTAAATATTCACTCCCTGAAATTGCTTCCCGTCTCCCAGCGTCTGTCCTCACTATGAAGAGTGATACTCACTGATGTGTGGTGTTGGATTTGCCCCAAACACAATCTTTTTACTCTGGACAAAAATTAATTCTGTGCCACATTTTTTTGCAGTATTACTTCAGTGCCTTATTGCAAACAGGATGCACATTTTTGAATATTTTTATTCTGTACAGTAGGGCTGGGCAGTATTACCTAAAAATCATCTATTTAAAAAAAAATGTATTATGGTCAATTCACGATATCTAGATTAAAAAAAAGTTTTCTATTTTTTCTAAATAAGCTTTGTTGTACAAATCAAGGTAATATACACTGCATTTCAAACAATGAAGTAATGAATGTAGGGTTTGTGAAAGTATACCTAGACTAAATATAAGCCTTCCATAACAATAATAGAACTAATAATTTATCTATTTTATCAAAATAGTTTAACCTGCTTTTTTGCAATAATCACTGAACGGGCTTTCAAGTCTGTCTATGAAAATGCCCTTTTGTTTACCAATTTAAACAGAACCACACATAATGCACATTCACTTATAATGACCAACTTGATGTAGCAGGCATTATGCAAAATGAACACAGGTCTCATAAACATTCTCTCAGGCACAAGCCCACGTGCTAATGAGCAGCCAGCTAATCTTAATATTAAGGAGATGAGAACAAGCGGATATAATCCCTAAAAAAGAAAAAAAAAACTTGATTATTGGGATACAGGCATTTGGAATATCATGCAAAAATATACATTCAAATAACCTAATTAATTTGATATATCACCCAGCAATAATTAATTCAATATATTGTCCAGCCCTACTGTACAGGCTTCCTTCTTTTCACTCTTGTATTTTGGAGTAACTAAAATGTTGATCCATTCCTCAGTTTTTCCTTCCTCTCTGTTAACTGAGTTAGGAAGGATGCCTATACCTTGTAGTGACTGGGTGTATTGATACACCATTCAATGTATAATTAATAACTTCACCATGCTCAAAGGGATATTCAATGTCTGCCCCCCCCCTCTATCTACCAATAGGTGCCATTCTTTGCGAGTAATTGGAAAGCCTCCCTTGTCTTTATCAATGAATCTGTGCTTGAAATGTACTGCTCGACTGAAGGACCTTACAGATAATTGGTTAACACTTTACTTGAGAACCGGAGTCACAAAATGTTATGACACAATCATAACTATGTCATATTTCATATCAGCTGACATAGCTTGTCATAACCTGTCCTAATATGGTCATAACACTGTCGTGACCAATATATTTACACCTGTAGTGACATATATTGAGTAATTTTATGATACCTACATAAGAGTGTCAAAACCCACATTTATTCAAATGAGTTTCCCTACCAAGAAGTTTCCATTCGTTTAAAAGTTTGTTTCTTAAGTCCTTTGTTGTTGCTGTAATTAAGTCTTTACTGTCATGGTTTTTTCATCATATTTTAAATAACATGTAGAAAATACACTTTATGACACTGTCATAAAGCATTAGAACCATCCTATGTCACTTTACATGGACTAAGAAAATACACTTTATGACACTGTCAAGAAGCATTATGACCATCCTGTGTTGCTTTCCTTGGATTAAGAAAATACACTTTATGAAACTGTCAAGAAAATGATGACCACCGTAATGATACACTACATGCTTGTCTAATCACAGAATACATGCTCGTCAAACATCTCATTCCAAAATCTTAGGCATTAATGTAGAGTTAGTCCCCCATTTGCTGCTACAGTAAAACAGCCTCCAATCTTCTAGGAAGGCTTTCCACTAGATGTTGGAACATTGCTGCGGGGACTTGCTTCCATTCAGCCACAAGAGCATTAGTGAGGTTGGGCACTGATGTTGGGCGATTAGGCCTGGCTCGCAGTCAGCGTTCCAATTCATCCCAAAGGTGTTTAATGGGGGTAAGGTCAAGGATCTATGCAGGCCAGTCAAGATCTTCCACACCGATCTCGACAAACCATTTCTGTGTGGAACTTTATGCAAGGGGGAATTATCATGCTGAAACAGGAAAGGTCCTTCCCCAAACTGTTGCCACAAAGTTGGAAGCACAGAATCGTCTAGAATGTCATTGTATGCTGTAGCGTTAAGATTTCCCTTCACTGGAACTAAGGGGCCTAGCCTGAACCATGAAAAACAGCCCCAGACCATCCTCCACCAATCATTACAGTTGGCACTATGCCTTCGAGCAGGTAGCGTTCTCCTGGTATCTGTCAAACCCAGATTTGTCCGTCGGACTGCCAGATGGTGAAGCGTTATTCATCACTCCAGAGAACGCGATTTCACTTCTCCATAGTCTAATGGCGGTGAGCTTTACACCTCTCCAGCCAATGCTTGGCATTGCGCATGGTGATCTTAGGCTTGTGTGCGGGTACTCAGCCATGGAAACCCACTTCATGTAGCTCCCAACGAACAGTTCGTGCTGACGTTGCTTCCAGAGGCAGTTTGGAACAGCACTCAGCGATCCCATTCTGTGAGCCTGTGTGGCCTACCGATTCCGTTGTTGCTCTTAGACATTTCCACTTCACAATAACAGCACTTAAAGTTGACCAGGGTAGCTCTAGCAGGGCAGAAATTTGACTGACTTGTTGGAAAGGTGGCATCCTATGACAGTGCCATCGGATGGGCCCTAGCCATAAATCTATAAGTCTCTCTCTTTGCTTTGATCTGTGGTTTTATTTTAGTTGTGATGTGTTAGTTGTGTTCTAGCTGGTCTCCAGTAGTTGGGCTCTAGCTTGCAGTTCATAACCGTTGTGGTTGGCTAGGCTGGTTAGGCTAATAGCTAGTTGGCTGAATAGCTAACATTAGCTGGCTAAGATAACTGCATATACCGAACATTCTTTGATAACTGGTTAGATGGCTTTATTTCCAACACTTTGTTTTACTTTAATGTAGCTGTAAGGTTGGTGTTGATAGCAACTGGCTGACTCATAGTGCTAATGTAACGTTAGTAGGCTGGTAGGGCTAATGTTAGCAGGCTAGTAAGTATTTGCTTGTAAGTTGGCTGAACATGTAATTGAAACCAGTAGTCATGAGTGCAAACAATTTGGTTTAATTTGAAGTTCTTTACATTTTAGTGAATAGGCTTGCCGGATCCTTTATATTACATCACCTCTGGGAAAGACATGACTTTGTCATTCTTTGGAATTCTGATCAGTTTTGTGTACTAACTCGAAAACGTATTTAAAGTGAGGTGTAAATTTGCATTGAGACTTTTGATGCAAATACTAATACAAATCCATATGTTACATATGGTTACGTTTATGCTACCTACCCTTAAAGTACATTTTTACTCCTGAAGTTATTTACTGTAGGCTGAATACTTATTGACTCAAGACATTTCAACTTTTCCTTTTTTATTTATTTAAAAACAAAATCCCCTTTGACGTTATGGAGTATTGTGTGTAGGCCACTGACCAAAATATCAATTTAATCCATTTTAAATTCAGGATGTAACAGACCAAAATGTGGAAAAAGTCAAGAGGTGTGAATACTTTCTGAAGGCACTGTATTCTGACTCTGTATTGTGAGAATTCCTGTTCTCCTGTATCCCTCAGATACCCCCTGAGAATTATGTTTGCCAGACCCTTCCTGCCCTGTTCCCCTCTCTTTATCTGCTCAAGGAACCTGCAAGAATGAAGGCCTTGAAGTCAACACAGCCTGTGTCCGCATCCCAAATGGCACCCTATTCCCTATGAACTGCACTACTTTTGAACAGGGCCAATAGGGCTCTGGTCAAAAGTACTGCACTACATAGAGAATAGGGTTCCATTTGGGATGTACACTTTGATAAAGTATTCACTGTCATGCTCTGAGTACATGTCCTCTGTCATTAGGACTGCCTCTTGAATCTCTAGCAGGATTGGATAACATGAGAGGGATCTGTCTTCGAAGGGTACAGTCCAGCACACTGCATGCTTCTGCTTCACTTTGAAGTCTCCCAGGAGAGACTGGATGGATGTGCAATACACTGATGAGATTCTGGTCCAACATGTCAGAAAGTTAGATCTTAAAAATATTCTTCCCACTTTATCTGCATCACTCAAACCTATGGGTGTGTAATCTAAGGGGTTTTGGTAAATTGGTAAAAACAATTTTACCATTTCACAAAAACCTATCTTCAAAACATATGAAAATAGTAGTGTTCAAGTAATATTTTTGCCCCTTATTGAAGTGATTATTTTTATCAACAGATTTGGTTCAAAATCTATCTTGTTCCATTGTTGAGGTTGCATTAACAAGAAGTTATATGCTACAAGGTGAACACATTGCTTTTTTCCTAAAATATAATTCACCTTTCATTTTGACATTGGAGATGAGCAACATATTCCCACCACCATACAACTTTAATCAGAAGAAGAAGTTTCCAAAGACGAGATGAAACGGGGAGGTGAAATTGTGTTCAGAGGAATTATGCCTTGCAGAATTGGTTAAAAATGAAAAAGTTGAGCTTCAACCTCAGAGTTCGAGATCTGTATGGCCAAAACAAATCGATAGACGGAGCAGATGAATCAAATTCCGGCTCATCAGACATATCCTGTGGGATCACTGTGCGCTCCCCAACAATGTCCACCCATTACTGTTTAATCCATCCCTGATCCCAAAACAAAGTCGCCACATCCGACATGGCCCTACCCAGCTCCACACCAACCATCAACACAGTCATCAACAACAAACATAGATTTCTCCAAGCTCCACAACTCGACAAATATTATCAGTCTGTGTAACAGTTGAATCCAAGTTTCAATTTAGGTAGCCAATTGTACATGTTATATGTTAAACATATAGGCAAATGAACAAGCTTTTAAACATTATAATACACTATCTTTCATTGTTTTTAACCTAGTGACTTGGCAATTACTATTACTTAATTTTCAGCAAATGCTCTGAAAATACAGTGTACCTTATAAATAAGTGCCAAACACACATAGAAAATACTATTCTATGTGTACAAAATGACCACGGGAACACTTTTAGCCACAATGGCACTAATGGCAACCATTATAAAGTTCCTAGAGAGATATGGAGGCATCGATTCTGATTGCTTTGCCCTGTGCTGCTAACCAATGGGTGGTTGCAGCAGGCTAATAAAGCAGAATGGAATAATATGCCATGCACAACATCACTGTTTTATGAATAGGGTTGTGTCCCACATGGCACCCTATTCCCTTTATAGTGCACTACTTTTGACCAGACCCATGGGGCTCTGGTCAAAAGTAGTGCACTTTACAGGGAAAAGGGTGCCATGTGGAACGCATCCCTATTCATAAAACAGTGATGTTGTGTATGGCATCTCATTATATTTTGCTTCATTAGCCTTCATGAGCCTGTGGGACGCAATCTGGACTCTGAGGTGTAGTAGTAATGGCCATCATATTTACAGGGTTGGAGAATTGTTGTGCCACAGTAATAGTTGTCCTTTTGGTATCATTCTATTTTGTTATGACATATGATATTTTACCAAATAGGGCTAAGTCCATGTTATTGCAAGAACAGATTAAATAAGCAAAGAGAAACGAAAGTACATCACTACTTTAAGACATGAAGATCAGTCAGTGCAGAAAATATCAAGAACTTTGAAAGTTTCTTCAATTGCAGTCGCAAAAACCATCAAGCGCTATGATGAAACTGGCTCTCATGAGGACTACCACAGGAAAGAAAGACCCAGAGTTACCTCTGCTGCAGAGGATACGTTCATTAGAGTTACCAGCTTCAGAAATTGCAGCCAAAATAAATGCTTCAGAGTTCAAGTAACAGACACATCTATATAGTACATCAACTGTTCAGAGGAGACTGCGTGAATCAGGCCTTCATGTTCGAATTACTGCAAATAAACCCCTACTAAAGGACACCAATAATAAGAAGAGACTTGCTTGGGCCAAGAAACACGAGCAATGGACATTAGACAGGTGGAAATATGTCCTTTGGTCTGATGAGTCCAAATGTGAGACATTTGGTTCCAACCTTTGTCTTTGCGAGACGCAGAGTGTGGCTCCCACAATGAAGCATGGAGTAGGAGGTGTGATGGTGTGGGGGTGCTTTGCTGGTGACACTGTCAGTAATTTATTTAGAATTGAAGGCACACTTAAACAGCATGACTACCACAGCATTCCGCAGTGATATGCCATCCCACCTGGTTTGCGCTTAGAGGGACTATCATTTGTTTTTCTACAGGACAATGACCCAACACATATCCAGGCTGTGTAAGGGCTATTTGACCAAGAAAGAGAGTGATGGAGTGCTGCATCAGATGACCTAGTCTCCACAATCACCCGACCTCAACCCAGTTGAGATGGTTTGGGATGAGTTGGACCACAGAGTGAAGGAAAAGCAGCCAACAAGTGCTCAGCATATGTGGGAACTCCTTCAAGACTGTTGTAAAAGCATTCCATGTGAAGCTGGTTAAGAGAGTGTGAAAAGCTGTCATCAATGCAAAGGGTAGCTACTTTGAAGAATCTAAAATATATTTTGATTTGTTTAACACATTTTTGGTTACTACATTATTCCATATGTGTTATTTAATAGTTTTGATGTCTTCACTATTATTCTACAATGTAGAAAATAGTAAAAATAAAGAAAAACCCTTGAATGAGTAAGTGTGTCCAAACTTTTGACCGGTACTGTGTACAGTGGTACGTCTTTAAAAGTTGCAGTGTACTGCAGCACAGCTTGCGTGGTGCTGCAGAATTCTATGCACGTTATTTAAGTGTCAGCCATCGTAACCCGTTCCGTTAGCGGGACACCAGTTGACAACATTCGGTGAAATTGGAGAGCAAAAATTCAAATAAAAAATCATAATATTAAACCTTCATGAAAATACAAGTGTCATACATCATTTAAAAGCTTAACATCTTGTTAATCCAACCGCATTGTCAGATTTCAAAAAGGCTTTACGGCGAAAGCACACCATGCGATTATCTGAGGACAGCGCCCCACACCAAAATGCTTTTTCAACCAGCACAGGCGTCACAAAATCACAAATTGCGATTAAATGAATCACTTACCTTTGAAGATCTTCCTCTGTTTGCAATCCCAATCCCAGATACACAATGAATGGTCGTTTTGTTCAATAAAGTCCTTCTTTATATCCAAAAAAAGTCTGTTTAGTTGGCGCCAACGATCTCAGTAATCCACTCTCTCAATATGCATACAAACGAATCCAAAAAGTTACCAATAAAGTACATCCAAATAAGTCAAACGATGTTTCTAATTCATCCTCAGGTACTCTAATATCTAAATAAATGACAATATTTAAGAAGGAGAATAGTATGTTGCATAGGGAAGATAAATAACAAGGTGCGCGCACCTCATCCACGTGCCAACAACACCACTTTTCTAATGAGAGACTCCTTGGAGTTCTTCAAACTACTTGTTAATTTTTCAAAAAACAAGCCTGAAACCCTTTCTAAAGACTGTTGACATCTAATGGAAGCCGTAGGAACTGCAATCCTGGTCCTTTCTATTTGTATATATCCCATAGGCAACCATTGAAATAACCTGTGACACTGGACAGAGTAACTCTGCCTAGAAGGTCATCATTCCTGTGTCGCCTCTTCACTGTTGACTTTGAAACTGGTGTTTTGCGGGTACTATTTACTTAAGCTGCCAGTTGAGGACTTGTGAGGCGTCTGTTTCTCATGTTTGTTTGATTTGCGGCCACCATTTATGGAAGGCAAAGTTGTTCCTAAATCGATGCTTATGACAAATCCACCACCAGAACCAGCCATAAAGCCTGCTGGCTAATCTTTTGAATACGGTGTAGTAAAAAAAATGTTTTTATAAGATTTGCTAGCTAGACAGAATAAGATTATATTTATATGGTCTGCCTAACAAACACTACAGAAAGGGCTGATAACAGAGAGGAAGAAATGAAACCTGCTGGCACTCTCCAGCAATAGGGGACCTTTTTAAAGGACCCCACTAGAGGAAGTTGCATTCACTATTTCAACGTAATTTCCTGTCCTACAGAGGAAATGCCATAGGAACTGCAATCCTTGTCCTATCTATTTGTATATATCCCATAGGCAACCATTGAAATAACCTGTGACAATGGACAGAGGAACTCTGCCTAGAAGGTCAGCATAAATCCACTATAATTGAGAATTTCAATAAGCATTTTTCTACGGCTGGCCATGCTTTCCACCTGGCTACCCCTACCCCGGTCAACAGCACTGCACCCCCCACAGCAACTCTCCCAAGCCTTCCCCATTTCTCCTTCTCCCAAATCCAGTCAGCTGATGTTCTGAAAGAGCTGCAAAATCTGGACCCCTACAAATCAGCCGGGCTAGACAATCTGGACCCTTTCTTTCTAAAATGATCTGCCGAAATTGTTGCAACCCCTATTACTAGCCTGTTCAACCTCTCTTTCATGTCGTCTGAGATTCCCAAAGATTGGAAAGCAGCTGCGGTCATCCCCCTCTTCAAAGGGGGGGACAGTCTTGACCCAAACTGCTACAGACCTGCCTTTCTAAGGTCTTCGAAAGCCAAGTCAACAAACAGATTACCGACCATTTCGAATCCCACCGCATCATGGGTGCACCTCAGCCACGTTCAAGGTCCTAAACGATATCTTAACTGCCATCGATAAGAAACAATACTGTGCAGCCATATTCGTTGACCTGGCCAAGGCTTTCGACTCTGTCAATCACCACATCCTCATCGGCAGACTCGATAGCCTTGGTTTCTCAAATGATTGCCTCGCCTGGTTCACCAACTACTTCTCTGATAGAGTTCAATGTGTCAAATCGGAGGGCCTGTTGTCCGGGCCTCTGGCAGTCTCTATGGGGGTGGCACAGGGTTCAATTCTTGGGCCGACTCTTTTCTCTGTATACATCAATGATGTCGCTCTTGCTGCTGGTGAGTCTCTGATCCACCTCTACACAGACAACACCATTCTGTATACTTCTGGCCCTTCTTTGGACACTGTGTTAACAACCCTCGAGATGAGCTTCAATGCCATACATCTCTCCTTCCGTGGCCTCCAACTGATCTTAAATACAAGTAAAACTAAATGGATGCTCTTCAACCGATCGCTGCACGTACCTGCCCGCCCGTCCAGCATCACTACTCTGGACGGTTCTGACTTAGAATATGTGGACAACTACAAATACCTAGGTGTCTGGTTAGACTGTAAACTCTCCTTCCAGACTCACATCAAACATCTCCAATCCAAAGTTAAATCTAGAATTGGCTTCCTATTTCACAACAAAGCATCTTTCACTCATGCTACCAAACATACCCTCGTAAAACTGACCATCCTATCGATCCTCGACTTCGGCGACGTCATTTACAAAATAGCCTCCAATACCCTACTCAATAAATTGGATGCAGTCTATCACAGTGCCCTCCATTTTGTCACCAAAGCCCCATATACTACCCACCACTGCGACCTGTACGCTCTCGTTGGCTGGCCCTTGCTTCATACTCATTGCCAAACCCACTGGCTCCAGGTCATCTACAAGACCCTTGTAGGTAAAGTTCCCCCTTAACTCAGCTCGCCGGTCACCATAGCAGCACACACCTGTAGCACGCGCTCCAGCAGGTATATCTGGTCACCCCCAAAGCCTATTCCTCCTTCAGCCGCCTCTCCTTCCAGTTCTCTGCTGCCAATGACTGGAACGAACTACAAAAATCTCTAAAACTGGAAACTCTTATCTCCCTCACTAGCTTTAAGCACCAGCTGCCAGAGCAGCGCACAGATTACTGCACCTATACACAGCCCATCTATAATTTAGCCCAAACAATTACTTCTTACCCTACTGTATTTATTTATTTTGCTCCTTTGCACCCCATTATTTCTATTTCTACTTTGCACTTTCTTCCACTGCAAATCTACCATTCCATTGTTTTACTTGCTATATTGTATTTACTTCGCCACCATGGCGTTTTTTGCCTTTACCTCCTTTATCTCACCTCATTTGCTCACTTTGTATATAGACTTATTTTTCTACTATATTATTGACTGTAGGTTTGTTTTACTCCATGTGTAACTCTGTGTTGTTGTATATGTCAAACTGCTTTGCTTTTTCTTGGCCAGGTCGCAGTTGTAAATGAGAACTTGTTCTCAACTTGCCTACCTGGTTAAATAAAGGTGAAATAAAAAATGTATTAAAAAAAATTCCACGTGGAGCTGAAAAACATCACCAAATAAGGCACTGACAACTGTCAGTGTACCTAGCTAGCATGCTAACCTTATCTATGCCATTCTACTTATACTAGTCAGTTTAGGAGCGTTCCAGTCCAGAGGTGTTTAAAATGAGGAATGATCAAATTCTGAGCGATGAAATCCACACAACAGGAACTAATGTATGGCTTCTCTCGCAAAGCTTTGCTTACCCGTAAACATTTTGGGATAAGATCAGCTGTCCTTCTCTGCAGCAGTCCCAAGAAAATGAGAAAGAATGCTGGCTCCATTGGAAATGGGGCTCAAGTACATTACCAGTCAAATGTTTGGACACACCTACTCATTCAATGGGTTTTTCTTAATTTTTACTATTTTTTACATTGTAGAATAATAGTGAAGACGGCAACACTATGAAATAATACATATGGAATTATGCAGTAACCAAAAAAGTGTTGAACAAAATTTTATATATTTTAGAATCTTCAAAGTAGACATCCTTTGCTTGATGACAGATTTGCACACTCTTGACATTCTCTCAACCAGCTTAATGAGGAATGCTTTTCCAACAGTCTTGAAGGAGTTCCACATATGCTAAGCATTTGTTAGCTGCTTTTCCTTCACTCCACAGTCCAACTCATCCCAAACCATCTCAATTGGGTTGAGGTCGGGTGATTGTGGAGGCCAGATCATCTGATGCACCCCTCCATCACTCTCATTCTTGGTCAAATATCCCTTACACACCCTGGAGGTGTGTTTTGGGTCATGTCCTGTTGAATGATAGTCCCTCTAAGTGCAAACCAGATGGGATGGTGTATCACTGCAGAATGCTGTGGTAGTCATGCTGTTTAAGTGTGCCTTCAATTAAATCACATACAGGGTCACCAGCAAAGCAGCCCCACACCATCACACCTCCTCCTCCATGCTTCATGGTGGGAACCACACATGCAGAGATCATGCGTTCAGCTACTCTGCGTCTCACAAAGACACGGTGGTTGGAACCAAAACTCTCACATTTGGACTCATCTGACAAAGGACATGTTTCCACCTGTCTAATGTCCATTGTTCGTGTTTCTTGGCCCAAGCAAGTCTCTTCTTCTGATTGGTGTCCTTTAGTAGTGGTTTCTTTGCAGCAATTCGAACATGAAGGCCAGATTCATGAAGACTTCTC
This sequence comes from Salmo trutta, assembly GCF_901001165.1. Classification (NCBI taxonomy): domain Eukaryota; kingdom Metazoa; phylum Chordata; class Actinopteri; order Salmoniformes; family Salmonidae; genus Salmo; species Salmo trutta. The sequence continues at coordinate 33,540,843 of NC_042962.1, read as the reverse complement.
TGAACAGTTGATGTTGACGTGTGTTTGTTACTTGAACTCTGTAAAGCATTAATTTGTGCTTCAGTCTGAGGTGCGGTTAACTTTGATGAACTTATCCTCTGCAGCAAAGGTAACTCTGGGTCTTCCTTTCCTGTGGCAGTCCTCAAAAGAGCCAGTTTCATTATAGCACTTGGTTTTTGCGACTGCACTTGTTCTTGACATTTTCCCTATTGACTGACCTTCCTTGTCTTAACCTGTCTGGGCTAGGGGGCAGTATTTTCATGGCCGGTTTGGCAGCGCTCCAGTTTGTCCCTCACCAAACTCAGATTTACTATAATAAAAATTGGATTACCTTTGCTGTTCTTTGTCAGAATGCACTCCCAGGACTTCTACTTCAATAACAAATGTTGGTTTGGTTCAAAATAATCCATAGTTATGTTCAAATATCCTCTGTTTTGTTCGTGCGTTCAAGACACTATCCGAAGGGTGACGAAGGGTGACGCGCCCCCGACGCGTTTCGTGACAAAAAAAATCGAAATATTCCATTACCGTACTTCGAAGCATGTCAACCGCTGTTAAAAATCAATTTTTACGTGTTTTTTCTCGTAAAAAAGCAATAATATTCCGACCGGGAAACCCTGTTTACGTTCAAAGACGAAAAAAGAAAAACATGGTGTCGCATCGTGCACGCGCCTCCAGTCTCATTGTTCTCTGATCGACCACTATCCAAATGCGCTACTGTTTTTCAGCCAGGGCCTGCAAAAACATCATTTACCGTTTTGCCGCCTTCTGAGAGCCTATGGAAGCCGTAGGAAGTGTCACGTTACAGCAGAGATCGTCAGTTTTCAATAAAGAGAGTGTAGAAGCCCAACAAATGGTCAGAGAGGGCACTTCCTGTAAGGAATCTTCTCAGGTTTTTGCCTGCCATATGAGTTCTGTTATACTCACAGACACCATTCAAACAGTTTTAGAAACTTTAGGGTGTTTTCTATCCAAAGCCAATAATTATATGCATATTCTAGTTTCTGGGCAGTAGTAATAACCAGATTAAATTGGGTACATTTTTTATCCGGCCGTGCAAATACTTCCCCCTACCCTAGAGAGGTTAACGCCCGCTCGATGTCCGAGTCCACCTCCCATACCACCGGTGCCACCAGCCTAGACGCCGGAATGATGGGAGTTGGATCGATGGGCCGGTCCTCTGGGTCATAGAGACGGGACAGCGCGTCGGCCTTCGTCTTCAGGGAGCCCGTTCTGTAGGAAATAGTAAACCTGAACCGGGTGAAGAACATGGCCCACCTTGCCTGATGCGGATTCAGTCTCCTAGCTGCCCGGATATACTCCAGGTTCCGATGGTCGGTCCAGATGAGAAAGGGGTGCTTAGCCCCCTCAAGCCAGTGTCTCCACACCCTCAGGGCTTTTACCACCGCTAACAACTCCCGGTCCCCCACATCATAGTTACGCTCCGCCGGACCGATCGTTTGGAGAACACACACTTCTCAGCCTTGACGTATAGGTCGTGCTCCAGCAGTCTCCCATGCACCTTGCGCACCAGAGACACATGCGCGGCGCGGGTGGCGGAATATACCAGAATATCATCGATATAGACAATCACGCCCTGCCCGTGCAGGTCCCTGAGAATCTCGTCTACAAAGGATTGAAAGACGGCTGGAGCATTCTTTAACCCATACGGCATGACGAGGTACTCATAATGGCCCGAAGTGGTACTAAATGCGGTTTTCCACTCGTCTCCCTCCTTGATACGCACGAGGTTATACGCGCTCCTGAGGTCCAGTTTTGTGAAGAACCTTGCGCCGTGAAATGATTCCACCGCCGTAGCGATCAGAGGTAGCGGGTAACTAAACCCCACCGTAATAGAATTTAGACCTCTGTAATCAATGCACGGACGCAGACCTCCCTCCTTTTTCTTCACAAAAAAGAAACTCGAGGAGGCGGGTGAAATGGAGGGCTGAATTTACCCCTGTCCCAGAGATTCCCTGACATATGTCTCCATAGCCAATGTCTCCTCCTGTGACAAAGGGTACACGTGACTCTTGGGAAGTACAGCGTTAACCTGGAGATCTATCGCACAATCTCCCTGTCGATGAGGTGGTAATTTGGTCACCCTCTTCTTACAGAAAGCGATCGCCAAATCTGTGTATTCAGGTGGGATGCGCACAGTGGAAACCTGGTCTGGCCGGCTATCTAGGGAGTGCACGGGGAAGGGGGGATCTATCGGCACTAGCGGAATACCCAGCTTAATGGCGAGTCCACGATCCATAAAGTTCCCAGCTGCACCTGAATCGACTAGCGCCCTATGCTGGGAAGAGGGAAAAAAAATCAGAAAAAACAATTTCAACGAATATGTGACCGACAGGGGGTTCTGGGTGAGTTTGATGCTGACTCACCTGGGGTGACCGAGAAGTGTTCTGCCTGCCCTCTCGACTCCCAGTCGGACTCCTCCAGCACCGGTCGGCCATGTGTCCTCTCCGACCACAGCTGGTGCAGGAGGAGCCACCTCCTCCGGTACCCCTCGGCACAGCCCCCCCCCCCCCCAATTCCATAGGAATAGGGACGGGAGTGGACGGAGGTGGAACAGACAGGACCCTTTCAGAACGCCCGCGGGCAGCCAGCAGATTGTCCAGTCGAATCGACATGTCGATGAGCTCGTCGAGAGAGAGAGTGTTGTCTCGACACGCTAGCTCCCTGCGGACGTCCTCCCGGAGACTACACCGGTAATGGTCCATCAGGGCCCTGTCGTTCCACCCCGCCCCAGCAGCCAAGGTCCGGAACTCCAGCGCGAATTCCTGCGCGCTCCTCGTCTCCTGCTTGAGGTGGAATAGCCGCTCACCCGCCGCTCTTCCCTCCTGAGGGTGATCGAATACAGTCCTAAAGCGGCGGGTGAACTCTGGGTAGTGATCCCTCGCCGAGTCCGGACTGTTCCAGACCGCGTTGGCCCACTCCAGAGCTCGGCCCTTCAGGCAGGAAACGAGGGCACTCACACTCTCCTCCCCCAACGGAGTAGGTCTCACGGTGGCCAGGTACAGCTCGAGCTGGAGCAGAAATCCCTGGCACCCAGCCGCCGCTCCATCATACTCCCTCGGGAGCGCAAGACGAAGCGCGCCGGAGCCGGATGAAGGGGGGAAGGAGGCGGATTAGTCGGAGGAGCCGGAGGTGGGGAGAGGAGGCCACTCCTCTCCCAACGGTCCATCCTCTCCATCATCTGATCCATCGCCGATCCGGTCCGGTGGAGAACTGATGTGTGATGGAGAACACGTTCCTCCATCGAGGGTAGGGGGTTGGCAGCTGCTCCTGCTGACTCCATTCAGGATAATGGTGCGGGATTCTGTAACGCTAGGGCGTACTGGGTGCAGAGTCAGGAGCAGGAGGCAGAGAATGCAGGGTAGCGTTATTTATTTAACACACAACGGCAAAACACAAGCCGCCCCAACAGCGAACTAGAGCGCACACCAAAACCAACGTGCCCAAACACATGGGACAAAAACAGGTCGGCGCAACATACGCACTCGCACTTCAAAAATACAAATGAGCGTGCATACACAAGCAATACAGTACCAAACAATCCCGCACACAGAGCAGGCGGGCCTCCTGGCTAAAATAGCCCAGCTAATCAGCCCAAACCAAAAACAGGTGCACACAATCAACAAAAAGGGGAAAAGAAAATCAGTGGCAGCTAGTAGGCCGGCGACGACGACCGCCGAGCGCCACCCGAACAGGAGGGGGAGCTACCTACGGTAGGAGTTGTGACAGATATCTTCTGTATAACACCCCGTTTTAGTAGCTATTTTTTACCTTTATTTAACTAGGCAATAAACTAGAACAAATTCTTATTTACAATGACGGCCTACCCCAGCAAAACCCTAACCCAGACGATACTGTGCCAATTGTGCGCCGCACTATGGGACTCCCAATCACAGCCGTTGTGATACAGCCTGGAATCGAACCAGGGTCTGTAGTGACGCCTCTAGCACTGAGATGCAGTGCCTTAGACCGCTGTGCCACTCGAGAGCCCCCTACCTTGTCACAACACAACTGATTGGCTCAAACGCATTAAGGAGGAAAGAAATTAACTTTTAACAAGGCACACCTGTTATTTGAAATGCATTCCAGGTGGCTACCTTCATGAAGCTGGTTGAGAGAATGCCAAGAGTATGCAAAGCTGTCATCACGGCAATGGGGGGCTACTTTGAAGAATCTCAAAGATAACATATATTTTGATTTGTTTAACACTTTTTTGGATTCTACATGATTCCATTTGTGCCATTTCATAGTTTTGATGTTTTCACTCTTATTCTACAATGTAGAAAATAGAAAGTAGGTCTGTCCAAACTTTTGACTGGCTCTGTATATCTAGCAACTCTTCCAGTAACAATGCATCTCATAGGAAATGTTATGATTATGAATATCGTAACCATGTTTACATTCAGCATCAACATTCACATTTTACTGATTGGTTAATATTAAGCTAAGCTACATATTGCATATCTTTACTCATTTGGTGATGTTGGATTTGGAGTGTGTGGAATGTTCTTCCTTAAACTTTTTTGTTTTTGTTTGTGGAGAAGACGATTATTCTGTTAGAGGCATATGCCATGATGATGAGAGACTATCAGATCCATGCATGAATAATGCATAAAGTAACAATTCATTTCTCTCCTCCTCGAAATTGAAGAGTCATTCTTCAGCTTCATTGTGTCACAGATTTCTATTCATTCCTTTTTTATTGAGGAATAAATGTATATCCTGCCCAAAATAGTTCCATTGCAGGTCATAATTCAGCATCTCTTCCTTGTCTTTGTGCCATGCAAGTACCTATAAATCAAAGACAAATACGTTTGGCAAAGTGTATCTTAGCGACACATGTGGAATTCGTTGACAAATGCTCTGATCACCGATATAGTTTCATCATATGTACGAGGTGAAGAATTACACTACACAAAAATATAAAAAAAAAACAATTTCAAAGATTTTACTGAGTTACAGAACATAAAGAAATCAGTTAATTTAAATATTTTCATTTAGCCCTAACCTATTGGTTTCACATGACTGTGAATACAGAATATGCATCTGTTGGACACAGATACCTTAAATAATCTTGCAAGCTAACAGGCGGGCCAAAGACAGACAAATAACGGCGCAGTACAGTAGTTGTGCGCAGAACGACATCTCGGAACGCACAACTCGTTGATCCTTGTCACGGATGGGCTATTGCAACAGACTGGGTTCAACTCCTATCAGTTTAAAAGAAAGAAGAAGTGGCTCCAGTGGGCACGCGATCACCAACACTGGACAAGTGACAGTGAGTTCAATTTATTTGAATGGCCTGCGCAGTCCACAGACCCCAAGCCAATAGAACATCTTTGGGAGGAATTGGAACGCCGACTACGAGCCAGGCCTAATTGCCCAACATTAGTATCTGCAGAAAGTCCCTGCCGAAATATTCCAACATCTTTTGGAAAGCCTTCCCAGAAGAGTGGAGGCTGCTATAGCAGCAAAGAGGGACCCAACTCCATATTAATGCCTATGATTTTGGAATGAGATGTTCGACGAGCAGGTGTCCACATACTTATTGGTCATATAGTGCATCTGTACGTCCATGTATGAATCTGTTATTCAATGCAGTTCTATGAACAAATACCAGTCTAGGCCAAATGCAATGTTTCATCAAATATTTGTATTTATTTATTTTATACCTAAAGGGGTCCTACAATTCTAAATCAAATATATAAATGATCTTTGGTATGACCATCATAAAACATTAGCTTAGCTTAGCAGAACCCACCCATTGTATAATCATCAGCACAAGTGGATTGTTTTTGTTGTTATGAGAACGTTTGCCGCAACCTAATAGATGTTCGTGGAAATTTCACAGAATCAATTTTGGTTTTCTGGGCAGTCTCAACATACATTTTCCATTTTCTCAATCAGGTGCTTGTGACCTTTGCACAGTGAACTTGCAGAAACTAACCTGCCCCTTCTTCAGTCCCTGAGGTTTGCTTGATGCAATTATTGTTTTCTTCCTTTTCATTTGTCTGCCTCTGTAATCACCTCAGAACCACTTCCTGAATCAGTCTGTTGTGAAAAACTATCATTTAACCTTAATTTCCCTTCCGGCCTGCCTGGCACCACAGAGTGATTCAGCATTTCTTGTGACTAAGCTGTCAGAAATATCTGTCACTGGCAAGACTATTCAAGGGAGAATATATGTGTCAAACACACTGGGACTGGGGTTCGGCATACCGATAACACAGCCACCTGACGCCGCATTTGGGTCACACACATGCACAATATAGTGTGTTGATTATGACGACGATTACATCTTTTGGTTTTAATGTTTGGTTTCTGTGAACAGTTTAAGTGTTCCTTCGATAATTATTTTCAAGTGACATCTGCAATCCTAAAATGACTTTCATACTTCGTAATACGTCACATGTTCAAATGTGAAAGAAAAAGATGTTGCTACGACGACTTTATTTATATTGGTTGTAATTTGATATTCTATTCATATGATAGATTTAGTCCAATGTACTGGTGTACAGTCTGCAGCATACACTATGAATGATATGATAGCATCACAGGCTGCAGAAGATGAAACCAAGATCCTGAGTACCACACAAATTACATGAGACTAGAACTTACTTATATCACTTTCCCCTCATACTTCTATTTCCTCTTGATTATGCATCTGTCTAATTAGTGAGTTCAAAACAAAACACTTTTGGAAAAACATTCTTTGTGAGAGCTAGGGATCCTGTGTTCCTATCACATTTCTCCATGTTTACTGACAGCGGTAAATGGTGTAAAGCTTTGCATCAAAAGGTATGTAAACCTTTCGATACAAAGGGAGAGGTTTACACTGCCAGTGAGGTTAGATAGGCAAAAAATAGCCCTCCTAGCTAGTCCACCTAGCTCTCGTAGTTTTCTGGTATGGTGAGCATGGTATAGCATAGAACAGGCACACATCCAACAGGAGTGTGAACATACATGCTGCTCTGGTGGATTGAAAACTGAGAAACCACCAACCACCACAGTTCTCTTTTGAGGAAAAGTTTGATCTCTGATATCAATGAAGGAGCTCTCCAATTTGCATTGCTTCTCCTAAGATGCCTGTTCCTTGTGGAATTAGGGGGACGGTCCCTTTTATATTCAGCCTGAGATCATTCACACATACACCTAAATAATAAAAATACACCAGGTAAGGATTGGTAGAAAGAATAAGCAGACAAACAAACAACATTTTGGGAATTGAAATGCTCTGTTATACATGCCTGTATATAACACATACAGTGGGGTCTGAAATTATTGACACCCTTGATAAAAATTAGCAAAAATCACTGTATAAAATAAACAAGTCAACTACTGAGCTACATTAGGCTACATTATTCTATACTAATACAATCGCTCAGAGAATACAATTTGTTTAAACAAGTAATACTTTTTTTCTCATAAAAGTAGGGGTCAAAATTATTAACACACCTGTTTTCAATCTCTTGCAATAGCTTACCTTGCCAGCATAACAGCACTGAGCCTTTTTCAAAAAAAATTTTATGAGGTTGGAGAATACATTAGACCATTCCTTCACACAGAATCCTTCCAGTTCCTTGATATCTTTCATCTGCGCTTATGGACTGCCCTCTTCAATTCAAACCACAAGTTTTCAATGGATCTCAAGTCCGGAGACATGATTTTGTGGCCAATTAACCATTTCTTTGTGGATTTTGATGTGTGCTTAGGGTTATTGTCTTGCTGGAATAACCACGTGAGGCCAAGTTTTAAACTCGTGGCAGAGGCAACCAGGTTTTTAGCTAAAAATATAGTGGTACTGGACAAAGTTCATGATGCAGTGTTTGCCAGTATCACCTTTGCCTACCAAATGAATGAATTATCTCCCACAGACAAGGGACCCAGGCACTGCAGCAGCAGTAGAGCATATAATATTCCCTCCCTGCATCCTATTTACTATTCCTCTCAACAAGTCATCTCCCATCATAATGCATTTACTTCACGACCCCCCTGTCCCACCATGACCTTCACCAGTAAAGTCCAGTGCATCTGACTTTTTTTGACCTTTTTTGCCATTCATGGTTTAATTGTTAGGCGCTCAAGGCTTAAACAACCATCAAAAGCCTCTGAGTGGGTGCAGGGTGTGTGACTGTGACAGTATATCTGTGCTCTTATCAGAGTATGAGGCTACCAGTGAAACTGCCCTCCATGTGCTAATCCCTCCCTACCAGCCCGAGGTGGTGTTCCTACTAAACTAATTATTCTGTGTTACCAGAGCAGCTGGAAAACAGAGCGGTGTTGTAAATTATTACAATGTGACCTCTATCTCTGACCTTCTCCTATTCTTCATCTAAATATCCCCTCTCTAGCTCTTTCCTAACAAACAGCCATCAAACTACAGTCCTTTCATACCTGAATGAGTGAGTTTCTTTTTTAAATCTTAAAATGTCAATCAGCAGTAGAAGCAATAACAAAGCAGTCTACCTACCCCTAATTTGGTAAAAAGTTGAGGGATGGGACTGGAGAAAAGTAACCACTCTCAAATTCATAGACAGAGCTTTGGATGCAAGGACTGACCATACATGATATCGAAATTATAGTTGTAACCGTGTTTTGAGGCTAAATTGTGTTTCTTTACATTTTCTTTGTTTATAAACGTTGGAGTAAAACAAGTTTATATTTTGGGTTCTGATGGGGTACGACCGTTGAACTAAGCTCATGAGGCATTTATAAGTTATATTCTTCAAGAATCAATGGGTACATATAATTAATTTATATATACATATAATTAATTTATATGTACCCAATAATTCAGAAATTTCCATCCCCAACTTCAACATTTTCCACCAAGATAGAACTGCCAAAGGGGGTGGAGTTGCAATCTACTGCAGAGATAACTTACAGAGTTCTGTCATGCTAAAACTGACTATCCTACCGATCCTTGACTTCGGCGATGTCATAGCCTCTAACACTCTACTCAGCAAATTGGATGTAGTCTATCACAGTGCCATCCGTGTTGTCACCCACCACTGCGACCTATATGCTCTCATTGGCTGGCCATCACTTCATACTCGTTACCAAACCCATTGGCTCCAGGTCATCTATAAGTCCTTGCTAGGTAAAGCCCCGCCTTATCTCAGCTCACTGGTCACCATAGCAGCACCCACCCGTAGCACACACTCCAGCAGGTATATTTCACTGGTCATCCCCAAAGCCAACACCTACTTTGGCCACCTTTCCTTCCAGTTCTCTGCTGCCAGTGACTGGAACGAACTGCAAAAATCACTGAAGCTGGAGTCTTATATCTCCCTCACTAACTTTAAGCATCAGCTGTCACAGCAGCTTACCGATCATTCCACCTGTACACAGCCCATCTGTAAATAGCCCACCCAACTACCTCATCCCCATATTGTTATTTATTTTTTTGCTCCTTTGCACCCCAGTATCTCTACTTGCACATTCATCTTCTGCACATCTATCACTCCAGTGTTTAATTACTAAATTGTAATTGATTAGCCACTATGGCCTATTTATTGCCTTACATCCCTAATCTTACTACATTTTGCACACACTGTATATAGCTTTTTCTATTGTCACGTCCTGACCAATATTTAGGTATTATTTGTATTATATTTGGTCAGGACGTGGCAGAGGTATATTTGTTTTGTATTGTGGGGTTTTGTGTGTGGTGTAGTGGGGTGTGTTAGTTTTGGTATAGGTTCTAGGTTTGTTTTTCTATGTGTAGTTTTGGGTGCTGGACTCTCAATTGGAGGCAGGTGTTTCTAGTTGCCTCTGATTGGGAGTCCTATAAGTAGGTGTGTGTTTGTTTGGTAGGTTGTGGGTAGTTATATTTTCCACTGCGTTTATTCTGCCTGTAAAACTGTCACTAGTCTTTATTCGTTTGCTTGTTTTTTCACCGTGTTCACATTCATTTAATAAATTAAGATGATGAGCACTAACTCCTCTGCGTATTGGTCCACGTTCTCCGACGATGATTTCGCTATATCGTCTGACGACGAAGATTTCTGTGACAGAACTACCCACCACAACAGGACCAAGCAGCGGAGGAAATCTGGCGAGGACTGGGGAACACAGCTGGTAATGGAACCCGAGAGGCAGCCCCAATAATTGTTTTGGGCGGGGGGGGCACAAGGGCAGTTTGGCGGGGCGAGGATGGAGCCCCAGGCCAGCTCCCCATACCCTGTTTAGGCAGAGACAAATTGGACAGGTCCCGTGCTTTGGGGTGATGGGTACGGTGACGAGGCCAAGCATTTTTAGGCCAGTACGCGCAGTACCAGCGCCCCGCATGTGCCAGGGGAAAGTGGGCATCCAGCCATTAGGGGTGATGCCAGTCCTGCGCTCAAGACCGCCATTGCGCCTCTACGGTCCAGTGTTTTCTGCTACACGCACGAGCCTTGAGGTGTGTCAGCCCAGTCCGACTCGGCCTGTTCCCGCTCCCCGCACTAGCCCTAAGGTGCGTGTGCCCAGACTGGCACATACTGTACCAGCCCCACGCATCAGGCATCTAGTGCGTCAGCCCAGCCTCGCCAGTCTGGTGCCGCCAGAGCCGCCCGCCAGTCAGGAGTCGCCAGAGCCGCCCGCCAGTCAGGAGTCGCCAGAGCCGCCCGCCAGTCAGGAGTCGCAAGAGCTGCCCGCCAGTCAGGAGTCGCCAGAGCCGCCCGCCAGTCAGGAGTCGCCAGAGCCACCCGGCAGTCAGGAGTCGCCAGAGCCGCCCGCCAGTCAGGAGTCGCCAGAGCCGCCCGCCAGTCAGGAGTCGCCAGAGTGGCCCGTTTGCCCGGAGCTGCCAGAGTGGCCCGTTTGCCCGGAGCTGCCAGAGTGGCCCATCTGCCCGGAGCTGCCAGAGTGGCCCGTCTGCCCGGAGCTGCCCGAGTGGCCCGTCTGCCCGGAGTCTGCCTGTGACCCAGAACCGAAGGGGTCTGTTTGTGACCCGGAACCGAAGGGGTCTGCCTGCGACCCGGAACCAAGGGGGTCGGCCTGCGACCCGGGACTGAGGGAATCTGCCTGTGACCCAGAACCGGGTGAGTCTGGCTACGATCCCAAAATATAATTAATTAACTGTGAATGTAATGAGTCGGCCTACGACCTGGAACCGAAGGAGTCTGCCTACTGTCCAAAGCCAAGCAAGTCTGTCTACGGTCTGGAGGGCAGTAGGCCAGAACCGGAGCCACCTCCAATATAGGTGGGTTGGGGAGGGGGGGTGTATCACAGTGCCGTCGTTGACGGCAGCCACCCTCCCTTCTCTCCCTTTAGTTTAGGGGGTTTATTTTTGTATTGGGTTTTCTTTATGTTGGTGCATTCGGTGTATGCACCTTTAGGGGAGGGGGGGTAATGTCACGTCCTGACCAATATTTAGGTATTATTTGTATTATATTTGGTCAGGATGTGGCAGAGGTATATTTGTTTTGTATTGTGGGGTTTTGTGTTTGGGGTGTGTAAGTTTTGGTATAGGTTCTAGGTTTGTTTTTCTATGTGTAGTTTTGGGTGCTGGACTCTCAATTGGAGGCAGGTGTTTCTAGTTGCCTCTGATTGGGAGTCCTATAAGTAGGTGTGTGTTTGTTTGGGTGGGTTGTGGGTAGTTGTATTTTGCACTGCGTTTATTCTGCCTATAAAACTGTCACTAGTCTTTATTCGTTTGCTTGTTTTTTCTCTGTATTCTCTTTATTCAATTAAATAATAAGATGAGCATTCACATCCCGGCTGCGTTTTGGTCTGTACAACCCAACGAACTCTGAGACATCTATTGTGTTATTGACTGTACATTTGTTTATCCCATGTGTAACTCTGTGTTTGTGTCGCACTGCTTTGCTTTATCTTAGCCAGGTCACAGTTGTAAATGAGAACTTGTTCTCAACTGGCCTACCTGGTTAAACAAAGGTGAAATAAAAATAAATAAAAAATAAGTCTACAAATGGATGTAGCAACTGCTGATTGCCCCTTTAAAGGAAATGTGACTTTTCATTTTCTGGTATACTAAAGGCCGTGACCAGTGACATTATCATCACCTTACTCCTCCTCATTGTCCTCTCCGTCGCTGTGTCCCACATGGCACCATTTTCCCTACAGTGCACCACTTTTGTCCAAAAGGCTCTGGTCAAAGGTAATGCACTACCTAGGAAATTGGGTGCAATTTGGGGCAAAGACCAGGTTTTGACCATGAACATCCCAGGGCCGGCTGACAGATATATAGATGAGTGTTACTGTGTGTATTCTCCTTCCTCTCAGTGGAGATAGATTCCTCAGCGCTGGTGGCCTTCTCTTGATAATCCAGTGATACATAGGATTTATTGGGGGACTCTGGTGATTAGCCAGAGAGGAAATGGGAAAACTGGGCAATCGCAGCCAGCAGTCCCACAGAGAAAAATGTACACACACACACAAACACACACACACACACACACACACACACACACACACACACACACACACACACACACACACACACACACACACACACAAAATGGATGAAAATGGATGAAAAAATGAAAACATTGATGAAAAAATGTTTTTCCCCTCATCAATCTACCCACAATACAACATAAACATGGAAACATCACATTTACAAAAGTATTCAGACCATTTACGCAGTACTTTGTTGAAGCACCTTTGGCAGTGATTACAGCCTCGAGTCTTCTTGAGTAAGACGCTATAAACTTGGCACACCTGTATTTGTGTAGTTTATCCCATTATTTTCTGTAGATCCTCTCAAGCTCTGTCAGGTTGGATGGGGAGTGTTGCTCCACAGCTATTTTCAGGTCTCTCCAGAGATGTTCGGTTGGGTTTAAGTCCGGGCTCTGGCTGGGCCACTCAAGGTCATTCAGAGAGCTGTCCCGAAGCCACTCCTGCGTAGTCTTTGCTGTGTGGTTAGGGTCGTTGTCCTGTTAGAAGGTAAATCATCGCCCCAGTCTCTCGTCCTGCGCACTCTGGAGCAGATTTTCATCAATGATCTTTCTGTACTTTTCTCCGTTCATCTTTCCCTAGATCCTGACTAGTCTCCCAGTCCCTGCCGCCAAAAAACTTCACCACAGCATGATGCTCCCATCACCATGCTTCACTGTCGGGATGGTGCCAGGTATCCTGCAGATGTAATGCTTGGCATTCAGGCCAAAGAGTTCAATATTGGGTTCATCAGACCAGACAATATTGTTTCTCATGGTCTGAGAGTCCTTTAGGTGTCATTTGGCAAACTCCAAGCGGGCTGTCATGTGCCTTTTACTGAAGAGTGGCTTCCATCTGGCCCCTCTACCATAAAGGCCTGATTGGTGGAGTGCTGCAAAGATGGTTGTCGTTCTGAAAGGTTCTTCCATCTCCACAGAGGAACACTACACTGTAGCTCTGTCAGTGACCATCGGGTTTGTGGTCACCTCCCTGACCAAGACCCTTCTCCCCTGAATACTCAATTTGGCCAGTCGCCCAGCTCTAGGAAGAGTCTTGGTGTTTCCAATCTTCTTCCATTTAAGAATGATGGAGTCCAAATTTGAAAAAGGATGGATGTTTTGGTACCTTTCCCCAGATCTGTGTCTCGACACAAAACTGTCTCAGAGCTCTATGGACAATTTCTTTCTTTGACCTCATGGCTTGTTTTTTTTTGGAAGAAGTTTGGAACCACCAAGACTCTTCCTAGGGCTGGCCGCCCGGACAAATTGAACTATTGGGGGAGAAGGGCCTGGTCACTCTGACAGAGCTCCAGAGTTCCTCTGTGGATATGGGAGAACCTTCCAGAAGGACAACCATCTCTGCAGAACTCCACCAATCAGGCCAAAAGGATATCTTATTTACATTAGTACTCAGACCCTTTGCTATAAGATTCTAAATTGACCTCCGTTGCATCCTGTTTCCATTGATCATCCTTCAGATGTTTCTACAACATGTTCGGAGTTCACCTGTGGTAACACAGTTGACAGTGTATGTCAGAGCAAAAACCTAGCCATGACGTCGAAGGAATTGTCAAAAACCTGCTCCAGACCGCTCAGGACCTCAGAATGGGGCGCGGGTTCACTTTCCAACAGGACAATGACCAAAAGACACAGCCAAGACAATGCAGGAGTGGCTTCGGGACAAGTCTCTGAATGTCCTTGAGTGGCCCAGCCAGAGCCCGGACTTGAACCAGATCGAACATATCTGGAGAGCCCTGAAAATAGCTGTGCAGCGACACTCCCCTTCCAACCCTACAGAGCTTGAGAGGATCTGCAGAGAAGAATGGGAGAAACTTCCCAAATACAGGTGTGCCAAGCTTGTAGCATCATACCCAAGAAGTGTTGAGGCTGTAATCGCTGTCAAAGGTGCTTCAACAAAGTACTGAGTAAAGGGTCTGAATACTTATGGAAATGTGATATTTCATTTATTTATTTATTGACAAAATGTCAAAAAAAAATTTAGTTTTTGCTTTTATCATTATGGGGTATTGTGTATAGATTGATGATAGGAAAAAACTATTGAATCAATTTTATAATAAGGCTGTAACGTAACAAAATGTGGAAAAAGTGAAAAGGGTCTGAATACTTTCCGAATGCACTATTCCATGTGTGTTAACCTGGCTAATTTACATTAAAGACAATAAAGCCTAATCTTATCCAGACCATTCCTTAATCATCCTCGCCTAAATCTGTATTTATCCCCCAGGAGGGACATACATCCTCTCTACTAAGACCTTTATAACCACTTCAAAGTCATAATGATAAAATACATAGACTTTTTTTTTACTAATCTTCAACACCATAACTATTTACTTCTTAACCAATAAGAGGTATAGTTGGATTGGTGAACTGTGTCTTGGATTGCGGCTCAAATTACACCCTATTCCCTATGCAGTGCACTACTTCTGACCTGAGCCTATGGGCCCTAATAAAAAAATTGTGCCCTATGAAGGGATAGGGTGCTATTTAGGACGCAAGATGCAACTCCCCTGAACTGCTGCGTTTCTGCTGGACCTCTTTCTGTATCTTTCTGTATTTTCTGGGGTTGCAGAAAGCAATTAAAGGTGCCACCTGTTTCTCTGTTCCTTCAGAATCCACTGCCTGGTAATTGGAATACCCTGTTCTGGCTCTGCACTGGTCTTCTCTTGCTACATCAGCAGCTATCTCATATCTCAACACAGCTGCCATGCTGTCCCTACCTCGCCACATATAGGCCTAAACCACACTTTTTGGGATGCGTCCCAAATGGTACCCTATTTCCTTTATAGTGCCCATAGGGCTCTGGTGAAAAATAATGCACTATATAGGGAACAGGACGCCATTCGGGACACACTTTATTAATTATTTTTTTCAACTAAAATGTTTCATATGGACACCCCCCCCTATATAATGTTCATGGTTCATGGTTCACAGAGTTGAGCATTTACAAGGTCTTAGATTCATGCCTCTATTGAACCATATCCATTAACTTGAAGGGTTTTAGAAAAGGAGTAATATGCTCCTCTAAGGAGTCAAGAGGACCTGCATAATGTAAATGTGTGAGATGTTTGACCTCCTATTATTGTTAATTTAAATTTTTGGTGTTAAAAAGCACAGTTTTAGTGATTATGAATTATGTATAAGTAGATATACACTGAGTGTATAAAATGTTAGGAACACCATCCTAATATTGAGTTGCACCCCCTTTTGCCCTCAGAACAGCCTCAATTTGTTGGGCATGTACTCTAAAATGTGTTGAAAGCGTTCCGCAGGGATGCTGGCCCATGTTGACTCCAATGCTTCCCAAAGTTGTCAAGTTGGCTGGATGTCCTTTGGGTGGTGGACCATTCTTGATACACACAGGAAACTGTTGAGTGTGAAAAACCCAGTGGCGTTACAGTTCTTGACACACTCGAACAGGTGTGCCTGGCACCTACATACCCAGTTCAAAGGCACTTACTGTAAATATTTTGTCTTGCCCATTCACCGTCTGAATTGTCTCAAGGCTTAAACATCCTTCTTTAACCTGTCTCCTTCCCTTCATCTACACTGATTGAAGTGGATTTATGAGGGATCGTAGATTTCACCTGGATTCACCTGGTCAATCTATGTCATGGAAAAAGCAGGTGTTCCTGATGTTTTGTACACTTAGCAAATATGCAACTATGAAATTACTATTGGTACAATTGGTCAGTGCTTAAGTTAAGGTATATACATGTAGTTTAGCAAACAACTTCAAAATGTAGTGGATTATAACAAAATTGCCTTAAATATCACATCTGTACATGTAAGGATACATGCCTATCGGTGTTGTTTCCAAGATCTATATTTCCAAAATGTTGCTGTTTGGTGAAAAGTTCACATTACCATTAACCTTCTCCAACAGACAAACTTTAGGCCTCATTAACATTTCCCTTCTTCATGAAAAAGTGCAGAATGATGTTGCTTTCACTCTCGCCAACATCAGATTTAAGCAATAGCAATACCTCAATACCTGACCATCTATGAAATTGAGCACTGGCTAAGTCTCACCAGTGACAGAGAGAAAGCAAGGTATAATGCGTAGCTTTTAGTGCATCTGCGGAATCTTATTTTCTAGGAATTTGAGACAAGGATGAAATGTTCAGTGGCTAAACATATTGGTTTAGTCTGAGGAAATAGATGGAAGGGTCAGTTGGTGACCTGAGAATTCACCAGAGTCCCAAAGCATACCCTTTTCCCTGTATAGTGCACTACTTTTGACCAGAGACATATGAGACCAGAGACATATGGGCCCTGGTCAGGAATAGGGCACTACATTGGGAATAGGGTGCCATTTGGATGCAAATTCAAGAGCCTCTAATCCTGTCTCTGGTATTGCTGATATACCCGGGATTATTGAATAGGACAAATGTTATAATTCTCTTAAGGCTTACTTTTTTTGTCAATGTTCTCTTCGCATTCAGATTAAGCTGATAAATGCTTTTTGACTGCATACAATTAAACATTTGTGACTCACAACCTGGATTCGGACTTATGTAGCAACATTTGCATTTTTTTTTACATTGGATAAAATTAGAGACTCATAGCTACAAAATGGTACATCATACACAGCATTTGAGGAAACAATGGGAAAGTAAATACACTTTGAAAGTTGATCAACTTGTAAACTCACTATTGAGAAAACAGTCTTTTAATGTTTTGGTACTACTATTGGGCTACTATTGGAGAGCCCTTCTTTGTCTACACCCATTCATCATTGTTCACACCTTCTTAAGCCTTAGCCCCACCCATCTGTTTAAGGGTTGATCCCTGCGTTCTGTACTAACTTGCCAGCTACTTCCAGACATCTAAGAGAGATAGAACAGCTAACTGAACATTACTCATTCTATCTGTGGTTTCGTGTTCAGAGCGCAAACTGGACGCTCTGGCCAGTAAGTAGGGTGGTTCCGAAAGCTCTGACCTCACAACTACTGTCAAGCACCCACGCCAACTGGCAAACATTGGCTAGCTACTTCCAGACACATGAGAGAACACCCCACTCTGAACATTTTACCCGCCCTAGCAGAGCTGGTTAGGCTTTTTTCACGTTATCTAGAGCATTGGTGACAGTACCTGTGCTGCTGGCAACAATTGCATTACGCTAGCGGAACGTCTGCTCCAATATCCAATGATGGGCGGGGCGCGAAATACAAACTCCTCTAAAATCCGAAAACTTCCATTTTTCAAACATATGACTATTTTACAGCTATTTAAAGACAAGACTCTCCTTTATCTAACCACACTGTCCGATTTCAAAAAGGCTTTACAGCGAGTACCCAGCCAGAAATAATCAGACACCCATTTTTCAAGCTAGCATATCATGTCACATAAACCCAAACCATATCTAAATGCAGCACTAACCTTTTATGATCTTCATCAGATGACACACCTAGGACATTATGTTATACAATACATGCATGTCTGTTCAATCAAGTTCATATTTATATCAAAAACCAGCTTTTTACATTAGCATGTGACGTTCAGAACTAGCATTCCCACCGAACACTTCCGGGGATTTTACTAAATTACTCACGATAAACGTTCACAAAAAGCATAACAATTATTTTAAGAATTATAGATACAGAACTCCTCTATGCACTCGATATGTCCGATTTTAAAATAGCTTTTCGGATGAAGCACATTTTGCAATAATCTAAGTACATAGCCCAGCCATCACGGGCTAGCTATTTAGACACCCAACCAGTTTAGCCTTCACCAAAATCACATTTCCTATAAGAAAAATGAACAAAAAAATAAACAATGTGTATCCACATAAAAATGTACCTTTTTTATTGGGCTTTCAGCATTCTCTACGGGGAGTCGGTCAGTCCAGTGGTAATGTGTCATTCTTCTCTCATCTGTTATCAGTAGGCTTTTCAGAAACACTTTATTTGGATAGTCCATCTGTTATTGCTCTACAGACTATCAGACAATCTACAATAACATTTGAACAAACTGTCTACGAACCCTAAAGGTGTCCGCATGCTTCCCAGCCAAAACAGTATATTACGAAAACATTTTGTGATGTTTTAGTTTGTTTTGGACTTCGGTAAGAGTTTTTAAGGTTGTTTGGCAAGCCGAAGTCAGGAGTCAAAGTCTACGCCCATTTGTCAGTGATTGGTCTGCAGTAGGGATTCTTCAGTATACACTGTGTGCACAATTATTAGGCAAGTCAGTATTTTGACCATATCATCATTATTATGCATATTTCCCAACTCCAAGCTGTATAAACTGGAATGCTTATTGGATTTAAGCATATCAGGTGATGTGTATTTGTGTAATGAGGGAGGGTGTAGCCTAAGGAGATCAACACCCTATATCAAGGTGTGTATAATTATTAGGTAGCTTCTTTTCCTCAGGCAAAATGGGCCAAAAAAAAGAGATTTAACTGACTCTGAAAAGTAAAAAATTTGAAAAAGTATTTCAGAGGAATGCAGCACTCTTCAAACCGCTAAGATATTGGGGCGTGATCACATTACCATCCTACGTTTTGTTGCAAATAGTCAACAGGGTCGCAAGAACCTTGTTGAGAAAAAAATATGCAAATTAACTGCCAAAGATTTGAGAAGAATCAAACGTGAAGCTACCAGGAACCCATTATCCTCCAGTGCTGTAATATTCCAGAACTGCAACCTACCTGGAGTGCCCAGAAATACAAGGTGTTCAGTGCTCAGAGACATTGCCAAGGTAAGGAAGGCTGAAACCCAACCACCACTGAACAAGACACATAAGTTGAAAGGTCAAGACTAGGCCAAGAAATATCTGAAGACAGATTTTTCAAAGGTTTTATGGAATGATGAGATGAGAGTGACTCTTGACGGACCAGATGGATGGGCCCGTGGCTGGATCAGTAACGGCACGGAGCTCCACTTCGACTCAGACGCCAGCAAGGTGGAGGTGGGGTACTGGAATGGGGTGGTATTATTAAAGATGAGCTAGTTGGACCTTTTCGGGTTGAAGATGGACTCAAACTCAACTCCCAAACCTACTGCCAGTTTTTAGAAGACACTTTCTTCAAGCATTGGTACCGGAAAAAGTCCATCGCATGCATCGAAGTACTCCACCGCGTGGCTAGCCAGTAAAGGCCTTAAAGATGAAAGAATAATGACATGGCCCCCTTCCTCACCTGACCTAAACCCTATTGAGAACTTGTGGTCCCTTCTCAAACGGATGATTTACGGTGACGGAAAACAGTACACCTCTCTGACCAGTGTCTGGGACGCAGTGGTTGCTGCTGCACAAAAAGTTGATTGTCAACAGATCAAGAAACTGACAGACTCCATGGATGGAAGGCTTATGACTGTTATTGAAAAGAAGGGTGGCTATATTGGTCACAGATTTTTTTTTTAAATGACTGAAATGTTTATTATTATTCTACATGTTGAGTTGTTTGTTTATTATTCTCACTTTAATAATAAAATTAATCCTCAAACATACAACTTGCCTAATATTTGTGCACACAGTGTAGACCTTGTTGTCATTCAGTAAAAGACAACTTGCTTTCATGCACAATTTTTCAATTAGAAATACTGCACCAAACATCTTAGTTAGATGTAAAATCGCCCAACTCAACTCAGCAAAAAAAAGAAAACGGCCATTTTCAGGAATCTGGCTTTAAAAGATGATTCGTAAAAATCCAAATAACTTCACAGCTCTTTATTGTAAACGGTTTTAACACTGTTTCCCATGCTTGCATTAAACAATTAATGAACACAAACCTGTGGAACAGTCATTAAGAAACTAACAGCTTACAGCCGGTAGGCAGTTAAGGTCACAGTTATGAACATTTAGGACACTAAAGACGCCTTTCTACTGACTCTGAAAAACACCAAAAGAAAGATGCACAGGGTCCCTGCTCATCTGTGTGAACGTGCCTTAGGCATGCTGCAAGGAGGCATGAGGACTGCAGATGTGGCCAGGGCATTAAATTGCAATGCAGTGGCAGACCATGTGTAACAACACCTGCACAGGATCGGTACATCTTAATATCCCACCTGCGGGACAGGTACAGGATGGCAATAGCAACTGCCCGAGTTACACCAGGAACGCACAATCCCTCCATCAGTGCTCAGACAGTTCGCAATAGGCTGAGAGAGGCTGGACTGAGGGCTTGTAGGCCTGTTGTAAGGCAGGTCCTCAACGAACATCACCGGCAACAACGTCGGCAATGGGCACAAACCCACCGTCGCTGGACCAGACAGGATTGGGAAAAAGTGCTCTTCACTGACGTGTCGCGGTTTTGTCTCACCAGGGGTGTGGTCGGATTCGTGTTTATCGTCGAAGGAATGAGCGTTACAGAGGCCTGTACTCTGGAGCGGGATCAATTTGCAGGTGGAGGGTCCGTCATGGTCTGGGGCGGTGTGTCACAGCATCATCGGACTGAGCTTGTTGTCATTGCAGGCAATCTCAACACTGTGCATTACAGAGAAGACATCCTCCCCCCTCATGTGGTACACCTCCTGCAGGCTCATCCTGACATGACCCTCCAGCATGACAATGCCACCAGCCATACTGCTTATTCTGTACGTGATTTCCGCAAAGACAGGAATATCAGTGTTCTGCCATGGCCAGCGAAGATCCCGGATCTCAATCCCATTGGGCACGTCTGGGACCTCTTGGATCGGAGGGTGAGGGCTAGCGCCATTCCCCGCAGAAATGTCCGGGAACTTGCAGGTGCCTAGGTGGAAGAGTGGGGTAACATCTCACAGCAATAACTGGCAAATCTGGTGCAGTCCATGAGGATGAGATGCACTGCAGTACTTAATGCAGATGGTGGCCACACCAGATACTGACTGTTACTTTTGATTTTGACCCCCCCCCTTTGTTCAGGGACACATTACTCCATTTCTGTTAGTCACATGTCTCTGGAACTTGTTCAGTTTATGTCTCAGTTGTTGAATCTTATTATGTTCATACAAATATTTACACATGCTAAGTTTTGTGAAAATAAACGCAGTTGACAGTGAGAGGACATTTCTTTTTTTGCTTAGTTTTTGATCTCCTCGTCAAAAACATAAAAAATAATTACACAGTTGACTTAGATTTATTCTGAGGAAGTGTATGCTGGCTACGGCGTCTCAAAATGGACAAACAGTACTATTTCCGCTTTTTATTGTTTTTCAAGCGAATATCTTTAAAGGGAGTATACGAGCACACTCTTTTGGTTCGCGTAGCCGACTTCAGAACTTAAGCATGCTGATGCCTTACCCAGGCTCTAAGCCAAACCTTAATGCTTATCCTAATCATATCCTTAACCCTAACCTTAACACTTATCCTTTCTGATTGTAACCTTTTTCGGTAAGACAGATCTTCCAAAGGTGGGGGAGTGGCAATCTTTACCAAGAATGACCTTCGGTGCTCGGTTGTCTCCACCAAGTATCTCCCCAAACGATTTGATTTGCTGATTTTAAGCATTAAACTTTCAAATAGCTCTTAGTTGACTGTTGCTGAGTGCTATCATCCTCCATCAGCACCCGCATTTACTCTACCTGCCCTAAACTCTGTCCTGGCCCCTTACACTAAGTCAGAATTTGTTCTGCTAGGTGACCTAAACTGGGATATGTTTAAACCACCTGACCAAGTTCTAAAGCAATGGGATGCCCTAAATCTTTCTCAGGTTATCATCAATCCCACAAGGTAGGACCCCAAAACCACCTAAAAGGCTACTCTCCTCATTTACATTACATTTACATTACATTTAAGTCATTTAGCAGACACTCTTATCCAGAGCGACTTACAAATTGGTGCATTCACCTTATGATATCCAGTGGAACAACCATTGGGGGGGGGGGTTAGAAGGATTACTTTATCCTATCCTAGATATTCCTTAAAGAGGTGGGGTTTCAGGTGTCTCCGGAAGGTGGTGATTGACTCCGCTGTCCTGGCGTCGTGAGGGAGCTTGTTCCACCATTGGGGTGCCAGAGCAGCGAACAGTTTTGACTGGGCTGAGCGGGAACTGTGCTTCCTCAGAGGTAGGGAGGCAAGCAGGCCAGAGGTGGATGAACGCAGTGCCCTTGTTTGGGTGTAGGGCCTGATCAGAGCCTGAAGGTACGGAGGTGCCGTTCCCCTCACAGCTCCGTAGGCAAGCACCATGGTCTTGTAGCGGATGCGAGCTTCAACTGGAAGCCAGTGGAGAGAGCGGAGGAGCGGGGTGATGTGAGAGAACTTGGGAAGGTTGAACATCAGACCGGCTGCGGCGTTCTGGATGAGTTGTAGGGGTTTAATGGCACAGGCAGGGAGCCCAGCCAACAGCGAGTTGCAGTAATCCAGACGGGAGATGACAAGTGCCTGGATTAGGACCTGCGCCGCTTCCTGTGTGAGGCAGGGTCGTACTCTGCGAATGTTGTAGAGCATGAACCTACAGGATCGGGTCACCGCCTTGATGTTAGTGGAGAACGACAGGGTGTTGTCCAGGGTCACGCCAAGGTTCTTAGCACTCTGGGAGGAGGACACAAGGGAGTTGTCAACCGTGATGGCGAGATCATGGAACGGGCAGTCCTTCCCCGGGAGGAAGAGCAGCTCCGTCTTGCCGAGGTTCAGCTTGAGGTGGTGACATCCACACTGATATGTCTGCCAGACATGCAGAGATGCGATTCACCACCTGGTTATCAGAAGGGGGAAAGGAGAAGATTAATTGTGTGTCGTCTGCATAGCAATGATAGGAGAGACCATGTGAGGATATGACAGAGCCAAGTGACTTGGTGTATAGCGAGAATAGGAGAGGGCCTAGAACAGAGCCCTGGGGGACACCAGTGGTGAGAGCACGTGGTGCGGAGACAGATTCTCGCCACGCCAATGTTATCCTCACAAATAATCCTGATAGGTACCAGTCTGGTGTTTTCTGTAATGACCTTAGTGATCACTGTTTTACAGCCTGTGTTCATAATGGCTGCTCAGTGAAACGACCTGTCCTGATTTGTCATATTCGCTTGCTAAAAAACTTTGTCAGGATTCCTATTTGACTCAGCAGCATTTCCTCATCTCCCACCCCTTCTAATGCAACTATCCCTGTTTCATATTAATGTGTGTAGGTGGCAGGGAAGTCAGGCGCAGGAGAAACCAACTTGTGGTAAATGGAGTAGTTTAATAAATATAAAACAAACTCCAAAAAAAACAATGTACATAAATAAATAAACATGGGTAAAATAACCAGTCGCGCACCAATACAAAACACAAGGACATAACACAAACAGTCTCTGACACGGACATGAGGGGAAACAGAGGGTTAAATACACAACATGTAATGAATGGGATTGGAACCAGGTGTGTAGGAAGACAAAACAAAACCAATGGAAAATAAAAATGGATCAATGATGGCCAGAAGACCGGTGACATCGACCGCCGAGCACCACCAGAACAAGGAGGGGCATCGAATTTGGCAGAAGTCGTGACACCCTGATGCTTCTCCCTCTTCTTTGCCTGCCCCGCTACAAAGTTTCTCCCTTTCTCACTGAGTCCGAGATGCTAAAGGAGCTCCTTAAACTTCACCCCAAAAAAACATCTGGGTCAGATGGTTTAGACCCTTTCTTCTTTAAGGTTGCTGCCCCTCTCATCGCCAAGCCTATCTCCAACCTGTTTAACCTGTCTCTCCTTTCTGGGGAGGTTCCCATTGCTTGGAAGGCAGCCACAGTCCATCCTTTATTTAAAGGGGGAGATCAAGCGGATCCTAACTGTTATAGGCCAATTTCTATTTTGCCCAGTTTATCAAAAGTGTTGGAAAAACATGTCAATAATCAACTGATTGGCTTTCTTGATGTCTATAGTATTCTCTCGGGTATGACATCTGATTTCCGCTCAGGTTATGGATGTGTCACTGCAACCTTAAAGCCTCTTAAGAATCAGCCCTTTTTGAAAATGTTTTGCCTAAAATGACATACCCAAATCTAACTGCCTGTAGCTCAGGCCCTGAAGCAAGGCCCTGAAGCAAGGATATGCATATTCTTGGTACCATTTGAAAGGATGCACTTTGAAGTTTGTGGAAATGTGAAAGGAATGTAGGAGAATTACACACAATAGATCTGGTAAAAGATAATACATTGAAAAAAAAAGTTTTGAAGTATCTTTTTTGTACAATAATCTTTGAAATGCAAGAGAAAGGCCATCATTTATTATTCCAGCCCATGTGCAATTTAGATATTGGCCACTAGATGGCATCAGTGTATGTGCAAAGTTTTAGTCTGATTAGTTTGAACCATTGCATTTCTGTTAAAAAATTTGTATCAAGACTGCCCAAATGTGCCTAATTTGTTTATTAATAACTTTTCATGTCCAAAACTGTGCACACTCCTCAAACAATAGCATTGTATTGTTTCACTGTAATAGCTACTGTACATTGGGCAGTGCAGTTAAATTAACAAGAATTTAAGCTGTCTGCCAACATCCGATATGTCTATGTCCTGGGAAACGTTCTTGTTACATACAACCTCATGCTAATCGCATAGCCCTACGTTAGCTCAACCGTCCCGCAGGGGACCCACCAATCCTGAAGAAGTTTTAAAACATTTACAGAGTTTAACCTCTCTCGGGTCGGCGGGACGAAATCGTCCACCTACTCCACAGCCAGTTGAATCCCGTGGCGCGTTATTCAAATACCTTAGAAATGCTATTACTTCAATTTCTCAAACATATGACTATTTTACAAGACTCTCGTTAATCTAACCACACTGTCCGATTTCAAAAAGGCTTTACAACGAAAGCAAAACATTAGATTATGTCAGCAGAGTACCCAGCCAGAAATAATCAGACACCCATTTTTCAAACTAGCATATAATGTCACATAAACCCAGAAGACAGCTAAATGCAGCACTAACCTTTGATGATCTTCATCAGATGACAACAATAGGACATTATGTTATACAATACATGCATGTTTTGTTCAATCAAGTTCATATTTATATCAAAAACCAGCTTTTTACATTAGCATGTGACGTTCAGAACTAGCATACCCCCCGCAAACTTCCGGTGAATTTACTAAATTACTCACGATAAACGTTCACAAAAAACATAACAATTATTTTAAGAATTATAGATACAGAACTCCTCTATGCACTCGATATGTCCGATTTTAAAATAGCTTTTCGGTGAAAGCACATTTTGCAATATTCTCAGTAGATAGCCCGGCATCACAGGGCTAGCCATTTAGACACCGACCAAGTTTAGCCCTGACCAAAGTCAGATTTACTATAAGAAAAATGTTATTACCTTTGCTGTCTTCGTCAGAATGCACTCCCAGGACTTCTACTTCAATAACAAATGTTGGTTTGGTTCAAAATAATCCATAGTTATGTTCAAATATCCTCTGTTTTGGTCGTGCGTTCAAGACACTATCAGAATGGTAAAGAAGGGTGACGAGCACGACGCATTTCGTGACAAAGAAATTCTAAATATTCCATTACCGTACTTCGAAGCATGTCAACCCCTGTTTAAAATCCATTTTTATGCCATTTTTCTCGTAAAAAAGCGATAATATTCCGACCGGGAAATCATTTTTTAGTACAAAGAGAGAGAAAATAAAAGCATGGGATCCCCTCGTGCACGAGTCTCAGTCTGATGGCCCTCTGATCGACCACCATCCAAATGCGCTAAAGTTTTTCAGCCAGCGGCTGGAATTACATCATTCAGCTTTTTCCCGGGTTCTGAGAGCCTATGGGAGCCGTAGGAAGTGTCACGTTACAGCAAAGATCCTAAATGTTCAATAAACAGAGCCAAGAAGCCCAAGGAATGGTCAGAGAGGGTACTTCCTGTTTGGAATCTTCTCAGGTTTTTGCCTGTCATATGAGTTCTGTTATACTCACAGACACCATTCAAACAGTTTAAGAAACTTTAGGGTGTTTTCTATCTGCATATTCTAGTTTCTGGGCAGGAGTAGTAACCAGATTAAATCGGGTACATCTTTTATCCAGCCGTGTAAATACTGCCCCCTATCCCCAACAGGTTAATGGCTGTGATAGGAGAAAACTGAGGATGATGGATCAACAACTTTATAGTTATTCCACAATATTGACCTAAATGACAGTGTGAAAAGAAGAAAGCCTGTACAAAATACAAATATTCCAAAACATGCATGCTGTTTGCAAAAAGACACTAAAGTAAAACTGCAAAACATTTGGAAAAGAAATTGACATTATGTCCTGAATGCGAAGTGCTATGTTTGGGGAAAATCCAACACAACACATCACTGAGTACCACATGTTTTCAAGCATGGTTGTGCCTGTATCATGTTATGGTTATGTTTGTCATCTGCAAGGACTAGGCAGTTTTTTTAGAATAAAAATAAACGGAATAGAGCTAAGCACAGGCAAAATCCTAGAGGAACACTTTCCAACAGACAATGGGAGACAGAATTCAGCTAGCTTGAAAAATTTTGTTTTGCAAATATTGTACAATCCGGGTCTGTAACGCTCTTGGAGACTTACCCAGACTCACAGCTGTAATCGCTGCCAAAGGTGAGTCTGACATGTATTGACTACGGGGTGTGAATACTTCTGTAAATTAGCTAATTCTGTATTTCATTTTCACTTAATTTGCAAACATTTCTAAAAGCATGTTTTTCCTTTGTCATTTTGTGGTATTTTATGTAGATGAGTGAGAATATATATATTTTTTTATCCATTTTGAATTCAGTTTGTAACACAACAAAATGTTGAATAAGTCAAGGAACATGAATACTGTATGTCGCCCTTACTCATGACATGCAGCAATTACCTTTTTCTCTCTGCTAGCAGCTCTCCATGCAGGATCCTGAACCCTCCTGCTCGGCATAGACAAATCTGCGTCCAAAATGGCATCCTATTCTCTATATAGTGCACTACTTTTGACCAGGGCCAAAATTTGTGCACTATATAGGGAACAACATGCTATTCGGGACACAAAATATACGCTACAGACTACGCTGCCTACAGACAACCACCTGCTCCCCTGGCTCTGCTCCCTTTTGTGCAGTCACTGCTTAAACGCCCACACCAGTAGAAATCCACTTTTTCGAGCTGAAAGACGATGGCCAGAATAATGATTTAAGTCAATAATTCATCGCTTTAGTCAAAGTATAATATATTTGGGCTTGAAGTAACAAAACCCAAACTGCACACTTTGTGCAAATCCTCGTGAATGATGTGTCTTTTCCTATGATATTATATACAAATTATTTTCAGCCTACATTTCATTTCAGAGCTGGGTGTTATTTGAATATTACCACCCACCAGAAATTAGAAACAGCTGCAAAGTTATTCCTCTTCATGACTGAGATAAGCCAAACAGCCTTGTGTCCACTTGGCCGCCTGAGCCATGGAGCAAATGAAAATAGGGAGTGTAAACTTTTGTTTTCGCACCTCAAATTTTTTTCACCAAAAAATTCTCAGGTGTACATTTTCACTTATTTTGGAGGTAGTCTGCCGTGGTGGAAAAAGTAACCAACTGTTATACTTGAGTAAAAGTAAAGATACCTTAACAGAAAAGTAAAAGTCTCCCGGTAAAATTCAACTTGAGTAAAAGTCTAAAAGTATTTGTTCTAAAATATACAAATAATTTCAAAGCAAATCAGATTGCCTAATTTTCTTGGATTTTATTTTTATGTAAAGCCAGGGGCACACTCCAACAATCAGACTTAATTTACAAATGAAGCATGTTAGTTGAGTGAGTACGTCAGATCAGAGGCAGTAGGGATGACCAGGGATGTTCGGTTGATAAGTGCGTGAATTGGACTATTTTCCTTTCCTGATAATCATTCAAAAAGTAAAGAGTACTTTTTGGTGTCAAAGAAAATGTATGGAGTAAAAAGTACAGAATTTTCTTAAAGAATGCAGTAAAAGTAGTCAAATATATAAATAGTAAACTACAGATTCTCTAAAAAAGTACTTTAATATTTTTACTTAAGTACTTTGCACCGCTGGTACAGTAGTCTGTATAAAATTGTATAATTGCATGATATGATAGAATTTAGCAAACCAGCTCCCCTTGTAGCCCCAATACGAATGGTTTTAACTTGCTACACGCTCCATTGCTTTGATTGGTGTTAACGTTACCTAGAAAACACACGTTTCTATCCAGATAATGAGATGGCACCCGCGAAAGAAAATTAAAGGAATTTTTAGTTACATGTCATTTGCAGCGTGCATGATCATGAGTTAGTCAAAGCTCTCCTCTGTCCTGGCACCCCAGTTTTGGAACCAGCTTCCCCCTGAAGAGTATCTTAAATAATAACACAGCAGGCAGAACATAAATCATTTAATTCGTAGGACAGGAAATTACATCAAAATAATGGGTGTATGTATGTGTGCATCCCAGCTGGCACCCTATTCCCTTTTAGTGCACTACTTTTGACCAGGGCCCATAGGGCTTCCCGAAATGTCGGTATAGGGACAAACTGGAGTCGCAATTCAACGGCTCAGATGTGAGACGTATGTGGCAGGGTATACAGGCAATGACGGACTACAAAAAGAAAACCTGCCACGTCACGGACAATGACGTATTGCTTCCAGAAAACCTAAACACCTTCTTTGCCCGCTTTGAGGATAATAGAGTGCCACTGACGCTGCACGCAAACATGGACTGCAGGCCCCCCCCTCTCCTTCTCCGTGGCTGTCGTAAGACAATTAAACGTGATAACCCACGCAAGGCTACTTGCCCAGACGGCATCCATCTGGGCAAGCAGTCCTCAGAGCATGCGCAGACCTGCTGGCTGGTGTGCTTACGGACAAAATCAATCGCTCCCTATCCCAGTATGCTGTCCCCACATGCTTCAAGATGGCCACCATTGTTCTTGTTCCCAAGAAGGCAAAGATAACTGAACAAAATAACTGTCACCATGTAGCACTCACTTCTGTCATAATTAAGCACTTTGAGAGACTCGTCAAGGATCATATCACCTCCACCTTACCTGGCACCCTAGACCCACTTCAGTTTGCATACCGCCCCAACAGGTCCACAGATGATGCAATCGCCATCACACTGCACACTGCCCTATCCCATCTGAACACCTATGTAAGAATGATGTTCATTGACTACGGCTCAGTATTCAACACCATAGTACCATCCAAGCTCATCATTAAGCTGGAGGCCCTGGGTCTCAACCGCACCCTGTGCAATTGGGTCTTGTACTTTCTGACGGGCTGCCCCCCAGGTGGTGAAGGTAGGAAACAACAGCTCCACTTCGCTGACACTCAACACTGGGGCCCCACAAGGGTGTGTCCTCAGCCCCCTCCTGTACTCCCTGTTCACCCATGTCTTTGTGGCCATGCAAGTCTCCAACTCAATCATCAAGTTTGCAGACAACACAACAGTTGTGGGCTTCATTACCAACAACGACGAGACAACCTACAGGGAAAAGGTGAGGGCACTGGGAGTGTGGGATTAGGAAAACAACCTCTAACTCAACGTCAACAAAACAAAGGAGATGATCGTGGACTTCAGCACCCACCATTCACATTGAAGGAACAGTAGTGGAAATGCTTTTTGAATGCTTAACAGGACAGGAAAATAGTCAAATTCACGCACTTATCAACGGAATATCCCTAGTCATCCCTACTACCTCTGATCTGGCGTACTCACTAAACTCACATGCTTGATTTGTAAATTATGTCTGAGTGTTAGAATGTGCCCCTGTCTTTCAATACATTTAAATCCCAAAAAATGAGGCAATCTGGTTTGAGTTGAAATTATTTATACTTCTACTTTTGATACTTAAGTATAGGCGGAAAGTTTTAAGATCTTCGGCATATACGTCACAAACTACAATGGTCCACCCACACAGACAGTGTGATGAAGAAGACGCAACGGCTCCTCTTTAACCTTAGGAGGCTGAAGAAATATGGCTTATCACCTAAACCCCTGACAAACTTTTACAGATGCACAATTGAGAGCATCTAGTCGGGCTGTATCACCGCCTGGTAAGGCAACTGCACCGCCCTCAACCTCAAGTTCTTCAGAGGGTGGTGCGGTCTGCACAACGCATCAACGGGGGCAAACTACTACTCCAGGACACCTACACCACCCGATATCACAGGAAGGCCAAAAAGATCATCAAGGACAACAACCACCTGAGCCACCGCCTGTTCACCCCGTTAACATCCAGAAGGCGAGGTCAGTACAGGTGCATCAAAGCTGGGACCGAAAGACTGAAAAGCAGCTTCTATCTCAAGGCCATCAGACTGTTAAACAGCAACCACTAACTCAGAGAGGCTGCTGCCTACATACAGACACAGATCATTGGCCACTTTAATAAATGGATCACTAGTCACTTTAAACAAAGCAAATTTAAGAATTTTTACATATCTTACATTGTATATATTGTATCTTATACCATCTATTGCATCTTGCCTATGCCGCTCGGCCATCGCTCATCCATATGTTTATATGTACATATTCTTATTACATCCGTTTAGATTTGTGTGCATTAGGTAGTGGTTTGTTGGGGAATTGTTAGGTTACTTGTTAGATATTACTGCACTGTCAGAACTAGAGGTACCAGCATTTCGCTACACTCACATTAAAATCTGCTAACCATGTGTATGTGAATAAAATTTGGTTTGATTTGATTTATTACACTGATTCGATACCAGTACTCCTTGAATATAGCCTGTTATTGTTATTTTATTGTGTTATTTTATTATTACTATTTTCTTTTGATCTATTTGCACATTTTCTTTATATTTGAACTGCGTTGTTGGGAAACGGTTCGTAAGTAAGCATTTGACGGTAAAGTCTACGCTCGTTTTATTCGGTGCATGTGACAAATACAATTTGATTTTAATTATGTGTGGGTTAGTGGTGAGACTGGGGTATGAAGGGATGGAGAAGCTAGTAATGGTCCCTCTCTCTTCTCTTCAAAGCCTCTCTTTCGGTTGATATTACACACTGTTGAGACTGATGCTGCATGAGAGTATTTCTTACCTCTTGCACTTTTTCTGGTTTGTGTGCTGTAGCTTCATTGATGCATGGTTGTCTTAACAGATAGTGCCATGATCTGTGAAACCACTGAGACATGGATTGTGGTCTGTAAACATTAATGTTACCACCAGTTCTGGGTTATGTGGTCTGTGGACTGGGTCTTGACACAAGGGATCTCACGCTTGGTGTCTTGGTCTGGGCTAAAGATCCATGCTTGTCTGGCCATGACTCCATCACTGCACCATGTGCCACTGTCACCGTGGCAACCCTTTGAAAGGGTACTGCCTGCATCTTTCCAGTCATTAGAAAGTAATTTTAAAAGCACAAAAGCTCATGTTTTTTCCAGAAGAATCGTATGTGACGTGGATAATAGTCACAACCTCAGTTTCCATGAAATGCATTGTCATACCTATACAATCAATATATTTCCAATTCTGTTTTGTATATTCACTTTTTAACCATTAATTATATTAGTCTATTGTAGAAATCTAAAAGTGTAGTTTTATTGACATTTTGTGTGGCATGTTTTCATCTCCCTCATCATTTGCATCCTCCTTACTCAGTGTGTACGATGCTGCAGTGTATCAGTTTGTTTATGTACTCAGTGTGTGTGCAGCGTTCATCTCCAGTATTTTGTAGTAATTGATTCTTCCACCTGAGGGCAGTACTTTATAATCTAATATCTATTAAATCTATCAATTAATTTGTAACATCAGATTTGCTTTCAGGGTGAGCTCACATGCTCTAGGTAGTTTACCTCTTTCAATTAAATAAATTACGTGTTGTTACTGTAGGTCCTTTCCTTTGCACGTAGTAGTCACCAGGTTTAGACTTGAACATGTAGTTAATGTATACTTTCTAAACAGACGATAGGTATTTTTCTGATGGTTGCTTTATTGATGAAGAAGTTATTGTGATAAGACTGTGATATGTGGTTGGTTGATTTACCTGCACTGAATGTAAGTCACACTGGATAATCTGCTAAATTACCAAAATTGTAATATGCCTCATTCATGTATTGTTTAAATTCCTAGTGAGCAACCACCCTGTATTTACATTTGTTAGAATATTGTTCACCGAGGACATAGTTAATCGTATCCTTTTCCCGCAGTCGAATGACCAGACACGCCATCTAGTGGCCTCATGGGTGGAATATTTTTTCATAATTTCATAATTAATAAAAACGTATTTCTGGTGTTTCTATGTCAAACGGTTTTGTTCAATTTCAGTCTTCTGTGATAAATAAAGTACAATATTGGGATGCAAACTGAAAATGTAACACATTTCAACTCTATACCTGATATGGTACACATGTCTTCTTTTTTAATGCCCATAACCATATGTGTGAGGTGTATACTTTTGTTTCAAAGAAGATTTGTCTAAAATGACCAAGAAACACTCCGTGTGACCCTGATTCAGCCCACTGCAGTAAAACTATTAATGGTGATTTGGGCCAATCATGCTTTCAACCTAAAACGTGATTTTGTGAGGAAGTGGCAATTTTAGAGAGGTATCTTCAATGCTTGAAGTTCTAAAGAGAACATTCTGGCTAGTTCAAACTCTCTATTTCCTTTTCTTTGTTGCAGCCTATTCTGTGCCTGACCCCATTCTGCAGTGAAAGCTTTATAACTCTCAACAATGTGTGTTTCTGTATTCAAGGCCAGGCTATTTTGTACCACACTGCATGAACAGAAAAAGTGAAGAAGACAAAAAGTATAGCTACAACTATTGGCCAAGAATTTGGGCTCAACTTGCAATATCCAACTGAAACCATTTCCCATAAAAGGGTAATAAAATTATTAATCATGGAAAGACAAAGTTTGGAATATTAAACCTGCTCCCTAGTAGGGAATCCACAACATATCCCCTCATTAAAGTAGGTAGGATAAATCCAATTAGTCCTGGTCATTTCCAGGGAGTTTTACCACTCTCTACGGGGCGGATCCTAACTCAGTTATACAGTAGCTAAACACTAACATTCCTTACATCATAATCACGTTATCTCCCTTGCTAGCTAGCAAGCCAACTGCAGTAGGTATCTATCCAGTTATTTAATGTAGCTACATAGCCAGCTAACTACTGTATCTAGCTAATCATTAGCTATAGCTAGCATAGTGACTTAGTGATTCACAGGTCAGCTGTTTGTTCACCTGCACCCACCCGCAATTCATAATAACCCATCCATAAACCGCCCGACTATAAATATTCTTAGGGCTAGGGGGCAGCATACTGACTTTCTGCCTGACTGACGTGCCCAAAGTAAACTGCCTGTTACTCAGGCCCAGAGGCTAGGATATGCATATAATTGGTAGAATTAGATAGAAAACACATTGAAGTTTCTAAAACTGTTAAAATAATGTCTGTGAGTATAACAGAACTGATATGGCAGGTGAAAACCTGAGGAAAATCCTTCCAGATTTTTTTTGTTGGGGGGAGGTCACAGGCCTTTCCAATGGAAGTCTATGGGTCTATATATAAAATAGCTTCCAGATTGCAGTTCCTATGGCTTCCACTAGATGTCAACAGTCTTTAGAAAGGGTTTCAGTCTTGTTTTTTGAAAAACGAACAAGAAGTTTATCCAAGGTGTTCTGATCAGGAAAGGTAGGCTTTTGGCGCACGTGAATGAGGGCCCGCTCTTCGTTATTTTCCATTCCTATTGAACACCGTTCTTTCCGTCTGAAATATTATCATTTATTTACATATTAGGGTACCTGAGGATTGAATAGAAACATTGTTTCACTTGTTTGGAGGAAGTTTACTGATAGCTTTTTGGATTCCTTTGTGAAATCAAAGGCGCCATCTAAACTGACTTTTCTGGATATAAAGAAGGACTTTATCAAACAAAATGAAAATTCATTGTGTAGCTGGGACCTGTGGGATTGCAAACAGAGGAAGATCTTCAAAGGTAAGTGATTTATTTTAGAGCTATTTGTGATTTTTGTGAAGCCGGTGCTGGTTGAAACAGTATTTTAATGTGGGGCACTGTCCTCAGATAATCGCATGGTATGCTTTTGCCGTAAATCCTTTTTGAAATCTGACAACGCAGTTGGATTAACAAGAAGTTACGCTTTTAAATGATGTAAGACACTTGTATGTTCATGAATGTTTTAATATTACGATTTTGTAATTTGAATTTGGCGCTCTCCAATTTCACCGGATGTTGTCGGAGTTATCCCGCTAGCGGGACACCAAGCCCAGTTCTAAAGTGAAAACTTGAGGTATGCATCCGACCATAACCCACAAATATAAAAAATGTACTTTACACTTCGCTTTTCTCCTCAACATTTACAGAACATTTGAGTTTTTCTTCAACATTTCATTATTTATTTATTGAATATTTACGCCTACTGAATAGTAGCCAAATGTTTTGCTAGAACAAAAAAAGTCAAACAACAGCCTAAATCAAACTAACATGCTTTTGTGAAAATGCACTGTACAATTAGGCTATTTTGTCCTTTAAATCATTTATTGAACAATTACATTTTTATTGAGCATTCAGGCCTACTCATTTGAAATGGCTTATTGATCAGTATAGGCTATAATTTTTCTGAAATCAAACAAAATGTGAAACAACAAATGTACATATTGTAGACAGACTGCCTGTGTGGGCTAATAGCCTATACTGGCATATTCATTAAATAAAACATTTAATGAAAGAAAAAATAGGCTTAGAAAATGAATAGGCTATAACACAACATAAAGTAAAAAAATTACCCACTGTCCAGTTATGAGGCTTTAATTGCCTACATTGTCTTCCTTTCTATTTCAGCACTGTTGAGAAACAGAATCCTCTGTGCCAGGGGGGCACCGTACAAACCCTACTCAGGGTTTTCTAAAGCTAACCAGCTTCAGTTAACTTCTCATTCCAGCTCAGGCTTCATTTACGCTACAATGGTGGATATTGCTTGTCCACCTACCCCTAACTCTAGCAGGCTTGTAACTGAGCGTGCATGTCTCACACGGCTGGTCGAACGCCAAACTATTCATTGAGACAATGCTGAAACATAAATGCATGGTGGTGAGTCAGTGCCACATTTTAATTTGTGCCGAAAACAAAATTAAAGAAAAGTTATATTGCAAATTCAGCAGGCTATGGTGTAGAATAGGCTTTTAAAAGTGCCGTCTTTATTTTATTGCTTATCGTTAATGCCGTCTTTGGTGTGCGTATCAATGTACAAGCACCTTTTTCCCACTCCTATTGATAGTTTGTTAAGTCATACAAAAGTATTACATTGCGTGAATTTTAAAATACATCTTGTCATTACTAAATGTGTAATGAGACATTTGGCTAAAAGGTAATCTACTTTCTTATGACCGGTTATCCCAAGTTGAAGTCAGCACTCAGTTGACCAAAGTTACCTTGCTAACTCCTCAAACCTGCTTTGTTGGATACTGGAAGAGCCTCAATTCAACATTGCGCCTGGCAGTGCTGAAGGCAAGTTCACCAGATGCAATTGATGCCGGAATGCAGAGAATTCTCATTGAGGGCTCCCAAGTGGCGCTGCGGTCTAAGGCACTGCATCTCAGTGTTAGAGGTGTCACTACAATCTCTAGTTCAAATCCAGGCTGAATCACATCCAGCTGTGATTTGGAGTCCCATAGGGCGGCGCACAATTGGCCCAGCAATGTCCAGGCAAGGCCGTCATTGTAAATAAGAATTTGTTCTTAACTGACTTGCCTGGTTAAATAAAATGATGCACGAATGCCAGAAAAAAAATCTGAAAGAAAAAAACTAAATGTAGCCTATAGATATGAATTGCACAAGAATGACACATTTATGGATATTTTTCTGTTTGTCTCAGACTAGGCTGCATAGATACCTTGTGTCATCTTTGGTCTAGGGATAATACAGGGATGCCTGGCATCTTCTTTACTCCCCTTGACTCTCCCTGGAGCCAATTACAATCTCTTACACATTTCAATTATTTTTCGGCATGTAGAAATGCGTGCCTCAGGCTTCAACTGTCTCTTCCTACTCATCTGTAAAGGAGCACTGTGCTGATAATATACCTGGCTGCCTCACTCTGTGGATGACTGACTGTCGGGGAACATTATTTTTTGACAAGATTGAAGAAAACAATAATGTGAATGTTTTATGCCTAAGTGACAATCTAATTTATTTTTGTGTGGTGATAGGTACACTCCAATATAGACTTTGTATGGCTTTGTGCGTGACTCATTTAAGTCCTTTGTCTGGACTTCTAAATGAAATGGATAAATAAACATAATGAATAAATAAATGTAAAAAACTAACTTTCTTTCGTCTGTGTCAATCAGAACATGTGGATGTGCAGTTGTTGATGCACTATTACCTGTTGTACATCAAACAATTGGCAATACCATTTTAACCGGTAAAGACAACATTCAAGCTTTTATCTGTTTTTAGTTTACCGTTTTTTAACAAGTCCCGAAAATCCGGCTAGGTTTATCAGCAGAGTTGGTTTTGTATAACTACCATCTATATGGGGGTCCCAGGATCATTGATCAAGCTTGCTCTTTGAACAGTAATAAAGCAAAGGCATGTAGAAAACAATCACTCCTTAACAGGATTAAAGTCTACTAGAACAAATCTTTAAAAGGTGTATTGATAAAAGTAAAAGTTCAACACCAACTTGTCATGATCACATCATATCAGAAGACACTGACTTAATCAAGTGAGGCCTCATAATTGTGTTATGAAGGGATTTAAGGGATTGTTATTAGAAAGCTAGTTATATTGAGGAGCTACCATCCCTTCACAAAAAAATATAATAAACCCAAATTAAATGCCTATAACCATGGAAATTCACCAACTTGAGTGTCTGTGATGTTTAATGACTGGCTGTAATGATAGTTGGATCTTGCTCTTGGATTGGATGACTAGTATCCTCAAATCTTGCCAAAATGTAATACATTAGACCGCCATTCAAGTCCTAACATTTTTGTGAACACTTTTGATGTTCAAAATAACTTATTGTAAAGTGAATGCCCAACCGTGAGTGTTTGTCTGTCTTGAGCACAGGCATACAGACAGACTAGGCAGAATCTGGGAACATTTTGAGTGACTGGAAATAGCCTAGCTGACTTGTTTTGTGTGGAGCTGAAAAGCTGAGTGGTTTAGTGCATTGTACGGAGACAGGAAGAAAACGGTATTGTGAATTAGTTACAAGAGATACATTTCACATTGTGAGAGAGTGCTCTGTCCTCAGTTGAGAAAAATGTACAGAAACCTGAAGACCACTAACTCAAAATCAAATCAAATTGTATTTGTCACATGCTTCGTAAACTACCTATATAGACTAACAGTGACATGCTTACTTACAGATCATTTTCCAACAATGCAGAGGTGAAGATAAAATA
Source organism: Salmo trutta (assembly GCF_901001165.1). NCBI lineage: Eukaryota > Metazoa > Chordata > Actinopteri > Salmoniformes > Salmonidae > Salmo > Salmo trutta. Next base: position 33,503,185 of record NC_042962.1, on the reverse strand, counting down.
AATAAAAAATATATATTATAATATACAGTACAGTAAACATGTATTTAACCAGGCAAGTCAGTTAAAAACTAATTCTTACTTACAGTGACGGCCTACCCCAATCAAATACTAACCCAGACAACGCTGGGTCATTTGTGGACCACCCTACAGGACTCCCAATGACGGCCTGTTGTAATACAGCCTGGAATCAACCCAGGGTCTGTAGTGACGCCTCTAGCACTGAGATGCAGTGTCTTAGACCGCTGCGCCACTTGGGAGCTCGAGTACGAGTCAAAGATTTGAACACACCTACTCATTAAAGGGTTTTTCTTTATTTTTACTATTTTCTACATTGTAGAATAATAGTGAAGACATCAACACTATGAAATAACACATATGGAATCATATAGTAACCAAAGAAGTGTTAAACAAATACAAATATATTTTACATTTTAGATTCTTCAAAGTAGCCACCCTTTGTTTGATGACTGCTTTGCACATGCTTGGCATTCTCTCACCCAGATTCACCTGGAATGCTTTTCCAACGGTCTTGAAGGAGTTTGCACATATGCTGAGCACTTGTTGGCTGCTTTTTCTTCACTCTGCAGTCCAAGTCATCCAAAACCATCTCAATTGGGTTGAGGTTGGGTGATTGTGGAGGCCAGGTCATCTGATACACCACTCCATCACCCTCCTTCTTGTTCAAATAGCCCTTACACAGCCTTGAGGTGTGTTGGGTCATTGTCCTATTGAAAAACAAATGATAATCCCACTAAGCGCAAACTAGATGGGATGGCGTATCGCTGCAGATTGATGTGGTAGCCATGCTGGTTAAATGTGCCTTCAATTCTAAATAAATCACAGACAGTGTCACCAGCAAAGCACAATCACACCTCCTAATCCATGCTTCACGGTGGGGACTCCACATGCGGAGATCATCTGTTCACCTACTCTGCATCTTCCAAAGACATGGTGGTTGGATCCAAAAATCTCACAATTGGACTCATCATTCCAAAGGACAGAGTTCCACTGGTCTAATGTCCATTTGTTGTGTTTCTTGACCCAAGCAAGTATCTTCTTCTTATTGGTGTCCTTTGGTAGTGGTTTATTTGCTGCGATTCAATAATGAAGGCCTGATTCGCACAGTCTCCTCTGAACAGTTCATAGTGAGATATCTCTGTTACTTGTGCTCCGTGAAGCATTTATTTGGGCTGCAATTTCTGAGGCTGGTAACTTTAATGAACTTATCCTCCTCTGCAGCAGAGGTAACTCTGGGACTTCCTTTCCTATGGTGGTCCTCATGAGAGCCAGTTTCATCATAGCACTTGATGGTTTTTGCGACTGCACTTGAAGAAACTTTCAAAGTTCTTGAAATGTTCTGACTTAAAGTAATGATGGACTATCGTTTCTCTTTGCTTATTTGAGCATTTCTTGACATAATATGGACCTGGTCTAATACCAAATAGAGCTAGCTTCTTTATACCAACCCTACCTTGCCACAACACAACTGATTGGCTCAAACGCATTAAGAACGAAAGAAATTCCACAACTTAACTTTTATCAAGGCACACCTGTTAATTGAAATGCATTCCAGGTGACTACCTCCTTAAGCTGGTTGAGAGATGCCAGGAGTGTGCAAAGGCAAAGGGTGGCTACCTTGAAGAATCTGAAATATAAAATATATTTTGATTTGTCTTAACAATTTTTTTGGTTACTACATGATTCCATATGTGTTATTTCATACTGTTGATGTCTTCACTATTATTCGACAATGTAGAAAATAGTATCAATAAAGAAAAACTCTTGAATGAGTAGGTGTGTCCAAACTTTTGGCTGGTACTGTATATAAATAGTGGCACAAGGAATGAACACACAGTGAATAAAGAGAAACAATAACGAGTAAAGAATACAATGGCTATATATAGGGAGTACCAGTACAGAGTCATTTTGCAGAGGTACGAGGTAGTTGAGCAAGTTATGTACTGTACATACAGGTAGGGATAAAGTGACGAGGCAACAGGATAGATAACAGACAGAGCTGTATAAGCAGCGTATGTGGTGCAGTAGGAGCAGCATATGTGTATTTGTGTGTGTGTGTGTGTCGTCATTATGCATGTGTGCGCATGTTATGTGTGTGTAGGCATATGTAGTGTGTGTTTGTGTGTGTTGGGGTGTCAGTGTAAGTGTGAGTGAGTGTGTGGTTAGAGTCCAGTGCCTTTATAGTCAGTGCAAGAGAGTTAGCTAAAAAAGAGTCAATACAGGTAGTCATTTGATTAGCTATTTAGCAGTCTTGTTTAGAAGTCTTATGGCTTGGGGGTAGAAGCTGTTCAGGGTTCTATTGGTTCCAGACTTGGTGCACTGGTACCGCTTGCCGTGCGGTAGCAGAGAGAACAGTATATGGCTTGGGTGGCTGGAGTCTTTGAAAAAATGTTGGAACCTTCCTCCAACACCACCTGGTAAAGAGGTCCTGAATGGCAGTGAGCTCTGCCCCAGTGATGTTCTAGGCCCTCTGTAGCGCCCTCTGTAATGGTCGAGTACTTTGCAGTTGCCGCACCAAGCAGTGATGCAGACAGTCAAGATGCTCTCAATGGTGCAGCTGTAGAACTTTTTAAGGATCTGAGGGCCCATGACAAATCTTTTCAGCCTCCTGAGGGGCAAGAGGCACTGTCTTGACAACTATGTGGGTGTGGGTGAACCATTCCTTAGTGATGTTGACACAGAGGAACTTGAAGCTCTCGACCCGCTCCACTATAGCCCCCTCGATGTGGATGGGGGTGTGCTCACCCCTCCGTTTCCTGTAGTACACGATCAGCTCCTTTGTCCTGTTAACGTTGAGGGAGATGTCCTGGTACCACACTGCCAGGTCTCTAACCTCCTCCCTATATGCTGCCTCTTTGTTGTCGGTCGTCAGCAAACTTGACTAAGATGAAATGCAGTGTTAGTGTTATCATAAAATTCTGATGACACATAAAATTGCCTTCCTTCACTTGACTAATTGATGCTGCAAGTATTTGTCATTGACTGTATAGAAATAAGAAAATGAGCTTCAGCAAAAAATACCCTTAGATGCATTTCTGCTCATTATAAGTCCATCCAGGCTTTTTGTGCTTTTCCACTTTTCTTCTCAATGGGCAAAGATGTAGAACTGAGACTTAAATATATTGTGGAGGACATCCATAATGCATGTAAAGTCTAATCGATAAGCAATTTGGGCTAGACATCCAGCGTATGACACTAACTGATGAAGCCATTGAGACAGAATAGGGGCAAGGCAGGGAATATTTCTGTTGGAACAGTTACAGTGTTGCCGTTCTGTGTGATTAACAGTCTAACCAGTTAAACTGTGAGCATCCTTTGTTACCACTCCTACTTCATCTAGTCCAATTCAGTAGCACTAACTTTAAGCACCAAGTATTGCCTTCCAATCTTTTAAATGTATCATTTGTAAATTTGTTAAATGTAACTATATTATCAAATCAGTCTAAGGCAAAGCAATCAATCCAGTTGTAACTTGCGAGAAGAGGTTGTAACATTTTCTTACTCCTTATTCAGGTACAGTGTGCACTCTAGGGGAAAGCAATCAATCCAGTAACTTGTGAGAAGTGGTTGCAACATGTATTTGTTACTCTTTATTCAAGTACAGTGTGTCCATTACTGCATGTGTCCCTACTTTTGTTGCCAGCGTGTCTGTTTACCGTCTCTCCTGAACAAAGCTGTGTCTGAAGAGTAGATTGATACACAAAGCAGAGAGGAGTGACTAAGGGGTCAAAAGAAAGAGCAAGGGCACCAAATGAAATCATGCTGTTCATCTCCACAGACATTTGTATGTTTCTTAATCTCAAATTCCTTCATGTTCTGTTCTATTTTCATAGTCCTCATCTCCTTCACCGACAGGACTCAAGTATCCACTTACTTCCTGTAATGAGACATAAGCGCAAGAAAGAGGGAAACATTATTTTCATGACTACACTAGGGAACTTGACCAGGTAACTTTGTTATATAAATAAGGCACTGAAGTGTACAACGTCTCATCCAACACTTTTCTTTTAGGGTGATAAAATGAACTAGAGTTGGTTGATTAAAACAGCATGAGTCTAACTTCTCAATTTCATTATCACATCGCACTCCACAATTTTCACAAAAGCAGCTGCTAACCCCCCGAAGGGAAAGGACTCAAATAAAGACAGTAACTGTGAATTTACTGAAAACAAACTTTGTGTGAAAAGTAACAACACAGCAAAGCTTGTGACAGGGAATAGGTCTCAAGAGAATATGATCTTAACCTAGCATGCTCCTTTTCTGACAAAATAGAGAATATATTCAATTTTATTTAACACCCTAGAGTCAATTGACATGCCTAATCAAAGTTACATAACAAAAAAATCCCCATCAAAATCCGTCAATTTAAGCTAGAGATATCTGTTTTGCATTGGATGTATTTGCAAGAATACTGTCCAGTACGTTGCTTAAAGCTGCCCAGAATCAAGTAAATAATTGTCAAATTTACACCACCAACGTTACATGAACGTAAAACTAGCACTGCTCAAGGACACTAGACATAGCTTAGATGAATGTTTTGAAACTGAAACCTCTTGCTTAAGTGCATCAATGGTTCTGCAGTGCCACCAGGTTCATACTTATTGCTTGGAACATGTAAACTTGGAAAAAATAAATGTCCTCTCACTGTCAACTGCGTTTATTTTCAGCAAACTTAACATGTGTAAATATTTGTATGAACATAAATACATTCAACAACAGACATAAACTGAACAAGTTCCACAGACATGACTAACAGAAATTGAATAATGTGTGTTTCTTAGGCCAAGTAAGTCTCTTCTTCTTCTTATTGGTGTCCTTTAGAAGTTGTTTCTTGAAGGCCTGATTCACGCAGTCTCCTCTAAACAGTTGATGCTGAGATGTGTCTGTGACTTTAACTCTGTGAAGCACTTATTTGGGCTGCAATTTCTGAGGCTTGTAACTTTAATGAACTTATCCTCTGCAGCAGAGGGAACGCTGGGTCTTCCTTTCCTATTGTTTATTTCTTATTCTTATCCGTATGTTTTTAAACTGAATTGTTGATTTGGGGCTCGTAAGTATGCATTTCACTGTAAGGTCTACACCTGTTGTATTCGGCGCATGTGATTAATACAATTTGATTTGATTTGAAACATTTATTTGGGCTGCAATTTCTGAGGCTGCTAACGCTAATGAACTTATCCTCTGCAGCAGAGGTAACTCTAGGTCTTCCTTTCCTGTTGCGGTCCTCACGAGAGCCAGTTTCATCATAGCGCTTGGTGGTTTCTGCGATTGCACTTGAAGAAACTTTCAAAGTTCTTTAAATTATCCAAATTGACTGACCTGTCTTAAAGTAATGATGGACTGCCGTTTCTCTTTGCTTATTTGAGCTGTTCTTGCCATAATATTAGTATTTTAGGACTATCTTCTGTAAACAACCCCTATCTTGTCACAACACAACTGATTGGCTCAAACAGATTAACTTTTAACAAGGAACACCAGTGGATTTCATCTAGCTCTTTTGGGTCTCCCATGAGTGGGAGTGTCATCCTAGTTAATCTGATGTGTTGTATTCCGTTGTCGAACAATATGCGTCTACACTGTCAGTTTCTGGCCTTGTTAAATGCTGACATAGTGCATGTAACACTAAACAGCCATATAATGTTTTATTTACTGCTAGTTACTGTGTCATGGTAATAATCACTTATCTGCTACACCATCAGGTCCAGTGTCTTAGCTACAGTAAGTTACTGTGAAATTACAACCAACTTGCAGCTAGTTCACAGTGAGTTATTGAAAATTGAACTCTAACTTTATATGAACCAGCTTCCTTTAAGCTACTGGTACATGCACAGCAACCCTTTAACAGGACTGCACTTGATTGTTACAAGTTCGAACAGCAATTGCAGACTTGCCAGTGTAAAAAAAAACATGCTTAAGCTTTATTACCATAATGATAAAACCACTTAAATGGGTACAACATTTTTACTGATGGTTGGCAAAAATCCGACATATTTTGCACCATGCACACACATATGCTAATGAGCCTGGTGGCACTGCTGAGACATTAATGCACTCCAGACCAAAAGGTTGCAAATTCAAATCCAGAGAGCAGTTATGTACATAATGTCAAGTGTCAATTAAAAACACTGTATCACAATGACTCATTTTGTGTAATGTTCCAAAACCACATTTTTCACATGTGTAATGTTCCAAAAACACGTTTTCACGTGAAATCATATGATTTTCCACATGTGAAATCGTGTTTTTCTCCGTAAGGTTGATAGCCATTTGCTCAGTGTTTTCCCAATGATTGAGACAGACCGTGCAGGTCTTTCTTAATCCACGCTGATCATCTGGCTCATTGTGAGCCATTGTAACTGCTGGCCATCATCCATCTAATCACATTAATAAAGGATTGTTTGCCTTCCATTAACCAAGGATATTGACTTGATTCGCCCTGCTGCTCCACTAGCTATCTCCATCTCTCCAGTTCACATAAGGTTATGAGATCTTCTCTGCTGAAACTAGCCAAGACTATCAGTCTCTACATCACTCCTGAAACAGCACATCCTTTACATTTTCCTGACGGTTTGAAAGTGAGGCTCATTGTACTTGCTATCAAACATTTTCTCAATATATATATTTTTTAAATCTGGCAAACATTTGCAGTCCACACAGGTGTATTTCTAAGAAAGTTCAACCGAGAGGGTAAAGAAACCAACTATATGGGTATGAGCATGATTCTGATCCAATGCAATGTAATGCTATTCACTTGAGTGCAGAGGAGGGATTGGAATTGGGCCTGGAAAGTTATAACCAAAACAAAACAAACCCACTACTACTTCCTCTATTCTGATATTTTTTTTTAATTGGCACAGATCAATTGAACCTTTATTACCCAACTAAAATGGATAACCCCATCCTCGTTGTCCACATTTTAATAGGACACTCTCAGTCCCCAGCACCACTGCCTCTCTCTGTTAATCCCTGCAGAGCCTACACACTTTTAATCCCCCCTGGCCTGGGAGAACGAACAGCAACACAATCTCAACTCATCATCCCTCCATCCATGCACCCCTACCAAGCTGTTCTGCCTGAAATGAGCCTGCTATAGGAAAACACTGATACTGGCCTCTCTAACTCCAACATATGCACAATATACTGCTGCATTGTGGATTCCTCCAGTAATCACCGGCCAGCTTCAGGTGCAAAGACTCGTAAACATGAGAAACAGATGATCTGGCAATGTACCGTATACAGGGCTGGGCATACAGTAAACACAATAAAGATTGAATTAAGTACTTGACTGTCTCAACACATTAAGGACACAGATTGCCACCAGATCAGTCTTCTAAGCCCTTAGAGTTCTTCCATCATCTGTTAATTACTGATTTTCTTTTAATCATTATCTGCTTTTGACAAACCCTGCTTGTCTTTCGCATAATGCCTCTGTTCGCCATCTGTGCGGTTGCCTGCCTGCATTCCCCTTCATCATACTTGTATAGTGGATACTACAATGCAAACCGTCTCTGTGGGAATGCACAAAAGACCACTCTTACTGGAGCTTAGATCTCCTGGCTTCATTATCTAGAAGTGCTTTGAATGCGCTCTGCTTTTGTCTCCTCAACACAAGCGCCCATTGATCGACAGGAGGACGTAATCTTCACTTATGTCCTTGTGCACAGACTAGCTTTCCGTTAGTTGTTTCTATGAGTGAATTGTTTGGCAGGACTTAGGATTCAAGATTTTCTGTTTTTCAGTAAAACTTATTTTCTAACTCAAGTGTGCCGAGAAGAGTGGTTGTTGACTCTTCAAGAGTTCAACAATAAACTATTCTCTATAACACACTAATATGGCTTCTAAAAGTGGAAAATAACTCAAGTAACAACTTTAGTATATTATTTGAAGCATGCATGAGTAAATGTGACAGGTAAGTTTAAAACTAAATGAATATCCTGTGTGATGCGAATAAAAACATAGCATATTATTGGTAGAATGTGCATTAAAGCACCAGGTGGCTGGTGCTCATTTTAGCTTCTTATGGATCCCTTCACGTGCCGATTTGACAACACCCAGTGAAATTGCAGCGCGCCAAATTCAAAAACAGAAATACTCATAATAATAATTCATAAATCATACAAGTGTTACACATCGGTTTAAATATGAACTTCTTGTTAATCCAGCCGCAGTGTCAGATTTCAAAAAGGCTTTACGGCGAAAGCAAACCATGCGATTATCTGAGGACAGCGCCCAGCATACCAACACTTGAAAATAGGAATTTAACCCGCCAGGCATGACACAAAAGTCAGAAATAATGATATAATTCATGTCTTACCTTTGAAGATCTTGTGTTGGCACTCCAATATGTCCCATAAACATCAAATATGGTCCTTTTGTTTGATTAATTCCATCGTTACATCCCCAAAATGTCCATTTGTTTGGCGCGTGTGATTCAGAAAATTCACCGGTTCCGACTCTCCAAACATGACTACAAATTATCTAATAAGTTACCTGTAAACTTGATCCAAACATTTCAAATAACTTTCCTAATTCAACTTTAGGTCATTTTAAACGTAAATAATCGATACAATTTAAGACGGAATAAACTGTGATCAATAGCGGATAAAATTAAAGTGGAGCGAGCTTCAGGTCGCGCGCCCCAAACAAAACAGTCCACTCGGCTATACACACATTCTGAATAGCCGTACTTCTTAATTTCTCAAAGGAAAAACATCAATCAATTTCTAAAGACTGTTGACATCTAGTGGAAGCCATAAGAACTGCAACCAGGTCCCTCATAAATCTAGTTCCCCATAGAAACCAATTGAAAAGACAGTGATCTCAAAAAAACGTTTCACCTGCCAAATAAGTGATGTTATACTCACAGACATCATTTTAACAGTTTTAGAAACTTTAGAGTGTTTTCTATCCAAATCTACCAATTATATGCATATCCTAGCGTCTGTGCCTGAGTAACAGGCAGTTTACTTTGGGCACACTTTTCATCCGGAGGTGAAAATAGTGCCCTCTACCCTAGTGAGGATAACTCATTAGGAATTTGGGGCACCATGGAAAAAGTTGTTTACCGAGTTACTGTCTCCCAACTTAAACTTTATCCGAATAAAAACATAGCATATTATTGGTAGAATGTGCATTAAAGCACCAGGTGGCTGGTGCTCATTTTAAATCTGAATTATATCATAAAACCAGATTAATATTTACTGATGTCAAGCAAGTTAAGGATGGCTCATCAAAAAACAAAAGTATTTTACTGCAATTTGATGAGTTGAATGAGGTGAATGAGGTGTGTTTGTCCAGGACTACAACAAAAATGTGTACTGTTGGGGGTACTTGAGGATTGGAGTTGGGAAACACTGCTTTAAATAATGTTAGAATATATAGCTACCGGTATACACTGAGCCTTCATTTTAGCCAACACATTGATTTGTGCAGCAGGCTGCTTCATTGGTCTATTGTGTTGTTCATGACAAATATATAGCAATAAAACGGATGGGAGAGCTGTGAGTCTAAAACATGTTGATCAATGCAGGGCAGGCCGAACAGGCCTCTAATAACTTCACATTAAAGTAAAACAGAGGAAACAGGAGGACAATCAATTCTTGGATTCCTCTCTTTCGAGATGTTTCTTGTCCCCCAAGAGTAAATATTTTTTTTATTTTTTTGTGTGCTGTTGTATTTTCTTTTCTAAACTGCCACACACAGCATCCTACTAATAAACACAGTAGACTGTATGTCAGATATAATTACATCAGGCGTTAAGCATATCTCTACACTTCAATGAAACAGGACTATGGGATTTTTCTTTTATTACATTTTCTGATTGCAACGTGGTTAGGCTCAACATGGCAAATTAGCACTGTAGGGGCTTAGCACCATTATGTCGTCATTATGTGTGTGTGTCTGTATGCAAATGTGTGTATGTGTGTGCCCTGGTACCTTTTAGTCTCTCTCTCCAGGGATTAGGAAATCAAACAGTTTTATGATCCAGCAGTGGGCCCTGGTGTTGCTGTGGCTACCATTGTCCAGGAGCCCTGTGGAGCTACAGCTTAAGCCACTGGGTCTGCTGGACCAGAGTGTTTTGGTGCTGCCTTCTGATAATAAAATGTTGAGTGTGCAGAGCATCAGATGTGTCTGAAGAAAGCATGTGGAGAACACAACATTTTTTCTTATATATCATTTGGATATAGGGGAAAACTTCAACAACATTTGGACAAAATATGAATGTGTTTGATATTCATTTAGATGGGAAGTAGCAAAGTCTCCTTCCCTTCGGATACATGTTTTAGCTTTGCATGTGTGTATTGTTTTAAAGCATCTATTCCCTACGGTTGTACCAGCAAAACATCCACAACCAGGAATAGGTCTTCAAATTAAAAAGACGGGTAAATTCTGCTAAGGACAAAAAACCCTGAGGTAGCTTTTCAAAAAATGTATGGGTTAGCATTTAGCATTCGGTTAAAGACTAAATTCACCATAGACATGACATACAATATGTCAACATTTTCATTTGATGAGAACAGACATTGATATTCACAGTGCATTCTCCTTTGGAAGAAAATACATATGCAGAAAAAGGAATTGTGTGACAGGCATGCCACATTATTAAGTAAATACTGACTAACTATGTTTAGCATGCACCACAAGCAAATCACAAATTGCTAACCTGATGGTGTTACACTGCTACCTACAGAATACAAACAAAAATGAGGAATACTGGAAATGAAATACAGAAGTACTGACGAAATGAGAAATATTGAAAAAGCTTGGATTCTATTCTTATTTACCAGCTACATAGACATGTATTTCCCCCCTGACAAACACATTTTTGGAATGTATTCTTAATATACCCATTGTATAAAGAAATGTTATGTACTGAAACGGTACGTGCATTATAAACTCATTGAAGTGGCTGCTCATTATTCACTTCTCATTTATCATGTCTGCTTCGTTTGAAGAGAATACCTTTGAACAGCAATGTGTTTGGTGTGATATTGAAATTGTCAATGATAACAAATCATAGTACCAGGATATAAAAGGCCCTCCCTTGTTCTCCCTTTGGCAAATCAGACGATAACTCTATCCCCCTGGTTCTTGTTTACAAGCAAAAATTGAAACAGGATGCACCAGTGACGCGTTCAATACGGAAGCAAATGCTAAGCTACAGGACTGTTTCGCTAGCACAAATTGGAATAAGTTCCAGGATTCATCCGATAACATTGAGGAGTTTACCAGATAATACATACCCCAACCAGAAGCCATGGATTACAGGTGCCGTGATGTGACTATCATTAATGTGATGACTGCTATTAATCAAATAATTACCTACTACGTTTAATTATAACTCGATTAAATGAATCATGTAACAATTACCTTCTTATGGGTATGTGGGACGCTACCATCCCACCTGGCCAACATCCGGTGAAATTGCAGAGCGCCAAATTCAAAAACAGAAATACTCATAATAAAAATGAATTTAACATACAAGTGTTATACATCGGCTTAAAGATTAACTTCTTGTTAATCCAACCTCGGTGTCAGATTTCAAAAAGGCTTTACGGCGAAAGCATACCATGCGATTATCCGAGGACAGCGCCCAGCACACAAAACATTACAAACACTTACCAGCCAAGTATTGGAGTTACAAAAGTCAGAAATAGCGATAAAATGAATCACTTACCTCTGATGATCTTCATATGGTTGCACTACAAGACTCCCAGTTTCACAATAAATGTTTGTTTTGTTCGATAAAGTCCCTCTTTATATCCAAAAACCTCTGTTTTGTTGGCGCATTTTGTTCAGTAATCCAATGGCTCAAAGGCAGTCACAACAGGCAGACGAAAAATCCAAATAGTATCCGTAAAGTTTGTACAAACATGTCAAACGATGTTTATAATCAATCCTCAGGTTGTTTTTAGTCATAATAATCGATAATATTTCAACCGGACAATAGCTTCGTCAATATAAAAGAAAAACAAGAAAGGCACGCTCTCAGTCGTGCGCAGAAAAGAGGTCTGGGGACTTTCCACTATCCACTGACTCAGAGTGGTCTTACTCCCTCATTTTTCAGAATACAAGCCTGTAACAATTTCTAAAGACTTGACATCTAGTGGAAGCTATAGGAAGTGCAATTTGAGTCCTAAGTCAATGGATACTGTAATGGCAATTAACCTGTTGGGGATAGGGGGCAGTATTTACACGGCCGGATAAAAAACGTACCCAATTTAATCTGGTTACTACTCCTGCCCAGTAACTAGAATATGCATATAATTATTGGCTTTGGATAGAAAACACCCTAAAGTCTCTAAAACTGTTTGAATGGTGTCTGTGAGTATAACAGAACTCATATGGCAGGCAAAAACCTGAGAAGATTCTCACCAGGAAGTGGCCTGTCTGACAAGTGGTTGTTCTTCTTGCCTCTGTTTATTGAACATTTAGGATCTTTGCTGTAACGTGACACTTCCTACGGATCCCATAGGCTCTCAGAACCCGGGAAAAAGCTGAATGACGTAATTCAATGCCCAGGCTGAAACACATTTGCTCGTTTGGCAAGTGCTCTATCAGACGGCCATTAGACGAGGCTTGTGCATGAGGGGATAGCATGCTTTTACTTTTTCTCTCGTTGAATGTAAACAGGCTTTGCCGGTCGGAATATTATCGTTTTTTTACGAGAAAAGTGGCATAAAATTTTGATTTTAAACAGCGGTTGACATGCTTCGAAGTACGGTAATGGAATATTGAGACATTTTTTGTCACGAAATGCGCAATGCTCGTAACCCTTATTTACCCTTCGGATAGTGTCTTGAACGCACGAACAAAACGCCGCTGTTGGAACATAACTATGGATTATTTGGGACCAATCCAACATTTGTTATTGAAGTAGAAGTCCTGGGAGTGCATTCTGACGAAGACAGCAAAGGTAATAACATTTTTCTTATAGGAAATCTGACTTTGGTGAATGCTAAACTTGCTGGGTGTCTAAATAGCTAGCCCTGTGATGCCGGGCTATCTACTTAGAATATTGCAGAATGTGCTTTCACCGAAAAGCTATTTTAAAATCGGACATATCGAGTGCATAGAGGAGTTCTGTATCTATAATTCTTAAAATAATTGTTATGTTTTTTGTGAACGTTTATCGTGAGTAATTTAGTAAATTCACCGGAAGTGTTCGGTGGGAATGCTAGTCACATGCTAGTCACCTGCTAATGTAAAAAGCTGGTTTTAGTTTATAGATACAGAACTCCTTCATGCAATCACTATGTCCGATTTTATAATAGCTTTTCGGCGAAAGCACATTTTGCAATATTCTGAGTACTTAGCTCGGCCATCACGGCTAGCTATTTTGACATCTGCCAAATTCGGGGTCACCTAAACTTAGAATTACTATTAGAAAAATTGGATTACCTTTGCTGTTCTTCGTCAGAATGCACTCCCAGGACTTCTACTTCAACAACAAATGTTGTTTTGGTTCCAAATAATCCATAGTTATATCCAAATACCGCCGTTTTGATCATGCGTTCAGGTCACTATCCGAAGGGTGACGCGCGAGTGCATTTTGTGACAAAAAATGTCAAAATATTCCATTACCGTACTTAGAAGCATGTCAAACGCTGTTTAAAATCAATTTTTAAATTATTTTTCTCGTAAATTAGCGATAATATTCCAACCGGGCAACGTTGTATTCTATTAAAGGCTGAAAGAAAAAAATGGAGAAGTCTCGTGACTGCGCATCTCCAGTCTCACTGTCCCCAGGCTGACCACTCACAAACAGAGCTGCTGTACTTTGCCCAGAGGCAGCAGACACCCCATTCCACTTTCTGGCGGCTTTAGAGAGCCAATGGAAGCCTTAGAAAGTGTCACGTTACAGCACAGATGTTGTAATGTCTATAGAGATGCAACAGAACGACAACAAATTGTCAGACAGGGCACTTCCTGTATGGAATCTTCTCAGGTTTTGGCCTGCTATATGAGTTCTGTTATACTCACAGACACCATTCAAACAGTTTTAGAAACTTTAGAGTGTTTTCTATCCAAATATTCTATTTATATGCATATTCTAGTTTCTGGGCAGGAGTAGTAGCCAGATTAAATCGGGTACATTTTTTATCCGACCGTGAAAATACTGCCCCCTATCCCAAAGAAGTTAACAACGCACTACACTCATGAAATAATAATTACATTTCTTCCCCAAATGAGCGGCGTTGCGGCACAAACTGATGATTGTATGGGAAACTTGTTTATGGCTCTATCACTTCCTAAGTGTCAAAGAAAATGAAACAAAAATTAATAAAAGCATAAACAAAAGATATACAAAATATAGTTACCACACCTTAATCATCTAATTGGACTGTATTCTATATACGTCCAAGGTCTTGGCTAAAGGTGTCTGTCATATCGAGGGCGTTCCTACTTAGTGGTGTGTTGCTTAGAGCACTATCCTAAGTTGATAACTACATGATAAGTCTACAGCTGTAAGGCTCCAGCTTCGGACAGTCTACTGGGATGAACTATGGACCTTTGGGGAGAAACTGGTGAGTACGGTAGCTGTAGAGTCAAAGGCCTCAAGGTAAATGTTCAACTTTCCCAAGGCTGGTATTTTGCTCGGGCTCAACCTCGTAGGGATCGCGGACCGCTAGCGGTCCACCTGCGACAACATCCGGTGAAATTGCAGAGCGCCAAATTCAAAATAAGAAAATCAAAATATTAAACATTCATTCATACAAGTGTAACTTCTTGTTTATCCAACCACGTTGTCAGATTTCAAAAAGGCTTTACGGCAAAAGCATACCATGCGATAATCTGAGGACAGCGCCCCACATCAAAATACATTTTCAACCAGCACCGTCTTCACAAAAATCACAAATAACAATAAAATAAATCACTTACCTTTGAAGATCTTCCTCTGTTTGCAATCCCAAGGGTCCCATCTACACAATGAATGTTCGTTTTGTTCGATAAAGTCCTTCTATATATCCAAAAAAGTCTGTTTAGTTGGCACCATTGATTTCAGTAATCCACTCCTTCAACATGCATACAAAGGAATCCAAAAAGCTACCGGTAAACTTCGTACAAATCCTCAGTCCTCAGGTACCCTAATATGTAAATAATATTATTTCAGACGGAAAGAACGGTGTTCAATAGAAGAGGAAAATAACGAAGAGCGCGCCCTAATTCATGCGCGCCAAAAGTCTACCTGTCCTGATGAGAACACCTTTGATAAACTACAACTACTTGTTCATTTTTCAAGAAACCCAGCCTGAAACCCTTTCTACAGACTGTTGAGATCTAGTGGAAGCCATAGGAACTGCTATCTGGGTCCTATTTATTTGTATATCCCATAGGCTAGCATTGAAAAGGCTTGTGACTTCAAAAGAAAAATTCCGGATTGATTTTCCTCTGGTTTTCGCCTGCCATAGCAGTTATACTCACAGACATTATTTTCAGAGTGTTTTCTAACCAATTCTACCAATTATATACATAGACTAGCTTCTGGGCCTGAGTAACAGGCAGTTTACTTTGGGCACGTCAGTCATCTGGAAATTCAGGATACTGCCCCCTAGCCTTAGTGATCCTAGCATAAATCCTCATTTAATGGTCCGTTGTACATGTGAGTTTATGCTTACACAAGCGCACATGCCAAGGGAAAGAAAACCAAGTATCCTGGTATGCTGCAACATGTTCAGAATGAGTCTAAAGTCATCAGATAATTTTCATGTCAATACCTGGAGGTAAGAATTGATGTCGACCTCAATACATATGTTAAGGGGGCCTGTAGTAGTTTTACTTCACGTCAATGTGTCTTACACCATTGTAGTGGCGATAGGTATGAAGGAGTCTATTTTATATATATGTTTTCCACGGAGGAGCTAACCTCACGACGGAAGTACTCTATAAGCACTGAACCAGTTGTAAGCAGTGTGATCATGGTTCATGACTTCTAATAACTTTCCTCCTGAATGGAGGGTTATTTTTATTAGTGCATGTGTGTTAAACATCAGAAGACTGTTTTGGAGATTCCCTTCCATGTGTTGCAATCTGAGTGACTACTAATTCCTCTGACGCTGTTATCAATAGCAATTCGACTTGTGAGGTCTCTAACCTTCTTATTGACTGTAGCTAGACTGACTGTTGCTGGCATTGGTACTGGTACCCAAAAGGACCAGTTATCCTACCTATTTATCCTGAAATGTTATCCTACCAGAATGCATGATTAGAGCATTTTAGTTGAAACTACACATGGCAAGGAATGATTATTGTTGTCATTTGTTTTGGAGGTGGAAAGTCCACTGGACTTCTTTTACGACCAGTGTGGTACACCTCAGTGATATCTCAGATGTGTTCTAAGGTTATCCCCGTTGAGGGGCCTGTCTGCTCCTCACTCTTCTTAAGGGTAAGTTTACAACTACATTAGTTTTCTGCTCTGGAGGCCTCGTACAGTGTTGCACGTAGTTTCAACCCCCCCCAACGGCCTCAACGAGGCTCATCATGGGTCTGGGCTAGTATTTCCCCCCCTTTGTGTCTCGGGACCCCTCCACCAGCGGTTGGTGTTGGTGTCTGAGGCAAAAAGAAAAATGTTGGACCCTTTGTATGTGTCAGCAGCCCCGTTGTTATTAGATTAGCTGTAACCTTTCAACCAAATCTCCTGGTGTTTGTGCTTCAAAATGCTGTGGCTGTCGAGGCCTGTCAGTCATCACAGCGTTCACCTGTGGTAACCGTTCTAGTACCTGAGAACTGAGACGAGGATATCTGTCTGCGATATCGCACAGCGTTCCACCAGTGGAATTCATTGGGTCAGTTGCGGGACTGGCCCTGTTAGTATCATTGCAAGGGGTCTCAGTACCCCACAACGCGGGAAATGTATCGTCGGAAGCAGAGTACCTTCTGCACATAGAGAATGCTGGCTCAAAATCATGAAAAGAATGGTCAATCAGGTTTGCTGATTGAATGTGACGAGATATCATAATATCTCCCTGGGTCAGATTCTGCACCACGAGGTTTCGAAACGTATTTTTCCCAAAGGGGTGCTGTCGACAGATACTCCTCGTGGATGACTGCATTGCAGCTAGCGTTAGGAGTAGACAGTGTGGTCAGTGAAGACGGCACTGTGACCATTCTTGGTTGGTTTTCCAATCCATTAGTGGGAGTAAAGTCATCAAGTCTTCTCCAAGTAGCAGGGGTTCAGATTTGAGGCTGGTGACATACACAGGGTGAACAAGCGATACACCCTGGAAGTGTAGTTTCAGCACGAGTCTCAATGTGAGAGGCGAGGTAGTCTGAGTGAAACTTGGAAGTGTAGCGTAGCATTGTTCCATTTTTAACCAATGTTTAGCTGGCTTCAAAGATCTTTTGAGATCATTGAACAAAGTTTGAGAGATGAGCGACATTGTCAAGCCCAAATCAATTAGCGCATGACAGGTTAAGCAGTCCTCCAGGACTGTTTCCAGGTATATGCTGTTTTGTAGTCATATTCCCCACAATGTGGAGGGGTTGTTCACAACTACGTGATGTGTCATCGGTGTTCATGGTGAAGACAGATCGATTTATCAGGGATTGAGGGAATTTGGCTCTTGCAAAGTTTTTGGCCTTTTGCTTCGCAACATTTGTGTCAGAGTCTATAGACAAAGCCTGTGGGCTTATTACTTGATTGAGCGGGCATAATTTGATCGTTTACGTCCTTGCTAAGGGTGTTAATTCTGGCAGACCTGTTGTCTGGCAATTCCACGTCTAGTCATAGTGACAACTTTTTCCCTTTTCTCAAATTCTTCTCGCTTTAGTACTTCACGTGTTAGAATGTCTAGAGAGCATCTACATTTTGATTGTCATTGAACCCTTTGTTACCCTTGTTACACTTGTGCTCTGACACTTTGTGTGGGTTGGGTCCAGGAACGTAGCAATCAGGTCGATTGTAACGGTAGTCGTTTCGCTGGCGATGTACTTTAGTTATTTCGACCGCGGTGGGTATTGGTATCGCAGTTTTGTGGTAGAAACCGTTGTGCGTCATCTCTCAACGCTCCAATACTTGATAAGGAACGAAGCCTATGATAGGAAGCTTGTGGGTGTTCCTTCTGAGCTTGTTTGACAGTGTTAGCCTGTGAGCTGCCGTGTTTGCAAGTCGCAGAACCACTAAATTCTGTTTTCAAAGCTGTGGCAAGTTTAGCATAGTCGTTTTGCACGTGTTGCTGTTGTAGACAAATGATGTGTCTATTCGACGTTTGCTTCAACAGGTAAAGCATGTCAGAACCCGTAGAGTTTGGGTAGCCATCCTCTATGTCTCCTAGGAATGTCTCAGTGTCGTTTGGCTTACCTGGAACGAGGTCAAAGGTGCAGAAGTTTTTGACGAGTTTGTCAAGACATTCTGTACCTAGTGGGCAGAGAGGGTTAGCTTCATCCTGTGGGGAAATTTGGGACGAAAGGCCAAGAGGAGAAGCAAAGCTTTGGCTTTGTTGGCAAAGAGGCTCCAAGTTACTCTGTGCCTAATGGCCAAAAGGAGAAGACTGAGGGACACCTGGAGAGGCAAAGTCTGAAACTTTCTTTTGTCTTCTCTCCCTTGTAACAGACATGAGCCGTGTGACGGTTGCCATGTGACGGTTGCTGTCACATGGAAATAATTTTTTTCTCAAACATTTTTTTGCTGACGATTCTTCACCATCAGGGGTCACTGATCACAGAAAGCTGAAATCAAACAGGAGTCCAAAGGGGCGGGACCTCCGTTTCCCAACGCACAGGGTGTTGCCCTGTGAAAAAAGAAAAAAGGGCTGCTCTCCCTTTGTAAGCTTAGCATCTAGTGCAAAGCTAACCATACTTGTACAGGAATGCCAGTTCCAAGCACCACATGGTCCCCCTATAATAGGTGAACGGGTTTACTAATGACGTCTCACGGTCAACCCAGTCGGAGTCTCCTTTGCTAGCAATGTCTCACCGGAACGTGCGGTAACATAGAAGAGATCCATGCCGTGGTCTACCCATGCTACTGAAGCGCGAGAGATGGAGAGATAATTACTCGCTTCGTTCAAATTTCTATAAAAAAGGCTGGCCCATATGTCCTCGCTCAATAAATTAATAATGACCGAGTCTACTCCCTCCTGAAACACGAGAGACAGAAATAGTACACCATTTGGCCCAACTAGTCTATTTCTCAGAATACCTACATCGGAGAAACAACACCGGAGGAATCCTCTATGTATCTTGTTCAAATTGAAACACTCGCACCTCAACAATTCCTGTCCAGAGCTCTAATTTGGTGTATAATGTAATCTGTGTGTATAACATAATCTGCTATCTGCTGCAAGAGTAAGGCCTCATTCTAGCTTAGATTCCTCGCACGGCGGTCCAATATTTCATGACGTGACTATCATTAATGTGATGACTGCTATTAATCAAATAATTACCTACTATGTTTAATTATTACTTGATTAAATGAATCATGCAACAATAAACTCATTAGGAATTTGGGGCGGCACCATGGGAAAAGTTGTTTACCAAGTTGCTATCTCCTGACTTAAACTCTAAAGATCTATATATATGTCTTACATTAATAATAGTCAAGCATTAATTGTTACCTCATCAGTCTCATTATGAACGTCGCAATATTCCTGGATCTGCAAGAACCCTAACCTAAGTGATAAATCAGCTTAATTATTTATTTACTAACTAACTAAATAATCACAGAGAAATACAAACACACACGGTATAGGTTATTGATTACTAACATAATGCAATGAAAACAGGTCCCTAGTGGACTAACAAAATAATTACTGTTTGGTTACACAATGGAAAGGGAGGGGTCGTAGAAAGAGAGGGAGACAACGAGAGTAAACTTATCAAACATACATTTGGAAGCTACGCTCACGGCAATATGAATATTTAGCACCCTAACAACTGCTCATTCAGATTAGAAATGCAATATATATTTACACGTAGATGTCTTTCTCTGCTGTCTCTCTGTTGAAACCACTCGATCCGTCTATGGGGAGTAGTTCGATGTAAGTCTCTGGCTGTCCTCCACAGGTCACAATGTCCTTCTTAGTTGTAGGCTTCTTTGTGTTCTTAGAATGGATACTACAGGTGTCCCACACAGTGGTGAGAGAGATCTGTACTTCCTTCTCGTCTTTGGTCAAATTGTCCTAGACTAGACTCTCGTTAATCTAACCACACTGTCCGATTTCAAAAAGGCTTTACAATGAAAGCAAAACATTAGATTATGTCAGCAGAGTACCCAGCCAGAAATAATCAGACACCCATTTTTCAAGCTAGCATATAATGTCACAAAAACCCAAACCACAGCTAAATGCAGCACTAACCTCTGATGATCTTCATCAGATGACACTCATAGGACATTATGTTATACAATACATGCATGTTTTGTTCAATCAAGTTCGTATTTATATCAAAAACCAGCTTTTCACATTAGCATGTGACTAGCATGTGACTAGCATTCCCACTGAACACTTCCGGTGAATTTACTAAATTACTCACGATAAACGTTCACAAAAAACATAACAATTATTTTAAGAATTATAGATACAGAACTCCTTTATGCACTCGCTATGTCCGATTTTAAAATCGCTTTTTGGTGAAAGCACATTTTGCAATATTCTGAGTAGATAGCCCGGCCATCACAGGCTAGCTATTTTGACACCCACCAAGTGTGGTACTCACCAAACTCAGAATTACTATTAGACAAATTGGATTACCTTTGCTGTTCTTCGTCAGAATGCACTCCCAGGACTTCTCCTTCAATAACAAGTCTTGGTTTGGTTCCAAATAATCCATAGTTATATCCAAATAGCGGCGTTTTGTTCGTGCGTTCAAGACACTATCCGAAGGGTAAAGAAGGGTGACGCGGCCGATGCGTTTCGTGACAAAAAATTTCAAAATATTCCATTACCGTACTTCGAAGCATGTCAAACGCTGTTTAAAATCAATTTGTATGCGATTTTTCTCTTAAAGAATTCACATGTGAAGATATGACTGTGGCCATGTGCTAAAGCAGTGATGTAAAGCTTTAAAAAATATATACAATTAAAATATTTTATTAAATTCAAGTGCTGAAGGTAGTAACCTAAAATTAGGAAATAATTGAAACACACTTAACACATGAAGGTAAAAAAAATATCTAGACATAGGTTTTTATAATGAGATCCTTTGAGTGACTTTCGTTCAGGTCATGTTATGATATGATATGTTACAAAGGAATCTACCCTAAGAATATATTTCTGTCCTGCCCTTTAGAGCAGGACATACAATGTCTATGGCCTTTTCATGGCAAAAGTCCTGATTTTCTTAAAAAAATGTTTGCCTGGTTGTGTCCAGTCCAGGTGATGCTTGCACATCTCTGGGAGGAAGCACGTCAACGTTGCACAGCAGCTGAAACCTGGGTCCATCTGAGTGGAAGTGCCATGGCCACAAAAACCCCAAGCTCCAGACAACTGTAAAGGAAGAAGGCAGACCAAAATAGATAAGACATTAAAACCTTGCATACCAGCAATAATATTAGCTGACCCCCAAGTTTAAGCAATAAGCTCAAACTACAAAAACAAAATACCTGAAGTGTTGCTTATTCACACTCGTTCATGTCCTTGTACTGGTGGCGGAGAGCAGGTTTATGCTGAAAGACAAATTCCAGAAAAATAGGTTAAAACATCAATTAATGAATGCCTGTTGACTGCTACAACTGTACTAAAATGCCCTGTACACACACATCTGTCACACCCTTAACTGTTTCACCTGGCCTTGTGATTGTCTCCACCGCCTCCAGGTGTTGCTTATTTTCCCCGGTGTATTCAGCCCTGTGTTTTCCCGTGCGCCTGCTTTTTCTATTCTCTTTAGCTAGTCCTCCCGGTTTTGACCCTTGACTGTTTCTGGACTCTGTACCCGCCTGCCTGACCATTCTGCCTGCCCTGACCTCGAGCCTGCCTGCCACACTGTACCTCCTGGACTCTGAACTGGTTTTGACCTTTTGCTGTCCACAACCATCGATTTGGAGGGGAGGGTCCATCATGGTCTGGGGCGGTGTGTCACAGCATCATCGGACTGAGCTTGTTGTCATTGCAGGTGATCTCAAAGCTGTGCATTACAGGGAAGACATCCTCCTCCCTCATGTGGTACCTTTCCTGCAGGCTCATCCTGACATGACCCTCCAGCATGACAATGCCACCAGCCATACTGCTCATTCTGTGCGTGATTTCCTGCAAGACAGGAATGTCAGTGGAAGACAGGGAAGACATCCTCCTCCCTCATGTGGTACCTTTCCTGCAGGCTCATCCTGACATGACCCTCCAGCATGACAATGCCACCAGCCATACTGCTCATTCTGTGCGTGATTTCCTGCAAGACTTTCCTGCAAGACTGGATCTCAATCCCATTGAGCACGTCTGGGACATGTTGGATCGGAGAGTGAGGGCTAGGGCCATTCCCCCCCAAAAATTCTGGGAACTTGTAGGTGCCTTGGTTGAAGAGTGGGGTAAAATCTCACAGCAAGAACTGGTAAATCTGGTGCAGTCAATGAGGAGGAGATGCACTGCAGTACTTAATGCAGCTGTTGGCCACACCAGATACTGACTATTACTTTTGATTTTGACCCCCCCTGCGTTCAGGGACACATTGTTCCATTTCTGTTAGTCACATGTCTGCGGAACTTGTTCAGTTTATGTCTCAGTGGTTAAATCTTGTTATGTTCATAAATATATTTACACATGTTAAGTTTGCTGAAAATAAACACAGTTGACAGTGAGAGGACGTTTCTTTTTTTGCTGAGTTTAGTTGGCTATAACGTTACCTGTATGCAACTGTTTAGCTAGCTTTCTAGCTTACAATAACTAGCAATTCAAATTATTTTTTGATACAGTTGTGACAATAAC
This sequence comes from Salmo trutta, assembly GCF_901001165.1. Lineage (NCBI taxonomy): Eukaryota > Metazoa > Chordata > Actinopteri > Salmoniformes > Salmonidae > Salmo > Salmo trutta. Next base: position 33,480,311 of record NC_042962.1, on the reverse strand, counting down.
ATATGCACATGTCTTGACATTTTAACTGTTGACTCTTACCTGTGTATGGATTATGATGATTCATGGCAGACAAACTTTCACTTTCAGCATAATCCTTCCCACTTGGCTTGAACTAGTTTCGACTGCTGTTGCCACAGAAGACAGAGCTGTGTCGATATCAGCAGCTCTATTATTGAAAGCTATAGCTACACTTTGCATGTTGTCCATGATGAAAATATGAGTAAATTCAATGGATCTTTCAAATATCCCTGGTGACAGAGAGTAGTTCTGTGCCATTTGACAGAGAAGCCTTGAGTGACAAAACAGGGCTCTCTTTTTCGTGAATATCTCAGCCCCCTCATTGTCTTAACCAATCATGGCTAGGCAAGATTTTATATTTTCTCTGGTGTCTAAACAGCTTTGTGATTTCACATTATATTTATAATTACAATTTACATACATGTTTGTTAGAGTTTATTATTATGGCATTCATTAAATGTATTTAGATGAAAAAACGTATGCCTCTCCTATGAAGAAGTTTTGTCTATCATACACCCAGCTTTCTGAAATAGGTTACATATTTGCACATTCAGTTAGTTGAGAGGGTCTTGGAGGAAATTTTAATGGTTCAATGTAGCAATGTGTTCCTGGAGGAACCCTGGAGAGGAGGCATGACTTAGTAGTGGCGTGGCTTTAAGATATATATTTTCTTGGCCACCCATTAGAATAAATGTCATTCCTGTTCATCTCTTCTGTTTTATTGCCATCAGATGTTAATGGTCATGAACAGTCAGAATCATGGTTTTTATTAAAGAGGATAATTTTTGGATGACACCTGATCAAAGTATGAAAAATGATTGTTGCATCTACATAGATAAAGTTTGATCATAGAGTTACTGGTCCCCTCCCCCATTGCCAATGCTTGGATTTAGGAGGATTCATGGTAACATGATGTTCTCGTACCTAATTTAATTAAGTACCGCCTTGTAACCAACATCGGGAGAAGGCGTGTTTGCGGTGGGGCTCTTTAAATATAGCTAGATAACTACCATCACAAAAAGGTTCCGATTCGACCCTTTACACAGGGGTGCAGTTTTCAAGGAGTGGAACATTAATCCGGACGCGTATAAGATATCAAGCTACGCCCTTCGACGAGCCAAAAAAATTGGCAAATCGTCAATACAGGACTAAGATCGAATCCTACTATGCCGGCTCTGATGCTCGACAGATGTGGCAGGGCTTGCAAACTATCACGGACTACACAGGGAAACCCAGCTGCCAGCTGCTCAGCAACGCGAGCCTACCACACAAGCTAAATGCCTTCTATGCTCACTTCGAGGCAAGCAACAATGAACCATGCATGAGAGCACGAGCTGTTCTGGACGAGTGCGTGATCTCGCTCTCTGTAGCCAATGTGAGTAAGACCTTTAAACAGGTTAACATTCACAATGCCACGGGGCCAGACGTAATACAAGGACACATACTCAGAGCATACGCTGAACAGCTGGCAAGTGTTTTCAACCTATCTCTGACCCAGTCTGTAACACCAACTTGTTTCAAGCATACCACCATAGACCCCGTGCCCAAGAACACCAAGGTAACCTACCTAAATGACTATCGCCCCATAGCACTCCCATCTATAGTCATGAAATGCATTGAAAGGCTGGTCATGGCTCACATCAACACCATCATCACAGACACCCTGGACCCACTCCAATTCGCATACTGACCCAACAGATCCAAAGATGATGCAATCTCTATTGCACTCCATACTGCATTCCCCCTCCTGGACAAAAGGAATACTTATGTAAGAATGCTGTTCACTGACTACAGCTCAGCATTTAAAACCATAGTCGCCTCAAAGCTCATCAACAAGCTTACTACCCTGGGACTGAACACCTCCGTCTGCAACTGGATCCTGGACTTCCTGACGGACGGCCCCCATGCGGTGAGGGTAGGCAAGGGGGCCCCTCAGGGGTGTGTGCTTAGTCCCTTCCTGTACTCCCTATTCACCCATGACTGCGTGGCCGCGCAACACTCCAGCACCATCATCAAGTTTGCTGATGACACGACAGTGGTAGGACTGTCCACTGACGGAGGACGTCAGAGACCTGGCAGTGTGGTGCCAGGAAAACAACCTCTCCCTCAATGTCAGCAAGACAAAGGAGCTGATCGTGGACTACAGACAACAGAGGGGCGAGCACGCCCGCAACCACATCGATGGGGTTACAGTGGAGCGGGTCGAGAGCTTCAAGTTCCTCTGTGTCCACATCGCTAAGAAATGAACGTGGTTCACACACCCACACAGTTGTGAATAAGGCATGACAATGCCTCTTCCCCCTCAGGAGGCTGAAAAGATTTGTCAGGGGCCCTCAGATCCTCTAAAAGTTCTACAGCTGCATCATGGAGATCATCTGTACTGGCTGCAACACCACTTGGTACAGGTGGTGAGTATGGCCCAGTACATCATGGGTCCGAGCTTCCTTCCATCCAGGACTTCTACACCAGGCGGTGTCAGAGGAAGGCTGCAAAAAAATTCAGACTCCAGCAATTCTAGCCATGGACTGCTCTCTCTGCTACCGCACTGCAAGCAGTACCAGTGCAACACGTCTGGAACCAACAGGATCCTGAACAGCTTCTACCCCCAAACCATAAGATTGATAAACAAGATTGCTAAACAGTTAATAAAATGGCTACTCGGACTACTTGCATTGACCTTTTTTTGCACTGATTATGCACACACACTGACACATCCCAACACACACATGCATGCACACACACAAACATACACTCATACTACATACACCCACACACACACACAAACAGCATGCGCACATTCGCATTATACGCTGCTGCTACTATCTATTTTATATCCTGATGCCTAGTCACTTTACCCTTACCTATATGTACTGTACATAGCTATCTCAATTACCTGGTACCCTTGCACATCGACTCGGTAATGGTACTCCCTATATATAGCCCTCTTACTTTTACTCGTTATTGTTATTTGTTGTCCTCTATGTATCTATTCCTCATATCACGATTTTAAAGTTATCTTTATCTTAACTTTGCATTGTTCGAAAAGGACCCGTAATTAAACATTTTACTGTTAGTCTACACCTGTTGTTTACGAAGCATGTGACAAAAAAATTGATTTGATTTGACTTGTATACCCTTGTGTCTAGCTGTTTATTCTCCCATTAGTTATTGTGATATCTCACACAGTACTCCAAGAGTTCACAACTCCATCTCCTGTAATGTCAGCCTGTTCGATATCCCCATACCCTTTAACCAGCAGACTTGAATGGGAATTATATATGACAATTATTCTTCACTGACCAGGCTTAAATGAGACTGTGGAGCAGCTGCAGTTGAAAATTCATTACTACATATCATCCCGGTTTTATTGTATGTTAAGCGTGTCTCTTTGGAATATTATGAAATGGCTTACAAACCGAGGACACTGTGGAAGGTGGTATCTATCTAGTATCCAGGATAGAGAAAAAGGCTACTTTGGAAAGATGCCAAGACCCACTACCTTATTCTCTATTCTCTCTCTCTCAGAATATTATTTAACTAACAGTGAGGTGTCAGAGAAAATGTCATGGCTACTGCACCCAACCTATCCCATCGTCCATCCAACCACATCCATGCCTGTGTCCCAAATGACATCCTACAGTATTCCTTATATAGTGCCCTATGGGCCCTGTTCATGCAATACATAGTGAATAGGGTGCCATTTTGGACGCAAACCATGTCACAGCTACCCAGCACAACCCTTCCCTCCCTCCATCCCTCGCACAACCCTTCCCTCCCTCCCTCCATCCCTCCCTCAACCCGTCCACTCACATCCAGAGTTGCCCACCCCATCCCTCCCTCAACCCTTCCACCCACAGTCACATGGCCTGGCTGGACTCCTCTGGCCACTCATTAGCACTGTGGCAGAGAGTTCATGAGTACACAATGACTCATGTCATACGACTCTTCCCCCGTACTTAACAGACAGGGGTCAGCCACGACCAGCCTGTCGTCTTGTCAATGCCACCCTGTTCTTCTACTGTCTCAAACACACACAGAGAGATAATGGAGAGATGCTGTCAAATGACAAAGGAAGATTCTAGACAAACCCAGTGCTTGGTATTTAATGAGGACCTACAGTACACTCTTAGAAAGAAAGGTGCTATCTATAACCTAAAAGGTTTCTTCGGCTGTCCCCATTGGAAAACACTTTGAAGAACCGTATTTTGTTACAGGTAGAACCCTTTTGGTTCCAGCTATAACTATTTTGAGTTCCATGCAGAACGCTTTACAAAGAGGGTTCTACATGGAACCCAAAAGAGTTCTACCTGGAACCAAAACTGGTTTTCCTATTGCCTTCAAACTCAACTCTGGACCTCGAAGCCAGTTCCACTGCAGTTTTTCATTGTTCCCCTCTAATCAGGGACTGATTAAGACCTGGGACACCATGTCTGTGCAATTAATTAATTATCAGGTAGAACAGAAAACCCGCCGGCTCCGGACCTCGTCGGGTAAGAGTTGAATACCCCTGTCCTATTGGGACAGCCGAAGAAGCCTTTTGGAATCCTTTTTTCTAAGAGTACACATAGTTGTTCATCCCTCAGTATATGTCTGAGAAAAAGGATTGTTTTAAAACTATATAGGGAACACATCTGTTGCAGTCAGCCATTGCACTTTTGATGAATAACATGGTGGATTACAGTATACAGTGCCTTCAGAAATTCAGACCCCTTGACTTTTTCCACATTTTGTTACATTACAACCTTATTCTAAAATTACATTTGTTCCTCATCAATCTACACACAATACCCTATAACGATAAAACTAAACAGATTTCTTGAAATGTTTGCAAATTTATAAAACATTTAAAACAGAAATATCTTATTTGCATAAGTATTCAGACCTTTTGCTATGGGACTCGAAATTGAGCTTGGGTGCATCCTGCTTCCATTGATCATCCTTGAGTTGTTTCTACAACTTGATTGTACTCCACCTGTTGTAAATTCAATTGATTGGACATGATTTTGAAAGGCACAGACTGGTCTATATAAGGTCCCACAGAGCAAAAACCAACTATGGTATTGTCCGTAGAACTCCAAGACAGGATTGTGTCGAGGAACAGATCTGGGGAAAGGTACTAAATAATTTCAGCATTGAAGGGGACCAAGAACCCGATGGTCACTCTGAGAGAGCTCAACAGTTCTTCTGTGGAGATGGGAGAACCTTCCAGAAGGACAACCATCTCTGCAGCACTCCACCAATCAGTCCTTTATGGTTTAGTGGCCAGACAGAATCCACTCCTCAGTAAAAGACACATGACAGGCCTGCTTGCAGTTTGCCAAAAGGCACCTAAAGACTCTTAGACCATGAGAAACAAGATTCTCTGGTCTGATGAAACCAAGATTGAACTCTTTGGCCTGAATGCCAAGCGTCACGTCTGGAGGAAACCTGGCACCATCCCTATGGTGAAGCATGATGGTGACAGCATCATGCTGTGGGGATGTTTTTCAGTGCCAGGTACTGGGAGACTAGTCAGGATCAAGGGAAAGATGAACAGAGCAAAGTACAGAGAGATCCTTGATGAAAACCTGATCCAGAGAGCTCAGAACCTCAGACTGGGGCAAACGTATACCTTCCAACAGGAAAACGGCCCTAAGCACACAACCAAGACAATGCATGAGGGGCTTCGGGACAAGTCCCTGAATGTCCTTGAGTTACCTAGCCAGAGCCTGGAATTCAACCCGATTTAACATTTCTGGAGAGACCTGAACATATCTGTGCAGCGACACTGTCACACCCTGATCAGTTTCACCTGTCCACCCCCTCCAGGTGTCGCTTGTTTTCCCCCAGTGTATTTATCCCTGTGTTTTCTGTCTTTCTGCGCCAGTTCGCCTTGTATGTTCCAAGTAAACCAGCAGTTTTTCCTGTACTCCTGCCTTTGCTAATCTCTTTTTTCTAGTCCTCCCGGTTTTGACCCTTGCTTGTTCTGAACTCTGTGCCCGCTTGCCTGACCATTCTGCCTGCCTTGACCATGAGCCTTTCTGCCACTCTGTACCTCCTGGAGTCTGATCTGGTTTTGACCTTTTGCCTGTCCACGACCATTCTCTTGCCTACTCCTTTTGGATAATTAAACATTGTAAGACTCCAACCATCTGCCTAATGTGTCTGCATCTGGGTCTCGCCTTGTCATGATACGCTCCCCATCCAACCTGACAGCGCTTGAGAGGATTTGCAGAGAAGAATGGGAAAAACTCCCCAAATACAGGTGTGCCAATCTTGTAGCGTCATACCCAAGAAGACTCAAGGCTGTAGTCACTGCCAAAGGTGCTTCAACAAAGTACTGAGTAAAGGGTCTGAATACTTAGGTAAATGTGATATTTCAGTTTTTTTATTTGTTTTATAAATTCATTTGCTTTGTTATTATGGGGTATTGTGTGTAGAGTGATGTTTTTTTAATCAATTTTAGAATAAGGCTGTAACGTAACAAAATGTGGAAAAAGTCAGGGGGATCTGAATAATTTCCGAATGCACTGTAGCTCCATTCTAAACAACCCATTGCCCCAAGCTAACCCTGTGTGTTAAGCAACCTGATCTTGAACATACTGTTAGTGAATTAGTGCTTTGGGCATTGATTATGTACAGAATGTCAATAAGGTGTTATGTTAAGTTGACGAAAAGTAAACAATAAATTGCTGAAATAAAAGGTTAATAACCTAGGATCATCATGACTTGAGTTAATGAATCATCTCCCTCCCAGCTCAATGTATCTTTTTTAATAATTGTAATTATTTATATTGTTTTCTGTGTAATATCATTTATTTGATGACATTTCTTTGAACTGCTATATGTATTTTGCATGGTTACATAATAAAAAGCTTCACATTTTTGTCATTTGTTTATTTAATAAAAGAGCATGTTCAAAAGAATTTCAAAGGCCCCCTTAGTGTTCTTTTTGTTACTTTAGTGAAATAATGAAAAACTAAGTTGTGCTTTAATAAGATACATCATTAAAACAGTATATTTAAAAATATGTCAATCCCTTGTGGATTACTATACCCAAATCACTCCACAAATTGACCTTAAGAAAATATGACATTGGAAGTAAACTTCAGTGATTCTTATCAACACTGAGAGGTAAAAAGAAAATACATATAAGCATGTATTCAAATCATGGACAGATTGATTGACACCCCATCAAGTTGTGTCATCTCACCATATGTCAGCAAACACTGATAAACTGCAGGCAATTAATCATTGTCAAAAAGAGCCCATCCCAAGCCTAATAGTTTGTAAACATTGCACTGCACTTTATACAAAGTTTTGGGGAAATAGAGCCGGCTGGGTGATCCTACAATATTAGCTGGCATAGGCCTCTACCATAGATCTCTTAAGCATAGATCTCTGTTTACAAAAGATAGTGTATGAATTTCTGATCTAACACAGGTTGGCTTATATTGTGTTTTCTTAGCACATTCAATCTGCTCTTGATCCCTTGCCAGAGTGATTTTCTGATATCAGATCTGTGATTATGACTCCCATATTCTCAATTTTTACAGCACCTTTACTTTGTGCAGATCTGTGGGCTTTGGTTATTGCGAGCAGTATTTAGCTATATGTTTGAAGATTGTTGATATGCCAAGGTTGTGCAGCAAACTTTTGAATCCATCACAGGCAACCCATGCACAACACACCATGGAGAACACACAACACACCAAGACTCCGGTGTGGTCCTATGTGTATTATACTGCTTTCCCTGGCAGGTATACAATTTGAATAGTTAGCTACACAGATACTGTACGACCTATTCAAAGTTAGTAAGCATATTAACTCACCTAAGTGTATCTGAGTGGTGAGTAGTGTCATGTTGAAATGAATGCATCTGAGGCTGAGAATACATAGCTTGGGAAAATAAATCCCTTATCTCATATCAAAATAAACAAAATTATTCTTCAGGGTTGACTTGGTGTTTTTGAAACATCCAGTAATTGCATTTGTACCTCAAAGAATATGAATGAACATTAAATGTTTGTTGGGACAACATTTTGTCTGTGACAAGTACAACTTTAGACAATATCTCTGAAGTTCCATTACGGAGCTTAACCCCCCCCAACTAGGCAGCAAGGACCACCCACTGGGGAGCCAGGCCCAGCCAAACAGAATGCATTTTTTTCCACAAAAGGGCTTTATTACAAACATAAATACTCCACAGCACCCCTCCCGGCAGACGATCCTGCAGGCGAAGAACCTGATGTGGAGGCCCTTGGCTGGTGTGGTTACATGTGGACTGTGGTTGGACGTACTGCCAAATTCTCTAAAACATCATTGGAGGCAGCTTATGGTAGAGAAATGAACAATACTGTCACTGACAACAGCTCTGGTGGACATTCCTGCAGTCAGCATGCCAATTGCACACTCTCTCAAAACTTGAGACATCTGTGGCATTGTGTTGTGTGACAAAACTGCACATTTCAAAGTGGCCTTGTATTGTCCCCAGCAGAAAGTGCACCTGTGTAATGATCATGCTGTTTAATCATATTCTTGATATGCCACATCTGTCAGGTGGATGGATTATCTTGGCAAAGGAGAAATGCTCAATAACAGGGATATAAACAAATTTGTTAGAGAGAATTAACCTTTTTGTGAGTATGGAACATCTCTGGGAGAAAAGAAAATTGGCTCATAAAACATATTGCATTTACATTTTTTTGTGTGTAGATTTCCATAGTCATAGCCATTTTAATATTACTGTTTGTTACTAAGAGTTGGCTGAGTCAGCAGGTCATAGCTTTAAAGCCATAATTGTGCAAAATAAATTGTTATACCAAGGGATAGATACAGCACTAATCACACCATTAAGATTGAGCATTTAAACAGTCCACTGTGGCTATTTTTATCACATACTGTATGTGTGGACAACAACTTGGTGAAATACAGTCAGGTCCAAAATGATTGGCACCCTTGACAAAGATGAGCAAAAAAGACTATAAAATAAATAATACAAATACTGAGCTACAGTATATTGTATGCTTAAAAAAAAGGAAAATTATATTATTTTATACTAATACAATTGCACAGAGAAATATATTTTGTTTAGCAAGTAATCATTTTTTCTCTCAAAAAGACAGCGGTCAAAATTATTGACACCCCTGTTTTCAATCCACAAAGAAATGGTTAATTGACCACAGATTTAACATTTTGCAATGGCTCTCTCAGTCTCCAGACTTGAAACCCATTGAAAACCTGTGGTTTGAATTGAAGAGGGCAGTCCATAATCAGAGACGAAGGATATCAAGGATCTTGAAAGATTATGTATGGAGGAACGGTCTAAACTCCCTCCTAATGTGTTCTCGAATCTCATAATACATTTTAGAAAAAGGTTCAGTGCCATTACTTGTCAAACAACATCTCTTTCTCTGTGCAATTGTATGTATAAAATAATAACATTTCCCAATTTTTTGTGAGCATACAATATAACTCAGTATGTGTATTATTTGTTTTATATAGTCTTTTCTTCTCATCTTTTTCAAGCATGCCAAAATTTTTGGACCTGACTCTATGTATTTGCTACTAAATACTTATTTTAGAGAAGTATTTGATAGAGATTATTAACAAATACAAGGTACTTGAGTATCATCATGTATTTGGAATGTACATGGAATATATTGGAATGTATAGAGGGCTTGCAGTTGATGTACGGTATCTCCAGGTGGCCATGTTGGAAGACCACTGCATTAAATATTCCGACAACAACAGCCGAGTGGCTACCCCAAACAAGGCAGGAAATATATTTACAGATTCCCATTGGTGATACTATTGAGATAAGACTCAAGAACTGTCAGAAAAGCAAAAATAAATAAAAAATTCCCATCAAGACCTGAACCCAGACCGCTGTCAGTACAGGTTTTGCTAGCATCTCAGGCTCCTGAGTGGCGCAGTGGCCATTGAATAAAAAGTATGTCTTATTGCCCAACTATTTTCTTTCTTTAACAATTTAAACACATTTAGCATAGAAAATTCAACCAGGAAGTTGGAGATCTGAGAATTGTAGTTCTTTCTAATCCCTATCAAAACTACAATGTCTGTGGGGTCACGTTGCACTTCCTAAGGCTTCCATTGGCTGTCAAAAGCCTTCAGAAAGTTTTTTCATCCGTCTCCTGTAACCGGGCAGAGAAAAGGAGCTCAGTCAATCAGTGGACTGCCTGGGGACAAAGGGATTGAGGATGCGCAATCCTGCGAGTGTGCCGTTCCTTCTTTTTTGCTTCTTGAATGAATACGCTATTGTCCGGTTGGAATATTATTGCATTTTTATGTTAAAAATACCATAAAGATTGATTTTAAACAACGTTTGACATGCTTCTAAGAATGGTAATGGAACATTTTGACTTTCGTCTCTGGTACCGCGCTCGCGCGTTATGCCTTTGGATAGTGCTCTGTATGCACGAACAAAACGGAGGTATTTGGACATAAATATGGATTATTTCGAACAAAAACAATTTCTTGTTGAAGTAGCAGTCCTGGGAGTGCATTCTGATAAAGATCATCAAAGGTAAGAGAATATTTATAATACTAATTCTGAGTTTAGGTGACCCCAGAACTTGGCGGGTGTCTGTATAGCTTGCTTTGATGGCGAACTATGTACTCAGAATATAGAAAAATGTGCTTTCGCCTTAAAGCTATTTTAAAATCTGACACAGCGGTTGCATAAAGGAGTACTGTATCTATAATTCTTAAAATAATTGTTATGTATTTTGTCAACGTTTATGATGAGTATTTTTGTAAATTGATGTGGTCATTCACCGGTCGTTTTGGTGGGAATACATTTTCTGAACATCACGCGCCAATGTAAAATGCTGTTTTTGGATACAAATATGAACTTTATCGAACAAAAAATACATGTATTGTGTAACATGATGTCCTAGGAGTGTCATCTGATGAAGATCGTCAAAGGTTAGTGCTTCATTTTGCTGTGTTTTGGGTTTTTGTGACATATATCCTTGCTTGGAAAATGGCTGTGTGGTTATTTTTGTCTATGTACTCTCCTAACATAATCTACTGTTTTGCTTTCGCTGTAAAGCCTTTTTGAAATCGGACAATGTGGTTACATTAAGGAGAAGTGTTCCTTTAAAATTGTGTAAAATAGTCGTATGTTTGAGAAATTGATATTCTGATATTTTTGCTGTTTTGTATTTCGCGCCATGCTATTTCACTGGCTGTTGAATAGTGTGGGACGGTCACGTCCCACCTTGCCCAGAGAAGTTAACCTCTTACATCTAGACGTTCCGCTAGCGGAACACCCGCTCCAATATCCAATGATGGGCGTGGCGCGAAATACAAACTCCTCTAAAATCCGAAAACTTCAATTTTTCAAACATATGACTATTTTACAGCTATTTAAAGACAAGACTCTCGTTAATCTAACCACACTGTCCGATTTCAAAAAGGCTTTACAACGAAAACAAAAACATTAGATTATGTCAGCAGAGTACCCAGACAGAAATAATCAGACACCCATTTTTCAAGCTAGCATATAATATCACAAAAACCCAGAAGACAGCTAAATGCAGCACTAACCTTTGATGATCTTCATCAGATGACACACCTAGGACATTATGTTATACAATACATGCATGTTTTGTTCAATCAAGTTCATATTTATATCAAAAACCAGCTTTTTACATTAGCATGTGACGTTCAGAACTAGCATACCCCCCGCAAACTTCCGGCGAATTTACTAACAATTTACTAAATTACTCACGATAAACGTTCACAAAAAGCATAACAATTATTTTAAGAATTACAGATACATTACTCCTCTATGCACTCGATATGTCCGATTTTAAAATAGCTTTTCGGTGAAAGCACATTTTGCAGTATTCTAAGTAGATAGCCCGGCATCACAGGGCTAGCTATTTAGACACACACCAAGTTTAGCCTTCACCAAAGTCAGATTTACTATTAGAAAAGTTTGATTACCTTTCCTGTTCTTCGTCAGAATGCACTCCCAGGACTTCTACTTCAATAACAAATGTAGGTTTGGTCCAAAATAATCCATAGTTATGTTCCAACAGCGACTTTTGGTCGTGCGTTCTAGACACTATCCCAATGGTAAATAACGGTCGTGCGAACGCCGCATTTCGTGACAAAAGATTTCTAAATATTTCATTACCGTACTTCGAAGCATGTCAACCGCTGTTTAACCTGTTTGGGGTAGGGGGCAGTATTGAGAATTTTGGAAAAAATATGTTCCCATTTTTAACTGCCTCCTACACCAACTCAGAAGCTAGAATATGCATATTATTGTTCAGGTTTGGATAGAAAACACTCTGAATTTTCTAAAACTGTTTGAATGGTGTCTGTGAGTATAACAGAACTCCTATGGCAGGCAAAAACCTGACAAGGTTTCAAGCAGGAAGTACCCTGTCTGACAAGGAGTCGTGCGTCTTGCATCTTTTTATTGAAAAGTAAGGATCTTAGCTGTAACGTGACAATTCCCAGGGCTCCAATAGGCTCTCAGAGCCCGCGAAATAACTGAAGGTTTACGAGGGAGCCTCAGGCTGAAACACATTATCACCTTTTGTAAGTGGCTGCTCCGAGGACCTTTGAATGATGCGCGTGCATGAGTCGCTTCTGAGGAGAAATTTTATTCGGCTGTTTAGGCTCAATGCATACTCCCGGTCGGAATATTATCACTAATCTACGAGTTGAATGGCATAAAAATTGGTTTTAAACAGCGGTTGACATGCTTCGAAGTACGGTAATGGAATATTTAGACATTTTTGACACGCCAATGCGCCATGCGCGAGACCGTGAAGAAGCATTCTAGAACTCACGAACAAAACGTCGCTGTTTGGATATAACGATGGATTATTTGGGACCAAACCAACATTTGTTATTGAAGTAGAAGTCCTGGCAGTGTATTCTGATGAAGAACAAGCAAGGTAAGAACATTTTTCTTATAGGAAATGTGATTTTGGTGGATGCTGACCTGGGTGGGTATCTAAATAGCTAGCCCTGTAATGCCGGGCTATGTACTTACATTATTGCAAAATGTGCTTCATCCGAAAAGCTATTTTAAAATCGGACATATCGAGTGCATAGAGGAGTAATGTATCTATAATTCTTAAAATAATTGTTATGCTTTTTGTGAACGTTTATCGTGAGTAATTTAGCAAACTGTTAGTAAATTCAACGGAAGTTTGCCGGGGGTTATGCGTTTTCTGAACGTCACATGCTAATGCAAAAAGCTGTTTTTTGATATAAATATGAACTTGATTGAACAGACATGCATGTATTGTATAACACAATGTCCTAGGTGTGTCATCTGATGAAGATCATCAAAGGTTAGTGCTGCATTTAGCTGTGGTTTGGGTTTTTGTGACATTATATGCTAGCTTGAAAAATGGCTGTCTGATTTTTTCTGGCTGGGCACTCTGCTGACATAATCTAATGTTTTGCTTTCGTTGTAAAGCCTTTTTGAAATCGGACAGTGGGGTTAGATTAACGAGATTCTTGTCTTTAAATAGCTGTAAAATAGTCATATGTTTGAGAAATTGAAGTAATAGTATTTCTAACGATTCAAAAATCGCGCCACTGGAATTTCAGTAGCTGTTACGTAGGTGGGACGAAATCGTCCCACATACCCGAGAGAGGTTAAAATCAATTTTTATGCCATTTTTCTCGTAAAAAGCGATAATATTCCGACCGGGAATCTGCAATTAGGTAAACAGCCGAAAGAAAATATATCACTGGGTCGACTCGGGCACGAGCCTAAGCCCTTTGTCCTCTGATGGGCCACTTGGCAAAGGCGATAATGTGTTTCAGCCAGAGGCTGCCTCGTCATCGTTCAGGTTTTTCCCGGGCTCTGAGAGCCTATTGGAGCCGTAGGAAGTTTCACGTTACAGCTAAGATCCTGACTCTTCAATAAACAGAAGCAAGAACAACAACACCTTGTCAGACAGGCCACTTCCTGCATGAAACCTTCTCAGGTTTTTGCCTGCCAAATGAGTTCTGTTATACTCACAGACACCATTCAAACAGTTTTAGAAACTTTAGGGTGTTTTATATCCAAAGCCAATAATTATATGCATATTCTAGTTACTGGGCAGGAGTAGTAACCAGATTAAATCGGGTACGTTTTTTATCCGGCCGTGTCAATACTGCCCCCTAGCCCTAACAAGTTAATCTAACCACACTGTCCGATTTCAAAAAGGCTTTACAGCGAAAGCAAAACATTAGATTATGTCAGCAGAGTACCCAGCCAGAAATAATCAGACACCCATTTTTCAAGCTAGCATATAATGTCACAAAAAACAAAACCACAGCTAAACGCAGCACTATTCTGAAAATTATATCTGTAAATCTCAAAATGTTCTGTGTTGCCCTGACTTCCTAGTTAAGTAATGTTTACATGATTAGTTTAAATCACTGAAAACATCACAAAATAAATAGGCTGCATTATACTCAAATTAGACAGCACAGAATATTATGTTCATAGCTACATCTCTATGTCTTCAGTTTTTCGTGCTAGGGACTGGAACTGAATAATATTTTCATAATGTCCTCCAACAAAGGTACCTGCCCTATCCAGAGTAGCCTACTCTCCCTTCTGACAGCTGGAAATGCTAGCTAATCCTTTCAGCCTTACATGGCTGTTAGCTAGCTACCCAGTTACAAATATATTTAGAGTTACAATGATAAATACATCAAGATAGCTAGCTAACTAGCTAATATGAAGTTAGCAAGCTGGTGATATTTAATTCAATTAGCTAGCTATACAGTATGTGAAGTTAGCTAAATAGCGAACATTATGTTAGCAGCTCATTTGAGTTAGCCTGCACACTAAGTTTCTGTAGCAAGCTAAATAGCTAATAGTACATCGTTTTTGATCATTTTCTAAATATATTTACTTACTTGAATAAATTCTCACTGCCTCCATTTTCTGGGTCTTTAGAACAACTAAATAATGGGTAATCTTCCCGAAAATTCTGGTGGTAGCAAAATGCAGCCAGCCATGTGGACGATTGGAAAATTTCCAACACACTGACTTTGGTCTTTCAACATGGCGCATGGTGCGGTTGCTAGCCCTATATTGTGAAACAGCACTTTGACCTTCACACTTTTAAACACATAATGCTTGGCACTTAAGCTCTTAACACAATGTCTTTTACATTTTATGGTTACATTTTTTGAGTGGGAAATGTAAACATCAAAGCAAGGATATGATTATCATATTTTGTTTGTCAGAGTTATTTACTGTACATTAAGAAATTATTCTTTAGCACAGAGAGGTAAAATAATCCTGACTTTCTTGGACTGCCTGATGAAGAAAAACAACAGCACTTTTCAAAGAAAGGGCAATCTGAAAGTATAATTCTGTTCCTTAGGTATTCAAAATTTGTTTGCAGGAAAGGAAGGGGAAACTGAATCAGAATCAGCGCACTCTCAGCATAAACTCCTTTTGATTGACTGTTGATAACTTCTCAGGAGAACATGGGTGGTAAACTACTGTATTATGGAAAGGTTTGAAATTGACAGCTATCTAATAAAATGTACTCTTCGGATATGGGTTTCTCCTGAGTGCTTGTCTCCTACCCCCACCAGGTGTCTCCCATCTCCCCTCATTATCCCCTGTGTATTTATACCTGTGTTCTCTGTCTGTTGCCAGTTCGTTTTGTTCATCAAGCATACCAGTGTTTTTCCCCTTGCTCCTGTCTTTATAAAGTTCCTGTTTTCTAGTTTTCCCAGTTTTGATCGTTCTGCCTGCCCTGACCCTGAGCCTGCCTGCCGTCCTGTACCTTGTCCCACCACACTGGATTATTGACATCTACCTGCCCTGACCCTGAGACTGCCTGACGTTCTGTACCTTTTGGACTCTGATCTGGATTACTGAGCTCTGCCTGCCTTTGACTTGTCATTTTGTCTGTCCCCTCTTCTAGTAATAAACTTGTTACTTCGACATCTGGTTCTTTTATAAAATGTGATAGTAACAACACCTGTTGGGGCTACGGGGTAACAATGAACCCTGAGACGGGATTGCTAGCAAGGCTGGAAATTCAAAACATCAAAAATCTAATAATTTCAATTTCTCAAACAGTCAACTATTTTACACCATTTAAAAGATAAACATCTCCTTAATCTAACCACATTGTTCGATTTTCAAAGAGGCTTTACGGCAAAAGCATAAAGTTAGATTATGTCAGGACAGTACATAGCCACAAAAGTACAAACACCCATTTTCAATTCAAGGTCAGGCGTCACCAAAAGCAGAAACCAGCTAAAATTATGCACTAATCTTTAACAATCTCCATCAGATGACACTCCTAGGACATTATGTTATACAATACATGCATTTTTTGTTCCATCAAGTTCATATTTATATCCAAAAACAGCATTTTACAGTAGCGGTGAAATTCAGATTTTTTTCTTCTCTGAAATGCTTCCGGTGAACAAAATTACTATTCGAAAACATTGGTAAATTATAATATTGTCATTCAAATAATTATAGTTTAACATTTCGTAAATGCTACTGTATTGCCAGATTTAAAAATAACTTTACTGGGAAATCACAAGTTGCAATAAACCGGGTGCTGTGCTAAGAACAATAGGCTAGGCTATATAGGTTAGCATCATCTTGTAACCATGTAATATCAATAATACTATTGTCAATAATCCATTACCTTTGATTATCTTCCTCCATTGGCACTTCCAGGAATCCCAGGTCCACAACAAATGTGGTTTCTTTTGACAAAGTTCATAATTGATGTCCAAATAACTCCAAGTTGTTAGGCTTCGGTGGCTACTAAAAAGTAGCGCGGGGGGGGTGGGAAGTCACGGCGAAAAGTTAAAAAAGTTTAAAAAAGTATCTATTTACGTTCGTTCAAACATGTCAAACGTTGTTTAGCATCAATCTTTAGAGCCATTTTTAACGTGAAACATCAGTAATGTTTCAACCCGACCTCTCCTGTGTCTAGAAAAACGTTTTTGAAAAATGTCTCGCGTCTCATGATCGCGCAGGTGCAGGCAATAATGGAAGTGACGACATCCCAGGGACGTCAACTTCCCTGCATTCTAATTCGATCTCTGTTCATCATAGACGCTTCAAACAAATTTATAAAGATCGCTGACATCTAGTGGAAGCTGTAGGAGTTGCGAAATGAATCCTTTCTCACTGTGGTATCTATTAAACAATGACTCAAAAAAATAGTACAGCCACAAAATTATTTTTTTCTCTCAGGTTTTCTCAGGTTTTTGCCTGCCATATGAGTTTTGTTATACTTACAGACACCATTCAAACAGTTTTAGAAAATTCAGAGTGTTTTCTATCCAAATCTGGTAATAATATGCATATCCAAGCTTCTGAGTTGGTGTAGGTGGCAGTTAAAAATGGGCACATATTTTTTTCAAAATTCTCAATACTGCCCCCTAGCCCCAACAGGGTAACAACATTAGGCTTTCATTCAGAAGCTACATGCCAGGCAGCCACAGTTTCTCCCTGTTGAACTATGAAAAAGAAAAGATGGAGACGCAGAGGAGGACGCGCGGCTTGCCGGCACCTGCTCGACATTGCTATTTTTGCATTTATTATTACTTTGTTTGCTCAGAATGTTCATGCAATAATTTTCTACAACCGACAAACACTTCTGGATCATGAATTGGAAGCTACACACTTATGTCGTGTCTTTGGCTATGCCGGATTAAGTGATATGACATGCTAACTTATAAAATGATTTCTCTGTAATCAATATTACCTGATTAAGCTAATCATGTAAATGTAATTAACTAGAAAGTCGGGGCACCACGGAAGAACGTTTATAGAGCTGTTATCTTCCGAATAAACTCTTAAAATACTTAATAATATTTTACATCGATAGCAGTCAATATTAACCCTTATCTTATTTTCAGTCTCATAATGAAAGTTGTAAATTCTTGGTTATCTTCACGAACCCTGGCTAACAAGTTGAATCAGCAATACAAAATTGGGTTTAATTATTTATTTACTAAATACCTAACTAATCACACAGAATTACAAATACACAGAATACAAATGATGTCATACAGAATTCATCCCTGGTGGACGGAACCTGTATGAAAGCTGGTTACACAAAGGAAAGGGGGTTGGGCTTGAATGAAATAGCGGGAAGACTTAGGAACAAAGAAACAGCAGCTATGCTATCGTAAATACATTATCTTATGCATTCTAAATTACCGCCCATTTGGAAAAGGAAAATGCAATAAATATTTACTCTGAGCTGCGCTTCGGTAGATTGGTCGTAGATGCTGGCCGGGTTGGCCAACAGATCTTCCTGTCGTGGAAGAATGTCAATGGTGGTAACTTGGATACGTGGTGGTATCTTCGTCTGGTTGTTAGACTGGATCCGTCGTCCGTCCTTTCCTAGCCCACGTTAGCAGCGGCTAACTCAACGGCTAGGAAGTATCACTTCTGTAGTGAATAAGCTCAAAGTTCATACCAGTTCATACCATAGCTCACGCCGAGGTTGGCTTAGTTCTGTCCTTGATATGTGTCTGTCCTTCTAACGTAGAAGCTGTTGACCTCCCGTACTGGAACATGTGAATGTCTTTTCGTCAAAGGCTTATATAGTGGAGAGGAGGAAAGGAGGTGTTTCATCGTTTATAACCCCTGTCTCTTCACAGGGTTGGCCACTGATCAAGCAGGGCACTTTCCTTATGAAAACCCAATTCTCTCATTTGGAAGCTAAAATTACATTTAATCTCCTAACAAACAATGTCAATATCAAACATTTCAATTGCATAACAATTCCATGTGACTCTGATAACTAGAGGGTGTATACTTTCTCAGGTACAGTTTATGTCATCCTGTCATCAATCATAATGTCTCAGATAACAATGAACTGACATACATACTCATTACGTTATCAAGCATATTTCCAACTGGTTTTATTATCAAAAGATGGTTCCTTTCCCCATTTGTTTGATGTTCCCAGACTCTCTATATTTAACAGGACAGCAGTCCTTCAGTAGGGTCAGTAAGAGAGGGGAAGGGAGAAAGGTATTTATGGGGGGGGGTCATAAACCTTACCCACAGGCCAACGTCATGACGCTTACCTCTCAGCCTCCAAGATCTGGAATACCTCATTCGCTCCTTTGTTCCCCACACATTGTGCTTACCTGTTGCTCCTGGCCGAGATGACCTAAGGCAACACCGGCGACGAAGAAGAGAAAGGAAAGAGGGATTTCAAGCTAGGCTGAAAAGACCGACTACACAGCCTCCTCTTCCTATTCTCCTGATGGCTGTTCAATCACTGGAAAATTAACTTTGTGAAGTCAGAGCAAGGCTTCAATTGCAGAGGGACATCAGGGAATGCTGTCTTTATTTTTACTGAAATATGGCTTGCGAACAATACACTCGACTATGCTATTCAACCAGACGGCTTCTCCGTAATCAGAATATATCAAATGGTGGCATCTAGTAAGAGAGGAGTATGTTTCCTCATAAACAATTCCTGGTGTACCAAAGTTGAAATATTCAGTTCACCTGACCTGGAGTTTCTGATTCTAAAATGCCGACCACTCTATATGCTGCGGGAATTCACGTGTGTTATTATCACAGCTGTATGCATAACACCCCAAGCAAACACCAAGTCTACACTCAGCAAACTGTTCAAGATCATTAGCCAGCATGAATCCTCTCACCCGGATACAATCTTTATAGTTGTGGGTGACTTTAACAAAGCCTGTCTAAAAAAAATCTTCACAAAATATCACCAACATGTATCCTTCCCCACAAGGACATCTGCCGTGCTTGACCATGCATACACAAATATCTGCGACTTGTACAAAGCCATCCCCTGCCCCCACTTCGGCCAATCAGATGACATCTCTTTGTTGCTAATCCCCGCCTACACGCAGCAACTCAAGAGGGAGCCACCAACACAGAAAATTGTGAAGCGCTGGAAAGAGGTGGCAGACTCACTGCTGCAGAATGGTTTTGAGAATACTGATTAGATTATGTTCAGAGATTCATCCACCTAGGACTCAATCAATCAACATTGAGGAGTATACATTGTCAATCAAAGGCTTCATTAGGAAATGTGTTGATGACATTGTACCCAAAATAATAATCTGGACATGGGCTAACCAAAAACCCTGAACAGAGAAATCCATTGAGAGCCTGAATTACAGCATTCAGTTTAGCTCGGGACTAGCCCTGCAGTGTAGATAAATGTAAAACCAAAACACTCCTAAGATTAATATTATGATTTAAATGGAGAATACTGGGGAAATCAAGAGGAGAAATACCATAGAGTAATGAATATTTCATAGTAAAACCCAGATCGAGCCACACTTAAAGTGAAGATGAGAGACTGATTGTATAGTTTTATTAACTCATATGTCTGGGACACACATGGTATATATTGTCCAATGAAATGGTTACATGCAGGTTCCTTCTCGACAACGTAACAATAAGAAAGTAACAAATAAGAATACAAGCAAAGTAAGTGGCAGTATAACGCAGGAAGGTACAATATTCAACCTCAGCAACAACAAAAAAACGTCCCTTTTTCAGGACCCTGTCTTTCAAAAATAATTTGTAAAAATCCAAATAACTTCACAGATCTTCATTATAAAGGGTTTATACACTGTTTCCCATGCTTGTTCAATGAACCATAAACAATTCATGAACATGCACCTGTGGAACGGTCGTGAAGAAACTAACAGCTTACAGACAGTAGGCAATTAAGGTCACAGTTATGAAAACTTAGGACACTAAAGAGGCCTTCTACTGACTCTGAAAAACACCAAAAGAAAGATGCCCAGGGTCCCTGCTCATCTACGTGAACGTACCTTAGGCATGCTGCAAGGAGGCATGAGGATTGCAATTGTGGCCAGGGCAATAAATTGCAATGTCCGTACTGTGAGACGCCTAAGACAGCGCTACAGGGAGACAGGATGAACAGCTGATCGTACTCGCAGTGGCAGACCACGTGTAACAACACCTGCACAGGATCGGTACATTCGAACATCACACCTGTGGGACAGGTACAGGATGGCAACAACAGGAACACACAGTCCCTCCATCAGTGCTCAGACTGTCCGCAATGTCCTGGCCTGTTGTAAGGCAGGTCCTCACCAGACATCACCGGTAACAACGTCAGCGATGGCCACAAACCAACCTTTGCAGGACTGGACAGGACTGGAAAAAGTACTCTTCACTGATGAGTCGCGTTTCTTTCTCACCAGGGGTGATGGTCGCATTTGCGTTTATCGTCGAATGAATGAGCGTCACACCTGAGGCCTGTACTCCGGAGCAGGATCGATTTAGAGGTAGAGGGTCCATCATGGTCTGGGGCGGTGTGTCCCAGCATCATCGGACTGAGCTTGTTGTCATTGCAGGCAATTTCAATGCTGTGGGTTACAGGGAAGACATCCTCCCTCATGTGGTACCCTTCCTGCATGCTTACCTGACATGACCCTAAAGCATGACAATGCCACCATACTGCTCGTTCTGTGCATGATTTCTTGCAAGACAGGAATATCAGTGTTCTGCCATGGCCAGCGAAGATCCCGGAACTCATTCCCATTGAGCACGTCTGGGACCTGTTGGATCGGAGGGTGTGGGCTAGGGCCATTCCCCACAGAAATGTCCGGGAACTTGCAGGTGCCTTGGTGGAAGAGTGGGGTAACATCTCACAGCAAGAACTGGCAAATCTGGGGCTGTACATGAGGAGGAGATGCACTGCAGTACTTAATGCAGCTGGTAACCACACCAGATACTGACTGTTACTTTTGATTTTGACCCCCCCTTCGTTCAGGGACACATTATTCCATTTCTGTTAGTCACATGTCTGTGGAACTTGTTCAGTTTATGTCTCAGTTATTGAATCTTGTTATGTTCATACAAATATTTACACATGTTAAGTTTGCTGAAAATAAACACAGTTGACAGTGAGAAGACGTTTCTTTTTTTGCTGAGTTTATATGCTGTATTTTAATACCATCTACTGCACCTTGCCTATGACGCTCGGCCATCGCTGATCCATATACTTATATGTACATATTGTCTTTCACCCCTTTGCATTTGTGTGTATTAGGTAGTTGTTGGGGTATTGTTAGCCTCTTGACGGTCGCCTAGGATAGGGGGCGCTACAGTGATTTAAAAAAAAATACGTGTCCATTTTAAACGGCCTCCTACTCAAACTCAGAAGCTAGGATATGCATATAATTAATACTTGGTTTGAGTCTCCTACTGTGAAAACTGACAGAATGAGAGGCTGTTGATCTTGGTCACATGGGGAGGGCCATCACCATTATGACGCCGGCACCCCTGGCTACCCTCCCCTTTCGAAATGTTTTGAAAGACAATGCAACCGTCCCCTTGAATATTATTGGAGCTCTGGTTGAAGAAGGCCCTAAAGATTTATGCTATACAACGTTTGACATGAATGAACGAACAAACTTAAATATTCTTTTTTTTTTGTATTTTGGTGAGAGAGAAGTCCTGCGGACGACGGTACATTTGGTGCAGCCTTCAGAATGCGCTAACAACAAGAAGCTATTGGGACATAAATGATTAACTTTTTCGAACGAAAATACATTTGTTGTGGACCTGGGATCCCTGGAAGTGCCTTCTGATGAAGATAATCAAAGGTAAGGGATTATTTACAATAGTATACAAGAGTAGATTTGATATGCGATTGTTCCAAGATGGCGCTGACCTGTAACGGTAGCCTATTTTTCTGAGTATCGCATCCCCTTTTCGCAAAGTGTGATTACCCAGTAAAGTTATTTTTAAATCTGACATTGCGGGTGCTTTCACGAGATGTTAATCTATAATTCTTAGAATGACAATATTACCTTTTAAAAATGTTTTCGAATAGTAATTTAGTAAATTGTAGCGCTGTTTCACCGGATGCATTTGAGGGAAAATAGTTAGTCAACGTCACGCGCCGATGTAAAATGCTGTTTTTAGATATAAATAAGAACTTTATCGAACAAAAGAATGCATGTATTGTGTAACATGATGTCCTAGGAGTGTCATCTGATGAAGATTGTCAAAGGTTAGTGCTGAATTTAGCTGTTTTCTGGTTATTTGTGATGCATGTGGTTGGTCGGAAAATGGCTATGTGAATACTTTGACGATATACTCCTCTAACATTATCTAATGTTTTGCTTTTGCTGTAAAGCCTTTTTGAAATCGGACGACGTGGTTCGATTCAGGAGAGGTGTATCTATAAAACGATATAAAATAGTCCTATATTTGAAAAAAAAAATGTTATTGTTCGGTTATGAATATGGCAAAATGATTTTACGCTGGATGTTGATCCCGCATACGGGACGGAGAACTTCAAGAGGCTTTAGATAACTTGTTAGATATTACTGCACTGTTGGAACTAGAAGCACAAGCTTGAGTATCACCTACTCAACAGCCAGTTGAATCCCGTGGCGCATTATTCAAATACCTTAGAAATGTTATTACTTCAATTTCTCAAACATATGACTATTTTACAGCATTTTAAACCGGTTTCCCGGTCGGAATATTATCGCTTTTTTACGAGAAAAATTGCATAAAAATTGATTTTAAACAGCGGTTGACATGCTTCGAAGAACAGTAATGGAATATTTAGAAATTTTGGGTCACGAAACGCGTCGGGCGCGTAACCCTTCGTCACCCTTGGATAGTGTCTTGAACGCACGAACAAAACGCCGCTATTTGGATATAACTATGGATTATTTTGAACCAAACCAACATTTGTTTTTGAAGTAGAAGTCCTGGGAGTGCATTCTGACGAAGAACAGCAAAGGTAATAACATTTTTCTTATAGTAAATCTGACTTTGGTGAGGGCTAAACTTGGTGGGTGTCTAAATGGCTAGCCCTGTGATGCCGGGCTATCTACTTAGAATATTGCAAAATGTGCTTTCACCGAAAAGCAATTTTAAAATCGGACATAGCGAGTGCATAGAGGAGTTCTGTATCTATAATGATTAAAATAATTGTTATGTTTTTTGTGAAAGTTTATCGTGAGTAATTTAGTAAATTCACCGGAAGTGTTCGGTGGTAATGCTAGTTCTGAACGTCACATGCTAATGTAAAAAGCTGTTTTTTGATATAAATATGAACTTGATTGAACAAAACATGCATGTATTGTATAACATAATGTCCTAGGCATGTCATCTGATGAAGATCATCAAAGGTTAGTGCTGCATTTAGCTGTGGTTTTGTTTTTTGTGACATTATATGCTAGCTTGAAAAATGGGTGTCTGATTATTTCTGGTTGGTTACTCTGCTGACATAATCTAATGTTTTGCTTTCGCTGTAAAGCCTTTTTGAAATCGGACAGTGTGGTTAGATAAAGGAGAGTCTTGTCTTTAAAATGCTGTAAAATAGTCATATGTTTGAAAAATTGAAGTTTTTGTATTTTTGAGGAATTTGTAATTCGCGCCACGCCTATCATTGGATATTGGAGCAGGTGTTCCGCTAGCGGAACGTCTAGATGTAAGAGGTTAATGAACCTGTTGGGGATAGGGGGCAGTATTTGCACGGCCGGATAAAAAACGTACCCGATTTAATCTGGTTACTACTTCTGCCCAGTAACTAGAATATGCATATAATTGTTTGATTTGGATAGAAAAGACGCTAAAGTTTCTAAAACTGTTTGAATGGTGTCTGTGAGTATAACAGAACTCATTTGGCAGGCCAAAACCTGAGAAGATTCCAAACAGGAAGCGCTCTCTCTGACTATTTCTTGGCCTTCTTGATCATCTCTAACCAAAACAGGGGATCTCTGGCATAACGTGGCATTTTCTAACGCTCCCATAGGCTCTCAGAAGGCGCCAGAACGATGAATGGTGGCTTTGCAGGCCATGGCTGAAAAACAATAGCGCATTTAGATAGTGGTCGATCTGAGGACAATGAGACTGGAGACGCGTGCACGAGCCGACACCATGTTTTTATATTTTCGTCTTTGAACTAAAACAGGGTTTCCCGGTCGGGAATATTATCACTTTTTTACGAGAAAAATCGCTTAAAAATTGATTTTAAACAGCGTTTGACATGCTTCGAAGTACGGTAATGGAATATTTTGATTTTTTTTGTCACGAAACGCGTTGGGCGCGTCACCCTTCGGATAGTGTCTTGAACGCATGAACAAAAC